>NC_045683.1:14152700-14786866 GCF_003331165.1 Xiphophorus hellerii
TTGCAAACAGCCATCCTCCACTGCAATGTGTGATGTGCCAAACCAAATGAGATGCATGTTAATGTTAACTCATTATTTGGAAGTGTGGCCATCACACACTGAACGGTTTTCTTCACTTCCTCTGCTACCATTGCCAAACTAGAGACAGACTACAATTCTAAAACGCAGCGCGTAAAGCGCAGAAAATTGACGTCAATGTTTACAATTTCTTCTTCCTCTGTTTGTTTGTTGGACCGGTAGAAATTTTACTGCAGAAATCCAGCTTAATGGGAGAAAGCCCGGGTAGAACAATGAAGGGAGATGAGAATCGATGGCGATGGCCAGACTAGCACATTTTAATTTGACATGTACAGTTCATAATTGTGGAACCAGAAAAATTTCATTGAGTTGTTCAGGCTGGGAGCATTGTTCACTCAAAGATGGCCAACAACTAATTGGACACTGAGCCACTTTGGAGCAAAACATCTCTATTTTTTAAATAATTCACTAAAGACAGAAATACTTTTTAATCAAATAAATATAGGCCTATATTCATAAATATATGCTGTTTAGGTATATTTCACTACTGCTACCAACTGTTTCAGAAGGGAACGGGTTGTTCTGGAGCTGTACTGGTGAGTTAAGTCCCCATGGCAACCAGTCACTTGCCACTGTTGGCTGTAGAGGTGGTCATGCTCCTCCTGGCTTCACCAGACAGTTCAGTTCAATTTTTGTACATAATCACACTGAAATTACTTCAGTAAATTGAAATTACTGAAGAAATTACTTTCATTCATACAAGTACTTTTTTTTTTGTTTGTTTCTGATAGGAAATTAGTCAAAGGTGAAGACATCCCCATAGTATAATGAGGCCACCGCCTTGCTTCACTGTGGGTGTAGTGCAGTTTTCTTCAAACATGATGCTTGTCATTCACATAAAAGAATTCGTCAGAACAGAGAATGTTGTTTCTCTTGGCCTGAGTTTCTTCAGGCGCCTTTTGAGAAACACCAGACTGGCTGCCATGTGCCTTTTATGAAGGATTGCTGCAGAGATGGTTGTCATTCTGGAAGGTTATCCTCTTCACAGAGGAACACTGGAGCTCTGACAGCGTGACCATCGAGTTCTTGGTCACCTCCCTGACTAATGTCCTTCTATCCCGATTGCTCAATTTAGGCAAGGTCCAGGAGCAGTCCTGCTGGTTCTAAGCTTCTTCTGTTTATGAATGATGGAGGTCACTGAGCTCATTGGAACCATCAGAGTATCAGAAAATGTTTTGCATCATTCCCCAGATCTGTGCCTCAATGCAATTGTGTCTTACAGGTCTACAGACAATACATTTGATTCCATCATTTACTTCTATTTTGCTTCCAATGAGCTTTGAAGTCTTGTAAACTTTGAAGTAGTTTGCAGAAATATTTTTCAAGGCTAAGTTTCATCCTCTGAGCTCTTGAAACTATTGATGAAACTAATCTGACTGTCATCTACATGGAAAGACAAAAGTTTTTGATTAATTTGACCAACTTCCTAACATCCAAATTACAATTTATATTAACTTATAACGTGAGAGTACGCCAGAAGGAAAAGGGTCTCTTAAATTTACAGCGGGACTTGGAGATCTTCTCATGGCAACACAATTAATCATATTTGATGAGAGCAGGGATATTTAATGAAAACCTTGAGGTAAAAATCAGCTGCACAATTAAGAAGTTGGTGAAATCTAACTGGTAAGGTGAAGTAAGCAATTTTTCTACCTCAGGCTGGCTTTAAAGAAGATGTGTTATTACCAAAATCAGGTCAGGAGAGACTGAATAACCAGACTCAGTCAGAGACTGATAAGAATCCTGTCACTAAACCTCTAGAGTCAGTAACTAAAACTCTGAAGCACTAGTATACTGCCTACTCCACATGTTTGAAATGTTGCTATCAAAGGAAGGCCAGAGATACTGCGCCCTGCAGTGGACCAGAATTTGTTGATTTTTCACTTTTCTTTTTTAGAGAGACTTTGTTAGCCGTAGATAAGCTGCACCAATTATACTGCAGGGAACTACACACTGTTCAGCAGCTTCAAAGATGTGTGTGTCCCTTCACCCAATGTTACAGTAGGAATGGGAAACTGCATCACATAATGGGAACCAGAAGTTTCAGCAAGCTTCCTAATTAATGACAGTAATATTTGCTTTCCTGAAAGAAAGTAAAATATTCACAATTTTAATTATTATGAGTACAAGCAAAAATGATGAATGTGAAAGTTTAATAGAAACTTTTCTGCTTGTGCTGCAGTTTGTGCTGTTGAATGTTTAAAGACCACGCCTTTCATCTCAGATGTTTGATTTTTTGTAAAATCAACACGATAAATCAAAGCATTATTTTGTAACATGTCCTCCTACTTCTATGAATGAAGAACTATAAGGTTTACATGCACTTAACGTTCTCATGGATGTTATGTAAAGTTGGGATGTTATTTCAACTCTTCCTTTTTAGGATGGAATAATTAAGTAATATGTAACATCAGTATATTTTGAAAATAAGAACTGGGTGTTTAAGTTTGAAAATAAAGATGAACTTCTTTAAACCAGAAATGTTTTTAAAAATGGTTCCAATTATATGTTAGTGTTCAAAACACATCCACACAAATATTTGATCATGTATCCCTTAGCAAGTTCAAGTAAATGACACTGCTTTTTTTTTACAGTGATAGGTTTTGTCGTATCTCTGACTAGTTGGCCGACCACTTTTTATGACATTTTTAGTGGAGCTTGAGGAAGAGCTATTCCAGAAGCTGCTAATGTTAGCCATTTATTTGATTTATCCATTCAAAAACTACATTTAATGACCATGTCGGTGATTGTTGTCCTGTTTGAACAACTGATATTTAAATCTTCTTTCATGGTCACCACAAATGTAATGTAGTCTTTGGTTTATAGTGCAAAGGGTCACTGCTTTTCAAGCGATGTACAGGTCAAGACGTGAGACTTGGTGGTAATTAGGGTTTTCCTGAAAAACAAAAATCATTAATCTTTCATTTAATGGTGTTATTGTCAGCCATTTAAAACTTGGACGTAACAATGTTAGAAAAATTAGTTTTAGGAACCATTGAAGATAGAATACAATCAGAGACATATACTCACAAATGTTTGTTTCAAGTATTTTTTTTTTTTTTTGATCCAATAGGGAATGGGATGTGTTCACAAATTCTGTCAGATCACCTCGCTCTCTGAGCCACAAAAGAAATGACCTCACTGTGTCTTTGCGGCGGTGAATGTGGGAACTCTGCAAACCTGCGAAAAGTACCTGACGTAACGGCTCTCTGCTATTCAACACAGGAAAAAAATGTTTTCTGCAACGTTGATGTGTCAGAACAAAGTCACAGCTAGCAAAAGTCATCAAAAGTTCGCAGTAAGCTTTCCACAGGCAGAAGTTGTTAGACTGTCTGGAAACCGAAAGGTTAAATGAAGGCAAACAATATAAGAGTAAATGATAAACCAAAAGCAATGTAATTATTAAACACAAGATGATTCTTAATATAATGAGTAAAAAATTAATGTATGAGTAAATAAGTAAAACAAAATTGTCAAATCCTGCAACAAGTACATTTAACCAGTAACAAATACAAGTTGCGGGTGCAAAAACGCTGACAAGTGGGAGTGTGTGTGTGGGGCGGGGGTAACCAGGTCAACTGTACCGGGACCAATATGGACTTCAGATTTATTGTGGAAAAATGGTAGCCATATTTATAATTATTTTCTTCCAATTTTTTTCTTTGAAATGGGGTTTAGAAGATCCCCATAATGAACACAAAAATAATTTAACCAACTTTCCTGGCTCTTGGTTTGAAGGAGCGTTGGGCGCATTAATAAGTCTCACCTACAGCCAAGCAAGGCAACATTCAGGTCTTGATGCTCAATTTTTTTCTTTGCTGAAATCATTTTTTTTTTCAGGTGGTCGTTCATACTGCTGATTGAATGCTACCAAACTGTAGCTCTTAGGGCTAATATCCCTCCGCAGTCCTTCATTTTAACATTTTTAATTTTTACAAATTATTTGATCAGAATTTAATTTCGTGGTCACATGCTGCAGCACATCTTGTGTTTGTTTTATCTCTAAGCCATACAAATCAAAGTCACTCACCAGGGTAAAAAACTGGTAAAGAAATTGTGATTGGTCGGCAACTGATTTACTGTGCAGGTTAACCAATCAGATGTCAGGGTTTCATTAGTGAGACATAAATGCAGCTGAAAATATTACATGATGTACTTTAACACAAGGAAACAAAATAGCTACTAAAAAATTATTTTAAAAATTCCTAAAGACCAATAAGTGCATGTGCATGTACAGTATATATTGTATTGTGCATTGTATTGTATTTTCTATCTAAGATCATCTTATATCCTGGGCCTGGACAAAGCTTTCAGCTGAGCTGGGTTGAATGGATGGATGAATTTTTAGTCTGCATGTGTTTTGACCCTTTGTGGGTTCCAGAAATAATAAGGCTCTTGATCTGTAAAAGATAAATATTGCAAATACTTAAAGGCCCAACATTAACATGACATCCCTGCAGCTGATGAGCGTACATAAATGTAGAGATTTTTAAAATGGTCATTTTGTTGTGATGGCTAAGGCAAAGAAACATGCTTTATAACTAAACACCACTAGTTGCAAAAAAATTGGTGGTCAGAGGAAAAGAAGGAATCTAAAATACCAATAATCTGAACTGTTTGAAATGAGGAGAACTAAATTTAACAATAAATCTATGTTTTTTAATTGCGTTTGTTAATTGCTTACATTTTCCTAAGCGATGAGGAATATTGTAAATATAATTGTTATTTTTACTGCACTTATAAAAATAATGAATGAGTTAATGAATTAAATGCTTGACTAAAAGTTACACTTTGTGATATCTGAGGCTAAGTACAGAAGAACTTTATCTTAGAGCGTGCATGTTATTTGCCTCTGGGTTACAGTAACCTCTGTTCAACCTTGTTGAGCTCATGTAGACCAATAAATCACATTAAAAGTGCTAGCAGTGGAGGAGAGTAACATTGATAATTTGCTTACAATGCAATTTTCTTCAGGGGCACAAATGATGGCAGCGATACACCCAAAGACCAAGCATTAAATGCAGCTTAAGGAACATAAAAGCCCAAAGTGTTAAGCTGGCTTCCAGTCACAAAATAAAAGATGTGTCCCTACAAATGCATGGAGGAATAGTGGTATTGCTGTTTCTGTAGTGTTGGCCTGGGGGGGTTGTTACTTGGGTTGGCTCTATAGTTGCTGCTTGGTTGGCCTGGATGTTGGTGGTTCCGGGTTTGGGAGTGGGTGCTGCCTCTTTCACGGTGTGTGCTGTGACTTTTCTGTGGTGCTCTTCTGTTTGCTGCGCTGGTGTTCTTCCCTTCGGTGGTCTGGTGTGGCATGTCCGCCCAGGTGGTGCTGGCAGTTTCAGATTTGTTTGTGGTGCATGTGCATGCGTTGGCTGGGTGTTTGCACTTTGGTTGGCCCACTTTTTTTGGTCTGGTGAGACTTGCTGGCTGACTCAATGTTGGTATGGGGTGTGTTTTGTTGTTTAAAATAAAGAAATAAATAAAAGATGGGTGAGTTCACCCTGTTTTATTGTTAATATGTATGTCTTAATGTGTAATAGGTTACATTCTAGAATCATGATGTTTACATGCTTGATTTTGTTTTTCTTTAAAAGATTAAACATGTCATTAGAATCTCATGTTTGTTGGCATTGTATTGTCACTGATGCCCTACACAAGGAGAGTAAGCCCCCAGAGGTCAATGCTATAGAGGCTGGTTGTTCCATTAATATGCTATATCCAAGCACATAAATGGAAAATTAAGTGAATTGAAAACCTGTGGTAAGTTGCACAAGCCAAAGGAATTACTCCAACTCTGGAAGGATTTTATGACATAGCTCATTCAAAAACCTGGGGAGATTCAAAAGGCATTAGATGCAGTAAGTATCTGTCCTTCAAGAGCCACCACACACAGACATGTTAAGGACATGGTCTATAAACATTGCACCTCTTATTTAAACCACGTCTGAATCAATGACAATGCCACAAGTGTCCATCATGGACCAAGAAGAAAAAGTACTGCACTATTGTTCAATGATTCAAAGTCTTCTGCTCAGATGAAAGTAAAGTTTACATTTTGTTTGGAAGTCACAGTTTCTCTGCTGGAGGAAGAGTGGAGAGGCACAGAACCCATGTTGCTTCCAGTTTGAAGTGTTCATAGTCAGTGATAATTTGGAGATCAATGCTGGTGTCAGTCCAATGTCTACTGCCAAGTACAAGAACATTGTAAAGTATTTCATCACATACCATTTAGCAGTCCAACATTTCTGCATTTTTTTCTATTGGTCTTATGTGCTAATCTAATTTGGGGAGAAACTATATTTTGGGTTTTTATTCGCTGTAAGCCCTTATCATAACAGATGTAAATACCTGAAATACACCACTCTGTGTGAAATTAATATTGTATATGTTTCAATTTTTTTAACTGAGATGGCCAAAATATGCAGTACAGACTTTAAAAATAACACTGGTTTAGCCCCTCTGGTGTCTGTGTTTATTTTACCCACTCCAATTTACTGGCAAATGCCTAGAACCTACAAAAATGCCTGATTTTACAGTAAGTGGGCATTTGTGAGTGAGTCTGAATGTGTGCAAGCAAGAGAGTGAGAGATCTGTAACTTCAGGCCAAAGAGAAGGGAGGCTGTGTACCAGAAGGGACCGGCGGCAAGCTGTGCTGGGTGCTGGTGCATCTGCCTTTGCTGCAAAGTGAGCAATCCAATAGCCTTTTGGCCATCCAATGCAATAATAAAGTTTGCCTTGGACAGTTAGAAGAGACAACAAGAGTGATTTACTCAGACAGGCAAAGAGAGACAATGACAGTGAGAAATGTAGGGAGGAAAGGCAGAGGAGTGAGCAAGTGACAGATGGCAAATGGATCCAGTACATCCTCACCGATACTGGCCTGCTTGGAAATTAAAGCTTAAGGGGAGAGAATGAAATAACTTGTAAATGTCACAAAATGTGTACTGTACAGAGTCTAAACACTGAACATGAGATGAGAGTTGGGGTATAAAACTAATATTGAACATTTTAGGGTAAGCAATTCTGCTTTCTCATCCCTCTACTTAGAGAAGTTTTATTAGGAGGGAAATATAACAACCAGATATCTTTAAAATCCATATACAGAGAGAGATAGTGGAGAGTATTTTTGAAAACAGACAGCGCTTGATTCATTTTTTTCCTTTTAAGGAAAAACAGATGTTAATGAGTTTTATATGTTTTTGGTTTTAGGCATGTTGCCAGAATGAAATTTTGTAACCGAGTCATCGCTGGCATATTAATTAAACACCCACGCATTTTCATCTATGACTGATCAAGATGGTTGAGAAAACGGTGCAACACGACACGAACAGTCAGCCAACCTGAGGGGTCCAGCCAAAACATTCCAATAAACACACACTTTAAACGGTTGCCAATTATATCAACAAGCAAACATTGAGAAAATGACAGTTAAAATAAATACATTTTTCATCTCACCTACGTAACACCTCAATGAGAGACAGCACAAAGTGAAGAAAACCTAAATCTGACACGAAAATCTGTGAAAAAGGTAAAGATTAGGATAATGGCAAGGAATCTCTCAATGTCGAAGACAAATTATTAAAACTGCCAATGGAGAAAGGCAAACAATGAAAATATAAGAATGGTTTGTTTGTTTTAATGCCAATAAAACTTTTCTTGATTATTATTTTTGTCTAAAATAATAACTCTTGTACGTTCTTGTCTTTGGAAAAATGTCAGTGTCATTTCCAATCAGAAACAAACTTTTTGTTGAACAATTTATCTAGCATGGTAATTAATCATTTTGTGCTCAACTGCAGATATGTGATGTATCAGGCAGGATAAGGAGCAAATATGTTGCTTACAGATGTTTTTAAACAAAACTCATGTAAATGAGGAGATCAGCTGGAGGCAGTATTAAATGCCAAGTGCAACATAAATATGAGAAAGATCTGACAACAAATTGAATACATTAGGGGATATACAGTGAGTCACCACCTATTCGAGATTCAATATTTGCAGATTTACCTACTCACATATTTTTGCTGTGGAACATATCTCCAAATTATAAAATTTCCTGCTGAAAATGCAGCTTAGAAAGCTGAAATACCAAGGTGCAATGCTACTTCTCATGATATTGACTATACTGGCAAAGTACTTTCCTTGGCATTGATTGGCTGTGCCCCCAACAGTTTAAATAAGGTTGGCTGTAGCTATTTGCTTCTGCGGTAGAGCTAAGATGGTTTTCAATGTGTATGCATTTTAAGGTGTTTCAACTTTTAAAATAGGCACTTGTACTGCTGTACTGGTTGACTGATGGAGATTAGCTATGAAGGGAGCAGAAGGCTAAGAGACAGAAACAAAAACGTAATGAAACAGCTAAACAAATGAACATTATGAAGGAACACACAAACCATAAACAGTAGTCTCATGACAGACAACACACCATCAAACGATACAAAAATGAGTCAAAAAACAAAACCAACACAAAAATCAGCCCCCGAGACAACACATTATAAATACATTAGAAAACTATTTTTTGAAAGACAACTGCCATCTGGTTAAGTATGTTGTGTACTTGAGAGAAATATTACCATCAGCAACTTATGCATTCAGATTACAGGTCAGTCTGTGTCATTTGCATTCAGTCGGCAGTCTCTGATTAAGTCCCTCCAGAATGCTTGCTGCTTTTGTCCAGCTCATCTTGGTGTGCATTTTATTTCCTCTGTGTTTTTATGGAAAGATAGATAAAGAAACACTGAAACATCTTTGACTCATCTTTATATTCACTAACCATTAAAGCATTTAGCGGCATCTTTTAATATGTTAGTCACAAAGAATTATCCTTTTTTCCAGAAAAACAATCTGTCCTTAGATTCATATGTTTTCATTGTGTTATCTAATGATTCATTTTCTGCCAGCAAATAAACCGGTGAGTTACTTTTAATAGAATTACAAACAGCATGATACCAGAAATGCAAATCTTCCATCAGGCAAAGGATTTACGATCAGCTAAACAAACATTTATCCTGACTAGGTGATCTATTTGTGTTTTTAAAGCTCTGTTAATCAGAGGTGTGTTTGCTGATGTGCTGACCTCCTGTCATATCAATTACAGCAACTTAGAAGCAGACCTGCTGTATTCTAATCCTGTGTGCGCGATACTCAGCCAGTCAGAACATCACCAACACTAATTGAGTGAGTCCAGAAATGAGAAGCATGCACAGGTCCTCCCTGAGGGGTAAACAGAGTCTACATCCCACACACAAGCAAACACACACACATGCGCGCCCACAAACTCATGCTAATGTAATTGATTTTCTAAATACTTCCATACTTTACGGTCACTGCCAAATGGAAATATATTTAAATAGTTTAGAAGATTATTTTAAATGTGGTAGAAATAACTTATGTATGCACCCACTGTGATATGAAATCTTTCTTTAAGTCCTCTCATATCTTACAGCTAAAAAAAAAAGCTCCTCTAAGACGGCCTGTTAGAGCGATGGCCATTGAGATTTCCTTTTCATTGCTTTGAGTCTTTCTTCATTCTTTCCTTTAGAGATTTGTACAGTAAAGTCTACGCTGCCTGATGCATTCAAGCAGGTCCCTTAGATTTGCTATTTTATTGAAGTGCGCCTTTTAATAGGAATGTACTGTGCAACCGCTTCCTATTGCTTCAGGACATCTAAGCCATTCTGCACATACAGCTGATATTGCAATAAAAAGTAGATACAAAACGTAACTTTTTTGGGGGGGGGGCTTTTATTTATTTTATTTGTATTAAATATTACCAATAAGGACACAGTGGACAAAAAATGTTTTGACAAAACACTTGTCATGTGTACAAGCGCCTGTGATATAAAGTGAGTTGGACAAAAAACTGAGCTGAATACATACAAAGTAAAGTATCTTTGCCACAGATGAATCCATTAAACAATTTCTTATTGAAGAGGTACAGTTTAAAAACAGTTTCAAATGACCACATAATGTCAGAATCAACTTCATCCACATGGATGTATTGCTGTTCGTCAAAGGTATCGACAGTCTAACTAGTCAGAGGTTCACAGTATGAATCTATTCATTTATTTCATCGACAGTGGGGAAAAGAAGTATTGAACACAAAGTTTTCTTCAGTAGAAACATTTCTAGCAAAGCTGTGAAATGAAATTACACACTGGATGTTGGTAGCAACCCAACTAACCAACGTGTACAAGAAAATCAAAATGCATAACTTCATACATTAGGTTATATGTGATAAAGAGGAATGACAGAGAGATTAGATGAACAGGTGAAGAACAGAAGGTGCAAACAGGGAGAGAGAACAGAAAAACACTGAGATATGTCAGTATTTACTGTACAATGTAATGTGGCTCCCTATAAGTGCAATTTAATATCAGATTGTTTGGTTCAAAATGTTGGTCTATAAAAGGTTTGAACAAACTAGGTAAAAGCAAAGAGCCCTTCCAAATTGTTTGCAAACATATTGATGGCATTTGTTAGAGACAGATTCCAAAACGTTTGGATTTTTCAATGAGCACCATTGGGGCTATTATTCCAGAACAGCAAAATGAAATATTATTTCATCATAAACCAGATCGTCCTTCCAAGATTTCTGACATTGAAGTCAAAAATAACCATCGACATTCAGCAAGACCTGGAATTATTAGATGCAGTTTGCTTGTAGAAAGAATAGGTAACACACTCTACACAATGACCTGAAAAGCTATGACTGTTTGAATTGAACAAGCCAATCAAACACTGGGAGGTTTGAGTCTGCTTAGGTGAGTTCTCTTTGGATGTTTGGTAGAGAAATGGTACGCCACATCATTATAGAACTAAATCTCACTAAAAGTGGAGTTTGGATGCAGGGACATGATGGTGTAGGGAAATTGCTTTTCACCTTGTGGTAGAGACAAACTTTATATAGCGAAATGGAACAGGTAATGGAAAAACATACAGGGAATTTTTTTAAGAATATAAAGACAGACATAAGGGCAGATTCCTTGATCAAGACCATGATCCCACAAACAAAGCCTTAATTGGTTTGAAATAAAAAAGATAAAGCTGAAATCTTTTTCATCTGATTTTCATCTTGGCCCAGTCAATCATGTGGTACCAATTGAAAATCCGGGAAAGTAAAGAGTACTTACAATTCTGCATAGATGAGTGTGCCAAAATTTCTTCTCTAAAAGACTCATGGCAAGTTATTGCAAACGCTTGGCTGCAGTTGTTGCAGGTTTAGGGAGCAATCCACATGGATGAAGATTGCTCCTAATCACATTTTCACAAAGGGCTATTAAGGTCTGAATTTTTTTTAATTCCTTAATAATAGATATCTTCATTTAAAAGCAAAGTATTTTGTGGTTACTTGTGTTGTATTTGACTAATAAATTGGTTTGATTTTCCTTTTAACACCACTGTAGAAGAAGTCCCAAGAACCTTCAAGATTTGATTGTAGCTGAGTAAATCACAGTAAGAGATACATGGGTCGACTTTGTGAGTCGCTACAGACATATGGTGTGTTTCCACATCAACACTCATATCAGAAATATATTTAAGGATTAAACTTTTTAGCATGTTTAATACTAATTTCCCCAACTGTCCTTAAAAAAAGCAGCTTTAATAGATACCTACCTGTATTTTAGACGGAATACAGCAGCAAAGTTATCTATTTAAAATAAATCTTAAGCAAAGATAATGTAAACAACAACAACAAAAACAACATGGAGTTTCTTTGTTTTCTGTTTAATCACTAAGGCCGGAAACGCTTTGGTTATCGGTCAGACCTTTGACTGCATTTGAAACTTAAAATGTGAAAAATATATTTCCTTTCATGTTTTAATTTCCCTAATCCCAACTAACAGACACAGACTAAAGAATCATAATATATTCTTTTAAACACAAAACAAATCAAAGTAATGTCAACATATCAATAATTTATGCGCAAATATACATTTCAAGCTAATTATTACAGGAATTAAAGAAAATAATTACAGTGAAAACTAAAAGTTTATAACAGCATAAAACATTTACATGATTATCATCATTTTCTTTTTAATCTTTACTATAGTCATGCCTGCTACCTTACCTGTAAGTCCCAACACACTTTCAGAAAACTGTTCCTATGGCAATTCATTTAAATAAGGCAAAAGCATAAACAAAAAAACAACAAAATAATCTCCCGAGACATGTAGTGTTTTCAAATGTACAACATCTTGATAAAAAATAAATAATGTACTGAGGTCCAAAAAGTTTGTCCACTCCCAGCAGTAAGAGCTCACCATCAGTTCATGATTTCAATTTAGAAACAAATAAAAAAATATGACTTTGTAAAAGACCTCAAGGCCAGATTTGAACTCGAATGTCAGACGTGGCCTCTTTCTCTTGTGAAACAACCAGCTGCCTCCCTCTGCGCTGTGTTCTTCGGTGCCGCTGAAACGAGTACAGCCAATTCAAACGAAGAGCAAAAATAAAACCTGTGTGGGCAGTTAAATACTCTTACAATATTTCACATGGTGTCAACAGCTTTATAACATGCAGCAGTGAGGGATGTAAAAAAAGCATTACTAAAGAGGTCAGCCAGTGACACGGAAGGATTGCCTGCAAACTAATGAAGCATCTAACGTTTGGCTCATGTTTTACTTGCGTTTGTCGTTATTTCACACTCAGTTAGAAAAACTGTGTTAAAATCAACACAGCTGTGTGTACCAGCACCCAGATAATGCTGCATTATACAACAATATAAGGTTTGTATCAGTGGACTTAGCAGGGGAGAGAGGAGAGAAAAAGAGATGAGGATAGAAGAAGATCCAACAGAAAGAGAGGTGATGAAAGGAAGGAGACTGTTGGCGAAATGCTGGAGTCCAGAGGTAACAAAATGCACATTAAAAAATGACAGGAGAGAGAAACTGGAGGGAACAATGGCATTTCAATCAAAAGATGCCAGAGAGTTGTTTTAGCGAAACAGACCACAAGCAGAACTGCGGCCTCCACCACTAGGATCAGAGCCGCTGGGCTTCAGGCGTTTCTTCGCTACTACCAGGACCTTTTCCCTCGTGATGTGTGCATTACAGCACACACACATCATTTACACAGGTTCCCCCAAGCCAGGTGCTATTTAGAGACAGACAAGGTCAACAACCGCTCCAACATCTCACCAGTCTGTAGATGCCAGCGGCGGTGAACTACTCGCTCGCACCAAGAACAAGTGCAAATTCCCACCTCCTGCTTGACTTTGTAGGATCCCTTTACCTCAAAGCCAAGGGGGAAAGACCAGTTCCAGGATTTGGTCAGTTCACAGAAAACATACATCAGTTGTAGTAAACCAAGGAGATTGTTATATAGTTCAGTTAACAAAAAAAAATAAGTCGTTCTGAAACACACCTTGTCCCAAAAGATGAGTCAGCAAATGTTGGCAGTAATGTTCATGTCGCTTAAACGACCTTGTAGACAAAAGAAACATAGATGGTAGTCTAGTTACAATGAGATATCATCATTCAAACTGAAACAGAAAGAACTCAAGAGAACTGGGTAAAAGCTTTGTAAAGTCTTTGAGTAAATATACAACTTTTTTACGTTTAGTTCCTTCTTTATACAGAACCCAATTAAGTAGTTATAAAAAAAACATTTCTCTTTCAGCTATAAGGGGATAGTTCGGATTTATGAAGTGATATTCTGTGAAGTTGTCAGTGATAGTTCCCTCAGCTGTTGTGGAAAGATGTCATATCACAGCAAGTTTGTAGAAAAGAAAACAAATTCCCAAATAGGTGAATAACTGACATTTCACTCAGAGGCACTCCTTGTTTTTGCTGATTTTTAACTATTTAAAATGCTCACACTGAAATTGTTTTCATCAGTGAAATACAATGCAGAACACTCGAGATCAGAATCTAAATTATTCACATTTTGTGCTGATCTTCACAAGGCTCTAAGTTCAAAAAGAAGAGCAAAAGAGTTAAAAAAAAGTCAGAGTAAACTAATTATTAGAAACAGGCTGTTCGTCAGTTGATCAAAATTTAAAAAGGCCGCCATTAAATATTCACAATATGGCTCTGGGTTTTAGCTCAATTTATGTCAGGAATTCACATTGTCACGACCTGCTGATGGCAAAGGCGGGAGGCACTTTGTCTTTGAACATGGCAGGAATGCTGAGTTGTGAGGTTTCTCTTAAATTAAAGGCTGATCCTCAACCCAAATGAGGGCATTTAAGGGCTCTGCATGGTTAAGCCAAACTAGTTCTCACCGTCGCAGCTGTGTGATAAAAACAGCATCATTTTGTTCTCGGCCTCATGTCGTCTGTAGGAGGTATCCTTCTACTGCATTGCTTACTTTTCTACAAACTAACTGTGATATGGTGTCTCTGTACAGTAAGTTAAGAAAATAACTTTAAGAGAAAAAAAATCCAAGCTATCCCTTTAATGTGATTATCCAGTATAATTCAGTTTGCTGTCATTCAACGAAGCGCCCATAGACATCAGCTGCCAATAACCTGCACAGGTTTTTATTACAAGCACTGAAGAATTTCTGTGAAAAATCTGTCAGACAAAACAATTTGTTTTATTCAAACTGGAGTATAACAATAGCTTATATAGGTTGTTGTTCGTTTAAATTTAAAATGTAATTTTATTTCAGCTTTATTATTTTTGTGAGACTCATTATTCCATCCAGTATAATGTATGTTACAGCTTAACCTTGTATTCCTGCAATTAAAAAATGTTGAGCAAAGAACACAAGTCATTTTCTCGAACGAAAAATTCTTCTCTCAAAAAAAGACTATACAAACAGGTTAATTAATGTCATGGAAGTTTTGACTGGTTTTAAAAACACTGACATGAAAGTTCATACTGAGACTTTATGTTGTAATGAGAATTAAGTTGCTGCCATATTAAACGCTCGGCTGTGTTTTTTCTTCTTTTAAAAATTTTAAAAAAGCATGCTGTATTACAAGGACTGAAGTCTCTTAACCTGGACCACTGAGGAATGAGGATTTGATTCAATGTGGGATTTGGCAGGTTGAGAAAAACATGGTCACGAGCAAAAATCACAGTCGGGTCCAAAAGTTCTTCAGCAGCAAATGGCTTCACTGTTACAGGCAGTCAAATAAAGAACTGAGCTTTAACAATGCAGACACCTCGTCTTTTCATTCAGTTTTACCGCCGTGCTGGTGCAGATGGCCGAGCAGAGATATCACAGGCGATGTCTTTGTGTCAAAGTGTGAGTTTTAGTGTGGGTGACTGTATTTGTGTGGAGTTTGTGTGTCTGTGGGCGTAAGCTCATCTGAACTGTCAGCATGACACAACGTGGGAGCGCTGATAGACGGGTGAGTGCCTTTTTTCAATCTCACTGCCTGATGTGTGTGTGTGTGCCCATGTGTAAAATCAAGCAAATTTCTAAACAAGTGAATCAAGGGCTGGTCTGGATTGCAAAGTGATTGTAAGCGCAATGGGAGGGGGGATTTTTATTTATTTATTTTTTTAAGGGTGAGTTTGGCACGACTATAACAGAAGCAGCAGCAATGTTTTCTCCTAATTATTAACCCTTATGATAACTTAAGCTGATGATATGGCTGCTTATGGCTGGTTGTTTTTTTTTGGCATCCTCAACTGTCTCTCTGTGTGAGGGCTTTGCAGTTCGGCCGTGTGCAGGGAATGCTGGAGGAAGACGTTTTTCCGGCTATAGCTATGCAGAGACAGAGGGCCGCGAGGTGGTTGTCCTAAACGGCCGGTGAACGCGGAGGAGGAGGAAGAGGAGGAAGCTGACGAAGGTGTGGGAGGTGTTGGCGAGGCCCGGTCTGATGACGAGATGTTTTGTGTGGAGCTCCCTCTGCTTGCGAGGCTGTGGAGACTCGAAGAAGCGCTGGCCCCGACTGCACGAGGGATTAGGCTTGGCGGATGGTGATCCCCGCCTCCTCTCTTCACCCCGCCGGACTGACTTGCTCCACTTCCTCCTCCTCCTGGTGTTAAGGACTCAGAGGAGGAGGACACCCTCTCAGGCTGCTTGGAGCAAGGAGGTGAAGCTGTGGTGGAACATGGGGGCTGATATGTACTGGTCTGGGCTGGTGTGGTGGGTGAGGTCTGGACGGAGGACGGGTCAGAAGAGCCAGAAGCCAGATTACCAGCAGTGTTCCCAGCTCCCTGCTGGTGGCGCTCCTCCCTGGCAGCATGGCGCTCTGCAGCAGCAGTGGGCCGACAGTGGTAAGGGTGGTGTTGGTTATAGTGGTCCCCTCCTTGTGCCGCTGACGCTCCCCGCACCAGCCTTCGCTCCCTTGGAGCCAGGCTGATGTTGCTGTTGCCGAGTCCTGACCACCGGCCTGGAAAGCTGATCTGAGAGAGAAATACAGGAAAACAGACAGATATCAGAGAGACTTCACTGAGAACAACTCACTCTGCTCTTTTTGGCAGGGAGTATGTGACACAACCTGCCATTTTTCAAATGTTAGTCACCGAACATGTCTGTCTCAGGAGAGTAGGGATTATTTGAGAACAAAACACAGTCAGACAGAAAAAAATGAAGAGACAGGCAACATGAGCGAGTTCTGTCCTGTGTTCACGATAGGTTGTTAATTGGATGACATTTGGAGAATCATCTCTTTGGACCTCTAATTGTCTCTGAACCAACCATTGCTCTGTAACGAGTAAACATACACCTTCAAAGAGAAGCAGAACAAGGCAGTACATTTATGGAGATATGTTATTAAGGTACGCTTAAATCCTTACTCACAAGGCAATGGGCTCTCACTGTTTATCACACACATACACGCACACACACAGAGACACAATAGGGAAGATGGCACATAAAGCTAGATGGCAGAAAAAGGAGCCACCTGTTCTCTTTCACACTCCACTGCACCCCCTTATGCAACATATCTCATCACTGCCCCTCTTCTCTGTAGCTCTCAATCTCACACACTTAGCAGCTGAAATCACGCCGGGACCAACTGTGCAGTGTTCAGCAAAGAAACAAAATCTCATCTGACACTGAACCTCGAGGGAAAGTGAGCGAATTTGACATTTTCTAACACAATGGTTCTCTGTTTGTGTGTGTGTGTTTTTCCCTCTGTGCTCCGTGCATATGCATGAGCATGTGTCTGTGTAATGTATATAGGCTCCTGGTGTGCATGGGGCAGCATGATGCCTATGTGCTTTCATTGTGTTTCCACGTACCACAGCTTACAAATTAATGTAAAAAGAAAAATCATGTTGAACCTGTCAGCAGAAATGTGATTAGCCAGCACACAGCTAACCGAAAGCATGAAGTGCTTAGACTGCCAGCTGCACATGTGCTATTATTAACCTGCAAACAGAGGAGAGCTGCTTGGAAACCAGTGACCACAACAATCATAAAGTAATCATACTTTCATTTTAGGCAGAAGAAAATGTTACTTCTTCTATTTAACAGGCCAAATTATCTAAAGAAGTTCCATTTCTAGTGTTAAGTTGATGCTTTGGTTCCATATTTTCCAAAATTTGGTAAAAGTACCACTAATACTGGTAGAGATTTTGATATAAATTACATTTTGCGGTAAAAGTGTTACAGTTGGATCTACAAAATGACATGTTCAGGTGACCAGCCAAAGACCATTAGAAATGCAAGCTAATAGTTTCTCTAAGTTCACCACAGAAACGTCTTTACCAAATCTGATTGCATAACACTGTGTGTAGTTTTTGTTTGTTTTGTTTTGTTTTCTGTTTACTGGGAAGCTGTATTTCATTTTAAGTTCAGGTTAAAGAAACTTTCTGACCTTTTCCATTTTTCATAAGTTAAAAAAAAGATCTAAACATAAAATAATATAACTAGGTTAGTATGTTTAGAGGGAGTGATG
Source organism: Xiphophorus hellerii (assembly GCF_003331165.1). NCBI lineage: Eukaryota > Metazoa > Chordata > Actinopteri > Cyprinodontiformes > Poeciliidae > Xiphophorus > Xiphophorus hellerii. The sequence goes on from NC_045683.1 coordinate 14,170,582, forward strand.
TGGCTCTTCATTCTGGCTTTGGAAGAGGAGACCAAATCTTGTTGAGAAGTTGCTGAGGGGATCATGAGAGCTTGATTTTCCATCCACATGTATAGACAACTCTTACAATTATGTCCCCCAAGGTATTTTGTGGGGTGTGTGCTGTGGGAGTATAGTGTGCCAGAGATGCATTTAAAAACTACACAGTCTTTGTGAAACAAACACAAGAACTGGTTTGTTGTTGTTGGCACAAAGTCTAGTTTATTTCCAATAGGACAGAAGTCTAAATCAAATGAATGGTTAATGACCAGGTCTTTGCAAAACTTTGTAACATACCAAGGAGGTAATTCAGCTATTTCAGTCAGATGTTTTGGAGCAGAAATCAATCCAAAAGTTGCAGGACAGTGGGACTCAAGGACTGGAGTTGCAGACCCCGGCACTAGGTGCTGCACTTTGCACCAATTCTATAGGAAGTGTTCACAGATGGGACTCCACTGTTTGGTCACAGAGAGGAAAGACTCCATGACTAAAAGAATAGTATTCTAAGTGTACAAGTGGTTTAATTCATCTTCTTCTGCAGATTGGATGGATTAATATACCTAAAAAATGTTTTTATGTCTATAGAATATATGTACATCCATCCATCCATTCATTTTCTTACACCCTTATCCCATTGGGGTTGGGAGGGGTGCTGGTGCCCATCTCCACTATCAACATGTGAGAGACGGGGTACACCTTGACTGACAGGCTTGTCAGTCCATTGCAGGGCAATGTATGTATATATATTTAAGTAATAAATATATATATGTATTAAGACAGACGAAATATTAGAAAATACTTTAACGCAACAAAGACAACGTAATGTTAATTACAGAAATGTAGATAGTAGGCAAATTTTCTCTCAACACCAGACTAGAAATCTTGGTCTGTTGTACGATTTCTATCTTCCAACATATGAAAGGATTCTGCATAGGTTAAGCTCTTATTCAAGCTGCTGTATGAAGAACAAGATCAGGTAAACACATTCAAGGATGATCTTCAAGATGAAAGAAATGGGAACAAGGACAACCTCTTTCAGAACCACTTTGTTCATGATATGGATCCTCAGTTTGTGGGGTTTAACAAAGTAAACTGTGAAGCGATTGTCTGATTGTGTTTTTCATAACACCTTTAATGCTTGGATTAAAATGAGAAGAAAAAGAGAAAAGAACTGCATATTTCCGTCTAAAAACACCTAGTGTTATTGGAATAAATACTCTTTACTGTAGGTTGTTTTAAAAAAGGAGTTCAAAAAGGGCTCTCCTTGGTAAGTCCTTTGAACCTCTGTTCTGTATGTCCGTCACATACATTATACCACACCTTCAGGATAAAGGAATGCTAATTGACGCACTCATTAGCTTCAAATAAATAAAAACGTGAACTGAAGCTTAGAAATCTGCACTCTAGCAGCTGAGCTGCAATACGCTTTCATGCAACACTCTGCCAAAACATCAAACAGTGTCGTTGTCCATACAGCTTACTTAAAGAGCTTGGGGAATGCATCCCTACTTTCTAATGGACTCTAATGGGTGGATAAACACTACAACACATCTTACACATTCCTCGATCTAATGAAGGGGAGTGAGAATTAACACACCAGACACATTTTCAACATGGGGCGTTGTGAAGAAAACATGGGGGAATTGTTACAGCGTTGAATATCTGCTGTGCACAATGTATGCGGGGCGGCTTAATTAGGGCTAAATCACTAATCTTATGAAAAAAAAAATGTAGTTGTTTTTCCACCCATAGACATCTGAGAAAACAACAGAAGGTAAGGCTCAAATAGTGAGATACAAGTTGGCAGGCGCCTTGGAAGTAAACAATTACCAGAGACTGCATTAAGTGCTGATTGAGGAAACATATGTTGTGTATCAAAGAGAGATTTCTAGTCCATCTGAAAATGACACCATGAATCATCTTCGATGGATCAAATAAAACCTCGGTGGTTAAATTTGAGTGCATGTGGGTGTAATGTACACAGGTACAACAAGTTAAGGTTGAACAAAAAGACAAATACAAAAAGCACAGACAACCAAGGAAGACAAGATAAAAAACACAGGAGGTGAAAAAGGAGAGAATTGATGAGAAAGCGATTAAACACAGAGATAAAGAAAAATGACTTCAAAACTGGAGCGAAGAGCAAACTGTGGAGAAAAAAGAGAACAAGACTGATTTACAAACTCAGGTGTCCTTTCTCAAGTACACGCTCTGCGGCAACCAGGCTGCCAGTGTGTGTTTGTGTGCAAACACTCTGGAGAGTACCTCGGTCTCACACATGGTCCTAGGAATACACACACACACCCACCCACACACACACCCAGACACAATTACACCCTCATACACACACCCAGACCAAGGTAAATCAGATGAGGGCTCCTCTAGAGTTCGTTTTTAAAGAGTCGTGAAGAATAAAGCAATGGGGCCATGGACAAGTTGGCATTAGAAGGTCCTTAAAAACGTCACTTGTATTATAATTGCCATAATTTGTCTTAGATAAGAAACAAATTAATGATCTATGTTTACATTGAGCTGCAACTCCTAGAAATCTCAGCTCAACATAACTTGAAAAAATAAAGCAACGAAAAGCTGAGTCAAGTCTAGTTAAACCCCTCTACAAAATAAATGAAGCTTAAAAAGTAAATCTTTCCCACTGAGTTTAGAGAAGTTACACTTTTTCAGTATTAATTATTTATCTTCTTTGATGCCACACACATTATAAGATCTAAAAGCTAATGTGGATCTTTGGAAGAGGGAAACACCAAAAAGCAGCTTTGTGAAAGTAGTCACATCGCTTGACCTTTTTTACATTTTGTTGCATTACAACCACAAACATGGATGTATTTTGGGGGGAATAGAACAATGCAAAGTCGCGTAAAACTTCGAACAAGAGTTAAAAGACCAGGATTTTTACAAAGAAAAAAACAGCTGGAAAGTGTGGCATGCATTTATATCAAGTCCTCTACTTTAACCCTCCCATGGTCTTTAGACCCCACAAGATTTTCACTCTGTGCGCGGTCCGGTTGGGCCACACTGACCCTGCGTGCGATTTTACAAGGTTTTTGTAAAAGCTTCCGAAATTGATGGTCTGACGGGATAACCCCCCCGCTTCCACGCCCTCCGACCTTGACATTTTTGACACTCCTGTTGAGCGTCGCACTAAGATCACAGGAGGGTTAAAAAACAATTTTTTGCTGCTAGTCAGAGCTTTCTTTTGGTCTTAATTCCTGACCAGCTATGTACTTACAGAAACTTTAATTTCTGCCCATTAATTCTCAGAAAAAGTGTCTGCACAGCATGAAGCTGCCACCACTTTGCTGGCTTGAAAACTAGAGGGCATTTCTACACTGTTGGACAGTGCAGAAATTATATTTTATTGCATTGGATGGAACAGTGTTATTTGTGATGGTAAAAGCTTGGGATATTGTTCCATAACTAGCTAGAGAAGGCATATGAATGATTTTGCAAGGTACTATACTGCTAAATTTTCATTTGGCAATAATTAAAGATGTTATTTAATAAAGCATAAAAAAGTTTAAATTGTTCTTTCTTACTCCACAAACCCTCATATTAGAAAAGTATCTCACTAATCCCTGTGTGAATATTCAGTATTTATGGGAAAAATTAACTATGTAGCCTCTGAATGATCACCGTGGTCGTCAAAGGACATAAACAAATAAACAAACAACTTGGGGTAAATTGATAAAAATGATCAAACTTTTATCAAATATTCTACTCCACCGTTTCCTGCTGCATAAAACCTTACAGCAAATTTACAATGTAGGTGAAAAATAAACAAAGTGATACATAAAGCTGAGAAACAAGATTTCAGTTCCAATCGAATACAAGAATGCTTTAACTAGCATTTTCCACGATTTATACTGAGTTGAAAAATTGACTTTTCACAGACATGCTGTGCTCCGAAGAGTCTCTGAGGGCAGTTAACAGGATAAATCATCCAAATACAATCAAACAAAAGGTGAAACTAAGCCTGGGTTTGCCATCTCAAGGCACTGGAATGCCTTCACTTTGAACTTGCTGGTTTTTATCGATACATGAACTGCTTAGGAAGTGAATCTCTGCTTTACAGCCTGTAGCAGAATCCTCGCCTCCACTTCACTCATTTAATTTTGACTTTGTTATATTTTTTAACCATTGTTAGTTAGCATGTAATACTCTGAGTTAGTAAATAAGTAGAATGACTGTACACAACATTTTTACATTTTTATGTTTCCGATACTCACAGATGAGTTTTTTTAAATAATGGAAGAACTAGACTTTAAATGCAGAGAAGCAAATCATTAAAAAAACCCAAAAACGTTCTTTTCTCCTTTTACCAGTTCGCTTGAGAATAAAAGACAATGACTTGAGTTAAAATATTTTTGGCAGAAGCTTTTAAAAATATGTTTTTAACAGAATCTGCAAGTGCACAAGTCAGATCATCTAGCAGAAGCAGATATGATACAATTCTGAGAGTTGTCAGGCATACAAATACATCCCAAAGCTATAATCCAGAATAGACTAGCTAAACATCAGGCTGGCTGCACTGGAAGTAAGGATGTAATATGTGCTCTTTGAAATTCCTGCCCTCTTTCCCTACAGTCAGCAATGCAGCAGGTTGTGTTTCTTTTGTTTGTTTTTTTTCCTCCTGCATCTGAATTATCACCTGCTTTCAGCAGACTAAATATTTAACCTACTTGCTTGTCAAGAACAGCTTTAGTCTTCCAGAATCTGACACTTTCTGGCCCACCTTTGAATGACATTAATAAACATAAATATGGCAGGATTATCCTCTAAATCCAGGAATAAAAGGCTTCTGTTAAATGTGGCCAACTGCCTCAGAGAAAAGAGGTGCCATTAGTTTGGAAGTAAACACAAAGTAATATATAATCATTCATTTGCATTTTTTATTCAACACTAAAATCTCCTTAAACTTTTGCATCAACATTAACACCATCTTTCAACAAACAGTGAATATTTTAACATAACTGTTTGTCACAATCACCTCTAGTCATTTTGTTCATCTGCTTTTTTTTTTTTTTCAATAGACATATGAGCAGATTTTCCACAAAATGCATCCAAAATGTCCCAATTACGTTCGGCCAAACTTTGTGCTATTTCCATGCCAATGTAAACACAGTCCAATAAAACCATGGAATACCATCTTTATTTCACTTTATAGTGAACGTGAACTCCTGTTTTTATTCAGCAGTGCATAAGTTAACCATGATAGCTACACTGACTCTCATATAGAAAAGACAGAGCACATGTTACTGTAAACTAAAGATTAAAAACAGAAGGCAGGGGAAGCGCGGAGATAGGTGAAGCAATGGATAGGCCCCTCACCAACATTTGCTGATGACAGTTTGGGTGGGGCTGAGTCCAAAATAATGAAGAAAGATTGAAAACATGAGAGGAACAGTCAATCCAGCCCACACAGCAGCAAACTGTCACTCAGAAGGCTGGATGTCATTTCCTGGACATTGTTGACAGATGAGCTGGTATGCCAAACGTGTTATACTTCGAAACTGCACAATCTAGTACATCATAATAACCATGTGCTTCTATTTGGTGCATTCAAATGCCATATACATTTTTCATTTGTGTCATAAAATTTCTTTTCGCTATGGAACAAAATCCTCTGCCAGCAGCTCGGTGACAGCACAACTAATTTTGTATATTTATTATGCAAATGATTGCAGAATGTCTACAAGAAAATTTTGAGGAGCCAACAACAATTAGTGCAACTTAATTTTACAAACTCGACATGATATTAACACTAAGAAGGAGTGAAAATACATTAAAAATATTAGATAAGTTAAGTCTTAGATCTGTATTTATATCCAATTTCATGAACTTTCTGTTAACAGTAACTATATCCAACTTGGTGCTCCATCCAGTTTATAAAGTATTACATGTTGCCTGGCAACTAGATCATATTTTTCACTGATAAAATGCATGAGTAACATCAGAAACTCTGCTAGCATCAGAACCATCCAAATACAGCTTTGTGTAAAAGCTTCAAATGTGATCGTAGCCAACATTTAGGTTTGCTGAATAAGGGTCTGACGAGCAGCTCTTAGTCACTTCTTATGATTGGAGGAGTTGAGTAGTGCGCTGCCCCAGGGTTTTAAACTTCCACCCACAATGAAAAACGCAGACTGGTCAGTATCAAAGTCTGTGCCATGCTGTGGCCACAAGGCCCAATGAGGTTTCTTGAGCAGCTCTGTTGGGTAGGAATGTTGAGAGTTTGGCAAAGCTCATCAACCACCATCTCCAAAAAGCCTTGTGACTCATTGTGTAAGAGCCTAATCGTTGGAAAAAAACCCCCCAAAAAAACGCCCTTGTCAACCAGAGGCTAAAGAAATAACATTCAAAATCTTAAGCAGGTGGGGTAGAAAAGGTAAAATATGTGAACAGGTGACAGATCAGAAATGAACAGAAAGAAGGAAGTAAGGATAGGAGGTAAGGAACACAAAAAAAGGACATAAGTAGATGGAGAAAATGATAGGAAGAGGAATATGAGATCAAGACAAAAGCAAATAACATAATAAGGAGAGAAGAGCAGGTCAAAGAATAAAGGTGAGGGGATGACACGGAGGTAAAACAACAAAGAAGAAGCGGATAGCTCGACAGATGATGGGAACTGCAGAGCGAAGTGAGAGTAAAAGGTGACAGCAGAGAACCAAAGTTACACAAGATGAAAGAAAGAGATAATTAGAAAGCTGGAGACCGGGATGAAGAGAAAAAAGTAGGGAGACAGAAAGTGTGAATCTTAGCATCAGTATAAGCCATGACAGCTACAAGGTGGACAGAGAAGAATCTGACATCAATTTCTGTCCACAAGGAATCCAACACAGAAAAAGAAGCTACAGTCCAGACATTATTCAAACCTTTGGCTGATTTAGGCTTAAAGTACATTTTAATTTTAACAACACGTTTCTTCTGACTGGACATAATAACATTTTGGAGCGGCCCAGCAAGTGTACTGACTCGAATCTGATTGAGAATTTGTGGAAAGAGCCAAACATTAGAGTGATGGCAAAGAGGCCTTCTAACTTTAAGGACATGGAGCTCATCATCAGGATAAATTATCAAATTAACAGCTCAAACATTCAAAAATCTAGTCAGCAAATGTAAAGAAGAGTTTGACTGCTATAATGACAGCTATTTGGTTAATGAATATAAAGTTGTTTTAACTGGACTGCATCCAAGTGATTTTAGCTCCATATCTACTGAAACAAACCCCTTTTCTGTGTACTTCAGTCACTCAGTTTCTGGATTGATTGTTGCCCCTGGCTGCCCTCTATGTTTCAACATGGCACTTACTGTAGTTGTTTAATTATCACAAAGCTGTGATCTAGCCGCACCTTGTTTTTAAAGCCTAATCCATTCCTGTCATTGATGGTCAATGTAAATCTCCACAATACTGTACTGCATCACTTAATTATTTTTTTATATAAGTTCGGATTGAACTATTGATAAATAATATTCGCTTACATAAAACTAGAGAGCCATGTTCTTGAGTTGTGCAGTGTAAAAAAATATTATTTTCAGCAGATAAGAAAAGCCACACAGTGTGCTGGACTCTTTCCATTTCCATGGTTTGACATTTCTTTGATCTACTTGAGACCTGGCAGGACGCCTGAGGTTATTTCACCTTAATAAGGGTAAAACTGTAGGAGCTGTTTTCTACCAGCCCCACCTAAGGCAACAGGGCTGTAACTGTGGTATTGTTCTTCTTTAAAACCCAAAGGTTCACAAAGAATCTTAAATTTCTTAAATTCTTTGGTAGTAAATACCAATTATTTGACTATGCTTCCTAGGAAGGTCTCTAAATTCTTCAACTTTGACAACTGGATGCTGCTCATTCTATTCCCCTGGTATGGTCATAGATGTGCTTTGAATTGGCACCTTGTCAAATAACAGAGAGGGGAAAAAATGTAAACATGCTATTTTATTCAGAGAGTAGAGTGTCACTCTGCAAACCATCCTATTAAATAAGTGAGTGTCTTCCAGCTAAGTATGTTCAGTATATCTGCAATAGACTTATGGCAAAAATAATTTGAATGTCTCCAAAACTCTGCAAACATTTTATAAAGTGGTTGCAATGCTGAGTACATTGCATAATGTTAGAATACTGGCTCTGCAACTTATATTTCAATTTATATTCCTAATCACATCAATCAATGGCTTTACGTTGGATGTATTTAGGAGAAGGGTTCACTACGTAGAGGTCTGAACAGTCAGCTGTATGACATTGAGGATTTTGTTTCTGCTTACTCTTAGGTATAACTTAATAATAAAGTTTCTTTAAAAATCAGTGTCATTGTATACAACATTTTGCATCTGATGAATGCATACAAAAATATGAGATCAAAGACAGCAATAAAGTATAAAGGCTTGACAGTTTGACAAGATAGATTCATGGACTGACAGCAGGGAAAACAATGAAGAATGAAGTTATGACAGTGCGGTACAGGCTGTCAGGCTGATACATCATGTGGGAAAACTCAGAAACTGTAGATTCTCTGATGCTTATGTGTGAGCACAAACCTTTTTTACATGGATGTGTACATTCACCACCAGTCTGTTGAGTTATGTGCTACGTGCAGTGTGCAACATGACTCTAGGAAGAGTCAAAACTGAAATCAGTTTCAAATTACAACTAGGAAAAAAACAACACCAAAAGCACCAGTCACAGTGATACCAGGAATATTTAAAACATATTGGGTCTTGACTGGTACAAATTAATCTGTCATAAAATCTAAAACTGTCAGCGAACAAATTTTAAAAGCTTTAATACAAAATATGGTTGTACCTGTCCTGTTCCTGGTTTTATAGTGTTTTTAAACAATTACAAACAAGCTGCTAACCTCCAGGTTTTTGGAAAGAAAAAGCTGAATACACCAAAATTCTCACCAAATGCTACATCAGGTACATCCACATAAACTCAACAGCAATTGTATTAGCCTTGTTATTTATGGATTGGACCACCGTTTCCCATTAAAACTACCATTATTGTTCATGGCATAGATTCAGTAGGATGTCAGAAATCTTCCTCAGACATTTTGGTCCATAATTACATGACAGAATCACTCAGGTGCAGTACATGTAGACTCTTCCAGATAGAGATGTGGAGTCGATGGAGGGCAGTATAATAGTCATCACATCATTGTGTTAAAAAACACAGTACATTGTGGTTGTAAAGGAATGAACATGGTCAGCAATAATGCTGAGGTAGACTGTGGTGTTTAAACGATGCTCAGCTGGTACTTGCAGAAGCAGCCTGAACCCTTGATATATACCAGGACTGATCTACAGTATGTCCCCATGCTGTTTTTACAAAGTTCTGACCCTGAAAGTTGGAGCTAAAATTGAGGTTTATCAATCCAGGCAAAATTTATCCAGTCTGTCATTGTCCAATTCTGGTGAATCTGTGTGAATTGTAGCCTCAGTTTCCTGTTCTCGGTTGACAGGATGGTCTCTGGTCTGGAGTTCTGCATCTGATTCAAGACTTAAGATGCTGTAGGTTCAGAAACGGTAACCCAGACAGTTTGGTTGAAATTAATGGTTATATGACCCACTATTGTCAATCTATAATCTCAAAAGAGTCTGCCCATTCTTCACCAATACCAAAACCGTATTTTTGCCTACACAATCATGCATGTGAGACAATTTCTCTTTGCTGGTTCTGTCAACCCAAGAAATGCTGTTGTATGAAAACCCCAGTAGATAAGCACTGTCTGACACCAACAACCACACTATTTTCCAAGCCTTTTAAAGGAAAGGTAGGTAGTAATGCTGGTCTGGAAGTTGTGAACCCAATTTATGCAAACCATGATTGGTAATGGGAATATGGTGGATAAGGGAGGGTGAAAAACCTTAGTGATTTAAGTGTCTTCATCCTAAACTTTTGTGGGAATGAAAATAAGCTATCTGCCATCCGAAATGCCACGGCCACAAAGTCAGCATGTGGGCAGGAAATACAAGCAGGCTGGGAAATGTTGAAGCTTCAGTGACATGTTGGTGAGCGTATTAACTCTGAGCCAAGATTTTCACATACCCATGTTTACATGCTGTCCAGTGCTAAAATAATGCAGGGTCTTACTGTCAAGTAACACTAAAAGCAAATAAAAGTTGTAAAAATTAAATAAAATGTACTTTTGAAAACATGTACATTTCACACAAGATTTTTGCAAAGCATTGATGCCACTGCTGTAAATAGGTGTCTACGGCAAGTGGACAACATCTTGTCAGTAATTTGGTTACTTACATTCTTGAATCAAAGTGTTTGGTCATAGGTTTAGTTCTTCAATAAAAGAGTGGTGGTGGTGTCCTTCCAAATAGTCTGAAACCAAACAGTTCAGTTATGCTGCATTAGCTCAATATCTATATACTCATGTAACAATGTACTTATGTTCATACAAAATATACTGCTATGCATTGACTTTAAATATCAATTATTACTTCTTCACATGCAAGCCTGATAAATATAGATACACTTTCACCTACACAAACACACGCAATCACACACCCCTACTTTCCTGTCAGTTGGTGCAGCTGATGAGCTGCTTTCCCATTTCTCATCTTGTTCTGTGTGACAGCCCAGGTGGGCTGACACACTACAGGAGATGTGAAAGGTGGGAGTAAGGGAGAAGAAGAGATTGAAAAACGATGCATGAAGAAAACACAGAGGAAGAGTGGAGCTTTCCAGGAAGAAAAAAAGCACTGGGTAAATTTTTCCATCAGATGTCTGCTCGGCCCGATGGTAGTGCTGCAGCTGCCACCTGTGTCGTCACATTAAAAACAACTGAGTGCCCCGCTGCACCCACAATCCACTCACTAGGACAGAAAGAGAAGGCAGAGTAGACAGAGATGTTTCTAATGATAGATTTCCTCCACATATTTAACACTACGGGACACCAGCCGCTGTGAAAATATTTCTTATCGCAGGGGACATTACTTTTTTTCTTTTTAGTCACTTTGGCAAAAATATGTTGCTTTATGTGCATTATTTTGTTTTACAATATTTCAAAGTAAGACAAGTAAGACAACTTTAAGTTTTCGGAACTAGAAAATTAAAATTAACATTAACATACTGAATAAAGAAAGCTTGTTTTCACTGCAGAACTGTACTTTAGTGCTTACTGGACCTTGCTGGAAAAAACAGGATGCTCTTCATAGGTAAAACTGTCTGACATTATGTTCTTCATTATGTATCTGTAAGTGTGTGATTACAAGGGACGTACTACTTTGAAGAAGATTAGCTGATCTGATCAGCAATGGCAGTTACCAACTCTGAATGCAACTTCAATTAATTTGTCCTAATTCGACCCATTTCACATCTACGCCCCCACTGTTCCTCTGCTGCATCAGCACCTCAGGTCATAAAATTACCAAGTACCTGTTTGTCACAGCTAAGTGCGTCTGTCCTCTGAGCTGACAGTGTGGGCTTGTGCAAAACAGCATGGGTGTTCATTTACAAAAATAAACAACCCTCATTTGGTCAGTTAACTCCAGGCAAGTGACTATTTTTACAGACAATTAACATAAGGGACAATGTCAAAAGTTTACAAAGAGGCCACTTCTTTGGTCCAGGTACACATGGCTTGTAGTCATATCTCCAAAGATCCGTATATAAAGTGATACTCTGTAAAGACAGTGTGCCCCTTAAATAACATATTCAATCGAGTGAAACCTCTCTCAAAACATAACATTCAGAGAACCTGCATGCCGGTATTCTGAACTAATATCTCAACTTATTCCTCACTTTCAAATGTCTAAGTAGAGCATTTCTGTTACATTATCTTATTTTATGGTGTACATAAATGAATTTGTGCACTACTCACCAGGTATATTGGAGCACCTTACAGTTAAATAAGCATGCATAATGAAAATAGATCCTCACATTTGACTGTTACAAAAAATTTAACCAGAAAAAAAAAGGAATGCAAAGAACAGAAGACTCTGTCCGCACAATTTTAAGCATGACTTGTGATTATAGGATCTCCACTAGCATAAGTTGAGCACAGATGGTCTTGCAAAGCTTCTGGAAAAAATTCAGAAAGCCTTTTTTTTTTCCTCAAATGAGGCACGTTTTCCAAATGGGGTTGGACAAAGAAAATGAGTTTGCAAAAGTTATTTTGCTCTAATTATGTTTTAATTATCTATTTTTGCGCAGAATAATTGGTTCTTTCCCCACATAAAAGCCACAGAGATCATTAGCCTACATTCAACATTGATGTTGACATTGATTGTGCATTGTCCCATTTTAAGCCCATCAACTGATAAATAAAAAGGGTACATCTAAGTAACTAGTTGGAGTGGCCAAAGACCACACCCACTGGGATGAAGAGCTTCATTCAAACCTACATAAATCCAAACAAAACAAGAGGAGCTATTTCAAAATACGTTTAAATGTTTAAGAAATTATTATTCATACAAAATAACCAGCTTTTTTATTGGTGTCATAATTAGCCACAATATCACATCAAGACAAGATTCAAGTTTGTAAGAAGGAGGCTAACAGCTCCTTTTATAGAGAGTGTGTTACAAACACCTGTACACTGAGTCAAGCAGGTTTTTTTAATGGTTTAAAACTCCAGAAAATACAGTAAATAAATACATGATGACGTAGACTCACTGATAATCACCAGTGTTCTTGCATTAAAAGATTGGACTACAGTGATTGAAATGTGTTTGGTGGGTAAATTTAAGAACAAACAAAAACATTATTTTATCTTTAAACCTGAAATAACTCCCTAAAATATAAGGGAGAGTCTAGAACAAAGCATATATACGATTTAATATCTTTAGCAGTTTATATGAGCAGAAAAAAATCTGTATCTATACATCACTAGGAATGCATTGAGACAGTGCTGGAAATTCATTACATCATACTTTCCCTGGAAACTAGATCTAATGTATTCCTTTCCTCATCTCTATTAAAACGTAGCAGTGGAAGGATTCGAGAATAATTAATAATAAAAAAAGTGGTGATTAAATTTTCTCCTCCTGCACTCTTTACTATTGTTCATCAATAACAAAACTGCTTTCTCTTGAATCTTCTGAGCAAGTGTTATTTGTGCGCTAACATGATAAAACATTATTTAAGATTAACTGCAAATCAAGAAAGGGAAAGAAGGACTAGTTTGAGGCCAGATCTGAATCTGGTTTAAGAAATCTTTATTTGTTGTTAGAAAATAAATCTCCTGTTTGCAAAAAGAGCCTGTTGAGCTGCAGTAACAAAGATAGCCATAAGCACATCGGTGCTTATGAGAAGATTTACTTTCAATGTCAAACAGTGAAGGCTATTTTAGAGCCTTTATCTTTTATCTGATCATTTACTCTTGCGGTGTAAATGTCTTATTAACTCAAGCTGATTCTGCAAGTTCTTAGAAACTCACAGCACTGCACTGAATTATACAGAATCATATGACATCTTTGAATTAAATCACGTTCTCTTAAACTAAGTTTTGATAAATTGCATGGAATGACACTGGATATGAGTTATGTTGTTCATTGTATGGCGAGTGAATTTGGACAGAGTTTTTGGGTTAATGTCATTCAATGCTTGTTAAATCTTGCTTATTTATGTTTTGCTTTGTTTCTCTGCTTCCTGCACTTAGATTTGTCTGCCTTCATGTTTTATTTTAAAAAACTGTTTCCGTTGCTCCCTTCTGATTTCTGCCTTTCTCCATGCCAAGCCATTGTCACAGATTGCTCCTGATTTATTCACTAAAAGTCATTGTCTTTCTCTGTACATATTCAGCATGGTTTCCCTTTATTCTTTGGAGTCAAGTAGATTCAAGTTGTACTTTGTTATGTCTGTTAAGTTTTTAGTATAACCTTGCACAGTCAAACACCCAGAGGGGGTACTCACAGCAGCTTATGTGTCTGATTATGTTGTAAATTGGGAGAATATTTGTAAAAAAAAAATGCTCCAGATAATTTATTAAGAGATGTAGTACAGTAGGTAGAAAACAAACATACCAAACCATCAGGACATGCATGCTATTTAATCACTGGACTGTAAATTCAGTCAGTGGCGTTCATTCATAGAGCATTAATCTCAGAATACCTAAACTGTTTCAGGGTCAATAAAGAAGAACAGCATACCTTGATAGAAAGAGTGATCAATCAGAGATTTGTGACCAATTTTAGATATATGGTTCTGGAAAAAGTTTGACCTGCTGATGCATATTTTAACAATTAGGATTTCTCTTTAAGAAATTCTAATCTTAATTAGGATTAATTAAACAAATTAGATAATTTGTTTACGTAAATTATCTAAACAAATTTAGATAATTTGTTTCTTGTCTTGTTGCTGTGATTGGTAATAAGTTATATATTTTAAGAAGCAGAGTCAGTGGCACACCAAGAGTGTGAGAACATAGATGCTATTAAACAGGGACTTCCTTATTTTTAATAAAGCCAAAAAATTTGGAATTTAGATTCAGCATTGTATATTATACTGTTTAAAAGCCCATCTAGAGACAAGTGCTGCGAATTAGCTGTTGCTATTGCACTATGAAGCAAACATGGGACTTTTGTTTTGCTCAGTTTGTCTGTCGATGTGTGACTGTCCCTATCAAATAAACTTAATAATAATAATAATAATATATACAATGTGGTTCACATTACTAACAGTAATAATCAATCAATGGGAATATTCCCTTGAGAAAGCAGACCATTGTTTCTTAAAAGGTTGTCAACATTGTCAAATACATTTGATGTATTTGACAGCAAAAAAAGCTTAAAGCAGTAATTTCACAAAAATGTGTTGTCTTTTGTTGTCTATTGAAGTTGACACCAGGCCATTTGTACCTTTACCAGTTTGACAAAACACTCCCAAGATAAGTACAAAACATCATCCTCGCTATCCTACTCAAAAAACTCAGATACAAAATGACAAAAACGGCAAAATAACCAAACAGTAAAAAGAATAAGTCTAGCTTCCTGTTACAGTGGTTTAAAACCCTTAACTGTCATGAAGTCAGCAGTGTCCTCCTGGACCCAAGCATTTTGAGGTTGACAGTTAAAGGGATAAAAAAACAAAAACACATAACTTTATTACACCGATCATCTTAATTTTTATAAGAACAACGTACACAACCAAATGAACCAAGAATATATTGTAAATATACAATTTAAAAATCTTGAATGAGAATGAAGAAGCTTTGCAGAAATTTTCTCTTTCTAACACAGATAATCAGCTTAATCAACACAGTGTCACAGACAAAAGGATCATGATGCAAAGGCTTGTCCATGTCTGTTTGACTAAAAAGATTGTGCAAGCAGAAAACTCCCTTTTGGACATGCCACAGCCCAAAGTATGTGCAACCGTGCAAGTGCAGAGAATTATCTCACTCAGAGGGGGGAAGACATGAGAATCCATGTCAATTTCAGATTTCATGTCGTCACTGAATATTCATTAGCAATGTTTGTCAGTTTAATATTCTATCTATTACTATTTGGTGTGAGTCTCCCTAGTTGGCCTCAAGGCCATCCGGAATGTGCAGATTGCAAAAGAATAGCTTATCAATATTCATATATGCTTTCATTAATGTTGCAGCAAATTGTATCAGATCAAACTCACAGCATGTGGGTGCGTCCACACTGGGGCATCTCACAGACCGAAAGAGAGAAAGAGGTTGAAGAGAGAGGGAGATTTATCAGAGGGGGGTGAAGATGGTGGGGAACAAAGAGAGGGACAGGACTGCTACAGATGGTCGAATGTCTCCAAAAGATAAGACCAGACTTTGAAAAAGAAGGAAAAAAGATCAAACAGATGAGGGGAGACAGAGGAGAAATAAGTGGGAGGTCAAGAAAAGAAAGGGAAGAAGAGGATAAAAGAGTTAGATGATACTAAGTAGGAAGGAGGCGGCCCGGGAACAGAAGAGTTAAGTTCTAAAGGTATCTGGCCTACTTTGTTCTGACTAATGAAGCCAAAGTGTCCCGAATCTGTCCTGAATCACCAGAGGCTCGTTAGACCACCCTGTTCTGAGACTGTGTCTGTGTTTCCCCTGGAATGTTTGTAAGCATGTGATGGGTGTTTGAGGGAGGGTTACACTTGATGTGAGCCTGATTTAATATGCTTCTCTCTCCACTGTACCCTGAAGCTGCATGTGTGTGTGAGCTCAATGCCCTGCATGTGTTCTTGCCTCCACTTGTCACCTTGCTTCATAAAGCAACATTCTGACAGAATGCTGCATACAAACATGTCCACTGCATGGCCACATGTAAGCGCACTTCCAAGAGCATTTTAAATTTATATATTTAGTGACTTTGCAAGATTAATACATCAATTGTATGATCTCCATGGATTTCTATGAAAAATGACATGCTGACACAAAAAGATAAAAAACAAAAAAAAACCTGACATTTTTACTTAACCACCGCCAGGACAACCAGTTTGTAAGTTAACTCTACTCTTATAACTTCCATGTAACTTTTCCTCCATTATTGAAATAACTATCCCCATGACATGTTACAAGATATGTATGCTCATGCTGCCTAATCTCTATCCTCCTGCCACTCCATGCATGATTAACTGTGTTCAAATGGGACGACTACATTAATAAGAGCCATGTAATTGGCTTCTGTGTGTGGAGAAGGAACAAAGTATTGCATCTTATGTTAGAAAATGGGTGCCAGGCAGAGTTTAGGGAAATAAACTACTGATAAACACTCACCGGCCACTTTATTAGGCGAACATGTCTAAGTGTTAGTTACCACAAGTAAACAATCAGCCAATCACATGGCAACAACTCAACCCATTGGTCAGAGTATTTCAAAAACTGCTGCTCTACTGGGATTTTTATGCACTGCCAACTCTTGGGTTACAGAGAACATAATATCCAGAGAGAGGCAGAAGTATAGATTAATATTTAATTGTTTTGGTTGACCTGAGAGGTCAGAGGAGAATAGCCAGACAGGTTTGGAATGATACAAATGCAACAGTAGCTCAAATGACCACTTGTTACAACCAAGTTGTGAGGAATATCCTCTCTGAACCTACACCTACATGAAACTTGAGGCAGAAGGGCAAAATAGCAGAACACCAAACTGAGTGTTAATCTCATCAACTAAGGATTGAAAACTGAAGCTGCGTTTCACAGCATGGATCTGTCCTGACTTTTATGAACAGTTCAGGCTGCTGCTGGTGGTGAAATAGTGTGGAAGAAATTTACATGGCAGATTTTTTGGCACGTGGTACCGATTAAAGTTTAAACATCGCAGCATTTCTGAGTATTGTTGATGACCGTGTTCATCATTTTATGATCACAGAAAAAGTCTCAACAGAAAAATAATCGACACATCAAGGGCCAGCTATGATTTGCGCCTATTGAGGCAAATAATAAAAATGTGTGAGGTGACACACTGGTGGGTAAACAACAGAAATCAAGTGTTACGTATTACAATTAAAACCTAAAAATTTAAGGTGCAATAATACTATGGAAATTACAATTTAACTGAATGAAAACCAAGAAAGATATAATGGTAATCATTGCTGAAATCTGTGTGAATATAGTAGAAATAATGTACTTTAAAATGATCATACAATACACTTTATATATTCACAAAACTCAATACTAAAGACACTCAATAAGTACAAAGTGTGATTGTCGATGGAGGATTAGGAGCAGGGTATTTCTAACAGACTCCTCCCAAACAAATATAACTTCCTCTGGCTCTAATTGCCTCCAATCTTAAACATCTTACCCAATCATGAGCCTCATATAAAAGGTGCTCATGTACATCTCTGGAACATCTTTATACATATCATTTTATGTGCACAAATCTGTCAATTTCCTTCTCTTTTCTTCAGTACGTCAGCAGTTTAAATGAAGTAAACACATCACTGTGTTGCTGGTTTCTCATTTCTCAGAGTGAAAATTGACCTTTTTCATAATTCCCAAATCTAATCTTTTTCAAATTATTGAATGCAACTCTGGGGGATGCTTGGATGATAGACTGCAACAAGCAAATAACAGCGTGAATATGTTTCGTGTTTTCGATGACTCTATAGAGTATTGTAAAATCTGTTGTGTTAATAGACCAGACAATGCTTTTATATGAAAAAATAGGAAGTTTAAAAGACGCAAATCCGAGACAAGTTACACAAAGCTTTTTTAAAATTATTTCCAGCAGACATAGAAAGATATTTATTTGATAAATATTCAGAGTTATGAATAAAATACAGCCAAATGTCTATAAATTTTAAGCAGCAGAAAAATAGAAAGCATTAACCATGCTTTTAAACAGCAGGTAGAGTTGTATAGATCTGAAATAGGCTTGTCCTTCAAGGGGAAATAGTCTTTCATCTTTTTCCTGCTGAAGCTAAAAAGCATTTCTGTTTACAATTTGTTCCTAAAAATATATTCATCCTCTAGGGATTTTTTCCCCCTTTTCTATTGTTTACAAAACTGAATTACTGCAGATATAATTATAAGCTATTATCTAGAGCATTTAAAAAATATCAAAACAAGCTTCAACAAATGGATTTATAAAAAAAAGAAAAAAAATCGATGTTAAAGGTGAGACAATTAACTGCTGGTTTCTATAGACTTCACAGAGGCACAATTCAGTGCTACTACAGAGATATGGTTTTAAAGGATGAGCAAGAAGCTGTGAATCTCCTCATGTAATTTACTTTTTGATGAATTCGTTTCACTTGACTCTGTAATTTTGAGATTAATCTGTTCACATTTAGGCTATCTGTAAATTAAGGCAAAATAGATCTATGCTGAAACATACATGTTCCAAAGGAAATTACATTTAAAAAAAAAAATCTGAGCACTAAAACAAGGAAGATTGGTTAAAAAGAAAACAAAACTAATACTACAAGAATTTATGCGAGAATGTACTGATGTGTACTATAAATTACATAGAAGTTGTGTGGAATTTTGTGTGTAAATACATAGACTTTTATTATTATTAACATAATATACTTCATTTTAGTCTAGCTAGTAAAGATGGCCCACAACATAGGATGACTGGATATAGAAAACCAAAGGACAGAGAGAGGACATGTGTTTACCTGAAATAATAAGAATACCAAAGAAACAATACACAGCTTTTTTTTTTTTAGCAAAAGCAGGAATCTGAAAGACCAAACTTTGGGATTGGATTGCAACAGCATGGATGGAAGATAAACTGAACCACAAAGCTAGGCATACAAGAAATGAGAGTCTGAATAATTGAAAAGACCAGGATAATTGCTCTTAGAAGCAGTTATTAGGTGAGAGGATAAGAGTGAGTAATGAATTTAACTGAGAAGATAAAAACTGTGATTAAAAATCTAGTAAACGAATAACTAAAGTATAAAAAGTAAAAAGATTAAAAGTCCAACTAAACAAAGCCCAACATAAACAGAATAATTTTACAAAACCTTTATAAAACCCAGTGAGCATAATATAATCTGCTATAGTTAATTATTACAATGTTATAAATTAATTAGTGCTTGCTGGTGATATTTGTAACTGTTGCAATAAAGCCTGAAGTGTTTATGCCCCATAAACCACAGGTCCACCTCTCTAAACTGAACATAATTACTATCTGCAGGTCCTTCTGTTGTAATGGTTATGTTAAACCTTAATAAAATATTAAATATGTTCCTGCTACAGTCCACACCACATTATTTTGTTAGTTGATATAGTTATTTCACAGTACCTGGAATATTTAGCAGTTCCAGAGGTTTTGGTGTAACTTTGCATCTAAAGAGAATTGTGAGGTCCAAAATGTATTTTAGACATTCTGTAACAAGTTTTCTTAGACTCTAATGTTACAAGCAAAAAAAAGCAACAAAAAAAACAACAAAAAAAAACAGCAATAACTTTTGATGGAAGCAAAATTGAAATCAATTTAACTATTTGTTTGTTTGTTTGTTTGACAAAAAGATTCGGATCCTGCAGTTCAGTGTGCTCACTGGTTCTTCTGGCATCTTTAGCTCCATTTTGATGTGCAATTCAGCCAGTAGGAGATTTGTTCATGAGGAGAGGCTGTCCAAAACCACAAAAGCTCAGAATGAGGCCCATAACTTCTAAACAAGCTAATTTGTAGATCCGGCACATTTAAGATGGTAAGATTTGCAAACTAAATACTATCGCTCTGAAGGAATTTTAAACTTCTTACAAAGAACTGAAATGGAAGGGACTGAAGCACAGACATGGACTCATTACATAATAAGAATGTGTAATTGCTTACCTTTACATTCCAAACTTAATGAGAGCTTTACATCAAGGCTGTCTATAATGATTATTTATTCTTACATTTTAAAGATTTTTTTCCCTGGTAATAATAAGTATGCCAATTTCACTTTTGAGGGTTGATAAAGTGTGATATTATTCTAATTAATTCAGCTTAATAAAACATTTAAAGCATATGTCAGAGGATATCAACATCCAAAAATTACTGCAATTTTTTATCCTTTTAGTTAATATGGTCTTTCTAAAATGAATTATAATCTTCCTGGAATACAGATTAAAAGATTGAAGCTACTTTATTTTTGGGTATTTCTTCTTAAGCTATCACTGTAGAAAAGAAATGAGTAAATCTTGGTACTCAATCATTTCATCAAATGGCTAACACTTAAGCACAGAAATGGCTAACACTTAAGCACAGAAATGGCTAACACTTAAGCACAGAAATGGCTAACACTTAAGCACAATCACACTTCTGTCCTGAGCCTTTACAGCATTAAGTTCACATGAAAAGCACATCAATGGACAAATGAAAAACAAAGAAACTATGAGAGCCATTTTCATGTCATAACAAAATCATAAATATGATCAAAACTGAATCACACATGACATAATATGCCACTGAATCCTGCAGCATCTAACATTGTCTGCATTGTTCTGAGCCTTGTGAAAAGAAACACTCTGTACCAGTGACGTGCAGCGAGGTTCATAGCTGACTTAATCAAAATCAGATTTACAAATATAGACCCCCTGCATGATATTGTTTGCATAAGGAAATTTTGCGCAAGTGGACAATGCAGGAGGGCAAAAAGACTATTCTTCTACATGTGATGCTAAGCCGCGCTGCCGCCGTAGAACAATTCCGTTAACTCAATCAAACTTGGACATGTAGATATTATTAATTTCACACTATACTCCACAGCAAAGGGAAAAACCACATCTTTCTCGCTCTCTGTATCAGCGCAGCTACGCGCAGACTCGTTGCCATAGCAACTGACAACAACGCCACAAAAAAAACCCACTCAAATATTTCCCACACAAAGAGCAGAAAATTCAATCTGTTGCAGAAGTATGGTTTTAGGCTTAATGTTTATTTTGTGATTATTAATAAGTGATTGCTGTGCTAAGAGAAGAAAACTATAAATATATCGCTGCACTTTACTGTATGGCTAGCTCCATGCCTAGCTCGCTGTCAGTGTCTCTTACTCTGCAGTTGTCGAGTCACAATGTCTGGGATCACGAGCGCCCCCTGCTATCAGGCAAGAGAACTGCCTGCCTCACCTCAAATCTGTTCTCCGCCGTTTATGATCGCTCCTCAGCACACGAAACACGTTACACACACAGTTGGTGACAAAAAACACTGTACATTATATACATAAGCTAAATTATGTATAGAATGGCAGTCAGTGCAGTTAGCAAAAGGTTGCGCAATCCAAGGTGAGGCTCAGCTCGCTGCTGCCTCACGAGCGGAGCTGTGCTTCCGAGCATTTGAATGGGAAAATGCGAAAATTCTGCGATTTTGAAGAAAAAATGATCAAAATTGGTTAAGCTAAATAAAAAACAAATACTTTGCAGTTCAAAACACAGGGTGAAAATAGCAATACAAATTACTTTATCATATTTGTCCATTATGACGGGTAAGGCTATGCCTCACTTGCCACCCTGACCGTACGTCACTGCTCTGTACCTGCAGGACGAAGTGCTTTTGAGAGCCTGTGGGTTAAATGCCCTGGAGAATTTCACAAGACGTGTATGCTTAACACTACAGGGATTCCTCTTTTCTTTCCATTGGTACCATGGCAACTATGAGATTTTCTGTGTCTGTTCCAATTCTCCACCTCCTTCTAAAGGCGTCCTAATTTCTCTTCCTTCCTGACAACCTCTATCCTAAACTACCTCTGCCGCTGCTGTATTCGATTTTAGCGCCTGCATCCTCACGGGATAATTTTTTGTAAGAGTTGGTAAATGTGCTTGAGGGTTGTGAACCTTTAATAATCTTCTGTGCTTTTGAGCTTCCTAAAAACCTGGAGTCAGGAAAAATTCCATGCAATGCTACGCAATACCAACCCACTGCAGTGATTTGTAATGAACAAATCACTGAGTAAGATCCCATAAGTCAGATTTGAATAATTTCAGAAAATATTCTAACAAGAAATGTATTTCTATGTAGTTGGACCTATTTGTACATGTACTACTTACTGCAGTTCACTTTCTACCATGCCAGCCACGTTATTACCTATGTCTTCCATAAAGGCCAGATTTGTACGTTCATAACATTTTGAGTAAATCTCACCTTGTTTTGTTCAGGAGGATGACCATTTGAAGAAGTTTACAGGCCATTCAAACTTTTGCAAGGCACTGAAAGGTGTTTACTAAAATATTTATAAATGTAATACCATCAACAGTACTGTTATATTATTTTTGCAGCAGCATATTTCAATATAAGGTAATGATAAACATCAGTATGACATGCTCAAGTTGATCCTTTCTGAATTAATTTATCTAAACTCCTTATATATACATTATATTGGTGTTAAATTAGCCTGTTCTGCAAATCTCTTTATAGAGGGTCGTGTTATTTGATTTAAAAGCATCTTTTTCTTAAAGAGTGTTTTTTTCAACTCAACAAATGAGTTATACCAGTCCAAGTTGTACCCCACCAATTGTGCAGCGTGAAATACATTTCTTCACCACCCCTATCCTCATTATCGTCACGTTATAAACTATGGTAGTTCTCAGGTCTAGTTATATAGTTTGCAATACATTATTAATGTAACAGAGAGAAAAGTGTGTATGAATGTGTATGTGAATTTTGCCCAAAATAATAATAATAGTGTGTATGTGTTTGTAATGAGATTGTTGTATCCATGTGTTTGGAGCCACCTAGTGGTGTGATGAGTGACTGCATGCAACGGGTCCTTCAGACGCTCTCGCGGCTTCCCCCACCAGAATTCTGAGGAGCGCTGGTGGAGGTAGGTGCGAGAGAGGCAGCTCTTCGCTATTGTTTTTACTTGGGGCCATATTTTTCTAGTTCAACAATTAACGAAATACTGTAAGATCATTTAACAATTACAAATATAATTTATAAAGTTTTCTTGTGGTTGGGCTGGAAAAGTATGACCCTATGAGTGGGAGCTGCGCCAGTTGGTGTTTGTGGCTGACCGCTCAGTCACGACGTTAACTGTGTCTTTTGTTTTTCAGCTGTTGGACCACTTGCATGCAGTCAATCACATTGTGAGAATTTCATTTTAAATCACACTAGGTGGGTTCAAAGTGTAAATTTATGAATGTATATATATATTTAAAGAAAAAAATTGTTTTGTGAATGTAACTGTTAAATGTTAACTGTTAACTGCTGTAGCAGTTGTCTGTTATTTTACTGTTTGATTTTTGGAATAAGAATGTTTTGTTTTGTTTTTGAAGAATTGTTAAACTATACGATCACATCTAAAAAAAGAAAAAAAAAAAGAAAAATAGAGAATTCTGAGGAGCGCTGGTGGAGCTGTTGGACCACTTGCATGCAGTCAATCACATTGTGAGAATTTCATTTTAAATCACACTAGGTGACAACAACCAACCAAGACTATACTGGCGTTGTGAAAAGCAAGAAGGGTTACACTAAGAAGGTCCAAATTCATAAGAAATCTGGCAAATTTCTCACATTGGTGTTAATGATTCGTTGTTGAAAAAAAAAAAAATCCTAGTTCCGCGAAAAGAGCAAGAACGGCAGGAGGAAGTGTTGTTTACACCTATTATTGTGTCAGAGACAACAGCTCTACCGTTATTCAATGCTCAGTCACTCACACATGACATGCACACACAAATGCCTTCGCAAACTTTTCTGTCCTGCTGTTTCAGCTGCAGTCTAGATTCCTGTGTTAGATTAATATTGCATTTAGGCATCAACTCCACTTTCAGCAGGCATTTTCTAAGGACAGCTTTGGGGAGAAGTTTGCAAAATGTAACAAAAATCACATTAGTGTTTTTTTACTCCTTACAAAACAACTTTCAAAATTATGTTCTCGTGATTAAATGTATTTTTATGGTAGGTGTCTGGCATTCCCAGGTGATCTTTGTGAATGGCAGATGCACAACAATGTTATTTTTTTAGCATCCTGTCAAAAACATCAGCGTTCAATGCTTTGATTTAAACTCAGAAACATTGATGTAAGCTAATGTGAGAAGTAACCCAGAGTTCATGAGTAATCTTGTAAGTATTCTCCACTTTGCTCTAGGACTGATCTTTGCTGTTTGAATTAGGGAGGTCACAAAGATTTTAAGCTTGTTTACAACCTCTCTAACTCTGGGTTTGTGGAGTTCAAACACTTCAGAGAAGATTTTGCCATTTTCATAGCATGATTAACCTCAATAAGTTCTTTATCACAAAAAATACCTCAACTATGTGTTGTAAAGTTCAGACTTTGAAAGGACTGATCATAAAATAATTTAGATAGGATGTAAATATGATTTCTTGGTTTTGTAATTTCAATAAATTAACAAAAAATTCTAAAATTGTTCCACAATGTCATCATGGTTATTTATACAGGTTTAGACAAAGGGAAGAGAAGTGAAGCACTGCAAATACTTTGTGGATGTACTGTAGATTCTTGCTCTCAGAATGATTGAAAACAAATTTAAGAAACACATGACAACTACTAGACTTCAAGTTGTGTTTGCAGAGTAATGCAAAGAAGCTTCATATGACTTCTTAAACTGGAGCAACAGCCTGTTTATTTCAGTGGGAAAGAAGGCAAATTACAGAAATGACAGACAATTAAATGGATGTCAGAATTCTGAGATTTACATTAAAAACCTACAGAAGATTAAACTATGTTGGATCAATGAATGAGGGAAACAATGGGGCACAAAATAACAAGATGTTTTAGATGTTTCTTTATATATACATTCAGATTCCCCTGCCAAGTATTAAATGTTTTGAACATTTTCAGAGTAAAACACTTGTTCTTGCACTCTATTTCACTATTCTTTCTATTCCCCTGTTTTTCTCCCCCATGTGTGTCACAGTCTTTCACTCACATGTCATGTTCTTTCATGTTCTTTGGTTCTAAGACATTTAATCCCGTGTGAAGTGAGGCTGAAGGGCGAGTGGTTGAGTGTGTGGGTGGGTATGAGGCCAACTGAGTCACAATAGATGACGGGCTGGTGGAGTTTTACTGGGTATAAACTTGGCTCGAGGGTTTAAAAAATAAATTTAGCAAGGGTATGCTTATTTGATAGATTTTTCTTTTTTTCTCTTGGCAAATGACTAACAAGCATGGGTGTCTGATTGTGAATCTGGTTTTGAGATGTAGTTAAAACCCATGTTCACTGCAGTTCTGTCTTGAACTAAGAATTTTAGTTATCAGACTTCTGCTTCACAATACATCGACATAATTCAATGTTGCCTAATTACTTCAACATTTAAACTTTAAGTTGTGGATGGTGGGTCAAAACATTTAATGTACTATGCTTTATTTGCAAGTTATGTCAAGAAACATCATTTAACAACTCTCAACCAGAAAACAAGATATTTGTAAAATGCATGAAGGGTTGCATGTGTGGTGTGAAAATTCAGGTTGTTTTTTTTTTTTTGACAAAACATGACAAACTGGGAATGAAAAAAACAATAACCTGGTTTCACAAGTATCCAAACCTTTAAGCTGATACTTTGTTTCAGCAGGTTTTCAACCAGTTTATGTATTCTGTGTATATTTGGAACAAATACATCTGTATGACTCATCTCTACTTAGCAATATTTGCCCACTCTACCTTGCAAATGCTCTCCTAATCTATGAGATTTTTAGGGCCAATGCGCCCTTCGGGTCATTACCTTGATTTTCTGCTGGGTTTAGTTCTGCACAATAAGTAGGCCATTCAGTAATGTTTGTCTGTTAAAGCCATTATTCTGTTGATTTAGACTCTGTGGTCATGGAAAAACAATCCCTCTTTATCTTCTACTGTTCTGTAGACGTGCAAGGGTTCTGGGACAAAAGCCACTGATATTTGGGATTTTTCGTCCATCGTGACTAATACCTCACTTTCATCTGGAAATAAAATCAGCCTAGATCTTTATGCTACCGGCACCATGTTTCGTTGCAAGTATTGTAATTTTTTGGTGGAGCTTAATGTTGTTTTGGAGCCAAAAAATACCTTTTGGAAGTGCGGCCCAAAAGTTCAAAGTATCCTTTCGTCAGACCATAACTCATCTTAGCCTATAAGATTTTTTAGAGAGTTAAGCATTTTTGTAGAAAATCTGTTTGTTTTTATTTACTTTACACTATTATATAGTGTAGAACTGCCGAAAAAAGAAGCGATTGGTATTGGATGAAGAACACAACCAGAACTGACCATTTCTCCAGCTCTTTTGGTGCTGCTTTTGACCACTTGATAGCTTGCCTGATCAGTTTCTGTCTTGTCTTATGGCCAGTGGTTCCCAAAGTGTGGGGCGCAGTGCCGTTGCAAGGGAGTGGGGGTTGCGGGAAGCGGTATGTATGAATAAAAAAAAAAAGAAAACAGTTACACAAAAGTGTTTCACTGTAAACATGGTTTGTAGTGTGTTTTGTTGCAACATGAAGTGTGAAATAAACTTCAGTGGAGTTTGAAAACAAAATATGTGTATAGGTTTATGTCTGGTTGAACAATGTGTGTGCCAATGTGTTGATTTTTTTTTCTTTTTTGGGGGGCGGGGGATTTTATTGTAATCCATAGGGGGGCCCAGAAAATCTTTGGGAACCACTGTCTTATGGAGAAATGTCTTGTTGTTATGTCCTATATTTTTACTTTGAAAATATTGTCTTCACTCTGCCTATGCTGTCATACAACACAGAATGCTTTCCAAATTTCTCCTAACTGATATTTGTGTTTTCTTTTTGGATGTCGGTAAGATAAAAGCTAATAGATAAATAGTTAAAAATCTATTTTAATTGTGTCAATTGTTCGTATGGCAGTGAACATTACAAAAGATAGAGAAAGACAGATTAAAAGTATCTAACACCCATGCTGCCTTGGCTTCAATACATCCCTCAACATCTGCTAAACTGATCTCCTCAAAATTGTAAATGTCTTCCTATGACTCCCCCCCACTAACTCATCCATCATTCTCCTTAGCCCTACCCCAATTGATACTCTACCTGCCGCTCTCTCACTTTCATCCATCCGTCACACTTGCTGACCTGCCCAGGTCATTACCCACTGTGATGATGGTTTTGTTACACTAATTAGCCTAATTATAATTGTCAGTTATAACCTGGTTCTCTGTTGGGACCTTGTGATCCTACTGTGACTCTATCTGACCTTGGCCATTTAATGTGTGCATGTGGGTAGTAACTTTGTGACCATATCTGACCTCAAAGTATTACATAATGTTCATTTTTCCTATTTTAGTTTAATTGTTTTCTACTTGTGTTTACTTCATTTTGATTGTCCTCCAACTACTCCACTTTGTAATCCAACACATTTCTTTTTTCTGCAAGGTTCTTTTGTAACTGCTATCATGACCTCAAATTAAACATGTGGTTAAAAAGTAGCTTTCGGTGCACTTATCCCCATTTGTTCTGCTCTTTAGTTCCTTCAAACTGCATATGTACTCAAATCTAATGTGTTGTGTTTTTCCCTTTAAAGGACAGTGCTGAATGTAAGCTGTAAATGTCCCATTTAGTTGCATTTTATGTCACCCTATAAAGTACTAGAAGAAGCCATCAACTCCTGCATGAGGTAACTGTAGCTTAAAGGGGTGCTTACAATTACAGAATGGCTATCTTTCTTTAATTCAGAAGGTAAAGTCCAGTTCTTGTGGCTCATATTTGCTTATGAATAAGAGCAAAGCTCTTTGCAATTATGTGCATCTAACTGTGCTTATTAACTGTATAGCTTAACAAGCAAAATAAAATGGGTTGCATTTCTCAGGAAAGAGTTGTTTTTTATTCATATGACCAAAAAAGATGACGCATACAAGTGTGGTTTGCCACTTTCAGTTAATGAGTGTGGAAAGAAAAGAGGTGATCAGGGAAACATCATAAGGCAAGGTGATCTGCTCTAGCACAAAATCCTATTAAAGATCATTTTAATTTTATTTAATCTGATCATATTTAGTCTAACAGCTATGTGTATATGAACCTGAAGAAACTATAAATCTCTAAAGTTAAACTTCACAAATTGTATACACCAACAAGGCATTAGTTGTTACTGAAGTATAGCAAGATTTTAAAAAGTCAAGACTTTCCAAAAAATTTTCTTACCTAACCTACAGTAAGGTAAGAACAACTCCTGTTCTTACCTTCCAGAACAGTTCTTACTTTCCAGAAGACATTGTTCCAAATGTCTTCTGGAAAAAGCTGTAATCTTTGGAGGATTTTTCCTCCAAAGGTTGGAGTTACTGGGGTTTTTTGAGGCAGTTTGTGACATAGAACAACACAGAGCTGACCCCCACCATCTAATGCTGCTCACTGTCAGTCAGCTGGTTGAAAGAAGGATCATACCCATTACTCCGGCCTACAAGGAGTAGGAATCAGTCTCAAAAACAGTCATGGCATGAAAACTAATGGAGCACCACCCATGACTCTTATTATAGTAACACTCTGTTAAATCTGCATATGGCAAAATATGACTGACAAATCTGCTAAGCATCTTCAAGCTGGCTTCCTTTTGGAGTGCCCAGAATATTTTCTGAACTTTTTTTCTTTTAAACGCTGTTAATGGAATTATCTTCAGACTACCCCAAAGCTTAATATTTTAGCTTCTCGCTTAAAGCTCTTACAAAATACTACTGTAACTTAAGGGTAAAACTGCTAGACCTTTTACATGTATGATTTCCAGCGTGTGTTTTGTTGTTATGTGTGTTGATGTTAATTTAAATTTTTAGCTCATGCTTTTTCTCAACTTGTAATGGTGTCATGCCTTGGCCATCTGTCCTTTGAAAAAGAGATGGCAATCTCAAGGGACTTCCCAGTTAAATATAAAAACAAGCTGACTGCGGCCTTGATTGCTAGCTGACAGCCAAATGAAATCACAAGTTATTATGAGCTTGGTATACTTCCAGCACTCCATAACAAGCAAAATGATTTCCGCTGTAATATAGTATGACAAAACTTTACAACTCTTTGAGAAAATTATTTATTTTGATTCCATTTTGGTGATTTATGATTCAATGTATTGTCTATTGTGTACTATATTTTCAAATGAAAAACTGCTTCGCTCTTGATTTTACTTCATTTTTATGTACAGTAATAATTTCTTCCGTTTGGCATACTGACAAAATGCTGATGAAGCTAGTGGGTGAATAATTTCATTCCAAAATGAAACTGCTGAACTTGTGTGGTGTTTTGTGGGAAAGAAAGAAAACATTTTCAAAAAAGACCTCCATATATGCAGAATCATATCTCTCCTACTGGAGGCACAATGTGATGCCCCAGGTGATGTAAAGTCTGGCTTGTAAAATCTTAGGCTGATTGTCAGTTTTAGACATTGACATCAAGCTATATTAAGATATTAGCAACTCCAAAAATGTTATGCCACAGCAATAAATGCTGCTGGTCAGCTGTCTGAAAGAGGAGTGCTACACTTTTCCCTCTCTTGAAAACTTGACAAACTCAGTTTAGAAAGCCCTGTCTAGCACCATAAAAGGCAGGCCTTTATGGTGCTAGAGATAAATAACTATATGCATCACTCTAATTAGGGTAGCACTACTTTAAAACATTAAGCAAGCTATGAGCGGTTTGTCTTTTAACTGCAAACTCTACTCAATCTTATAGCAAGACAAATATAGCTGCTGA
Organism: Xiphophorus hellerii; assembly: GCF_003331165.1. Taxonomy (NCBI): domain Eukaryota; kingdom Metazoa; phylum Chordata; class Actinopteri; order Cyprinodontiformes; family Poeciliidae; genus Xiphophorus; species Xiphophorus hellerii. The sequence goes on from NC_045683.1 coordinate 14,200,577, forward strand.
CATCAGCTAGCAAGTTTCTGTACTTGCAGAGTGCTACTCTATAAAATCACAACAGCAAAACTGTGTTATGCTTTGCACATTAAGCCTGTCTACTTAAAAAAAAAAAACATTTAGCAAATTTGATTCTATAGGTTTGCTTAAGTAAAATAAATTCTAATAATATATTAGTGCCACACTTAGAATTATTGCTATAGCTACATCCAATAGTTTTTTTATTACTACTATGACAAAGCATTTACTTCACTTTAGATATGAGTAACTACATTATATTGTATGTTGTTAGCTACCATTTTATTATAAATAATGTGAATCTTGCAGATTCTCACTGCTTCAAACATGCAGCACTGAAGGACAGTGTCAGAAATATTTCAGTTGTATAGCACAAGACCAAACAACAGCCTGCTACTTTGTCTTCAAATTCTGTTAGATGCAGTGCCTCTTGAATCTGCTACATATGAACAAACAAGCTCTCTTAAATATGCTATCCTTGGCCTTGCACGTTGCCTATTTCTTCAAGAGTAGTCAGAAAATCGGATACTGAAACAGGGATTGCTTAATGATGGTGTTCAAACCCAGAGTTTAAAATTTATACGCTCCAATTCTCGTTATTGTCCTTTGTGTTGATCGTTTCTGCTACCATAATCATGATAAATGTAATGATTTACCACTTAATTCTGCCTTAGAGCCACATGTTTGGGATGAAATTGACATGTGTGGCATTTTTTTTGTATCATGATTTATGTGATATTGTTAGTGAAGGTACAATGCATGTATGGGTGTAAAAAGCAGGACCCAATTCTACACTGCACGAGTCTTAATGAGAGCATTCCTGCCTAAAGGTCTGACATCTCCTTGCATGTCTATTTCATTTTGCCTTTTATGTCCACTTGGTCTGCCTCTAAACCCCCTGCAGCCATCAAGCATCTCTCCATGTCTGACCCTCGCTCATTTTTGTACTCTGCATGTGCTCCCTTTTAATGCTTTTCCATCCCTTCCTCTCCCAGGCATCTTTCTGCTTTAATGAAACAGATGTCCCTTCATTAATAAAGACCTGCTCCACCAGGGTAATGAAGAATGGAGCCAAGAAAAAGGGAAGGAAAATCTTGCATAGATGATATGTAATGTCTTTTATGCTAGAAGCCAGAACGCATGTTCTTCCACTTGATTATGTACACCTACTGTTTGATAATGTAAGTAGGAAATCAACCTATCACATGACAGCAACTCAAACCATTTAGGTTTAAGTTGCTGTCATGCAAGTCAAACTATTTAAGTTTCAGTCAAACCATCATAAAAGAACAATGAATATAACATGTTGAAGTTCAAACAAAGCATCAGGAAGGGGAGAAAAAGGTGATTTAAGTAACTTTGAATGTGACATGGTTGTTGGTCCCATTTGGGCTTTTCTGAGTATTTTAGAAACTGCTGATCTTCTGAGATTTTCATATATAACCCTACCTTATATTTATTGAGAGTATTTCAAAAAAGATGCACATGATAAAAATACCTGATCAATGTCTGCTCATTTAATGGAATCTTCTTCAAGCACAATGCTTCAAACCTTTAAGCAGATGGGATTACAGCAGCAGAAGGTCACGGAAAAGAAAACTATGACTATATTTCACAAAGCTCATCAAAATTGGACAATTGCAAACTGGTAAACTGTTACCTGGTCAGGAGACTGGATTTCAGACTGCAGGGTCAGAAGGTGGCATTAATGATATGGCATTCTGCCTTGTACCTATATTTCAAGCTGGTGCTTATGGTGTTATTTTATGGGTGGTACTTTTGGAGCCGTAGTACCAACTGAGCATTGCTGAAATTGTTCCTCACCAAAATAACAATGTAACAGTAACAAGATGAGTTCACTGGACTCCTAAAATCTCCATAAATACCAGATCTTGATCCAATAAAGCACCTTTGCAATATGGTGAAAAAGGAGATTCTCATCCTGGATGTCCAGCTGATAAATCTTTTAAAAACAATGCAATTGTGTCAATACAGACAAAAATCTCTGGAGAATGATTTAGACTTATAGTCTGATCTTTTCCTTGAAGAATAAGGGCAATTCTGAGGACAAAAGTTGGTCTGATTAAGTATTAACAAGACGTATTTAATAAAGTGGCTGGCAAAATGTATATTAACCCATTGCTGAGCACTGCTGATCTAAAATATCTACAAAGTTGACAAGGCTGCCAAACAACGAGCCACAGAAACACAGAGAGAGTTCCTCATACACAATAAGATGCACTGTAGCTAAAGGAAATGCTTGGTTAGTTTCAAGGAGAGTTTAAGTAGCTTCCTGCTGTGTTTCAGGATAATCTCACATGCTTTCCTCATGAGAGCCCCCACATGCTGAGACGTACCAGCTGTTCCGCAACTCTCACACCAGCACAGGCTCTCCGCAAATATGGTCACCGTCTTCACACAGGCAAACACAGAGATGGTTGATAACACATGGACGCACAGATGCATCAGCATGATGGCACAAATTCACACTTTCGATATTAAGCTTAAGGCACTGTGAGCTGTCTGCTGCTACAACGGATCAATCACATTTTAATTTGCAAACCAGTGCAGTTCATGAAGTATCTTAAGGCGGAAAGGCCAGACCAGATCAATCAAACAGTGAACTAAGAAGGGCCGGGTGAAAATGTGAGTCGAAGAAAAACAAAGACTTAAAGAGCAACTCTCTAGTGATATTGTGAGCCATCGGTTGTTATCTCAGTGAGCCTCTATAATTCTGCAGGACAGAATCAGAAAATTTGACAGCTTTGCAGCTTCCTAAAAAATGACTGTTGTTTTGTTTGTTTCAACACATTATTCTTTTTTTCATGCTTGTCATATTGAGTCAACACATCTGTTTTGTAATCATCAGCGATGGAAAAAACATGTCACATCACCAGAAAAGGGCAGATAAAATGCTAACTTCCCTCTAGAGACAAAACTGAGCAACTTGGCCTTCTTCTGAGCACTGAGATATTTCTCAGCTTTTTTTCATGCCGTTCCAAACCCATTACTCTAAATCCTCCATGCTCAGTCTTGATTTGATCATTTGCCCAGCCTTGTTCTAGCCGTTCATTTTTTAAATCAAAATCAGACACACTCAGACAATTTTGTCTAATTTAGGCTAATCGAATGAGAACACGGTTATGTGTCTCAGCTGATAGTCAAACGCTGCTAAGCTCTGATAATAGACAATGAACACTAAGATGAATACTGAGCAAGGCCTGTTTTTGACATTAATGCTTTCTTTAAAAAGGTCATGGAATCATAAATATGAGATGACTTCTAAATCAAAACAAAGCTACAGCTATTGTTCTTGGTTTAAGTTATTCCACAAGTAACCTTACTAATCGCCTAAACCAACATACTGTTCCAGATGTGAAAAACCGGAGTAATTTAAGACTCAGCTCTACGCTCGGATGAACAGATCAGCACTGTTAAAATAGTTGCTACAAGCTATGAATTGCAAACTTAACTGCTTTTTCATGTCGAAAGATCTAAAAATAGTCATTGATGCCTTTCATTACCTCAGAATTATTGCTGCTTTTCTTTAATAATAAAACATGCAGGGCAGCGTGTCTCAAGGACCAGGGTTAGAAAACACTGGCTGAGAGAATACAGGCCCTTAAGATTTCTATCAGATTTCCAGCATTTCCAGAGCTAGTTCATTTCAATTAACATCACTTAAACTCATTCAATTTGAGTCAGTTTACAAGACAAAAAGACTTTTAATCCAGTCCATTCAAAATGTGTTCATAATGTCAATTGGTGGAAAAAATGTTTTCAATCTCAAAGTCCAGTTGGTCATTTCAAGTCACTGATTTTGGAGGAATCCATCCTCCTTATTGAGGAGATTGGATTGCATTGAGTTATCCATCCTCCTCAATAAGGAATAACTCAGCTGCATTCAGTTATTAAACTGCATTCAGTATAATAACTGAATGCAGCTGAGTCCAGGATTTATATGCTTAAATTGATAAAACAGTGACTTTACAGTACTTCCTAGAGCTCTTTTAATTGGTTCTTACATCTCTCTGCTTCTTCAGACTTCATTTAAAACACAAATGAAGGGTGCCCAAGACCAGTCCTCAAGAGCTATGGTCTGACAACTTTTAGATTAAACCCTGCTTCCAATCAGAATCAAATAGTTTAAGTTCCTCTTCAGGCTCCAGAGTCCTGGTAACGAGCAGTTCATCTGATTCAGATGTGTTGAAGAAGTAACTTTATATGTTCATGCTGCTTTTTACCTATTGCTGTATTTATTTTGTATTCTTTTGCATATGACGTATGTTCCTTTTAGTGGTAATTTACCTAACCCATTTATTGCTTTCTCTACTTTTATTTCTACTTCAAGACTCCGAGCCCAAGCTATGTATCACAAAAAAAGACACTGACTTTAGTAGAAACAAAATATTATTTTCTTATTCTTGATGAATTAATAGCTTCATAAACATTTCTGCACACCATGTTAGGTGCAGTTCAAACAGTTTAAACTTAGTGAGAAATTTGACTTGTGACAAGTCCCGAAGCCCAACTGTGCCAACAACAAGGTAATGCAATCACAGCTATGGAAATCACCTGCTATCAATCAAAACAGCCAACCTGAGGTTTCACGCAGCATGAATTATTTCCAGACAGGTAGTTAAGGCATGCAAATGACTGCTGAGGCAAATTAATTTGTTTTTATAAATCTCAAGAGAATCATGCCACATACAACAAATGATGAATGCTGATTTGAAAAGAGCAATGAATAATAAACGGCACCAATTTTAAGGACACCATAATATGATTATCAAAATATCAATCACATGTTATATTATGAGAACTAGACAATGAAGCTTGTAGTGACAAATGTCCCTGTAGATCTTTTACGGCAGCAGAAACAGACTCCTTAAATTTGCATTTATCATTATCAAGCACGGAAAATGTGATGAGGAAATATCATTAGGAGTCATAAAGTTAAATCTTTTATTCTGGAACAGTTAGAAATCTACCCAGATCAGTCAATCAATGCTGAAAATGGGGTCTCAGCCGTTTGAAGCAGTTGTGTTGCCACAGTCAATCAAGAGTCCCCTTTTTCTGCATTCTCACATATGCTGTCAGAACGTACAGATGGGTTTTGATTTTTGTCTTTAGGAGTGAAAGGAAGAGAGCCGAGGAGATTTAGAAGGGATAAGAAAGCCACTTGAAAGCTCTGAGACTGACACAGAAATAGAATGTTCTGGATTACACCCATGGGGTCAAATTTACCATAACGAAGCTAAATCAAATGTTCAGCTGTCTTGATTAGAGAGAGAAACAGGTTGAGCGGTATATGGCTAGAAAAATGATGGATAGATGGCAGATGGCACACACAAGGCTGGGCCAGTTGTGAGGTTATTTCTTTCCAGAGGGCACATCAGCCATTACATACTCTATGGCCTGCCACAATGGATCAGTCAGTGATGATCAAAATAAAAAAAGAGCAAGATGATCACACCAAATTCCCGACCTCTTTTTTTTTTTTTTTTTGCAGTGTCTTATAAAAGACATTATTTGAAAATGAAACTGAACTGAAAATAACTTTAGAAAGAAAATAGTTAGGCCCAGGTTTGTGTTGTGACACATCTCAGACATGCATACCTGTTGCATTCCTCCGTCACACCATGCTGCTTACTGCTTTCCGGACAAATGAAGGTAGACGAATGGAAAAACAAAAAAAAGACACAAAAGAGATGGTGTAATATGAGCATGGTTAACACACATATGGACACAGTCCAAATAAGGAGATGAAAACATGGGAGGCGTACTAAAGGGAAAATGGGGATGCTTGAGTATGGTATATGTAAATATGTTTGCATAGGTTAATGTGAAGGGTCAGACCAGCTGAATGTATTTCTAAATTAATTGTGTTTGCTTCTATCCTCTAAGCATTGAAAAGCTCAGATATTGCATCAACAATATAAAAAGATGTAAACTACAACTGAAACAGTATTGACATCACAGTAAATTGAATCATTTAAATACAAAGCACATCTTTTTTTCAGAAAAACCTTGTTTTATAATCCAAGAAGAAATTAGAATAGCACCTGGATTTATAAAGGAAAGAAGATGATTACTGAAATCACATTTTAGCAATCAGAATTAGTGGTACAGCTAGCATTAATGTATTAAAATGCCATCTTTGTTTGCAATTAGAAGTAAATGTAAAAAGGCATAAATGAGCAGAAATTGCAATTCGCTGTTACAAATAATATGACAATAACAAGGGAGAGAGGTTGTGAAGGAAGGAGGAGTTTGAAAAAAATATCAACTGTGGTGTCGCATGAACAGTAACACATGCATGTCCACAGCAGTCAAACTCTGAGGCTCTAATTATGTTAAGCCGTTACTTAAACATATGAATATTTGGTCACAAATATGGTGCTTGACACTGAAAGCCGGAGTAACTGGCAAAAGCAGTTGGCAAAGAGAAGATAATGAAGAAAACAAAGAAAGATTGAATAAATGCCAAACAGGTGTGGGATTAAAAGGGGACAGAGGGCAAGGCAGTGTTTACAAGGGGAGAAGAGGGAGCAAATGAGGTCTTTCTGTACAAATTTGTGTAGTTTTACACCAGTACAGGACATATACTAGTACAAGCTAGTCTGCATGATCTCTGCAAGCTTCACAACAAATTTTTCATTCATTGGTGTGGCATACGTCTAATGTAATTCAAGGACTTTTGAAGCTTTTCTGTATTTTTAATGCACTTCATCGTTTTACTCGCTTCTATTGTCAGAGGTTTAAATCCACCACTTTGTCCTTCCACATTTGAAACTGAGTCCCTTCGTTCTGATCTGTCTAACCTCTATATTTTCTTTATAGGGGTTTGTTTTTACCTTTTGGTCACATGATATAATATACTGCCTTAACCACTTTGAAAAACAGTTGACAGAAAGCTAAGAGACTTAGAGACTATGTGATCAACAGTTGTTGCTACAGTGCACATTTTAATTTCCACAATTTTGTTATTTTTTAAACCTTACCATTTATCTTCATCACTCTTTTGCCTCACTTCTTTCCACCTTAAACACATTCCATTCTTTCTTACAGTTTCCTTAAATCTACATCCTTCCATCAGGATGATGTATCCTTCCAGCCTACCCTCCGATCCTTCTGCTCCGCCTCCCGTCTACTCTGGTGTACCCTCTGTCATTGTTCAGATAATTATTTATTAATGTGTTTATGTCATAGACGTCCCATTCTGTCTGTCGCTGCCATCTGTGCCCAGTTAGGTGCCTGGCTCCCTGTGTCGAGGTGCCCTGCCTGTGGGGGGAAAATAGCCATTCATGGGGGCACAGATCGGAGATTCTGACACACGCGGGGATGCAGAAAGGCACACACATGAACATTTTGCTGACAGCCCCAATGGTCCACCTGCACTGCCCCTCAGGACAGGTGGGGTTAGAAAGGATGAGAGGCACACAGCAGTGGCCACCACAGTCCCTTCTGTCCTGTCCTGTTTGCTTTGTTCTCTTCTGTCAGCACTATGTAAGACAGAAAATGGTCGTACCTTAACAAAGTTATTTAAAGGACAGAGAAAGACAGATTAGAGAACTAATTGCAGATGCCTGGAGGATGTTTTTGATCAATCTAAGAGCCTATTTAAAGGGCAAACATCCTATTTTAGAGCCATAAAACCTATAAATATTTGAAGCATGAACCATAACACAATCATCAGCCTTTCTTCTGTTTTTCAAACTGGAAGTAATTCTAAAAGCTCTGTTGAGAACAATGAAAATCCTTTTTAGCCACTCTTGCAAACGGGAACTGAATAACATATATGATTTATTACATGTCATCTGGATCCTCATTGATCCTCATGTTGATGGATTATTGTTTTACATTGAACACTTTGTGTGTTCATTACAAAAGACAAAATATTTTTTTAAAGTGAATATGCATAATAGATGTTGCCACTTGTTAAAGCAAAGTATCCAAGGATGGGGTTTGTATCCATACTTCCGTAAAGTAAGTAAACAGTATCCTCTGTTACAAATACCCCCTGGCACAAGACTAAGACACATGCACTGTGTAGTGTTAACCTCAATGTAAAGAACATATATACCCCAAAGTTCATCCTCTGGCCATAACAGATGTTTAAAGGGGCAGATCAACAGCTGGATCAACCAGAGAACTTATCGGTGGTAATGAAAACTTTCCCCAGTAAGCAAATGTGCTGTTTAACATGTTTTAACAGAGTACAAACGTTGCTATTTATTACAGTAACTGACTTGCTATAATTGAACGTTAATAAAAATACGCCACTCAAACATGTTTAGTTCATTGTGTTAACACACAACATTCTCAACACCAAATGTAAAATTAGCACAGCAATGTAAAAGCCAAAAATATAAGATCCCAAGTCAACATTTTACATATGATTTGTGTCTATCACCTCTGCTACAGAATCAAATTCAAAAAGTGTCATTAGCTGTCAATGCTACTACCTCATGGATAAACATTTGACTAGACTTGAACCTTCATTTGTCCTTACAGGACAGATAATTAATCAACAATTCATCACACAAGAATATAGGAGGTTTGGATTTCAGCTGCATGCTCTGCTACTTAATCAGCTGTGTGTTTTTTTTTCCCTTTCTATCATGAGCTGCAAGCCCAAACACATCTGAAATGGAAGTAATGTGAAAATGATTAAACACACTCCTGTCAACTTTATTAAAAATATCTGTTCAATTGCTCGTTAACACAAACAGTGAACCAACCAATCACTTGGTGGCAAACCAATGTATTTAGACATTTGAACACAATCTTGCAGAAGTTCACGCATACTATCAGAATAGCAAAGGCAGAGTATTTAAGTAACTCTGCCTTCAACAACAATGGTATCGTTGTTGGTACTATGAGGGCTGTTCGGAAATGTTTGATCTATTGGAAATTTCAATGCACAACCACAGAGGATGGTTCAAGCAAGAGAAAAGTATATAAGAATGAAAATGCTTATCTGATGTCAGAGGAGAATGGGCAGACTCCTTTGAAATCACAGTAAGGTAACAGCAGCTATTGCTTGTTGCATCAAAAGCACTTGGAGCCAAAAATCACATCTCGTGCTACTTCTGCTAGCCCAGAACAAGAAACTGAGGCTAAAATTCTTATAGGCCCAAGAAAATTGGACAATAACAATTTCAAGACAATTTGCCAAATCTGATGAGTCTCATCTTCAGCTGACATTCAGACTACAAACTCAGAATTAAACCATGGTTCCATCCTGTCTTGAATAAAAGTTTCAGGGTGTTAGTGGTGATATAATGGTATGTATGCAGGGTATTTTCTGGATGCACTCTTGGTTTGTTAATACCAACTGAGCGTTATTCATTAAATATCACATCTTACCCGAGTATTGTTGTTAACCATGTCCATCCCCTTATGAGCACATTGTACCCACCTTATGTAACCCAGGGCAAAAACTGCCCTTAATCCCGCCTTTGCTGCTCCATTGGTTAGAGTGACAGTCAGTCACACAGTGCATTCAGCCAATCACTGCATCTGGAGTGGTTAATCAGGCCTGCTCCAGCTTTCGCAGTCAGGTGTGAGGGGGAGAGCTGGAGACAAAGGAGCTACAGGTCTGTGCTTCCAAACAATTAGTTAATCTCTTTGTTTATTATGCACTTTTAAAACTCACAATATAAAATCATGTAGCTCTGAATACCCAGTGAGCTTGGAGCCATGAAGTTGTCATGCACTATGGAATTGGTGAGTAGTGAACACAATGTTGTTTTGTTTAGCATGTTGGTGGTGGTAGCCAATGCTAATTGTTTGATTATCAATTATCACATGATCTAACTTCTTGAATTCAATATATGTGTTTAAGATAATGAGATAAATGCTGATATCTTTATTTTGTCTGAAAGATTAGATTGTGGATACAATTGCATTTATTTCTGTATATAATAACTGAAACAAGTCTAGTTAACTAGCAGGCTGGTAATTTACTGGTTCTGTTTATTTCAATACAGGCCAGGTGACCCTTTTTAGGGTTAAAGGATGGCGAGCTTCTGACAACCGGCTGGGGAAAGGAGAACCTGAAATTCACTCCATACTGGTCTGGTAGGAGGCTGATGGTCTGTAGCATTTCCCCCTCCATCTCACCATACAGACACAATCCATTATTCATCTCTTCTCCATTGGAAACAAATTGTGCTTGGACATTTTCACCTCAAATAACTGGACAATCAAACCATGGACTGTTTAAATGTGTGTCAGTCAGACATTGTGCTGACCGGTGGAGACATTTAGGACTTTTGTGCACATTTATATGGAAGATCTACTGCAGTACTGTGTGTGTATGTATATATATATATTGTATTAATGTTTTGGGGGGTTCTATGTATGTTTTGTGTCTCGTGGTGTTCATTTTAATTTTCCCTTCAATAAAATACACGGTATTGAAAGCAGTTATTCTTTTGTATTGTTTTTATTGATTACTGACAACAGCTCCAGTAGATGAATTTAGTCTTCTGATATTATATGCCATCTAGTCCCTTAGTACATTAAGTAGTGCTACACTTATGATGGTGACTCTCGCATAATAATGTACCATGGTACAAAGCTCAAATCATCTCTAACTGGTTTTGTTTGACACCAGTTTCACTTCAGTATACTCCAGTGGGTTTCACAGTCACCATATCTCAATGCAACAGAATATCTTAAGGATGTGGTATCCTTATGCATGTGCAACCTAAAAGTATGCAGTGTACAGTACTGGCATATCAATGTTTACCAAAATTCATGACAAACCAACCCCAGCTGAATCTATGCTATGAAAACTTATCTCAATTCTGAAGGCAAAATGGATGAGAATCTTATAAAGTAGCCAGGAGTAGATGCCCTTTAAGTAACGTATCATACCTGTACTGTAGAATAAGAGATCCACAGCTTTTACAGAAGCTTCTTCTATAAAATCCTAATTTGAGCTTGAAGCAGTCTAGTAAACAATCATATGTAAAAATATATTTTATTGAACATAACATATGGTACAGCGATGTACAACAGTCTAATGCATCCTGAGCTCAATACTGAAAGATTTAGGGATTTGCCTGAGGGCCACATAACAGCATGTTGTGATATGACAGAGAAAGGAGAGGAAAAGGAAAAAGCAAGAAATAAATGAGGTGAGAAGGGAAGGAAGGGGGACATAAAGATAGAAGGACTCGGAGAAAAGCCACTGGGAGTGTGAGGGGATTGTGATGATGCATTCTGGATCTCAATAAGTAAACAGAACAAATATTCTCCATCTCTTCACCTCCTGGTTGTATTGTCTCACCAGCCATTCCAAGTCCCATGTTATCCATTCCCTCAACATGATCTTTGCTGACTTGTTCTCTCATTGGCAAACCATATTTCATCTCCTCACTTCCCCACAGCAGTTTTCATTCAATTTTTTTTCTGTCCAATTTTCTTTACATTCCCCCTTTCATGTTGCTAGTCTTGTTCACATTGTAGTTGTCTCTTTGTGTACTTATGGGTTGATGTAACATTCTGTACAAGTAGAAGATGGGGAGGTAGGGTGCCAGAGGAGGTGCTCACTGTGGCCTCTATCAAGGAGTCGAGAGGAGTGTGGGTACTTCCTTAGGGAGTGTTCCTCATTAGTGTGAATGGTACACAAGAGAGGATGTACAAACTGTGTGTATATGTGTCTGTTTGAGTACCTCTGTCTATAATTAGGAGTCACAGTGAGTGGTGTGCTGGATCACAGTTAGATAAGTGCTCTGGCAGCTAGCCAGGGTTGGAGCACACACAAACATACAAACACCCCCACAGAGGCAGCTCTCATGTCTGTGTTCTGGTATGACATAGAATCGAGGTTGTTAAAGATGATGCGGCTTCTCTCCCCTCTGAAGTCCCACCTGCAGATTGGAGGGACCAACTGAATGTATCCAGTGTTGCCTTGAAAACAGTAGAGCTCTAGCTGGAAACCACATTCACGGATGCACACACCTACACACACTGTACTTTCTCATCTGCCTGACTACTGGGCAGACAACAACAGGATCACGATAGGTATCTAAAATAGTGATATAAACATGTGATTCATCCACATATGCATGGATGCTCACAAATGGAGGCATGTCTGGGAATAATTCCTGCCCTTTTTCAACTCAGAGTTATGAAACAAACATAGCACACGCACACACCACATTTCTTAAAAATGCAACCCCAACCTGAGAGAAGAAATCTTTCATCTCAGCTTGACTAGCACTGGACAGGCTTGAAAACCTCCACATATGCATAAAAGCACAGAGAAGCACAACCACATGGAGAGAGACTGTCTCTCTATCAGTTCTTCCACCTGCTTTCCCTCCCCACTAAGTAAGTATCAGTGGACCACCTGTACCCCACACATGTATATTAACCTAACCACTTGCTCTGCTAGCTGCAGATGTATGCTTCACAAGGCACTTAATCACAGAGAGTCAGGGCATTTACAATTCAAATGAATTCTTATTGGCCTTGGTATGCCTGGAGAGTCCAGGGCCAGCCCTATATGGTGCACAGCAATGCACTTCATCCTCATGTCCCTGCATGAAACTTCTGAACACTGACATGGGATGTAATATTTCCAAGTCATGGGCTTTAGATTTTACCACGAAATGTGTTGAGGCTATTGGTTTAGATTATGAAAAGTATAATTTTGTGAAACTCAATCATTGGTGTTGTGAATGAGTGGAACCCTTTAGAGATGTGTTTCAGAAAACTTTGCCCCTAAGCATAGGCCTCTATAATACAAGTTGTTTCATTATTCAAAAAGGAAAAAAGCACATTTTTGATGGGATATCATCACTTCCCACCTTAGAAAGCATCATTGAGGTGAAAGATAGATAAAGATAACTCACCCTAACCAAAGTTTTGCAATGTAGACAATGAGGTTTTTGCCCATTCCTGTTTGCAAAATAGCTAAAGCTCAATCAATTTGATTCAAATCCAGACTACTTTATTCTTCCCAATTCATCTGTAGCCTACCATCCACTAACCAAGATCCATGAGTAAGATTGAGTAAGTCTGGATGGAGTAAGTCTATAAACAGCATTTTTCAAATCTTGCCACAGATTTTCAGTTGGACAGCTCTGGCTGTAGGCTTATGGTCAGCGGTTGCAATGTGACAATGCAAAATGTGGACCAACTTCAAACATCCATTTATCTAACTTGAAAATTTCTGTTTAAAGACACTTTTTCTTTTAGCTAAAAAAATGTGGATGCTGCAAATGAATTACATTTTGAACAATAAGATATGGCACCATCATCTTTATGCAAGTGGGTGATTGTAAAATTAAGGACATAACTTTTGGCCCATAATATATTCAAAAATGGAGGTTTTCTGTTGGTGCCATCATCTAGTTCAAATTAAACGTAATATTAATCAAGAAGTATCCCTCGCCTCAACACTTAGCCAGAGAGACTAACACTTGTTTTCATCTTCTCAAATGAAAAAGTTGAGCTTATTAATGTTGCTTTCCATGCAACTGGTCCAGAAGCAACTAATAATTTAACAGCTTTACTGTCAGGCCTCACAGAGTTTAATGAGGAAGAAAAATCGGGGGCATACATGCATACACTCACAAAGATGATGACATTTTTCTTGCTTGAATGTTTAAATAAAAAAGTAACTTAACTGCACCCACACACAGACAAACAAGAATGCATTCATCATAGGCATCAAAGTGCATAGGTGCCCTTGCGTAAATGGAGCAAACAAATGACACGCTAATGGCTTTTACTGCCTTTTATGCTTTAACCTTCAACATGGGGGTTCAGGATCTCAAAGCCCCATGTACACATCCACGCCTACGTACACACACACAATACGAAAACAGCCACTTTTATATTTTATCTTTAAAATGGATGTGACCTTTAAGTGGAGACTTGTGATCTGTGTGCATGTTTTGTGGTAAGACCTGCGCCTACAACTTCCAGTGAAATTATATTCTGGGAATGTGGCTGAGTGGAGGGAGGAGGGAGCATCAAGCTGGTCTGGATAAAGTCACAAGTAATAGAGGTCAACCAAAGGCCAGAGCATTTAGGGATTATAGCTCAAAGTGCGAAGAGGAACAGGGTAAAGTTTACACACGAACAGGAGGGGATATTGCATTCATACACTGGTGCTCTAAAGCCTACAGCATGCTTGATTACAACTCAGTACGGTGCAGGAAGGTAGGCGAGGAACAGATATTAATAAAAGCACTCTCTGTTCAGCTTGTCTCCCTTGGCGCATTTTTTAGTTTAGGAAATTTCTAACCTCCCTTTTTGACAACATATTTTCAATATAACATTTTCTGTGAATTAAAATGACATTTATGTGTGTTACTTTTACATGTTCACAATCAACTACACTTACTGGCCACTTTATTATGGTACACCTTTTCATTTACTACTTTGCACAGGGAGTAAATCAGCCATTAACAAGACAAGAGCTCTATGAATTTGGGAATCTTGCTGAAGTTGAACATGAAGTTTTATTGGTACGAAACAGGTTAGTTTGAGAATTTCAGAATTGTTGATAAGCTAGAATTTTAAAATGAAAACCTCACAGGTTTATGGAGAATGATCCAAAGAAGGAAAGTGAGCAATAGGGGTTTGGATGAAAACGGGTTATCAATAGTGAGACTAGTTGAAGATAATACAAGGTACAAGTACCGGTACCTCAAATACCCACTTGTTGAAACCAATGTAATTATAACACTTGTTACGATACTTTGAAGAATCTAGGCTAAAACAACATGAAACAATACCTCTCAGCTAACGACTGAACCTGAGGGTACAGTTTGTACCGATTCAGTAAAATTTGACAGAAGCGGTTGAGAAAAAAGTTGCCTCGTTTAATGTGTGTCATTTTTAGTTGCAATTTTTAATTGTGAGGGGCAGAATTTGTTGTAAACAGCAGGGATCCATCCTGACTTGTGTGAGTAGTTCAAGCTGGTGGTGGTGTAAAAGCTGTGTGAGATTGTCTTTTTAGGGAACACTTTGTGCTTGTTACCACTGTGCCAGTCTGAGTTTTATTGCCAATTATGGCTTTACCCTTACAGCCATCGACTACCCATCTTTTAAGCACTGTACACCAATCACCAGCTCCCAATCAAATGGAGATTTACATCATGGATGTGCAGCCAACAAAACTGTAGCACCTGTATAATGCTTTCCATGTCAATATGGACCTAGATTTCAGAGATCTGACTCCTTGTTGAAACTATGTCTTCCAGAACAAAGCCTGTTCTGAAGAAAAAAAAGAGTCCAACTCAGTTTTTACCAAGGTGTATCTAATAAAGTGGCCATTTTGTTTGTATTTCCAGATAGTTTGTTATCCAGCTGTTAATATAACCGATTAATATTTTAATGCATTTTACAGCACAAAAACAACCCTAAAAATAAAACATGCAAGTCATTAACCAAATGTGTGTTTTACTTTTAACAATGAGCTAAAATCTTGATTTGGGTTTTGAGCACTTCAGCATCATGTAAGATTAGATGCGAGATTAGACCCAATGTTTGGTGCTTAAAACCATGTATTTAGTGGTAATCAGTGGCTTATAAGAACAAAATGTTGTGAAATAGTGATTTGCTCTGAGCCACTGTCTCACTTAAGATTTTTTTTTTTCTTGTATACCTTCTGATATAATCCACAGAAAATATTACATTGGCTTTTGGACTGAATTGCAACAGACAGAGCTGTTCTATGACATTGACATTATAAGAAAATAGGTGAACTTATAGAGCCATTAGTGGATCCACCTCCCTTTGGGTAGGATTAACTCAGTACGGCAAATGAGGCAGCATTCTTGTAGACATTACAGGACAAGGCAGTGCAGGTGGCAAAACACTAAAGGTCTCCATACTATGACTTGATTTATGCAAAAGATTGGCTTATTTTTTAACCCACCAAGGTTTTACCTCACATAACCAACCTTCATCTAAATCTTAGCATCAGTAATTTTCTGAATTTTTCATTAGTAATTATTTGTTAGAGTAATCCACTTTAATGAACAATTAAATACTAAA
The DNA here is from genome assembly GCF_003331165.1 of Xiphophorus hellerii. Classification (NCBI taxonomy): domain Eukaryota; kingdom Metazoa; phylum Chordata; class Actinopteri; order Cyprinodontiformes; family Poeciliidae; genus Xiphophorus; species Xiphophorus hellerii. The sequence goes on from NC_045683.1 coordinate 14,216,615, forward strand.
CTCAAGTGCGTAAATCCAAATTATGACTGTGCCTAAAGGTTTTTACAAACTTCCATCTATTGTAATTATGAAAAACAAATGACATAAGCAGAGTATTAGCTGATTTGTGAAGTAAAACAAGTGCAGATCCAAGTCTAATCAACCTTGATTAGACCTGCAGGTTATAATCAAGCCTTAGTACCAAGACCCCCTCTATTCCAATCTGTTACATCAAGGGAGACCACTACAAGACAGTCACGTCCAGTCAGGTGATATCAGAGCAGAGACACTCACTCAGCTGTCTCCTTGATGATAAAGTGGCGCTCCCATGCGCCTTGATGCCCTGAAAACAAAAGACATGATGACACATAGAGTAACCAGTAGAAAAAATGCATTTAGAGTGAAAACTCAGGCAATGGGGAAAAAGGAAAAAATGTAGATTTCTAAAGCATAACGATTTACCCTCAAACAGCACCTCTGACTTTTTCTAGTATAATATAAACTAGAATCAAGGAAATGAATAATCAGCGAAAAACCTCCATATTTAGGAAAGTTTAAGTACCAAAATAACAGAAAACACTGTTTTCTGTCAAAGGCAACTGACTAAGCCCTGATTCACTCAACCATTCAATCACTAGCAGCTATACTAAACATGGAGTTTCTCTTTGTACAAAAATGGCACTGACCATATTTCTTTTTATTAATTTCTACCAGCTTATGAGCTGTGTAAGGGTTTTTCTTCTGCCACTGACACATGATTTGATAAGGAGACAGAAAAAAATCCAGCTAGTGGCTGACACCTCAGCTAAAGGTTTATAAATACTACTGGTGTGTTCTTCATATTCCCACACAAGGTTGTTCTTCATGTACCCACACACAGAGGTGCTCGCCAAAAACAAGGACTCTTATACAATTTCATTGACAATAATATTCATGGCAATGGGACAAGGACGCAATCTTTGACCACCTAATAAAATGTGTGGGTCCAATGCCTGTGAAACCATATTTGTATGATGTTTTCTTCTGCGCCCACCTACTTTTCTGCTCAGAACTTTGAATACACAACAGTTCATTTTAAATAGCGGAACTGAGAGCACAAATTTCATTATGGATTTCTTTTCCCAATATCATAGATAATAATGATATAAATACAAGCTTAAATAGCTATAGAGATATAATAATTTTTAAAAGTGCATTAGGAAAAGATACTGTTTTTACTAGTCATCAATATGATCCAGGTATCGTTCTGACCATCTTACTATGACCACTTTTCTTATCAAAACTGGCAGGGATTATTTAAATGAGTTGGTTTCCTAGCTTGGACCAAGCTTATAAGAATAGTCCAAACAATTTTAACAGTGTTGACATCAAGATCACCTCCAGAAACAACATTTCATCCCAAACCAGTTTTGATGTGCATTTGTGACACTGCTGTTGGGACACTCACTTACTGAATGGTCATGTTTCAACCATCTAGCTGTTGAGTTGCAAAGTTAAGAAATTTGGAGGTTTTTCTCTGTATCTATTATTCTATTCTAAGCTTTTCAAATTAGTTTCAACAAACTAGCAGTTATGTCAAGAAGAAGACATTGATGGATGCAAAAACATGTGCTTTCTTTGTGACTTTCTACCAATTTGTGGCATTTACATACAAAATTAAAGCCTGTGTGTATTAATTTGACATTTGTGGATTAGAGAAAACTCTAAATAAATTTGATATACCAACTGAACTTCACTGAAATAGAAGGTTGTATTTATCATTAAAAGAAAAAACCTTAGAAGTCTCAAATTATTGACAATGATCCCAATGATGACAGTATGTAAACCTCTGACTGAAACTGTATGGTCTTAAAATGATTATTGTCCTTGATGACTATGTTTGTCTTTTCAGATTAGTTTAAATGTATAACACTAATGTGAAAACATGATTCACAAAATGAGAGAAATAAGATCTTCCTGTTTTGGAGGACCAGGAAAGGATAATATTATGTAAATTTGCATTTACATAAACATTAGTTATTATGCTACAGCAAAAGAAATATATTTATAGAAGTTGAGTAGGTTTTCAGTATTTTGCTGATTGCATATTAATAGAGCATAATAATAGGTCCTTGAGCTATAATCTGAGAATCTGCTAAGGAGATGCAGGTGGGCCACATTAATGTGAGGATGCTTTGTAGTGCTAAAACCAATGTTATGTAATCCTGTGTGAACAATACGTTTGACTGCAAATCAGGCCTTAATTGCTCTAGTAACGTGTTAGTCTTGTTATAACAGATGTTAAATACTAGGTTTGTTCATTTTAGTTCCCTGCATTATTGCAATAAGACAGTATTTTTAGCTATTATTTTTATAGCTAGACACTAACCATTACTGTCCCTTTTCGCTTCAGATGGTGTTTATTTTATATTCACCTGCCTTAGTTTGTAATATTTAAAAACAAATACCAAGATAAGCCCACAGGGTTAACAAAAGTCAGTGAGAAATAGTAAGACAAGATGAGCAACGACCAGAATGGCAAAGGTGGGGTGAAAGAGGAACAGTAATAAAACAGCTGAGAGGAAGGTACCGTGAGCAGAGAGGCACACAGGTGAAGGGCTGACTTTGACAATCACAATGTAGAGTGGAGTGATATGAAGAAATAGTTATAAAAAGTGCAAAGACATGATGGAAAAAAGTAAGAGTGAGCAAGATAGGAGGAAAACATGTTTGGGAAGAAGAAGAAGATGGAGTCTTAAAGCAATAAAAACTGGCAGTGCTAAGAAAAGATGAAAATGAGATAGGAAAAAAAGGTGGTATGGGACACATCAAGAGAGAAGGAAAGGGAATAGGTAGAAAGTAAAACAGATCATTGCCAGGGAACAAATATTGTACCATGAAAGCAAGAAAACCAAAAAGCAGAAGAAGTTAATACCAATAAAGACAAAAATAAATGTATTCAATGAAGGGTAAAAGTGAAAAGACAAAAAGTTGTAAGAGAAGAAAAACGTAAAATGTTCCATCTAGGGCAGGAAACTGCCTCTCTCCAGTTCCTGCTTCTCTCAGCCTTCCTTTTAATTCTATCCAGGCAGCAGCTATTACTCAGTAAGGACAAGGCTGTACAAAATGATCTAGTTTACAGGAATAGGAATGGAAGACCTACATAGTCATACTCATCACCGGACCCGTCCATCCCTCTCCTGAAAGTGGAACAGAAGTGGAAAGCACTGGTGACGCAGAATCATATCTCATTGTACATATTGATTCCGGGTTGTGAGCCCCAGGGAGACGCATGAAGCAGTTCATTAAGAGCGGGTGGGGGTAGCTGAACATGATCTGTGTCAACACTTTACACAGGAGTAATGAGTAGACATAAGTAAATGCGTGCAAGACCAAAGGCTTCTTTTCCCCCCAGACGTAATGGATCGATAATAATGGACAAAACATCCCCGGAACAAAGGCAAAGAAAAATAACCTATGGATGTACTTTTTTCCTGAGGGCACAGTTACTGTAATTTTTACAAAGATGAAAGGAGACATGTGGTTGTGCTATATATAACCCCAGCTGACTGCAGCCACGTATGTGGTTAAAGGAGTTTATGGAGATTAAAGGGTTTTATATTAACATTAAAAGAATTTTCTAAATAATTATTACCTGTGTTATCAAGAATATAATGACACCAGGCAACTAGGTGCAGCAAGGTTTCTACTGTGTAATGTTTAAAGTAGCACATTAATACAGCAGTGAGTTCCCTATTCCCTTAATTCCTTTTCAGTAGAAATAAAACAACCTCTATTTAAACCAACCAAAATAAGTGATCTGATGGCACCAGTGGAAAATATTAAAGAAGGTGAATAATAGCCAAGGTTTTATTTGCTGGTATCAAGAGGATAGTCATTCTTTAAACAGCATGCAATAATAGATGCTGTAGTGACTGGAGCATAGAGTATCCTAGCAGTGCCCCTCCCCCACTTGTTGCTGTGCACTCCCTGTTTTCTGGCTGAAAGATAGCTACTAAACTTCCCCATGGTTTATAAGTAAAATATTTCAGGCCTTTAGACACACAATCTGTCATGAAAACTGGGTGAGTGCCATCTGTCTGTATGATGTTTCAAAACGACAGTGGGAAAGCCAGGAGCATTTTGTCTGTACAGCTTCTGACTGGAGGCTAGCAATCTCTGCAGATAGCCTGACTGATTAAATATCAGATAGGGCAGATAGAGGTCTTACTAGAGGTCATAAGACTTCTAGTTCCACATGAGGTAAAATTCTGCCCAATTACCTGGTTCACTTAAAAGTTGTAACAGATTTCTTAGTAGTTTAGTCAATATTTTTGTCTAAGTCTAAATACTGAAATCAAAGCAACAGTACCTGAATGTTATTGAGGCCACTTTCTACAATGGTGAATTCTTTTTTTTTTCTCAAGCGAAAAAAAATAAATAGTTGATGTGTTTTTTTGGGGGGGAGTTAGAACACATTTTTGTTACCATGAGACTCAAGGTTGTCATACAGAAAGAACTTCCTGCAGACCTATGCTTAATCATTAGAGAAAAAAATGCTGCAATTTTTTTTTCCTTTGGAAACTTCACAATTGTATGATCTGTTTAACTGGATGATCCTGAAAATATCTCCATTGAAGGTTGTTTATAGTCTGACAGCTTTTGTGGAAGATGGTAACAGAGACAATCTCTTAGTAATGTAGCCAAAAAGCAAACTTACTCCAGTCAAGCTGCTCTCTGGAGCAGTTCACTCAAGAGATGAATATCATATGATAGAAAAAAGCAGAAATGCTTACTGGAAAAGAGTAAAGTTTAAGAATCAGTGTTTAATCGTCTGTGAATTTGTTTTTTTTCCCCCAACTGAAGTCAGATGCAAAACTCCCCCGCCTTTCTCTATTTATTTGCCTTCACAGACATCTTCAAAGTTTTTTTTTTTTTCCCCCACACAAAAATAAGAAAGAGAGGAAACTTGGCCCTTGGTTAGAAATTTCAATCGCAACCTCACGCTTCAGGGTCAGGAATACATTTCTAAACGTGAGCTGTGAATGCCAGAAACCATGGAAACTGATAAATCTGTTATTTTGAACAAGAAAAACAAATAAATCTGTTAATGCTTCATTTACAGTGTATTTTAAGTTATTTTTCTAATAAACATTCTACATGTAAAGATGATTACTCAGAATGGACAAGTTGCCACATATGATCTGGTAATTACTAATGATAAGTTATTACACAGATAAAACCAAGGGCCCGCCATTTTTATCTATACACTAGATGATACATGACGTATAAAGGATGTTATTTTGCATAAATATTCCCTTTATATCTGTATCAACTTCTAAAAACTGGTGAGAAACAAAGAGGGATAAATCTGCATGATAAACCCAAATGTTCCTCTATTCAGTTCTCTATCACAGCCCACAAGAAGACAATAAGCGAGTATCCCTCCGCTCCCTTCATTCTTTTCATGGGGAGAAAAGGGATGACAAAAGAGGAGGATACAAAGCAAGGAAAAGAGACAGAAGTGGAAGGCCACAAAGAAAAGTTGCTCAAATCTACTGAGTATAGAAACCAACAGAGGAAGACAGTGAGAGAGAGTGGAAAAATGGAACAAGACTGAGCTCACCACCAAGCGCTTTTGATTCCCCCCTAAAACGATGCTTTTAAGAATGCCCATGAAATTAGCTTGCCTGAAAGAACGCAATCTCAATCGATTCAATCCCCCCTAAAAAGAAAAACTAAAAATTCAAACAACCACCATACCTCCAATCTCGAATGAGGGTCTAAGGGACATAAAAAAAGCTTCTTTCTTTTCTCTCTAAATCCTCTCCTTTTATACTTTTTCTCAGTTTTTCTTTCACCTCACCATTGTAAAGTCCAATCTCAGAAAGACAGACCTTAAAGGTTAAAAAAAAATAGAATCTGTTAAAACTCTGACTAGTCAATTTGATGTGGAGTTGGTCTTTCTTGATTAGTTTTTTGTCTAGGTGCAACATTTTGCCACATGGAAAGTTTAACCTCTTTCACAAAGCACCTCATGCCTGGACTCAGACAAATTCTGTCTTGTCACTTCTGAAGAGAAAAAGAAAGCTGGTTACATACAAACCATCTAACAATAAGAGGCATAAAGATGTGTTCATTTTTCTATAAAGTGACTGCTCTGTTAATAAGTGCTTCACTTTGTGACCTTCACAAAGATTACAATGTATTGTGTAACTGAACAGACGTCCGTTGGTAAGAATTTTTTACGTTGCACAGCAGGTATTTTATCTATGCAATTTTAAAACCCCTTCTTCAGAATAAAAACTAAATCAAATATTATTACCCCTGAATGTCCTCATAGTTGAGCCGGCAATTTAACCATCTCTGTTTAACAGCTGGCAGACTGAAGTGACGTCAAACACCTGGGGACCTGAAGGTCCCATAGTAATAAATTTTTATCTCCCTCATCTCCGCCAAAGGTACCCTGCTACACTTTTAGACAAGCTCAAGTTATTTTTGTTTAGCATATTACACTTATGAACATTAGCCCTTTTACTCTTCACTTATTCATTCTAATCTACCAATTTTCTCGCCACATGGTTTAGACAACAGATGGAAAAGCACCTACTGTAACACCACCACCACCAAAGGCTCATACGGTGAGGGCAGTGGCCACTGCATAACGCTCTCCTCAAGATCTACAACTTCATTGGCAGCCAAAATCTTTGTTCACCATAAGTTGATTTTCACCAGAGAACAGCACTGAGGCCAAATGGTCCCTTGTCCAACATTTATGCTCTCTGGCCCATGCAAGACGATGTCACCAGTGTCTGGGTGAGTCTCACCTCTCTTAAGTACGCCATAAGGTGAATGGCATTTTTCATCTGGTTCCGCAGGACACTGTTCTCATGTTTTGGACAAAATCTTTTACATAAAATCTCCAAAAATACCACGCCACTCCAAAAACGTTTGTCTCTAAAAAACTTCATACTCCAAAAAAGTAGCCACGCACACTCCAAAAAATTACGTTTTGTCTCTCACACACTACCAAAAACTCTCGCATACTCCAAAAAAGTAGCCACGCACACTCCAAAAAATTACGTTTTGTCTCTCACACACTACCAAAAACTCTCGCATACTCCAAAAAAGTAGCCACGCACACTCCAAAAAATTACGTTTTGTCTCTCACACACTACCAAAAACTCTCGCATACTCCAAAAAAATAGCCTCGCACACTCCAAAAAATTACGTTTTGTCCCTCACACACTACCAAAAACTCACGCATACTCCAAAAAAATAGCCTCGCATACTCAAAAAAATTACGTTTTGTCTCTCACACACTACCAAAAACTCTCGCATACTCAAAAAAATTACATTTTGTGGACAGATTGTACTACAGCAATTTTGCTATTTTTAATCAATCAATCAGATTCATTTATTTCTATAGCACATTTAATCTACAAGAAAGTTAAACGTTCTATATATATTTAAAAGCACAAATATACTAAGTAATAGAACATACAGTGAGTCAACAATCGAAACTTATAGTTTAGGATCTACGCATGCGCAGTTTGATCCAAAAATTATGCCCCGCCTCTTCCGTGACAACTCTCACACATTCAAAAAGAGTGTCGCTCTCACACATTCATAAAGAGTCTCGCTCTCACACATTCATAAAGAGTGTCGCTCTCACACATTCAAAAAGAGTGTCGCTCTCACACATTCAAAAAGAGTCTCGCTCTCACACATACATAAAACGAGTCTTAGTACTGTGTGTGTGTTCAACTTTAGTCTTGTGTATGTGAGAGATAAACGTCTGTGTGTGTGCGAGCTGTTAGCAGTGTATGTGAGCGAGAAAGTTAACGTTTGTGTGTATGTGCGCGAGCTGGTAGTAGTGTATGTGAGCGAGAAAGTTAACGTTTGTGAATGTGCGAGCTGTTAGTACAGTGTATGTGAGCGAGCTGATAGTAGTGTATGTGAGCGAGAAAGTTAACGTTTGTGTGTGTGTGTGTGACATTTTAGTAGTGTGTGTATACGCAATTTGAGTATTTTTTGAATGTGCGTGAGTAATTTTTGAGTGTGCGTGGCTATTTTTTTGAGTATGCGTGAGTTTTTGGTAGTGTGTGAGAGACAAAATGTAATTTTTTTGAGTATGCGAGAGTTTTTGGTAGTGTGTGAGAGACAAAACGTAATTTTTTTGAGTATGCGAGGCTATTTTTTTGGAGTATGCGTGAGTTTTTGGTAGTGTGTGAGGGACAAAACGTAATTTTTTGGAGTGTGCGAGGCTATTTTTTTGGAGTATGCGAGAGTTTTTGGTAGTGTGTGAGAGACAAAACGTAATTTTTTGGAGTGTGCGTGGCTACTTTTTTGGAGTATGCGAGAGTTTTTGGTAGTGTGTGAGAGACAAAACGTAATTTTTTGGAGTGTGCGTGGCTACTTTTTTGGAGTATGCGAGAGTTTTTGGTAGTGTGTGAGAGACAAAACGTAAATTTTGTCCTAAACGGCCCCTCATAGTTCTCAATGAATCACTTATCAGTGGGTGATGTAGCCAAAGGATGTACATTTTTGTCTTCTGTCACTCTTCCAGTCTCTCTGTATCTCTGTTGCAACCTCCTGATGACACTCTAAGCTCAGTGGCCACTTCCGTCTCAGAGCAACCCATCTGAAGCCTTGCCATGACAAGGTACTATTAGATGTTGTCTTGCTCTCATGATGTCAAAATGTGAGGATAATGAGAAGGGCTGCTTAAATACCAATTTTGATTGAAGCAGGAAATCTACAGGTTGATTCGTGGATCAATCACCACGATGAATTTGCTGTTAAGCTCCTTGTGAGAGAACAGGAAGTTGTGCAAAAAGTACTTAAAACTTGAACAGTGGGACATATGCATTCAAAATTTGAGAAAAGGTCATATTAAGTTCACCTGTATAAGTCATAGTGCATTTTAGGTTCATCCTGAAATTTTTACCCTGAAAGCTGAATGTCCCTAGGTTTTCCTGAGTAGTGCATTAATGTTTAAAATGTTGGGAAATACATTGTCATTAGAATTTAGAGCATGAACAACCACCCCATCCCTCTTTTTGTTTCGCTACAGTACATTTTAGTTTGTTCGGAGAGTTTTTACATATTCTCTACTGCATTTCTTGCAATGATTTTTAGTTTACTGTGTATACATAAAACAATAAAAAACTGAAATAATATCAGTAAAGAAATGCATATTAACTATGACCCCTATGACGTATAGAAACTGTAAAAAAAATTCTATATATACATAAAAAAAGATATTGTAATGTTTAGATGTAGATTTTATGGGGCCACTGTGTATAGAGTGGTTGTCTTGTAACCAGGAAGGATCTAGGTTCGATTTCAGCTTCCTCCTGTCACAGTGTCGATGTGCCCCTGGGCAAGGCACTTAACCCCAACTTGCCTACCGATGTAGTACATTTATACACCAATATGTATCGGTGTATAAATATATGTGCGAATAGGTGAATGTGACTCTAGTAAAGCGCTTTGAGTGGTCAAAATGATTGGAAAAGTGCTATATACGTTCAGTCCATTTTACTATTTTTTATTTCTTTGGATAAACAGCTTCATGCAAAATTAATTTCAAAGGATAATCAATTTTTTCAGAATTATAACATTCACTCCACATATTTGTACTACATTTTGTGACCTTCCTTTTAATGACTGAAACATCTGGCCTGTGTTCTGTTAACGCTAAGAAAATGTAACCTGGGCACATTCAATAGCAAAAGTTACATTTCAGTGGAACAGAGTTGGTGCAAATGACCATCCTCAGGACACAATGTTCAAAGAAAATAAGGGAGAGAAGAAAACTTTTGCAGACTAGGTTGTTCACTTTCGGGGATTGTCAAACTGAAGCCAGAAGAAGAGAGAATAAGAACAATGTGAGAAAAAGTGAGAGGACGTTCTAGAAAAGAAGGAGAACAAATAGGAGGGAGAAAGAGTGAGGGAGCTGCTCGACCCTGAGAAGTGATAGAAGCAGTAGAAATAGCTGCCCCACTTGTAGACACACTTTTCTGGTTGCTCACTGACTGTCCTTGATGCACTGGGGTAGCTAACCTATATAGCCCTGGTACATGCTGCAACGTCTCCCACAAAGTCTTGAGCCTAGTCGAAAAAGCATTGGCCTTTATCTCCTTCATACACACATGTATGCACACATAGGGAGGGGTGGGAGGCTAAAATCAGGCCACACATGCTGGAAGCTACTGCTGAGTTAAGTCACCTGTGCTGTTAGCATAGCTTGCTAGCGGGCAGGCAGCTGCTCCTCTAATTAAGAGCTCATCTTCCAGAGGGGCCTACATATGGAGGTCTCTATAGCTCCATGATTGTCTTATGATAGGCAGCAAAGCCATTTAAAACCAAGGACATAGCATTGTAAAGGTAGTTTTACAAAACCAACAAGAAATAACTACTTTGTCCAATTTTCAAATTCAAAACTCATTGATGAGCATCTTCAATAAATACAGACAAGAGCAGATGTTTTAATACGTTATATAAATACATAAGAGCAAAACTATTTGCATTTTTAAAATCCTGAATAATGAGAGAAATAATGTCAGAATGGTTTTCAGAAATTATGACTCTCCAAGTTCAGAAGTTTATATAAACAGATACTATGCTGGATTTAAATAATGTTCTGAGACAATGATGTCATGGCATGCAAGCTTCTCATAGGTCAATTCACAAAATTTAAGTTCAGTGGAGGCACATCTGTGGATTTAACATGAATATAAGAACTTACATTTTGTGAATAAAAAAAAAATTAGGAAGAGAATTGCGGACATACACAAGTTTGATTCATATTTGGATATAATTTTCAGATGTTTGAGAGTGCCCAGTTCTTTATTCAAATACTTTGGGAATTTCTAGCTTTGTCAAGAAGGAGAAGGTTTTAGTGCACCATAAACGAACATGTTTAGGTGGAAAATATGCAAATCAACCACAGAACAAACTAAAGAACCTGACGAAGATGCTGGCTAACGCTGGAAAGAGAGTGCCATTATCCAGAGCTTATACCAGCATGAGCTAAAAGGCTACTCAGAATGAATGAAGCAAATACTCCAAAAACAACATGAGGTGCCAGATGATGGGCTGATGGAATTGAAATTCAAGTGTTTAACCATAATGTTGTTACATTTGGAGAAAAAAGGGGCAAGATGGCAAGAATGAAAACATTACTCCAACTTCGAAGAATGGTGGTGGCAGATTCACGTGGTGTGGGTGCTTTACTGTAGGAGGGACTGGTATGTGTCACATGAGAACTGGTATCATGGGCAAAGAACACTGCTGAAATGTTGAAGCAACATCTCAAGACATCTGCCAAGAAGTGTGAAGTCATGTAATCAAGTTCTGACAGGAGACAAATTCCAGAAAAAAATATAAAAAAGAAAACACGAAAGAAACCTTAAACATTTCGTCCAACATAGCATATGCAAACTTCTGAAACATTTTTCAGGGTTTATGAAACAAAAACTGCATGTGACTTACTGACTGCATGAATGAAGTATACCTGGTATGCTAATATTACTGTTTTCTACCTGCAGAGCAGATGAGACACTTAGCCACACTTATTGCATTCAAATCATTACTCAGCAATTAATCAAACCACTTCACCACAGAGAGGGGATACAGCTGATTGGATCTTTTTAGCTTAATTTCTTTTAAATGCATTGAATTGGTGGAATAGAAATAGAGCATATTTTTCACTTTGTGACACTCCTGTTGAGGCAAATCAAGTTAATTGTCAGAAAATAGCTTTAATTACATTTATTTAAATTAATTAGAATGTAAAAAAGAAGGAAAGGAAATATAAGATTTAAGAGCATTAAACAACTTCACAAACTATGACCTTGCAACAGCTAACTTTTTTCTCTGGGCTTTCAGTCCAAAGGAAAACTAAATATATGGACAGGCAATATGTGATGACTTAGGTAAACCTGATTTATCGTGTGTTAATGGCTCATATATTGATGAGGCCAGAAAACATAACAATGAACAAATTGTACTGTCTGAGTAATAAATGTAAATATTTTACATTTAAGTTCCTTTGACAAAACAGCCTTTTATCAACTTTGCTGTTCACACCAGGACTAATGGCTGCTTCAGAACAACAAATACAAACAGCAACAAACAGAATGATACACAAACAAATGTTCAGATGTTGGAGCTTTCACAAGACTCCCACACTTATGCTTTCTTCAGCCTTAAGTACCAACGAGCACACAATAGTCTGTGGTCCTATTCAGGCTACCTAAGAAATGCATTAGTCAGTTCCTCGCACTTGGAGTACAATGCAGTCATGCAATTCGTACACTGTGGTGTATCCTAATGCAAAAAAAAAAAAAAGAAAAACTAAACTAAAATGCAGAAAGGAAGAGATGTACAAAAACAAACAACTGGTATGATGACTGATGACAAGTGTGGCAAAATTACAGGATTCAGAGCTGTAGCTGAATTCGGATGTAGCAATAAAGTGGCTTTATCCCAAGCCACGGTAAGAAGTCGTCATGTTTGCACCTGCTTTGGCGACTTATTGTGAATCACAGAGGGGGAGTGTCACTAGCAATCATGTGCTGCATGGCAATTATGGAGTGAAGATTCACTCTGTGCCTGGTTGTGCATAGCTCACCTGTAGACTTAGTCAACATTTTGTTGCTACTAGAACTGAGGGATTTTACTTTCCACCAACACAGAAATGCAAGGTTTTTCTAATCTTTTTTTATGTTAAGACTATCCATTTAATCTACCGTAGGTATTTTTTTTCAAACTAATATCACATACATTTATTTGCTACACATTTAACATGCGGCAGAAAACATTTCCCTTCCCATCTCTGGATGTTGAGTATGTTTTATCTGTAGGCTATAATGTTATTTGTGCAGCTAACATCCCCACAAGCCAGCTCCTTTGTGAAATATTTCTATCAGATCTTGTCCTGTCACCACCAGCATGTAAAATAAACACATAAACAGAACATATTAAACTGATCTTTCAGACTTCAACATTCAAAACAGGCCTCATTATTATTGCATGGATTCCACGCCTGGATTTGAGCCTCAGCGTCAAACGGAGATGCACTGGCAAAACCTTAGATTTAAATGTTTTAGCTGATCCATTTGACTGTCATAGTATCATAAAATGTGTGTTTCTTTTTTTTTTTTTTACATACAGGGCCTTGGAACATTAAAAGCTGTGTTTTGTAACGTTTTTCTTTTAAAGATTCTAGTAAGAGTTTATGAACTCTTACTAATTAAAATCTGAAACGTCTGGTGTATCACTCTTTTTAGCTCCTCTGAATCAAGATTTTCTACTATTGGTACAGCTGCAAGTTTTTGGGGATTTGCCTGGCAGTCAGGCTGAAAGGCCGACAGGACACCCTCATTGCTTCTCCTGTTGTCCAATCGTACCATCTGCCACGCTCCTCCTGAGCGTCACACTAAGACCATTGCACTAAATCTGGGCAAAAAAATAAATAAAATCATAAAAGCGCACGCAGGATCAGTGGATGTGTACAGGGTAAAAAATTTGCATGGTCAACGGACCCCGTCTCTTAAGATCATGGTAAGGTTATAGCTTTGTAACTTTATACCTCACCCATCTGCTGTATTCTTTGGCTTCATGATGCTATTTGTTAACAAATCTCTAACAAACCTCTGAGACCTTCAAAGAACAGCTGGATTTATACTGAGGATAAATTACACACAGGTGGACTCCAATTATTCAATGGAAAACTTCTGAAAGTATTTAGTTGCACAAGAGTTTATTTGTGGTACAGGGAACTGAATAACAATTTATGGCACACTTTTCAGTTAAGATATTTGTGAAAACTCTTAGAATTGTTCCAGCAAAATGCATTAAGTTTTACAGTTTTAACAAACTGACAAACTGTGCATACATGGTTTTTAAATATTCTTCACATAAACTATATTTAAGGTTCCTACGTGTTCAAATGTAGAACTTTTATACCGTTGGTCTTCACACAAATAAAATAAAGAAACATACAAGGTAATAATAGAGTGTATATAAAAAAAATGCACTCTCGAAAAGATTTTTCTTTTTCTTCCTATATTTTGGTCATACTAATCTATTTCTGTCTCATCCAAATAATGCTTTTCATTTTGCTCTCAACGCTGCATGATTTTATTCAAACACCGCCTTTGTGTGCTTTTGCATCTGTGTGGATAAGTCAGCGTGTTGTGTGGGTATTGTGCACCCACTCGCTCACACAATGGCAAAGGCAAAGCTTTTTCCGTTTCACAATGTTTCTTGCCAACTTTATACACACCAGGATTAAAGGTATAAAAGAACCTTTGGAGCAGGAAAGATGAAGAAAAGGTGTTTTAAAAGGAAGAAAAGGGAGAAGAGGAGATAGACCCCAAAAACTCTGCTCTGGTTTCCGTTACAGGCAGCCATTTTTAGACAGTCATCCATTAAGTCTCCTGCGCTCCCATACTGTCAGCCTTTAGAGAAGCCAAAGAGGCCATGTCAGCTGAGGGCATTGAGCAGGCAGGCAGGAAGCAGCACTCTTTCTGAGCACTGCGGGACTTTGAAGGCAGAATGGGAGGAGCAGGTAGTGGACTATAATACAGAGCAAAACATGTTGGGAGAGAGAAAATGGAGATGGAGCAAAACTTGGACCACAACATGAAAAAATTAAGAGAAGTTGATATGAGCTAGGCCATAGCATAACAAAAAGGAAATCTGTATTAAAAGTGTGCTTTGTTTAGTGGCTAGGCAAGTGTCAGAAAATGAAGTGTGTAATGCCGTGTTTGTGTTTCAGCCTGACAGGGCCACTCAGTGTGCTGTCTGTGAGCATCTTACCTCTGCCCCTGTGTGTTCTGTCTGCGTTGTGCGATCAGTCATTTGGCAGTCTTTCATCTTCAGGGCTGCTCTGGCACTCTCCTGCATACAAAGCAAACACACATGCATCAGTCATGTCCACAACCCACCCACAAACATCAAATACAAACAAATGAGAGGTGCTGCTCCCCCTGCAGACCTGTTGACTGCCTCTGCTTACTGTACAGTGCACTGAAAGAAGTATTGCCCCCTTCACTGATTTCTACTGTTTTTGCATTTTGTCATAAGTCTTAACATTTTAGATCAATACCAAACAATTACTGTAATACTAAATATAACTTGAGTAAATACAGAAAGTAATATTTAATGCTGTAGTTGTTGAAGGAAAAACCTAATCAGTCTGGTCCTATGTAAAAAAATAATTTCCTCTAAAAAGTAATAACTGGTTTTTCCAACATTGAAGGCAACGACTGCCAGCAAAGGGTTTGAAATAAATGGCAATCAGTCTTCTACATCACTGTGGAGGTCTTTGGCCCACTCTTGTTGGAATAATTACTTTAATTCAGGCACATTAGAGGGTTTTCAAGCATGAATGGCCTATTTAATGTCATGCAACAGTATTTCAGAGGTTTTTTTGAGCCTCTATGAGTATGACCTGTTGGTGTACTGTGGATCATTGTGCTGCTGCATAGCCTACGTGCGCTTGCGCTTAGGGTCACAAATTGAGGGCCATACACTGTCTTTCAGAATTTTCTGATAAAGAGCAGTGTTCATGTTTTATATAATAATTATAATATATCCAAATCCTGAAGTAAAGTACCCTCAGAGGCCCAGACCATAGCACTACCACCAAAAACTCTCTGTAGGTGCGATCACGTTTTTGTGAAATGCTGCATTACTTTTATACCAGATGACACAGGACTGAGGAGAAAAAAATTCTCCTCCATTCCTTTCTCCTCAATCCACATATTTTCCCAACTACAGCAAAATTGTTTTTGTAAAATTTTGCAAAAACAAAACTAAAAAGTTGTGTTCTTTTTAGTTAGCAGTGTTTTTCCTCCATATTGTTGAATCATGAATATGGATGTTAACTGAGGCAGGTTAGGCCAGCAGAGCTTTAAGACGTTGCTCTAGGTTCCTTTGTCACATCCTCGTGGAGCTATCAATGGACTTTTTTTTATTATTTTGGTCAACTGGCTACTCCTTAGAATCTGTTCTTGAAATTCTTTAGGTTGGAAAATGATGTGTTGGTTATAAATATCATTTAGCTGTATTGTAAGAAAGCTTATGTTTAAGTGATTGAAACTAGTTGTAATAAGTTTCTATTACAACTAGTTTGTTGTAATATAAACTTACTAGTTTCTATTGCTAGAAACTAGTAATAGAAACTGATTTTTCCCAAAAATCAAGCCCAAAATCTGGGTGTAGTGATGAACTCAGACCTGAACTTTCAAGGACAAATAAAGACAATGTCGGCCTTCTATCACCTTAAGAACATTTCTAAGCTCAAAGGACTAGCAAGATCTTGAGAATCTGTTTATCTGTAGTTTTATTAAAGATTAGTTTGATTACTGCAACAACATCTTCACAAGTCTTCCAAAATAGTCAGACAGCCGCAGGTGAACCAGAACGCTGCTGATCGAGATCTGACTAAAACTAAGAAAACCTAGCACATCGCCACCGTTCTAAAGTCCTTACACTGGGTTCTTGTGGCTCAGAGAATAAAGAAAATACTTTTGCTAGTTTTGCATCACAAAACATCACACATCTGTTGTTGTATCAACCTCCAAACGTGGAGAATCAGAGTTCAGTTTTTATGTTCTTCTATTACGGAACAATATTCCAGAAAAACTGCAAAAATGCTGAAATACTGAATTCTTGCATTTGTGTCGATACTGAATCAAGGTTAAACATCCATTTGCTTAGAGTTGTTATATATATATAACTGGAACGGCATAAATTCTAGTCTGCATTCCAACTTTTCATTTTTTTCCTTTACTATGCCACTGCAATGTAATATTTTACGTTACCATCATGTAAAGCACTTTGAATTCCCTTTTTGCTGAAATGTGTTATATGATAAACTTGCTTTGCCTTGATGATGTGGAACATTTAAGTGTGAAAAAAAATCATAAGAAATCTGCAAGCGGGCAAATACTTTTTAATAGCAATGCATCACAGCATGTATCCATGCTTTGCAAATTGTCATAAGGAACATGAAAAGCAACCCAAAACATCAAGCATTTTGTCTGGAAATCATAAATGTCATAAAAAGGGGCAAAATTGCAGAGGCATAAGGCGGCACTGCTTAAGTGGGGAGGAATTAATAAAAATGGAAAGGTAAAGCTGGCCAACATGAAAAAAAAGTCCTTCAAGGAGATAATTAATGGGTTTTATCTGGCAGATTTATAGATGGTTGTAGTCAGAGAAGCACTGGCACTTTTCGACAAAATACAGCAATTTTATCTGGACCCAAGAACCAGCCAACTCCTCTCTTACCTCTACGTGATTATTTTTAAAACGAAGGTTGCAAGCCCTAAGAGGAACCCTGCACCATTTCCACTGGGAGCACTTTACGACTGTTGTCACTAATCATTCTGACATTTTCTCCCTGTGCCGCTCATGGGTTGGAGAACAGAACGGGTTGAAAGTTGCAGTGAATATGACATATGGAGAAATTGATTAACCTCGATAAAAATTAATCAACCAAATTAAAACAAGGTTTATCGTAAGGGGAATAAAAGAAAAGCATTTATATTCCAGCTCTGAAGCTGCATTTATAGTCCTCTTCAAATTCAGCACAAATCCAGTTAAAAACAGCAGCTTCCATTAATCGTGTCTGACTACATGAAAAGCAAAATGGGCTTTCTTAAGCTTAATGGTGCATTCAAAGTACCAACAGAAAACTTATGAAAAGTGAATCTGAGTTTTTCTATGAGATAATAAATAGGGCTTCACTGGCAGATTTGCAGAATAAGAAAACTGTCTGTGGCCTGCCCTTTACATCTGAGGCTACACTTTAACTTTGCTTGGAAATAAATTTTTATCTAAAGCAGAACCACTACACTATCCAACCAGAGTTCAAGCATATAATGCAAACACAACAGTGAAGTTTCATAAATCTGAAGAAGAAATGGTTATCACATACAGATAAAAACAAGGTTAAGATCTGGTTACAGTACAGAAACAACCCAGAAAGTGATGATGCACTTACAAATACAGAATATGCAAAGATTTTAAGATATTTATCATTCCTTCATATTTTAAGGACCCAGAATTTCTAGGAAAATTGCAAGATTATGTGTTTATTTAGTAAGAGTTTCAAACAGATATGAGCTTGAATTACTATATTCTGACAGCTATCGACACAAATGCACAGATTCTCAAGGGATTTTAGCATACATAAGTGACCACATGCCCTTCACTTTTGCAAGCAAATGGGGAAAAAAAAACACAAATATAAAAACAGGAGAAAACTTTTGAGGAATTTTTGCAATCATATAGTGAAAAGGTGTCCCCATATGGCCACATAAAGCCAATTTCGAAAACAGCAACAAAATTTCCTTTCACTCACACTCATGACATCCGAAATACTCTCTGGAGGAAGGCTGAGTATTTCATTGTACCGCACATTAGCTGTAGGGGACTCAGACTAAACCCATTTGGGGAATATACATGTACTTGTAAGCTAAAAACATTTTTTCCAGATGGTTTAACTCTAATTTGTTCAGGATTAATTTGCCGTTACAGACGGAGAGGGGGTACGAGAGGCAGGGGGGCCATGTGTTAGGATAAATGAGCAGACATAATCTGATGGAAAATTGAATTCATTTTCATTAAAAGGTGGTTTTAAAATAGCTACACAAGTCTAAAGACAATGTATTTGTAAATTTGAACAGCAGGATGTATAATGTTATTGTAAAGTCTTTTGTAGCTCTGGTGGCCTTTTATGACAGAAATTTTACATGAAACGGGGAGGAGTATTGAAAAAACATGAAGCAATGGCCTGCAGGTCAAGAACCCAGGACTTCTGAGTCAAGAACTATACCCTCCGTATAAGGGGCACCTGCTCTAACACTACAGCACACGACACCGCTAATTATATTGCTCTAGAGAGAAATTATATGAGTAAAATAAATGTCATAGTGATTGCCAATTTGCTTGATTTTAGTATTAGGTCCACATCAGTTGCACCAAACAAAATTAAAAAGGAAAACAGATTAAAACAGAGGCTGCTGACGGGGAAATAAACCAGGGTGATAGAGGAAGATGAAAGAGTAAAAAAAAAAAAAAAAAAATGGATGCAAGTGCCAAAAAGTGATCAAACAAACAGATGTTGTATGAGACTCAAGTCAGTGGGTTGTACTGGCATCGCTCACTGCTTTAACACTGACACATTATTCTGCAAAGGCCTGGCATAATGTCTGCATTCCATTACTTTGATGGAACAGGTGACAAATTACAGACATGCGGATGACAAATGATGATAGATTTTGCTGTATTGAGCATTTCAGTAGCTGTTCCAAGAATCAAGGTACCAAAAGCACTAGAAAAATACAGTAATACAATATATTTTTCACTAAATGTGTTATGTTATATGAGTATTGAAAGATAGAACAAGACAGAATTAAGGGATTGCTTTCCATCTTTGGCTCTTTATCTTCTTTTGGGAGAAATTTTAGTTTGAGCACAATAATTCTGCTGTTCAACTGTGCACGCATGAGAGAACAGCTTATATATACAAAGACAGAGAAGGTATTTTTTTGTCAGCTGATACTTATGTTATGAAAATTCTACAGCACCATTGTTGCATTTCTTTTCCCTCATCTTTAATGGTGGATTTTTCCCCCCTAGCCACTGTCCTCTATGGCAAGGATAAACATGTTGCTTTGAAAGATAAACGTCTTAGTTTGCTGAACTTTTCTATTGAGTTTTACGTCAGAATCTATTTTTACACACTTCGAAATTTGAAATGGTTAGCATCTGCTACAAAGAAAAACACAATTGCACAGAAAAATGTCAGGGCACAAAATCACTTCAAATCTCCCAGAACTGTGCAACAAGTCTGGTTATCATCTTTCAACCATCAATGAATCTGCTTTAACTTCACCAAACCCTGTCAAGTAAAAATGTTTGGCATGAATTACAAAACAGAACTTTGGTAAGTTAATTTATTAATTACTTAATTAATAATTACTTTCTATATTTACAGTTTCTTATAGACAGATCAGTGTTGGCACAACAACAACTGAATGGTGAGGGGAACAACACTAACTCTTGATCACAGTAGATTTCCTCAAATTTGTTTGAAGAAAGATCATTGGTCAACTTAATAATGTTAAGCCTTGGACAGTTTTTATATTTGAGGCTTTGGGGAATCTTATACGCAGGAACCTCGAACCAATTGTCAATGTCAGTTTTAATACAGTTGATCAAAGTATTTTACAAGATAAAACTGCCATTAAGATAAAATAGTAAAAAAAATGGTAAAAAAAACAGGGTAAAGTTGTACTGTGGTACGTTATCTTGTGGTAGATTAGGCATCTGTTGGATTTGCTGGAGTAACATGAGGACCCCACCTCACAATTAGCAGAACTTCCAGGCTGATCATTTCTGTCTACCAGATATCACAGTCAATTTTCAGGGGATCTGGTGGAATCCATGTCTTGACTGGTCAGGGCTACTTTGGCAGCAAAAGCAGGACTGCCACACTCTTTGTCCATATTTTTGTACCAGATAAGTCTTCTTTTCAGCACCTTAAAGACTTAAAATGTGTTGCTTTACATCTTTAACAGGATTTCCGCAAGTTTCAGTAAACTAAATTAAAGATTTCTGAATACCTTATTTAAGAACATTATGACAACATTTCCAACAATTCCAGAAAAAAACTTAAATTTAGGTAAGTTAGCTTATTTAATTTGTTGACAACTTATATTTAATTTACTTAATAACATTTGCAAGTTGGATTAAACATTGTCTACTTATGTTTATTGACTCTGGTATATAAGCCCCTTTCTTCTATACCAAGGTTTGCTAATTTCAATGCCAGTAAGCTCCATTACAGTGATTGATGAGTGGTTTTAGCCAACGACTGAAATGTCTGAATTCAAACCAAACTTTATAAATCTTACACTCTCATGAGAAATGAGCTGGAAGTGGAACATAAACAAGAAACTTTTGATTTTAATTTGTCTAAACAAACAATAAGAAGAAAGTTTTACAATCAGAGGTTTTTAATAAGTAATTGGCAAGTCTAAATATCTGATTATAGATTCCTCCTAAAGGGAATGTTTGCCAGTCTGCATCATGTCCATTGCATTTTTCTAACTATTTAACAAAAACTAAAAAACAAATCTGAAACTCTTCAGCAGAAGCTATAACAAGTAGAACAAATGAATGCTCCCAGAACATTCAACAAAAAAAATTATATTGAAACAGAATGGAAGAAGCAATAAGTAACATTAATCTGAACCAGATAATTAGACATACAAGACACATAGCTTTAAGAATAGTTATTACTTTTTTTCAAATTCAGAAGTTTACATGCACGATAGTTCCCACACCTTTGAACAATATGACAACACCTAACTGATGTAATTTTGAAATTTCATCAGTCACATGTAAGAGGTTAAATCTAGCAATTTTTGTTAAAAAATACTCAATTTGTTTCTTAAAATTGAGTAAGGAACTCAAAGCTGGACCACAAAGACTCATTTGTGGCCAAGCTTTGTGTCCACATCACACCCAAAATGTGTGATGTTGCTCACATGACTTAAAAGACGATTCTATCAAATACTAAGGAAATCTATGTCAATATCTGAATGTCAAGAAATGAAAAACAAAATGCTTCCTTTGATTATTTAATACAACAAGTTGTATTTAGCAAAGAGAAATTATTTTGGGGAATCTTAACTGATCCACAACAATAATTTGTCTTTGTATGCAGTATTTATAAATAATGATTTCAACTGTAACTGAATGAATCGAGTACAAAAAAATCTACGCAAATTTAAGACTTTCAAAGCCTCAAAATTGAGATGATTAAATATGAGACTTCTGACTTTTAAGACCCCACAGATTCCTGTATTACCAGGACAAAGGCCTGATTTTACAGTCAAGCTAATTATGTTTATCCTGTAAGTCAATCTTACCAGTTCACTATGGAGTCGGAGAATCAGCTCATCTTTTTCTCTCAGCTGCTGCAGCAGGGTTTCCTCTCTGTTCAGATCCTGAGCACAAGAAAAGACACTATTTTAGACATAAACCCAAAGGTAGCTGAGATTTATTCCTGGGTGCCATACTCAAACATAACAATGGCAGAAAGAGCTGGTTTTATATTTGTCATGTGTTTTATTTGTATTTATGAGTTTATTTGAAGGCAGTATTGCTTGCTTGTGTGCATGTAATAAAGTTGTCATTTTGTGCCTGTTTTGGAATAGCGATCTCCTTTTGTTGCAGCTCAGTGATTAGATTTATGTGTATAAGGGGCACCATCACAAGCACACAGTGATTTAATATGACCTTCAGTTGTCATGGGACATTACTATAAGAAAATAGACACAACAAAGACAGGAGGCATACAATATAGAATAATAATATATATATATATATATATATATATATATATATATATATATATATAATTCTGTTTATGCTCCCCCATATTGTGTAATATAGTATGTATATTCTGAAAATTACTATTTTTGTCCAATGTTTTGTAACTATCACCGATTCAAGTTTTGATGATGGCAAATAGGAGAACAAGGCTCCCATGAAGGTCAAAAGTAAGAAGTTAGGCCAAGCAATTTTTGTTAAAAATACTCAATTTGTTTCTTAAAATTGAAAGGCATTTTAAACTGTCGGCAAAGAATAACAAAGTGAGCAAGAAAGAGACAAGCGAGAAGTAATGAGTGAAAAGATGGACAGAACAAATTGACAGGCAGTCATTACCTCGTCAAGGGCAACGTTAGAAAAGAAGGGAAGAGGGGCAAGATAACAGGAGGAAAATGAAGAGGGAAACTTCGAAAAAAAAGTAGAGGTGGGGGTAGTGATGGAGCGAAGGAGAGGACAGAGAGGGCCTGAGGCTGGCTATGATGATCTGAAACTATGGGGAGCTGTCTTGCTAAAGGACACACAGAGAGTCAGAGATACCGCGGGGAAGCATATATCTACTTCCCCATCCATTTAAATGACCTTGCTAATGCAAAACCAGATACCTACCCTGGAACATTTCCTTAAGGTACATCAAAATTCAGTGAAGAAAAAAAATTTAACCTGTGCATGATTACAGAGGCCCTCAGAAATCATGTGGTAAAAAAAAAAAAAATCCCAATCAAAATGGGATTAGGGATAGGATACCAACACTTTTGGTATCCTAGAACTCATATTTCTTTTGCCCAAGCAAAATTATGTGGTGGGGTACTCATTTAGAAAAAGTATACTTCTTAATTCCTAATTGTTCTACTTCAATATTTTTTCTTTTCTTTTCCACTCAAAACTTTGTCTTCTTTGTGTTTTTCTCTATTGTTAACTAACTGCAATGAAAAATCCTAGCAATAGTGTTTTTTTGGGTTCAATAAAATTGATTAAGATTGCTGCACTGTAGGTCATAGGAGAGGACTGATGCTCCAGCGTATGGCTTGCCTACAGCATGCTCTTTCTGGTGTTTCTTTGAGCCTGCGTCCCAATGCCCAAGGCTTTTCTATTGTTTAATTGATATAGTTTGTGTTTCACTTCCTTTGTGCTGTTGTTTACAGCACTAATCGGTAATCATCATATCAAACACATAAAAATCGGGAATCGTCACATCAAGTACAGAAAAACTCATCAAAAAACCCCAAAAAAACCTATGAAATAGCTGGCTAGACCCCAGAAAAAGCCAAAATGAGTGCTGGACTGGAATAAGCTAATTGATGCATTTCTCAGAATAACATAATGACCAAAGAGAGGGCTGCAGGCACAACTTTCTTAATGAATGCTGCAATTCTGATCATTTATAGTAACAAACTGGTAAGAAATTCAGAAGTCCAAACATCTGAAAGTGGTTAGACAATTTTGTTGTTCCACTTACCATCTTTGTGAAACTTAGATTCTCTTTTTGGTACTACACAGACCTTTGGAGACTGATGGCCCCAGACCACTAATGACTTTCTTTTCTCACAGAGGAGTAGGCAACACTGAACAATGTTTGACTCTCAAGACGTTTTCAGAAGTTGTTCTCCTGCCTTATAACTTTGCCAATAAGTACTTTCAACACAAACCTGATGGCAACAAATGTGGTAGAAACTGTGAATGAATTTAGATGGCAATACACACAAAATCTGCAATAAATAAGGAGAAAAGTTAGGACGATTTTGTTTCCTGACTTTCCCATTTTATATGCCCAACTAATGATGAGGTCTGTGTTTACCTCAAAAGCTAACAAACTAAAAGCTCTGCTAAGTGCCTCTGCAGTGATAAAACCAATAGCATACGTTTTGCAAGAGCAAATAGGAAAACAATTAACAAAAACAAAACCCACTGGTGTTGAATCAGAATGGCCCCCCGCTTCCCTGCCTTTACACAGAAGATAACGTTATTTATAGATAATAGAAATTTTTTTTTTTCTCCACTGCTTGCTTAGACAGAGGCAGCACCAAAATGACTAGCATGAGGTTTAGATTGGACAGGAAAAGCAGCTGCATGCTGCGACAATTACCACATTAGTCAGCCTCTAAAATTAATCTCACCCAAATAGGAATGGAGGCTAAACTAAATGAGCTGTCTGGTTAAATCCACACATCAAGCATCCTCCTGCACCTCGTGTTAGTGCAACAAACTTTTTGTGGAACTGTCAGAAAAATTATCCATAACCTAACCTTGTAGTCATTTGGCTCGAGTGCTGATACTGTACCAAGCAGCAGGCTTCAAAAATCATTTCATGCAGGAATCCGATCAACAAACTCAACAGTAAAAATGACAAAGTTTACTCCAGTGTCGAAAGAAGCACCACGCGGAGAATTAAATCTCCCATCAGGTGGCATTCTAACCAATTTTTCAAGGCTGAATTGAATATAGAAGGCTGTGGAAGAAAAGTAGGGCATGTGAATTTATTTCTAATGTGATTGGAATGGCCTCTGAAGGGATAAATCAGATCAGAATCACTGAAGTGCGTCCACTTCGGTGAAAAGATGTGCTTTCGTATAGAAGTTGAGACCTCTTAATAATTGCAATCAGTGCCCAGTTGAAAGGCTACAGAGATGAATTGCATTGCACCATTTTAGCAGAAATCGTTCATTTTCCTAACTTTTATGAGAACCATACCGTTAGAAATGCAATGGTTCTTTCTTATTACTCTACTTCTTATTGCAAATCATATTGGGAAGAAAGATAGGCAACAAATCATTCTCAATCATGCCTCTTCTATCAATATCTTCATGACAGACATTCAGCATCTATCACTGAATGTGATAGATGCTAATAAAGTCGAGCCTAAGACAACGAGTCTCATGTCATGTTTTACAGTGATGCTATTATTATTACTAGTAGTAGTATTAGTATTTGTGCCAAGATTTCTTGGTCATATTAGAAAAAAACTACAAGAAAGACAGAAAACTAAATCAACTATAGCTGAACTGCAATCAGAAGACTCATTGTGCATATTATCTCAAATTCATGAAACGACAATCAGTTTTGCAATAAAAATGGAACTAATTCTGAAACTCATCTCATTTATCTCTTAGAACTGCATAGACAATTTCTCTTGAGAGCATTTAATCATAATTTTATTTATTGGCTAATTTAAACCAAATCCAGTTTATATTGCATCTCATCAACTGTGGTTATCTATTGCATGAGTGGTGAGCTAAAATATTATAAAATGAAAACTTGCAGATACAGATGCCAGAATGCTAAGTAAGGCTCAAAGATTTGATCTCTTTATCTATGCCCTTGCCCTGTTGCACTGACTCCAAGAACATACTGCCCTACTGACTTTAAGACTCAACTTTTTATTAATGAAATGACACACTAATAACCAATACAAATACCATCTGGATAACTAAATACAGAAATCTACTCAAAAATTTAATTAAAATCTTAAAGTATGGTGTGTTGTCTTTTATTTTTCATTTTAGCGGCTTTCTGTGTCAAAACCAAGAGCACAATTTTGAGAAAAACACACATTCACAGCTTTTACTTTGAGTTTGTTTTCATCAAATCTTGTAATATAAATATCCCAAAAGGACAGTTTTTTGAACACATTAACACTTTATTAGATAAAACTGTCAAGTTGTTTGTTACCATTAACAGCATATCACAAATAACATAGTTACAACTTGACATAACGCAACATTATACATCCATAATGCTGTGTATCAACAGTAATGTAATGTTGTAGGGTAAATTAGTCTCTGGGCCCCTTGGCAACAACCGAGCAATTTATAAAGACTCCTACCTGAGTGTTATTGCTGACCATGTTCATCCTTTTATGACCATAGTGTATCCATCTTATCAGGAGGATAATGCACTGTCAAAGTTCAAATCCCAAATTGTTTTTTTTAACATGAAAATGAGGTCACAAAGACAAGTTATCTTCCAGATCTCTTGATCAGACATTGTGCTAGACTTTTTCAATGCCTGTCATTTTGTTTGTAAATAATAACATATATAATTGCATTTAATTTGTATGCGGTTGAATTAATATTCAGGAATAGAGAATCCACATCATCCCATCATACATCAAAAAGATGAATACTTGTAGCTTTCTACTCCACAGTGACAAAAAAAAAACACTGACTGTGGCTCCAGTGACTACATACAAACAATGAAATTAAAAGGTGGCACATAAATTATGTGCACCTGCTTGTGCTTCACCAAATGTATCTTTGATGTTGATCTGGAGGCTGAATCCACACTCTGTTGTCACACTAGAGATTGGAATTACAAGTGCAACTTCAGTAAAAGTTTTGAAATCAGGGAACATTTATCCAAGTGATCAGAAGTCTGAAAAAATGTCTGAATGAGGGGGTTCGTAACAGTGGTTCAGCAACACCAAATGCAAATCTTCATGATAATAAAATGAACATGAGAATTTGTTTGATTGATTTAATTAAAGGTTGAGCTGAAGTAAATTTCTGTCATCTGGGGAGATGGCCTAGGCAGCTTCAGCAGGAATGTGACCGCCCACTTTTGAGGCGACACTCTGCTCAGTGAAAACACAACCTGGGCCTGAGTACAATAGGGCCATGCAAGCCTGCAGTGCAAAAATGCCTTTGAGATGCATAAATTGTTAATATATTGTAATATATGTAGGCAAAAAACACACTATATATGACCACATGTGAATGTAGCTGTACAAGTACAGTTAAATATTTTATGTTGGATAAAAACATAAATGTGTTCTGATTCATGCTGGACTTTTCTGAAACTGTAAAGTTAATCTGGTCAAGCCTTTATAGCTATTACATTTTTCAGTTGGTACATTATCAAGTGAAGATACACAGTTTTGCTGAAATGTTTTGATACGGCTTCTAATAAGAAGGAAACTTTTTTTCTGCTCCCTTGTGTAGAAATCACATCAGTCTAACTCTTCTTTCTGCAATTAGCCCAAGGCTGAGAAGGTTTTATATGATGTTGGAGCAATGAATAATTTAGCATGTAAAAAGGCCTTTTTAAATTTCACAATTACAGGTTTGAAGATCTAAACCAAGGAGATATGTCAGAGGAAAAATCATACAGGGGAGTGGAAATTTTATGGGATATATAGAGCTTCAAGTCCTGAGGACACGTTTGATAAAATCTCTAAATTGTTTCTGATATTATCGCTGCTAAAGTTGTGGCATCATATGGGAAGTTTGTGTGACTTACAAGGCTAGAAAAATTTAAGGTCAGACAAAGGGAAGATCTTTGCCATTTTTAACCACTGGCATACTTAAAAGTTTCACTGCCATGTTGTGCACATAAGTGATCTAACCCTCAGTGTGTGCCAGGAAAAGGAGATGCTGTTCATTTCACTCCTTCAACAGGAGAGAAGACAATAAAGGAGGAAGAGATAAAATCTGAACTTGTGGGAATAAAGTGGGCGTACAAACAGGCAAAGAGATGAATTGAATTGATGTGAAGACAGATGGAACAGCTACAGACTATGCATGCATTTGAACACACACTAGCATGAGCACCCCCACATGTGTAGTTACAATCAAGTTTCTAGGGTAGCATACACACTACGGGAGCAGTAGGAGAGCTCTCTCAGACTCTAGGGGAACGTTAGTACACACTTTGTTGTGGATGCTCCATCTGCTGAACGCTCAGAGACTTGTTGTCAAAGATGTTGAAGGTGCTTAAGGTTAAAAAAGCATGAATAAACTTGACTTAAACTGATGCTAAGAGTGGACGACATAAATGCAGCACAAGGGTTAAATAAGAGGAAAGGAACATGGATTACTGATGAATTTTGCAAAGTAAATTTACTGAGCTTTACTTGTTAAACTACGTGGGTCCAAACCTATGTTGTTTACTCTGTGATGTTCTGCTTTGCTGCTTGTGTAGAGCAAACAGAGGCAAAATATTGTGCAGAAATACTGTAACAGAAGAATTTCAAAATTGAATCTAAATGTACTCTCACTGACAAAGAAGCCAATAACTTTTGGGTGTTTAACAGTGTTGCTTACTCTAAAAATATATCGTTCTAAAGTGGGAGTTTAAAACCACAGAAATGTTGAGTAATATGAGATATCTGCACCAACACATGAATAAAGCTGCTAAAGGAAAAATAAACTACTGCTTCAATCAGCTCACGTAAACTGACTGTGCAGATCAGGAGAAAGGAAGCTGAAAATATTTGATCATATGTTAAAAAACTTGGAACTAAAAAGCATTTTAACTAAGGAAAAGAAAGCATGGGTTTTTCTTTAAACCAGTTGGCCCCCATGAATTTTAAACGGCAGCATTGTCGATAGAAAAACCTCTATCGGTGATGTACCTGAATAAGAAAATGTGTTCAGCGGTTTTGATAAATCTGTTTATGTTTTCCTGAAAACATATAATCCTTTCACCTTATATTTTTCACTGCACTGGGCACAACCCCATAATAACATTAAAACTAGATTATATATTCTGAAGTTATAATTCTGTCACATTTGATAGAGCGGGGACTATTTCATTGTAAAGAAAATATCCATCTCTGATGCAGCACGGGTTATAAATGCAAATGTCAATTCAAGTCAAAAGTTGCTATTCAAGACATTTTGAAAGTAACGGACTGTTGCTTGCAACAGACCTCTAACAGTAAGTCAGAGATGATTTCTCTTTTCTTTCTTCTAAAATACAGTAAGTAACTTTAACTGGGACAAAATCTGGTTTAAAAACAGGAAAAAAGAAACAGTGTCATATGCGTTGGGTTTAAATTAAACTAGGGCACACTGTGACACAGCAGCCTCTCAGGTGGCTACCGTAGATTATTTTTACACTCAGAATCGTCTTCTGGAGTGCCAGGACAAACTTTCTTTCTCTCACTCCTTTAATCCATCATTTTTCTGCAACCTTTCTACTGTGATCTTCTCGACTTTCTTTTATTAAAAAGTCCTTAATTTTCACCAATCTACATTTGCCGTACACAAATCTGGAATCCTTTTATAAACTATAGCTCACACATCCTCACCAGACACCTTCTTCCTTATGCAATTTCTCTTCAGTTTTTCCACATTGTCAAGTAGTGTGTTTTTTCTTGGCACTGTGACTTTTTCCCCAAAATTCAGCTTTTTCTCATGCGATATGTCTTTATATTTGTGTTATTTTCTGTGCCTTCAGCTCTGTCAAAGGTTACCTCTTCCTCCCACCGTGTTACTCATGCTCCTTTCTGTATATGTACATACACACCTCTGTATCCTGCTCAATCTAAAACCCTTCAGCTGCTGTTGCTCACTTCCTGCTCTTTAAACTGAGTTCTTCTCTGGATAATAGCTAAACATATTATGTGTAATATACTGAGGGCTTTGCCAGAATAAACACTTGCATATATAAGCTATGGTTGTGATGTATATGTATACAAATGATCATAAACTAAGAAAGGTTAGAGTGGCATACTGTTTGTTTCAGTTTTTACTCTCATGCAGCCTCAATCTCAGGGCAGGTTTAGTCCCATTTGTTGTTGAAAGAGTGTCTCTGCCAGACTCCGCAGGAGCAGAAAGGAGAGACAACATGAAGAGAGCAAGACCTTGCTTTCACAGGGCAGCGTTGGCAACTGTGACCATCAGCGGGATGGAAAATGTTGCAAAAATGCTGCTAATACAGCAACAGCGAAGTTAATTGAAGAATTGCTGTCACTGCTGTGCATAAAACACAACGGTTAAAACAAGAACTGAACATGTTAATGGTTTTCTCACTTCAAATATTTCTAATGGGAACAAGTGAATTAAAATTAACACCAAATTCAAAAAAAAACCTTTCTTAATAAGAATCTAAACAATAAACTAGTGTTGGTTTTCAAGCAATAACAGTTCCAAACACATATATAAGGAAGCTGTAAACTGATTTTAGAGGAAGAAAGTCAAACAGTTAGAAAATGTCCACTACCCTGACTTATTTCCAATTATAAATCTACAAAAATAACTGGAGAACAGAGTGCATAAACAGGACTGCCAGAATTTGCAATTGCAAATCCCACCATGTGCCTATTTCTCTGTACGTCAGACATAATGATGTTGTCATCAATGAAATACATTTTTCCACAAAGTCTCTAACTCTTTTCTGTAAAGTGTTCCATGCATTTCATTTATATTCATGTAAAATTAATTGGAAGGACTGCCAGTAATTGAAAATTGGTGGCTTTGTCTAAAACAATTATTTTTAAACTTTTCCCCCCACAGAATAAATTTACTAAATTTTAAAAGTTGGTTTTGTCTAAATTATGCTGTGTAAGTTTATGCTATTTATGTCAAGCTAATAGTTAGGTGAAAATTCTGTGTGATGGCAAAACATTTTAAAGCCAAATTTATCACCAACTGCTCTAGTATCTAAAAACTGGGCACTCATGGTGCAGAGAGTTACAACCACAAATGAGAAAAAATGCATATAAAAACAAGCATTAGCTTCTTAATCCATCATTATTGCTGAATAATGAAGAAAAATCTGTTGTCAAGAAGATGTAAGCTTAAGTAGGGCAGGCTAATTTGGTAATAGTGCATAGAATAGAGGTAAATTTAGGTATTTAGTATGAAAAGTAGTGGGATAAATATGCCACAGTGGCTGCATTAAGACTGGAAGCAGTAGAGGGGATTTGTGACAGCGGTCTAAACGGTGGTAAAAATTGCTCATTTTGTGGGGGGGATCAATGACAGACATTGTTATGTAACAATGTCTGTCATTGATCCCTCATCAAATAAAAAAAGCTAAATGATTCATTTTCCATTCAAAGAAACCTCTACAAAATAGAAAGCATGTGTAAAGGTTTTATCAGGACATGTTTAACCAAAGAAAAAATGTAAGTACGCTATCTTTCCAATGTTAACATGGTACAGCTCAAACTAGCAGGAGAAAATGGTTTTATTCAATAGAGCTAAAACCCCAAAATAAGGACAGGAGAAACTGTACGACTTGCATAAAAAATGTCTGATGAAGCAACGCTGGGAAGTTGCTTCCCAGCTGAGTTGATTGCTTGCCTGGAAAAAACCTCATACAGTACAGCACATGTGGAGACCTTCATTCGCTATGCAGGAAAATGCAGGGTAACACTGGGCTCTGATATACAATCAAGACAGACTTTGTATGACAATACAATCAAAAAACGAATCAACGACATGCCAGATGGCTTCAGAGCAATACGGCGCTGATATCAGAGGCACCATATGCTGATAACTCAGACATTACAACAGAGCACTGAATAATGTTTTTCATGAGTGTCCAGACATCAGGAACTTTAAACTGGATTCAAGACAAATTTAAAATATATATACATAAATCCTCAAAAGATAAACTAACCCTCTCTTTCCTCTTGGATACCTACTTTATATTCCCTCTTCATGCTGGTTTACAAAAAGAGCTGGAACAGTTTTTGATTTCCTATTCAGCAGTACTTTGTTACTGGCTCCTCATAGTAAAATGGCACATAAAAAAATAATCAGAACACCATATGTTTTAATCACTTTGACTTTGAAAACAGACATTAAATACATTCATTAGAAAGATCAACTGCTTGTTCAAATAAGATCACCACCTGGATTTAACAAAGCAAATCAATAAGAGCCTCCCATTGGATAATTACAGCATGGATGGTTGCTTTTCATCTGGCAACAAATAATTTATCCCCAACTCATGTAGTATGTAGAATCTCATTAAATAACCACGTTTAAAGACATTCTTGGTTTATGTAAATTTGGTCAAATTATTGACATGCATCAGGGACATAAAAAAATCAACAGAAATTATATAAAAGGACTAAAATTGGGTTGAATCTGGCAAAGCAATTGTAGAAACTGGAAGAATAGTCAGTGACGATCACCTGTGCTAAAAAACTGTGTTGGGAAATAAAATTGTCATAATCAGCAATCACTTAAACGTTAGGTTAAAATTAAACCTCCAAACACAGCAGCAGAACAAACAAATATGTTCAACAGATAAATTAAGACACAGAATTCATGTAAAACTAAAGGGATGGGAGTAAACAACTATGAAGCTGGATTAAAACCACAGAGTAGTGAGGCTAATCTGGAAAAAAAGGTTTGAGTTTGATAGGAAGAATAAAGACTGGACTCTGGAGCAATGGAAGGTCGTGTGGACTGATGAGTCCAGAATTACCCTCTCCTAGAGTGATGGGTGCGTCAGGGTAAGACGAGAGCTATATGTAGAGATGCACCCATCATGTTTAGTGTCTACTGTACAAGTAGGAGGTCAACAGACCTTAATATGCTAAATGATTCAGGTTGTCCCGTCAGCTCCTTACTTCTTCCCTGATGACACAAAAATATTCTAAGATCCCAATACCATCGTTCATTATGCTCAAACTGAGAGAGAGTGGTTCAAGAAACGTGAAATGTCATCTTCACACATAGATTGGCCACAGATTGAAGTCCAGTGGAGAATATTTGGGATGACATTTTTCCCACAATCTCCACAAGTTCTCAGCAAAAACTGGATCCAGTATACTACTGTAGATGCTTATTGGAACAATGCCACAGCTAAATGTGTGCTGTAATCAAAGCTAAAGCGATAAAAAATATTACAGTATATGACCTTTTTTTTTTTTTACCTGTCCTGTCCAGCAGTGTAGCATTCAGAATTCAGTGTGTGTCCTTTTCTTTTTGATGTGCAGGGTTTTGTCATTCACATTCTCCCGTTGTGTCTGTTTTAGTTTCATCCACCCATTCATCCATGATCTAAACCTGCTTATCCTTCCATCTTGTCATGTTAAAACCAGAAATTTCAAGGTTTTTTAGAGATTCTAGTGTGATAGACCAACAACATAGCTCATCATTGTGTAGTGAAAGACAAGTGATTGCATGAATTTTTTTATAAATAATACCAAAGAAATGCAGGCATTCATATGTATTTATTCCCCTCAACTCTGATGCCTGTTGGTATCCATTCAACCAACCATTCACTCACACTTCCACTCCAATTTAGAGAGCGATTAACCCGTCAGGCATTTTTTTCAAACTCTGGGAGGAAGTTGGAGTACCCCGAGGGAATCCATGCGTTTTGAATAAAAACCCGAGGCTGGGATTTGAACCGAGGACCTTATTGCTGCCAAATGTGTCACCTTTCCACACTAATCAAAACATTTTGTTGAGCTGGTAAAAGTAAGACACTTCACAATAAAATTATTTTTGCTCTCAACCTAATGATCTTGGACACCATGGCAACAAGTTCCGACATCACTGATTTATGGTGGTGCGGCCTTTTAATGATTAATGATTTCAAGAGAGGGTTGGACAGTTTAGTAAAACCATTATCCCCGATCCTACTTTTCATTCTGTCCACCTATTACAAATATTCACAGAAGGTTTAAACCATAGAGGCCGTCTTCAAGCTGTGCCCCAGCCTACATTCTTAATTTTTCCTTATCATCTAGCTGCCACTGATACTTCATGTAGGTCAGTAAGGAGGCCAGTAATGCATACTCTCTTTTTCTCTCATTGACACAGACACATACTCTAATGCAGTGTGATAATGTAAAATTCAGTATAGAGCTTTCAGTTAAAACACACATCAGGATACGGATATGGACCCATGCAGACATTGAGCAGAAGCACACTGGTAAGAAAGCCACAATCTTCTCCTTACTAGCAGTGTGTGCACTTTCTGGCTGTAAAATATGAGATTGTGTACAAAGTGTTACAAAAAAACACGATCACAGGCAGCATCACAGACTTGGGACTTGACTCTCCCATGTGACACCCCAACAAGAAGTCTGCAGCGATCTAACTAGGGTATATGTCAGAGAAAAGCTTGCCAAAAGCCCTCTCTGAGTAGATTTAAACCCTGCTAACACACACACACACACACGCCGGCAGTTCAGCAGCTACCCACACATATGCCCCCTGCAGAGATTAATAAATCTTATTCAGATCATACGGCTCTGATGAACTTGGTTGACAGAGGGGGTCTGCAGCCTGTCGAGGCAAGTGAGGCACTTTGCCCCTCTCTCATTCAGCTCACCCCTACTCCACTCGCTTTTCATCTTTGTCTTTTTGTGTTTTTGCTATGCTCTTCTTCATTTCGCTCTCGCCGCTGTCCTGCATGCCATACCTCACCAATCTCTTTCTTCCTATTTGATCTCTTCATAATTCAGCAGGAGCTGATGTGGAAAAAAGCCTATTAATTGCAATGATAAGGCTAAAATTGAAGACGACGCACAGATCAAAGGAGGGTTCAGTTTTATATTTTTTGATCACAGACAGACTGCTGTGCTCTTTTCTGGGCTCTTTTAACTAAATAAGCTGGACCAGAGTATTTTAGGGATCAGTGCGTGTGTGGTTTGATCTGTGGTTTAAAAAAAAAAGCAGAACTGAGCTTGTGCCTTGTTTGAATAAAAATTCCATTCATGTATCAATTTTCTCTACCTGCTTCGACTTTGTAAGGGTCACATGGAGCTAGAGCCTCTCCTAAAAGAGAAGCAGAATACACTCTGGACAGGTCATCACTGCAAGGAGACACATGTGACGCACAACACTGAAAACTAATTCAATGAGAAAAAGCAACAAAATTGGCCTGATATGGATACAAAACCACTAATTTATTGTACATGCTCTTATCTAAGTGTTTTTATTTACTACAATTGTGTGTTGTGGTCGGGAGACATGGTAGTAATTTTCATAGCTGTTAGTGACATAACTCTGTATTGTGTCTAACCATCTCTCTCTTACAGGCCAACTCTGAGACTTTAGTTCCCTCTTTTATAACTTCTATGATAGGTTAACGTTTATTTTAAATACATTCACATAATTTGTAATTTCATTTAATTTCTAAATTGATTACTGAAATGTTCTGCTTTCCTAAAAAAAAGAATAAAAAATACATTTATGTATAGACCGCTCTATACATTGAAATTCAGCAGCAATAAATGCTGACAAGAGACAGAACGTGAGTCCACATCACACACTTTTGGCCATAAAGACTGCGTAGTCTGTATCAATTATCTGACCATTTAGGAAATTACTGTATGTTTCTCTGATTAGCATTAAATGCTTTTAAGTAATAAAACTCTTAATGGTCTTAATCTACTCCTTTTATTAGATATGCGCTGATCCTATGAAGCTTCTGTAGAAACCTAAAGTGAAAATTAAAACAATTATTTTCTACTACGGCCCTCACCTGTTGAAAGCCTCCCTGAGGACCTGAGGGCAGCTGAGAGTTTATGCTTTAAAGCAAACATCTGTTCAGTCTGGCTCATTATCTTCTTATTATCTTATCTCACCTATTATCTGGATTCATCTCTATTTATATTGTTTAATTTGATTTATCCCATTTACTGTATTGGCAAGAACTTTCATATCCTAAAGATATTGTATGTTAAAAGTTGTGTTTTAAACGCAAATACCTTGACCACTGCATTTTAACATTTTTGGTTTTCTGGTTTTATTCATTTTAGGGTTTTTCAGAAATGACTTTCATCTTAGCAACATTTACAATCTAAAGATCCATTTTTGTGATGGTTCCTGCAAAATAAGTAATAATGAGCCCCAAAGCTACATGACTCTTTGTAAAGAAAAAATCTGAAATGTATAAATGCTTAGCATTTAAACACTGTTGTTATGGTTAAGGAGCCATAATTTTATTTTCATTCTTGGGTTTTTGAACAAAGCAAAACATCACACTTTTACAAAAATAGACAGAATATATTTTCTTATATAGAGTATTTCATATGTTTATAAGGAAAATATTACTGCATAGTTCCAGCATCCTTTGGTTAAGGAAGTTCTTTGCAAATACTGCATGAAAATACCCAGAAAAACTGCTAAAATAAGCCTTTTCATTTCATTTCTATCTAAAGCACTGCTCAGTTTTACATAGATTTTGGCCAAAGCGTGTAAGAGCCAGTGTAGAGGGCCAAAAGAGCCACATGTGGCTCCAGAGCCGCAGGTTGCAGACCCCTGCCGTGCATGGACAGCTGTGTGCTCTTTGAGGGGAAGACCTGCAGCTGAGCGCAGACATGCACAGTGAGCTACAGCCAGTCCCCAACCCGGTCATACAAAACTCACTCTAAAGGGTCAGAAAGTGTCTGTATTGAAAACCAGATTTGTTTGATCATTGAAGTAGAGTTAGCAGCTTACAATACAGTTTTACAAGTCATACATAGTATGTCATTATTAAGAAAATGGAATTGCAAAATATGGACACATGGCAGGGCGGCATGTGTAGCACTACCAATTGTTATGGATGACCGATCCATGATCAGCATCTTTTCCAAAATATTTTGCGGAACCTGTGATGAGAATAAGAGACTAAATAAAATTTCAATTTTATCTTTTTGACTATCAATCTTTAATTCCACACGGCCCCAAATAGCTATTGCTCTAAAACTAAAAGTGCTATTCCTGTG
This sequence comes from Xiphophorus hellerii, assembly GCF_003331165.1. NCBI lineage: Eukaryota > Metazoa > Chordata > Actinopteri > Cyprinodontiformes > Poeciliidae > Xiphophorus > Xiphophorus hellerii. The sequence continues at coordinate 14,253,399 of NC_045683.1, forward strand.
TTGTTCTCTCTCCTGTACACAGTAAGCCACCGTCTAAGTCATTGAGCGCTGCAGCTCATAAATGAGGCTTGAGGGTAAATTATGTGTTATCAAAGGAGCTGTTATAGACAAAAACAATAGATTAAGTCAATCAGCAGAGCTGTAAAGCACTGACGTGATGTGTCTCATTGTACTTAAAGTGTGACCAGTGGAGTCCAGGGTTTATAAATAACACTTTATTAGCCTGTGCTATATGCAGCATCCACACAGTCTGAATCTATGCGTGTCGTCTCCTGTTTGTGTGCAGTTTGATATTAATCATCGACTCATCTGCCTAAATGAATGAGCCACTGGCTCCGCACAGTGCATGCTTCAAACAGCACCACCAGAATCTATTACTTATATTCTCACGGCATGGCTGTTTACCATGACAATTAATAAAAATATGACATACACAGGCATAATGCAGAAACAGGATAAAATGGCCTACTTGTGATTACCTTTAATGGAAGAGACTTCTCACTGCAAGGACTGATGGGTAGGGACTGAAGGCTGCTGGCTGGACTCGTCTCTGCGCTCTGCAAAAGCATTCACAAAAACATCAGAAAGGCATCAAAATTATCACGTGAAGAAATCTTCCTAAAATTGAGTCTCAATTTATGTTTTACTGTGTGAAGAAAGTGGAGCTCTCTGAATTATTTAGCACTGTTTGAACTTTGTTTTGTTGTTAAACCATATAGTAGAAATTCTTTATCTGAAGCATGAATCTCTATGCTATAACTGTTTCCCCAAATATCTGACAGACAATTTTACATGCGTTCTACTGATCTCAGCTGGAGTCACTATTGATTCAACAAAACGTCAAGGTGGGCAACATGGCTTTTTTTCTTTCTGTTATTTCACTGGGTTTCTTTCATATTCTGGTTTTTAACATCAAGTGTGATCAGATGCATTTTGGCAACAAACAAAAACACAAGCAAAAACTAGGCAGAAAGCAAAGTCAAACACACACATACACACACACGTCCCATACAGGCAATGGATGGACATGCAGACTGAAGGACACATGAATTCACTGAGTAACTTATGTGTAACCATTACTTTTGAAGGATTAATTGAAGCATGCAGGACTTGATCTAAGAGGATTTAGATCGCTGAGCTAGGGAACGTTTTGATGAACTGCCTACACAAGCTTCTTTCGTGAATGCAAAGTTCAACAGACTGATTGTTAGGTACACATCCGTTTCAAGGTTTCTAAGGTGTTAGTCACGTAAAAATAGTTTTTCAAAAAACCATCTCTGTCCTTTCTACACAGTTTCTTATGAAACACACATCATGCCTAAAAATGTCATCATCCAAACAGAAAAGCAACCCAAAATCTTTATAAATCATAAATATGAGAGGCCTGTGTGTGGTCATTTAATGCATTCAGTGGGATGAAACAAAAATAAAGCAGGAGGCGTGGAGCAAGAGACAGGCAAAAATGGCATCCATGAGAGACTCTTAACAAATTTATGAATTTTTTATTCTAGCCACATTTTGACCCTTCTCAGATTAATACTGTATGTCGTTTGGTGGGAGATTACATTGGAAAAACATACTTTTTCAGCCAAATCCCAGATAATATAGTGCTTTGACCTACTTAAAATAAGTTGGGAGAAACATTGGAGTCCAAATCTTTGCAGGGTAAAAACTTGATGTTTTATTGGTTTGGCTGACCTTTTAAAGACACACACCTCCCTATCAGAATTATAGGTGTGCTATGGCGCCAGGCCATCAATGTGTCATCTGTGATCAATGCTTTTCCCTACATAGAGAGACAGCCGTGAACTCACTGACAACTACACCCACAGAGACAGCATCCCTCCTTCCTTCCTTCCTTCTCCAACACAAACACATCCTCTGTAAGGTCACCTCTGTCCCACAGCCCTTAACACACAACTGTCCCTACAATTAGATGTGGCTCAGTAAAAAGCCTCTCAGATTTAAGAATTGGCTGCTGGGGAGCCATGAATTTAATGACTTGCACTACACTGAAACTGAATGTCTACAGATGATGAATGGCTTCAGAAAGAAAAGCAGGTTTTGTAGTTAGATGCACACCTTTAATCACACACTCACGTCTCCTAAATCAAGAAGTGAAAGCCTTTAAATAAGAGAAGGGACATTCATTTTCACTCCCTCTAATTGACTTTAGGGTTTTTATAGGACAACAGCGCCATTTTCAAAATATCAGGGTTATCATAGTTCCTGGGTCAACATGGTAGAAAGACTAGACTGGAAATACTGTGCTTATTAGTGAGGCTTTCTCTAGCATGGTGCTGGTTTTCATTTCTTCTTGCACCGTACCAAACACTATTTAGCTCTAGGATTCCACAGAAACTTTAACACATTGTGTACACAACTCATATATGTCAAAACTTCTTACTTTCTGGGCTCACATTCCAAAATTGCCAGTATTTATTATTGTTTTTATTTATTTTTTTCATCAATCTTAAAGAATAACAGTTACAGTATAAATTTACAACAAATATTTCAACAGTGGACAAGATTTAACAGTGGAACCAGCAAAAATGAGATACTGCAGAGGGTGAATAGATGGTTGGTTGGATAAAAATCCTTTTTTTTTCATCAATCCTTATCTAAATCAATCGTGAAATTTATAAAATTACGAGAATAAGGTTATATAACGCAAATAAATCTGAACGAGAATAAATTTGAAATTATATGAGAATAAAGTCATGGTATTACAAGAATAAAGTTATATTATGACTTTATTCTCATAATACTGTTTTATTCTTGTGATACTACAACTTTATTCTCATATTATTTCAGCTTTATACTCTTGCAGTTTCATTCTCATAATATTTTGACTTTATTCACAGAATTTTATTTTCATTTTTTCAATTTTCCTACCATGGTCCTTATACTCCGTCAAAATAAATCTATAAACTAGACTCCCAAGATTGTCCAGGAATTTTCAGAAAGCACTGGAACCCGAATACAACAAACTTGTTCCTACAATTACAGAAAAAGTCAAGCAATTCTGTAGGGGTTAGAGTCAAACAACAGACTTGGAACAGGTATGTAGGGATTCAGAGCAATGTCCGGAAGAGCTGTGACTATGTACTGTAACAAATGGTACATCACACTTTAGTTAGAAACCATGGCTGACGTTGACAAATGGGGATCATTGTGTGAGGCTGCTTTTACGCACACACGAGACAGCAGCAGTTTAGAAATGTTCCCTCTGTGCAGCCAAGAGGATAAACTGCTGAAAGAGAAATAATTTAGAAGCAGACGGAGAATGGCTGGCCAAATGTGCAAAGTAAACACTAGGAATACCAAGAGGTTCAGCGATATCAGGCCTGTAGTCATTTTTGTGACATTATTAATTGTACTGATTGTGTCTGCTGATACTTTGCAAGATCTCAGATCCTGACATGTTTTTTTTTATTTTTAATAATTTCTTTCAAAATTCCCATATTTATTTTAGAATTTAGATGTTGCCATGTTTCTAGTACAAATTGATGAGTTATTAACAAGCTCTGGCATAACACTGAGCTGATTAGCTGTATGTGTTAGCATGCTAACACTAGCAACAGCAAACTCTGTCAAACTATGTGGATGACATAGTTTACAATTAATATCATGATACAGTTTGGGTTTATTGTGATACATAACATATGTTGCAGTATTTAAAATCTGCTCTTTCTTACCTTGATAATGCTGTGGGGTTTTTAATGAACCTGTGACCCAGACTATGACCCTCCTTCCAGCAACAGAACAAAAGCAACTAAGTCTGCAGCTGTTCTCCTTCAAAATCCAACAATGGAAGCAATTTTAAAACAGTTCAAACTCCAAAACAAAGCTGCAGTTTGGCAGCATAGTCTTAGAAAATGATAGGCTGGCAAACATAGCTGCAAAAATTAACTAATTCTCTAAAAACAAATAGAAATAGATAAACAGATTCAACTGACCAAAAATATTCTGTCAAACACATGAAATAAATGAAAACAATTGATACAGTCCAATGGTGCATGTAGGAGTGAAGAACTAAAACATCAGACAATTTTCAGTGTTCAATCACTGGAAGAGCAGTCTTTTAAACACAAGCCACGCTTCATCAAGAAACCACTGCAAATAATAAAATAACAGGATCTGACACAATATTATAGCACAGATACAATCTGAGCACCAACATTTCATAAAACTATTCAGGAAGGAGCAATTAGGACTGCAGCCTACTAGCACAAGTCAAATTGTCACAGAAAATAGTGCTTTGTAGGTTTAAAATAAAATACTGTACAATGTGATAAATAATGTAAAAATCATTTTTCTTTTGTCAGATTTTCAGCCAATTTTAACTTTCAAAGAAACCAATCAGTCTTAATGAAGGCCAGCTGAAATTTCTAATCCAGGATAAAGCGCTGTTTGCTTACCATCTCTTCCTTGTCATCAATCTTTGATCAAGGCCTGCGTTTCTGTGCATACAATACAGATCTGAAATGCTTGTAACCCTTTTTGGTCTGTTCATGGTTCCAACAGTATCCTCATGTTCCCTTTCCTCACCTGGTGAACAACTTGTTGCTCTGGAATATTCCTCGAGTTAGATCTCATCCATGGAACAAAGAATGATACATAAAATATGTCCAGCGACATATGTACTAAGACATATGGCCAAGTCCTAGTACAACATCTTTTCACTACTTTTCCAAAAGATTTCAATTTCTAATGGACAAAACATACCACAATATACACTAACCCTAAGTGACTGACTCATTTTAAAGCCTAGCACATATTAAAATACTAGATGTTTCCAACACACCGTATTTATGCCGGAGAAGCTGAAACACCTACACAATGCAGGTGTGGTGCTTAGAAAACTAACACCAGGTGTGCAGAGAAAGACGAAAGCAGCACTGACAAAAACAACCATACTATAGAAATACAGCAAGAATACCAAACCAAAACACACACATTAAAACCCAAAGACCATGACAGCAACATAATTTGCAAGTTAATGATGCAACAAAGAAACCAAAGAGGGCAAAGTGTCTCCTCTTTCATATTCATGTTCTGCTGCTGTGCACCCCTTCTCTCTTCTGCAACTTCATCATCCCTTTAGTTTATGTCACTCTATAAATTACTATTTTGTGTTTCTCTTGCTCCGTCTCTGTGGCCCTTGGAGAGAAAACAGAGCTATGAACAGCAAACAGATCAGGAGAAAGTCGTACATATGCCTCAGTGGGCTGATGTTAGCTGCTCGCTTTGATCTTTAGAAGCTTATAGAGGTATTGAAGTGTTTTCTTTTTTTTGTATGTTTGTTTTTTGTTGTTTTTTTAAAGGTTCTTGCCAGGTTCTGGACCAAGTTGCTGCTTCATTTATTTCTGTACCATGTCACACCCAGTTAAGGCTTAAACTGCCCAACCAACTGAATTGTACCAATTTACAAACATTTTTATACAGAGTAACTTATTATTTCCTGTCTTTTTTAATCTACCAGTAACCTTTTTTAATTAGGTAAGTTAATAAGATCAGAATGACAGATTCTTATTTATTATGTCAACCACGAAGTTACACTTGAAACCAAAACTTTACATGCACCGAAAAAAAAAGACACACATCTCACTGTCTGAAATTAAATGAGTCCAAATGTCTCTTGTTTTAGGTCAGCTAGAATTACCAAAGTTACTGTATTTCTATTTGCTAAATGCTGCAATAATAAAAGAAAAAGGATGCTTTATGTATCTTGATAACCAAGTATTTTTACTGAATTATGGAGTTACTATGTTCAGAAACTGCATTGCTCAAATCTTCCTTTAGTATAAATTACATTTATTTTTCTGAAAATGTATAAAACCTAACAATTACATTGCAGGTATAATCACTGTTTGGGTCAACTAGCTTTAATGAAATATACCAGATTTTGATCCCTTCTGCAGACCAAAATACCTATAAGCAAGCTTGCATTATGGGTGGCATATAACCCCATCTCAGCGGAGAAGATATGAGTAGATTATAGCTTATAACTTTAAATCATTGGCTGTCAAAGTGGGTACAAAGAGACTTGAAAGCTTGTATGACAGGACATGTGTCATGTACAAAATAGCAAGAGGCAAACGTCTCACTTTGATTCACCAAAATAGTCAGGAATATAGATACCACAAAGTGCAAATGTACAAAGTGGGGGAAGTAGCAAGACAGCCAGAACCTGTCTTACCACTCTTAAACATGCCTTTTTGTGATTTAGTTAAAGGACAAAAAGACATTAGATCACAAAACAACATATTCAACAACAACATATGTGTATGTTGAAAATATTTAACCATAATCTGCTTTCCCCAAGACTTCTGCAAGTGTTTTTAAAACCTTTGCAGTGACGGAGTGTCCCCTCTCTGTATTTGTGATGTGACGTGTGGGACAGACCTGAGCCAAGTGAAACATGCAATGTTGTGTTATTATTAAAACCTAGTGACATGTATGAAATGTGAAATAAATAAATTATCTGCATAAGCTGCATAATCGATTCTGTTTTTGTGGAAAAACAGCTACATCATAAAAGAAAAATAATAATAATATGGTTCCCTCAGTTATGTTTTCTTTTCTTACAAAGGAGTATCAGTCTGTAGTGTGATTGTGACTTAAACTGATTCAACTATGATGCGACCTATTACCTATTACTTGTTTGATTTCAAATTACTACTAATAAACCCACAGCCAGAAATATTGTCAATTCATTGATGCCTCTGTCATTTCACATAAAAACTCAGATTTCCCTCTGGCATGGTTTGGTGAAAAATGCAAAACTTAAACCATATTCATCACTTATGAAACTGCATAACTGATGGTGGTGCATAACTACAATTAAAATCCTCAAAAATCTAATATTTTTTAAAAAGATAATTATGTTCCTGACAAAAAACGACAGTAAACCATACTTTTTTTTTCTTCAACCATTTAAAGACTCACAAGACTGAATGAGTATTCAGTTAATACAAACCTATGGTCTGAAAGCTAACCCTTGCAAAACTATGCCATTGAAACATGTTAATGCTATTAACATCAATCAAATCTATAGTAATGTGAAGGTAATTTTATTGAATTTCAAAGATTCATAATCAGATGGTTTCATTGCCTGAGATAAAGCTAAAGCTTGAAAAAGACATTTAAGGAGCAAAATTATAGTCGATAGCTGAATGATTTATGCATGCATTGCCTGCATGCTTGAGAACACAGAAACAATATCATGGCAGCCACTTAAAGACATATCGTAGGTTCATCCTCTGAAACGCAAGAAAGAAAATGATAAGGAATCCACTTTTATGAGATTTAATAAAGCTGATTAATCAAGACATAAACAATTGAGAGAGTGGTACTTTTGAAATAAATTTATGCCAGTGAAAAAATTATGTGATGCTTTTAGAACCTAATCAGTCCAAGGTAAAGCACTTAACTTTTTCACATTTTCTCATATCGCAACAATAGTCTTCAATGTGTTTTATTGGTGGTTTTATGTAAAACACAAAAACAAAGCAGCAAAAATTTCCAAAGTTCACAAAACATACAGAAATAAATATGGAGAAATTCAAGGATTTCTAAAGACTTTGACTGTTTTTGCCATACTCCATGTTCAAGACTATTGAACTTTTATCAACAGACAATGATAACCTAAGTAAGATACAGTTTTTAAATGGCTTAATTTCTTAAACTATTTAAGAAATGGCTGTCTAGTCCAACCTTCCCCACTATGAAAAGGCTAACCCCTATGTTAAGTCATGAATTTTCAGGATCTTTTTTTTTTTTGGTTAACAATTTCATTATTCAGTTGCTTGACCCATAGGATCAAGCAATCACTTAAAATAAGTTGTCTGAGAACATGAGGCAGAAAGAAAAATCTGAAAAAGCAACACATCATGCCTTGACCTGAAGACATTCAGAAATAAAGTTATCCATATATCCACCTAGTAATGGGTACATTCAAACCTCTAAGGCATTCCAGCTGCAGCAAACTCAAATCAGAGTTGATCTCCACAAATTGAGAAAGCATAGAACAGAGAAGGACGTCAACAGCTCATCTATGGGTCACAAAGAACCCAAAAAACATTCAGAGTACTGCAAGAATCACTTGCTTTGGTTAAGATCTGTGGTCAGAATTTAACAAAAGGAAAGAGGCTGGGGGAAAAAATGCATCTATGGGAAAATTCATGGAAACAACTAACCATAAAGAACACAAAGACTCATGTCATATATGATATAGAAAGAAAAACATTCTGGTCATGCCAAAGACTTTTGTGGACATATTCTGTGAACAGACAGGGCAAAATTGGGTCAACATGTATCATGTCAAACATGGAGGTGGTAGTGTGATGATTTGGGCCTGTTTGGTTGCTTCAGAACCTGGACAACTTGCCGCAGGTCATGGAACTATGAATACCACTGCCTAACAGAAAGATCTGAGGAACAATGTCTGGCCATTATGTCTATGTCTGAATGACTAAAAGAAAAAACAAAATAAGACTACTCAGTCTGAAATTAAATACAGATGGGATAGTGTGGAACAACCATAAAAAGGCGCTTCATTTTCAAAGGTCCTCTACTGTGACTGAACTTACTAAATTATACAAAGATTTGTCCAACATTCCTCCACAGCAGCTTTAGAGACTTATGTTTTGTTAGCACAAATGCTTGATGCCAATCAAGGCCATCAGTTATTAGAATTAGGGGACAATTACTTTGCTCACAGAGGGCCAGGTCGGTTTGTAAAGCTTTGTTTCCCATCAGTAAAACAGATTGTCTCTTCAAAACTCCATTTCATATGAAAGTTCTGTGACGAGTGGATAATTACTTTTTGGCAGCAGTGTAAATCCACATAAATCCACATCAAATGTGACCATATGCTTGTTGCTGTGTGAAAATACATCACCCACCTCCTGTAATGTCCTTCTCAGTCTTAAAAGCAGGGTTTTGACCGCTGTGCATTCCTGCTGCATCAGTCTGAGCGGAAGGCTCTCCAGCCCCGGTGGTAGAGGGTCGTCATCCTTCCCTAAACCAGGCCCCACGCTACATTCAGTGGGCAGCAGACTGGTTGGTCGACTGAGTTCCCTGGAGAAGAGGCAAAGAGAAGTAAAAAAAAAAGAAATAATAATAGCATGAACCAGCGTGAAAACAGGATCATTGACCTGGCTTCAGCTCTCCCTGCTGCTGTCCTTGTTGCCATTGGTGAGCACTGACAGTGTAGATGATACATTCTACAGTAATGTGGCGATACCAGCTGTTTTGTGGTATCCAAGTAATTCCAAAACCCCTGTGTGTTATCGTGCGTGACCAGTGAAAAAGGCACAGACATCGTCCAATTGTGTGACGGCATGTGTGGGCGTGTGTAGGGGTGTGTGTGTGTTCAAGTAGCTCTCTCAGTAGAAGTACACAAGAAACTTTAAATACAAGGTGTACAGATAGTCCAAAGATCTCTCTAAAAAAGGTACGTTTATAAAACCTGATAACTAATTAACTTCAAAAAACTCTCTACAAAGCAATAACATTTTAAAGCTTAGACAATTTCATTCACGTTATCTCAAAAGATTCAACTTAACTACTGTTTTAATTAACAATACCATTTGAAAACTACTGTGTTAAAATTAATTGGGTTTCTTGAGCTGATTTTTGGAAGGTTGCGGGCCACCACAGTAGAGAAGTTGTTAACCCTCTTGCTTGGAGCAAGAAGTTATTAGATTTGAATTTCAGCTTTGGATTTTTCTTCACAAAGTTTTCACTGTGCATGTGGTTTTTAGGGATACACCGATTGCAGTTTTCTGGCCAATCACTGATTACTGATCTATTAAAAATTTTGACCTGCCAACTCCGATTTTGACAGATACCAATTTTTTTTGTCTAAAATGTTACTAAATGTAGCAAAACAGTTGATGAGTTGCCAACCTCGTGATGACTTTTGTTAACTGCAAACCTATAGACCTGATCTGGTGGGCCGGTCTGCTACTCAAACCTCTCTGACAGCAGAGCAGAAGAAGATAACAGTTGATTTAAATACCCTTGCTGAAGTAGATAAAATCGGTGGTTAAGATCAGCTTCTCATGTAAAAATCGGCTGATCCCAAAATTAGGAAAATCGGCACTGATAAATCGGTGCATCCCTAGAGGTTTTGGTGATCAAATTGTGTATCGTACTTTGACAAATAAGTAGAAAGATGACGAGAGTGTTAGTTTCCTATGAATCATCAAAATATACCACTGAAACAAAAGACAGATACAGAGAGGTGTAATGGGCGTTTAGTCAGCTGATTTATCAAAAAGGATTGAACTTAAATTTTTTAAAACATCCAATTGGAGATATAAGAAAAGCATACTGACTGTGTACATTTCATGATGCTTTTTTTCTCCCACATGCACATCATTCCTGACATCAAGAAACTGGTTAAATAACAAAACAATTTAATATGCTGAAGTGACCTTAATTTATGCATTAACAACTCCCAGCCAAATTGTGATACTTTGACATCAGCATACATATCTTCACTTTTTTATGACATTTTGAAAAGGTGAGCTGTGAAATACCACCTTCTTGTCTAAAAAAGCACACAGGCACCCTCTGAGTTCATACTCTGCATAACAAGAGAGGGTGGAGAAGGAGTGATTGCAGTAAAAGAGGCAGTCAGTAGCACGTGGAGCTCTTTATCATCAGGCGAGCATGTTCGCTTTGACTGATGGCCATTTAGAGGAGGGTTAGAGGAGATGAGAGACCTTCTGTCTCATTCTTCCAGAAAAATGACCAAGTAAACAGCGGCAGAGAGTGTTAAGTCAGACAATAAATTCTGCTGGAAACTCAATTTTTAGACCAAAAGAAGACTATATCACAAAAATATCAATAACCCAAAATAATTCAGAACTGAATATTCTGAAAAGATGCAACTGTTTCGACTTACTTTTGTCTTTACCAGACCTCCAAGTCATAACATCTCCTTTTTCTTTAAATCTGCAACTCCTCCCAAAGCAAGCCCCACCCAACCCTTCTCCTCAGTCCTTGTCTACCAACTCTTTAGCTTCCCCTTAGCCCATTCGTTCTTCGCCCCCTCTCGTTGTGACAACCACTCCACTGAGTTGATGCAGTATCAAAGCTTCAGGTAGCCCTCTGGGGATTCTGCTGAGCCGCTCAGACAAATGTCGAGGAAACAGGCAGCCTTTTGAGGACAGGTGAACGGTGTCTGTCAAGAGGCTGTGGGTGTTTTTGTCCCCACTCTAAAACGGTAATGTTTGTAGTGTTTTGATCCTGTTTGACATCTCTGGATAAGGTGAACTATCGGCATGCTTTTTCTCCGTTGCCCCACATGCTATTCAAGAGGGATGAGTTGAGCAAAAATAAATGACAAAAGATCAGTCAGTTATTCTTCTCTCTGAGCGCTGCGTCAAATAGCAGAGTGAAGCGCCAAAACAAAGGTTGTTTTTTTTTCTCCCCTTTCTGTCAAAAGATTTTATATTTTGTTTTACTGCATGCGTGTGTTTCTCAGAGGGTAACCCATTTACCCTTTGCCCGACTTTTTCAAGGTTTTGAAGTTTGATTTAGTTTTCTGTAGATGGCACTTTAAATTCTCATGGTAAAAGAAAACCAGCTATTTTATGACACTTTTTGTTAGCCATCTTAGTGTTGTAAATTATTTACATGGGGGAGACTGTAAAAAAAAGACAAGAAAAAACTCATTACATTTTTTCTTAATTCTTATTAATTACTGCCCAGAAATTAATAATAATTTTATTGCAGCACAGTAAAATACTTAAATTAGACAACAGCTCCTGAAATGCCACTTTTTTCTAATTGTACCTCACATATCAGGTTTTACTCACACAATAATTGTTTAAACATGCATGTGTTACATTGTACGTAACATAGCACGGATGGTTTGTTGTTATTCTACAACTGAATAGTTCCATCCATCCATCCATTTTCTTTACACCCTGTCCCTTAGAAGGGTCGGGAGACAACTGAGTAGTTAAAATATATTAATCTCTACATATATTAATCTCTTTTAAAACTTCAAAAAATTTGTAAAGCTCAAAGGTTTTTTTGAAGGTTTTGAATGCAAATCTGATGGTGTTCTTTTTGCTGGGTCTGAAAACAGATTTTGTCAAATTAGAGGATGTTGAGTACAAATGAACAACACACTTCAGATTTCAGTGAGTAAAAGGTTTTAAAAACCACACATTATCAATAAAAGTGTTTCAGAATTAATGTTGCTACTTCCGTCTTCTCTCACATTCCTACAAATTTTACATTTCAAAATTCCATACGTTTTAGACTCAAATTTTCTTGTTAGTTCTTTTCACCCTTATTTTGTGACTGTATTTGAAGAGAAGACGGACGGACGGACGGATTTTGATCTGTACAAATTCATTAAGAGAACGACAAAACTTTAAAACCAGTGGTTAATCTATAATGACAGCAGTAGCTTTGGTAAAGGAGAACATGCTGTTTGTGCGCTGTATGAGCACACTTGCATAACAGCTGCTGTGTGGGGAAAAACAAACTGGTGAAATATGGTGACTCATCTTCATGTTGGGGATAAAAACTTGCACATCACGGATATCTCAAAGACTTGGTTCTTGGTTGAAATTCCCTCCAGGAGTCTTAAGCTACTCAATGTTATGTTCTGTGAATCTGTGGGTGCATGTGCATCCATGCATGTGATTTTTGTGGTCTGTAGTTACAGGGAAGACAAGTTATTTTCCAGCTAAGCATGAGTTTCATCTGTGGGTAATTACCCCACACATACAAGCACGTACACACTCACACAAAGGGAAGTGCAGCAAACAGTAGAAGACAAGTCTGTTCAGTGATGATAGATGCTATACAGGCAGGGAGGCCGTTCCTCCACTCAGGGTCATCTGTCTTTTCACTGTCATGAGCTGGTAGCCAGACACTCTCACTCTATTTCACGTTTTCTATAACTCTCTCTCTCTCTCGCTTCTTTCTCTCTTACACACACACACAAATACACACACAGCACATCTGCAAAGCATGTGATTGCTGGGAATAGGACTCGGTGAGAGTAAGCAATTAAGAGATTATAGAAAGTCCTAATTTGAATTGATAGATGCGTATGTTCTATTACACCAGCTAGTGGTAGAATCTGGTACTACTTGAGCATGTCCAAGTGCAGTTGAAGTGTTTTTGTTGAACGTTTTTTTTAAAAGTATTATTCAGAGAAAGAAGAAAGAAAAGAAAAGAAATGTTTTCTTTTTCTAGTGCACCAATTTTCTCTAAAAGTGTGCACCACGCTCTTTAATCTTTCATTCTTTTTGAGGACATGTATTTTCCTCTCTCTTCTCTTCATTTCTTTTTTTTGTACTCTTCTATATATACATGGTTTTTCTGCCCATTCTCTAACTTCCACTGTCCTCTCCATCCATCTGACTCAGTCCTCTCAGCAGCCATTTTTCAACTGCTGTGTTAGAAGTGATCCATTTCACCCAACCTGAAAAAGCCAATTATCTGCCTTTTTATGACTTTCAATATTTTACCAGTGTTTTATTACAAGGCTGTTGGCTCTTGGTGCTGACACCCGAACACACACACTGGCAATAACCAACACATGCACAGCGAGAAACACACGTACCTATATGCATATTTCCAAGTCTCGGTTTACATAATATTCCGTTGATGAATAATGACTGCATGTCAAATAAACCGCAGGGGATTCAGGTGTGTTATCTTTAGCAGCAGTAAGAAACACTGGACTGCAACTTCGTCAGTCATCAATAAAAAAAGGACACTGTCTCATGGATGATAATTGCAAGGGACACTTAAACACTGAGGCACATTTAGAAAAGCACTCGGTCTCCCCTGCCAAATTTTTCATCATTAAACATTACTGACAACGGCGAACACGTTTATGGGCGGAATCCAATTTGTGTGTATGGCTGTGCTCATGTGTGAAATGCAGACATCTATGCCTGCGCAAGAGAAGTACAACCGTATAGCACGGCTATAAGAGAATGATCACCCTCATTTGTCACTCCTTCTTTCCACCTGACAGAAACGGCGCAGTCATCTGCATTCAGCACCTGAGGCTACGGATGTTTAATGCTGCCATTAAACTCATCTCCGACATAAAGTGCATCTGTGACTAAAGAGTGAGCACAAGCCGAGCTCCAGGCAGTGAATCTAATGTTGAATTCAACTCTCCAGACAGAGAGAGGAAGAAAATTTTAAACTAATGTTATATGGCAGGGTTAAATTTCTGATTAACCCTAATGTCCTCTTTGCTTTCCTATGCATTCTACACACTGAATCAATGCATCTTTTAAACGAGGTCCATGCAGGCTTCCTGTGTGTTTACTTTGCTCTGGCAAAGCCTATCATCGTCAGACTGTCAACGTGTCTAACCACCACTCTAGCCTTGAAAGAGGAAGAAAAGAAGTTGCCGAACATCACTCCAATACAGAATTGTCCCCATTTGACAGTTGAATTGTGCATCCCTGAGTTTCTCTGAATGTAGCATTATCCTGCTGAGACATTCAGAACTCAAGCCAATCAGAGACCTTGTTCTGAGAGTGCAGAGCAGGTAAGAAACTCCCGAGATACATCCCCCTCCCCACCCTCTTATGGGACGTGTACTAACAAGAACTGCTTTTCAAATTCCTTGAAAATATTCTTGATGGACTTCATGGAAGAAGTCCATGAATAACTGCATCCTACAATGAGGTCACTTAAATCTTCCAACATGTCCTCAACGTGAATGTTCCCATGACAAATGCTTACAACTTACTTGTTATGTGAATATTTCTGAGTTGTTTCTGCAAACCTAGATTAGATTGTTTAGTAAATTGAAAGCCAAATTATTTGTTTAGTATCGTTTATTTTTTAAATAGCATCTATTTAACATATTAATGAAATTAAAATCCTCATTTGGATCTAATACTATCAACTTTGATGTGTTTTTATGAAAAAACGATTTCATTCCGAAAGATTTTATTAGTAGATTAACTGGAGGCAATATAATGCAATAAAAATGTATTAGTTAATATATATGGACATTTACTTTATATGCATTTTAAAATGTAAGTATTAGTCAAGTGCAAACAAAGATTGATGTTTTAGACAAAAACTATGTACAAAATATTTTGCAATTATTCAGTTTCATAATTTTTTTTTATTTCATTAGTTAATAAACAATCAAAACTTTGCTGTAAATGACAGAAAATTCTCTTAAGGTCTGATATAAAATTACAGGGCTCATTTGTTAAGACTATTTTCATTATCTATTGGAGTTTCTTTCTGAGAGGGATTTGTGGATTTTGACATCCTTATTGGTAACAAAGCAATACAAATATAGAGGCTATATGTACTATATACAGTATATATACAGTACAGACCAAAAGTTTGGACACACCTTTTAATTCAATGAGTTTCCTTTATTTTCATGACTATTGACATTGTAGATTCACACTGAAGGCATCAAACTATGAATAACACATGTGGAAATATGCACTAAACAAAAAAGTGTAAAACAACTGAAAATACCCCTTATATTCTAGTTTCTTCAAAGTAGCAACCTTTTGCTGTGATTACTGTTTTGCACACACTCTGCATTTTCTTGATGAGCTTCAAGAGGTAGTCACCTGAAATGGTTTTCACTTCATAGGTGAGCCCTGTCAGGTTAATAAGTGGGATTTATTACCTAATAAATAGTCATGAAAATAAAGAAAACCCATTTTAATTAGAAGGTGTGTCCAAACTTTTGGTCTGTACTGTATATATATATATATATAGTTGCTATGATGATACCACTGGTTGTACATCATAACTGCAACATGAGATCCTTCCTAATCTCAACCATCATCACCTTGGATATTTGAGTGATAACCACTATTATTTTCCCTTCAAGATGAAAGTATTCACAGTAATTTTTTCCACATTTTGTTCCGTTTCAGCCTCAATCCACATTAAATTAAATAATCTGTTTCCTACAAAATTACACACAAAAACAAATTTATTAGAAACAGGAAACCAAGAATTTTAAGGAAAAGGTTAATTTAGTACAAATAAGGCTGTAACATAACAAAGTAACTGTAAGTATTTTTGAATTTAAATGAATTGATTACTTGGCCAGTGGTTGAAAATCCTATTGCAGGAGAGTTCAGCTGTGATATCATTTATTTTTCTCCATAAAATGTGGCGACCCAATGAAGAAACCAGAGGGAGTTAACAGAAGAGGCTTGTGCTAGTTAATATTACAACTTGTTGTTGCTTGGAGAGAACAATCTTACTGACATCCCATGTGTCACATAACATATTCCTCTTTCAGAGAATGCTGCCAAGATATATTTTTATAAATATTTTTCTCTTGTGTGGAAGCCTTAAAGCAATATTCTAAAAAAGAGACGTATTATTGCTTATAGCTCAAAAAGCTGGCTGTGTGTTTGTCTGCTATCCATACTTTCTGCCTCAGACATTCTGAGACATGTTACTCTCTTGAGTTTACACTGTTATGCATGCACTAAAGGATCCTCGCCTCTGTTATGTTTTAAAGATACAGTGCCCTTTTGTAATTCTTTATTAGAACTGAATCAATTGGATGCATCTGCACCAAACACAAAGCTGATTTATTTATTTATTTTTGTTATTCATCTTAATCAGTAAATTGTGCGTCCAAAGGAGAAAATTATTTGGATGATGCACCTTGTTGATCTTACTTACTACTTAGGGCCATGATAATATCCCATTGTTTATTCTCAAGCACTGACAATAAAGAATCTGAATTTTAATGACAGTATAATTATATCTCAACTATGTTTGTTTAAATAAAGTGCTGCCTCATTATACTTCAGATGGCCCTACAGCCATTAAAGCTAATATGTTAAAAAAAAAACTATTACATCACATACTATATATTAATTTTCCACATTATAAGATGCTAAATGCGTAATGAGCTTTTAATTTGAGCTTGTATGTACCAAAGCCTGCAGATGGTTCCACAGTGCTGTCACTGTGAAAAACAAAAATAAAAGCATATGCACTTCAGCTTTTCATCTCCATTCTTCCTGTCACAGCAAGGCTGCCTTAGTTCCTGACAGAGACTAAAGATATTGCTTAAGATGAATCATAATTCTGATCTGTTGTTAGTTTCTTGTTGCATTGTTGTCACCACCCGCACAGAACAACAGGACTAGCGAACAAAGGTTTTCCAACTGAATCAGGGCAAAGTTATGATTTAAATTAGATTTAGCTTGAATATGTGTCTCTATTGTTACCAACACGCCCTTCAAGAAGAAAAATTATGAAAAGTCTGTGCTTGAGTTATTACATTTAGCAATTCCAAATACAAGTTCTCCCTACATTATGATGGTAAACTCTAGATCTGCACTCATTTTGATTTTGAGTCTGTGTAATTGTAAGAAACTTGTTCACAATAGGCTGCACATTCTAATAAAAAGCTATAAACTACATATCATACAAGAAGGAATCACCATTCTTAGAATATGTTCATTCAACTGTTTTATTTTGAAGGCAAAAAAAATCTATAATATCACAAAGCTACGTCAGCTATTAATAAGATTTTATATCACAGCTCTGCATTATGGTTTTGTAAGTTGTAAGTAGGTGTTGGGAATGCGCAAAATAAGAATAAATAACAAAAAAGAGCAGGAGGAAAAAGAAGAGTTAATCATTTGAATATAAAATTATTAACTCACTGAGAAACAGGATTAACATATGGGAAAATCATAAAGCCCTATTAATTCCTAAACTGAAGAAAACAAGGTCACAATGGGGAAAAATGGGAGGATGAACAATAAAAACAGGCTTAGATATAATGACATCACTGTTTTCTGGGATAAAACTGAGCAAAAGCACTTCAAAGCATTTCCTTGGGAATCAGGCTTCCACTCTCTGACATGACCAGTAAACAGCCTGGATCTCAATCAGACTAACAATTTATGTTGAAACAGAAATATATTGTTGTTGGCATGGCATCAGCTTGCAGACCTGATCAGTTAAGTGCCAAACAAGACAGCTGGAATCTGATGGATGAAAGATATTGTTTCCTATTACCAAAGTCCATGGCTCAATGAATATAAGCTGTCAGAGGAACCTGAGGAGGCACACTCCCTTCCAAGGCCATTTTATCTTCTTGGTAAATAATAAATATGCAATTAAATAATACAAGAAGACACTAGTATATTGACAAACAATTTAAACCAAGACTTTTTTGCGTATCATATAACTTTAATTGTAAATTCAGAATATTCAGAAGATATCCTGAGCTATCACTCTTACATGCTTGTTAAAGACATCTTTAACTGGGTGTGCTGTGGTGGCGCAGGGGTTATGCACAACCCACATTTGGAGGCCTTAGTCCTCAATGCAGCTGTCGCATGTTCGATTCCCAGCCTGGCGACCTTTGCCACATGTCTTCCCCTTCTCTCATTACCCACTTTCCTGTCAATTAACTATCAAATAAAGGCCACTAGAGTCAATAAAACCTTTCCTTTTTTTTTTAGACATATTTAACTGATGAGTACTGGAAACCACTAATACCATAATATATACTTAAAATTATTCATACCCCTAGCCAAGTCGGATTTAAATTTATCATTGTTTATCTATCTCATTTGTTTTTGATAATAAATGAGATAGATATCTCCTAAAAGATAGAAAGATAGACATATTTGTTTTTCTTTTCATTGTAAGAAAAAATACTATGTTACAGATTAAATCCAAATCTGCCAGGGCTACCAATAATTTAAAAGCATAACTGTTGATAAAGCTTCAACTACAACAGCCAAGAAGGTTTCAACTTTAAATATAAATATTTTATACTTTCTAAAACCTAAAAACACAGCTTTATAGAAAATACTACCAAAGGGCATTAGAATTGCAATCCATAAGTGTTTTGATGAAAGATATTTTATTCAGACTTTTTGAAATTTTGACAGTCTGTGGAAAAAATGAGGGGTATTATCCCTCCCTTAAATACGGCAAAAAATGCAATGGCACAACAAATGAGCCTTTTAAGAGCAGGTTATTTAAAAGGACGTATAATACATATTTGAAGCCCCGTATTTTTTATTGCACAATATTGCATGATTCACAGTTCAAAACAAATCCTTATTTATCTCATGCTGCCTAGTTATGTGGCCCCTCAGCTCTGCTGTCGCCTGTAATATTAGCTCTGGGCTCTTTAAGCCCATAAAAGCCCATTTTCTTCTGACTGGCAGGCTTTGTAGAGGCCTGCCGAGGGGCAGCACCCAGTGCTTGTGAGCCGAGCATCATCCTCTCTGTCGTCGTAGAGCTTCTAAAATCCAACTCTAAACCTACTAAGTAACATAATTTCTTGTTCTCGACTCAAAATGGCAGCTTCACTAATCTGTAGGTACACATTCATTCTCTGGATCTTGGAATGTAACAGCATAGCAACATTTCTGTTAGAACATCTCAACCACTGTGTGACAAAATAGAGGATTAAGTTATCTGCACTCACATTTTATGTTTTTAGATAGACTGTTGTTTGGAGTGGAAAAACACTCAGCAGTGTGAGAAACGTGAAATAATTCTCAATATATGCCAAAAGTAACCAAGATTCTATCAATGTTAGTAACCCACACAGAAGACGTCTCAGCTGCTTGTATTAAGACGACATTTTCACTAATCTAAAACTTGATTAGTTTTAGATTAGATTTCAATTATTTTCCCTCATCTACCATTTAAACAATGACCAACTTCAGACTGATAAGCATTAAGATACAAAATATTATAAATATCAAAAACATAAGAAACAATTAATATAGTTTCTGTGAAGTGCATGTCGGTACAAGTAATACTAATGATAGTAAATTATCAGAAATTTGTATAACTGCAATATTTTCTTTAATTTCTTTTCACATGTCATTTACAGAGTTTAATAAGGTTAAGAAATAAATATTTGATAACATCTATAAATACATAATCTGTATTTGAAGCTAAATGAATAAATCATTCATAATATATTAGTGTCTCTTGACAGACCATGTCTTGTTCAATCTGAATATAAAATTATGTAAATGTGGCAGTTAAGGCAAACATACCAAAACGTATAGTTTATTCTTTATGTTCTATGCAGTTCTTAACTCTGGTTGATCTATTTAAGTCCTTCCGTGGCAGAGAGTCGAGTTTTTATGGTTGTTGTGTTTAAGGAGTCACAGCGGCACTCTGCAAAACTGAGAAATATTCACTGTGACAAGTCTTTAAATAGTTTGCACAGAAACCGTATTCAGCTGTTTGGGGCGATTTTTTTTAGAGCTCAGTAAGGGTATCTAATTCAAACTTTATGACTATTTTTGTTTTAAAGGGAAACCTAACGTTTCCATATATCAGTTATAATTATTCTAGTTAATAAAATATACATATTGATCTTGTCAACAACATCTACTTTCTTATAATTACATCTTTTTCATAATAGCTAAACCTTTGACAAAGACCCTGGACTATTATGGAGAAGAGGTTGCATTTTTCAGATCCTTTTTGGCACCACTGAGGTAGATTAACAAAGTAGATCCCTAATTTCTGTGTGCCAGATTAGAACAACACGTATCCACTTTGAGCAAGGAGAAGAAAAGTTGAAAATTATTTGCAACTCAGAGTTAAATAGTTAATATGCTCGCAATAGGGCAGATGATATGACAGAAACGAGTCTTAAAAGAAACATGCATGGCAGCAGATGTAAACATGGCAGAGCTTTCATTAGACTGAATAGTTCAAACTTTTACTCCATAGCATCTTGAGAACCAAATGCTGAGCTGCAACAAGGGATTTCTAGACATGTGCTGTACGATTATGAAAACAAGTTTCCCAAGGTAAAATATGCCAAGGTCAAGAAAACAAACAAAATAATCAACACATATTGATTAAATTATAATGTAAAGTCCCCAGAGCTCTGATTAATACTCAGTGAAAGCCAGAGTTATGTCACCTCTTGTTGGATAAAGAAATTCGGCATCATTATAAAATAGCAAAGTGAACGCAGAGGGAGGGAAATCTACTCTTTGTTCCAAGACTTTCCCCTTAAACTGCATGTGTCTTTTTGTCGGCAAATCATGCAGCAGTGTTTTTTATCCGTCCCCTGTACTACTCGAGGACTCAGTGGGATTTTTCCTTTATCTATTTTTAAGTCCCAGCTTCCACATGTGCAAAGTTATGTGATTGAGAATAGAGGGAAGCATATGGATTATTTGTGTTGATCTGACTGTTAAATCAGGTAGGATTGTACAATGCCACAGATGGTATATTCTATACTAAATATTAACATTAAAACCAATTTGCTCATTAGTTTATGAGTACATAAGACAGTTCTATAATCTCATTACAGATAATGAGATCTTACAGGCACTGCTGAAAGTATTATACAAAGGACTGGGCAAGGGCCAGTTATAGATAAAGACTGGGATGGGCAATATAGATTGTGTGCTATTTATTGCAATGACAAGGACAAGAAAATCTATTTTAAAAACATCTTTATCCTATTATGACAGAAATCTATTACTACTTACAGTAACAGGTTTACCAAAAACAAATTCAAATCTAAATAATCCCCTATAACTGCACTCTATTCGTCACATTTTGAAACGCAATCGCTGCATTTACTGACAATGTCATGTAATCTGCTGTGAAAAATGTCTGATTTATCACATTTTGGAAAGCTGACTTCCAGTTCACAAGCCAAACTCTATTGCCAACCCTAGAATCAAGATATCACTCAAACAGGTCCCATCTGACAACCTGAAGTAAGATGAGAGATCTTATAAAACAAACATAGAACTGCCCTGTTCAAAAACATTTCAACAACAGAAGAGAATCTGAGTAGCTGACATCAGTATGTTTGGAAATGGCACAAAGGTATTTCTCATTGTATCAAGATTTCAGCAAACTTCACCGAGAGCCTTTTTTCTATAGAGAGAAAATAAATACAATGGAATTTCTTCTCAATTTTGAGATTTCTGATTCAATATTTTCATTTCACATTTATGTATCATAATAAACACAAATGTTACATTATGTAATAAAATGAATCAAATCAGTTAGGACATTTTTATTTTGAATATCTGTTTAAATACTCTGATTCCATCAAAATGTGGTATTTTTACTCAACGGTATCTCATGATGGCCGATGTTTACAATGGCTCGTCTGAAACCAAACTTAAGAGAAGGAAATGTGCTGAAATTATACTTTCTCTCCACTTGCTGTTGCTTCTCAGCAGTGTGCTAAAATCCAGCTGATGGTGTTATAAGAGGCTTGATTTTGTTATTTTGCATAGTCATGCTGCTGGCACCTAATGCATGTGCTACATCTAATGTACCTGTTAATTCAGTTTCAGTGGCTTCTCTTTCTTTGCATTTAAATAAACTTGCTCTTGAAACAGCACAAGAGTTGGCATGCTCCTAACAGGCTCTCATATGTTGCATCTGTACATCAGTCCTGAAGCAGAAAGTGCAGAATCGAGAGCCGACACCTTACTGAGCGCCTGCCGCACGCTGGCAGACAGGGGCACCTCTGGGTCTTTGCATGTCCTCGCCTTGGACTACCTGTCCTCTGCATGGTAATCAACAGTGGTAAATTCAGAAAAGAAGAAGGGATAGAAGAATGGACAGGGAGTGCTCAACAGGCAGACTGCTGCTACCATAGCAACTGGCAAGCTATATCCCGACTGTCAAAATTTAATTTCCTCTGCGTCATTTTTATAGGGAAGACAGGGGAAGAGTCGGTGTCTTAACGCAACACACAATGCAACACAGGCATTAAAGATACATCACCGAAATATTCACTGGTCTGATGTGCCCTCCTTCAGGTGCTGGGAAACAGTTATTGTTGTCAGGAGGAGCCGTTGCCATTTCAGATACAAGCGTCCACAAAAGACAAAGGAAAGCTTTATTTAGCAAAAGCAAATAAAACAAAATCCTCCTTATTAATCTGTCATGTAACTGATGCCATCTGCATTGTTTCAAGACGTGGCTCATTCGTATTTCATTAAGCTGGCTGTTTTCACTATCTGAATATTTGTACAAGATAAGTTTGTAAGATAAATCAAAACCAAATCTGTCGAATAACTGAGTTATTCTCCTCTTTATTCAGCCAGTCGCTTCTTACCGAATGTACTGTTAGGTTTTGAATTAACACATATAAATAACAGTGAAAGCATCTAGAGCTGCAGCAATCAATCGTTTCTTTTGTGAATAAAAATTTTCATAGAATACCAATTCTCCAGTGATCTACACTGTGTGCTGTAGAGACATTTCCTCTGACATTCTAATATTGGCCTGTTGAATAGTATGTACACTGCAGCATCTGCACTCAGTACTTGACTGGATTTACTTTAATCAAGTCAACGACAAATTGAAATTTTGATCACACTTTTTTCCTTCCTGTAAACTTTCCTTTAATATTGACACACAACACTCTGAATAGTTGTCGTATTTAGCAATGCCCTTTTGTGGCATACCCTCCATGTGTAGGATGTCAATAATTGTCCGCTGGTTAAGTGTCAAATCAGTACAGTCATCACCTGATTGTGTTGTGAAATTCTGCTACATTTACGAACATTTTTTTAACTTATGTAATATCCTACTTTTCTGAGAAACTTAATTTTGTGTTTTCATTTGTAGTAAGCCACAATTGTTAAAAATCACTCTGCATGAAGTGAATAAATACAAGTCTCACTTTTTTTTAACGAAATTAACAAAATAAATTAACTTTTTGATGTTATGAATTATTGAGATGCACCTTTACAATCCCAGACCTCCATTCTTCCCAGTTTAACTAAAATCTTCTCCCGCTTTTTGCATTCCTTTTCATCTGAGCAAAGACGCAATTTAGATTCAACATGTAGAGATTTAATGCCACGGTTTTACAGAAGTAATACTTGTATCTCAAGACAGAAAACGAAATACCTGACAACAAAATCATCCAACCATCAACCATTAAACAGATGTATGCATGCAAGACTGTGCATTTTCATTTGTGAGCTTACAGCAGATGTTCAGTGCAGTCTGTCTGTCGGTCTCCTGCAGCTGATACTCTCTCTGGACAAGCTGACTGACTGACAGGTGTGTTTGTGGACTCGCTTCTATTGTGTTGTGGGGACAGGAATCTGTTTACTCAAACACAATGTGCAGATCGGCTTCTTTTTTTTAGCACAACGCCCCTGAAGTCCCAATGATACAAATCATTGGTTTTAAACAAGAAGTTTTATTTTCGGGATGGATTATGTAAGGAAGAGTTTTAGGTGAACTCTCAGGAAAATTATATTAAATCTGTGCACCGTCCGCTGAAGAGCTAGGAAAAACACTTTATATGTGTGAGCGTGTTTGTGTTTTCTTGAGTACAAGAGGAAGGGAGCTTGCTCTGCCTGCAGCAAATCAATGTCCCCTCGAGGGAATGTGGAACCTGAGACAAAGAGCAAAAGAGACTTGGAGGAAAAGGAAGACAGTGAAATAGATAGAGGGAGCCCTGGGCAAACACATTTCGCCTTTCTCCCCTCTTCCAGCTTTGGCTTCTAGACACTGCCTTAGTAAAATTCCCAACAAAATTTGTGTGAAAATGTTTTGTTAGCGGAAATCAGTTAAGATGCTTAACTAAAATGGTGGGAAATTAACACCTGCCAGCAGCTGCGCCTTAGCCAGTAAGAAAAGCTCATTTCCACCCATTTTCTCATGCGCATTTAACAGCAACTGTCACAGAAGGTAATGAAGGGCTTGTCAAATCTGTCCGAAAAACTTTAATGACTCTTCGTCACCTCCGCAACAAATTTTCTAAATCTTATGTCCACGGAATTATCCTTATTAGTATTTACTGCCACTGTTTTCCGTTTGGAATCAATTTGCAACATTTTCATAGCTCGTTTAAATATTTTCCTACACCTGCAGTAAGACATTAATTTTGTTGTTAAATGGATTTATCAGGGTTTACTGTTGTTGACCGCCATGCTTGGAACGGTTACTTGAGATAATCCTATCTTTTATGCAAAAATGCTTGAGCGCTACCTGAGCCTGAGATTAAAATGGCACTGAGAAAACAAAGACTTCTAACGACTTAGATTTGCACCAGACTTGTCCTAAAGTCGCACTCTTATTAACCAAGACTTGACTTAAACTCATGCTCTAAAGACATGAGACTGGACTTGAGCTGTGCAGATTAAACACATGTTTTCAATTCTACTTAGAGTTTCACTCTAAAGACTCAAGCATTGACCTGACAGACTCAAGCTCTAAAGACTCGAGACTTACGGTAACTTAAATTTCCTCTCTAAAGACTAACATCCTAATTCAGATTCACGTTTCCAAGGTTCAAGATTTGGCTACTACTTGTATGGGCAAGAAAGGATGCTGAACTAAAACGGTGGGAATGTGCATCTCCCACCCACATTGTTAAAGTTGTTTAGAAGCAACTTTAACGACTCTTAAAGTTGCTTTAAGAGTCGTTAAAGCTTTAAGAGTTGTTTAGAAGCAACTTTAACAATAACTTTAACAAGTAGAATGAACATAGTGAGGGACCGCTATTTCTAGTAATAATAAGGACAATTATTTGATGTTTTATTTTAATCTTCATATTAAAAGCAATTTATTTTTGATTCCTTCAGAAAGTCCAGATTAACAAATACTGATCTATTGCCACAAGTCTTTGGAAAACACAAATTCCTATTGACATTTTAATGGTTTAAATATTTTACTGTTTCAAGAACAAATAATGATAAAATGTTGCATGATCTGAAGTCAATAAACTATAATTTATTTTTGCACTCAGTAGGGTTGAGCTTTGAACAGGATATTCGTGAACACATCTGACAGGAACAGCATAAAACTTAAATTTGTGGTGGCCTTCACTGCTGAAGGCTGGTGAGAAAGGAAACATCTTTGTTTCACTAAATTGTTTCTCAAAATTCTTAAGCCCAGCAAGAAAACCGATTGTTGTGTTTCAAAAGATGTTGGTCAAATAATTTTTTTTTTCTATTTTAAAAGGTTTATCTGGCACTAGTGGGATTTATTTGCAGAGCTAGACAGAAAATGGGCATAGAAAGAATGAGGAAGACATGCAGCAAAGATGCCAGAGTCAGGAATCAAACCTGGAACAGCTACATTGAGGACTAAAAGTTTCCATATATGGGGCAGTCGCTCTACCTTTAAGCCAGAAACTGTACCAAATATGTCTTCTGTTGCTTTTTTTCACACACAGCATGACCTTGGTTTTATTTGAAAGGTGTAAAAAGGCTGTTAATTTACTAAACAGCAGCTACACATAATAGTTTTATTTTATTTCTTTTATTTAACCAGGTGGAACCCCATTGAGATCCAGATCTAATTTTTAGGAGAGACCTGGGCAGAAATCCACAACACACAATAACCTGGTTATTGTTATTGTTTTCTGGCTACAATGTAATGTATCCATAAAAGATTATCTTTTTTTTTTTTGTTATAGTACGTAATTGTATTCTTGCTGATAACTGATAAGCTCTATTTCTAAGAGTTATTTGTGTTTATGTGGTTCTATACTGCATATAATTATATATTACAGCCAAAATATTCATTATCAATATTGTGATAAAAAAAAAAATTTAAGTCTATATCAGCCAACCCTAGTATGTATAAGCCAATCAAGCTGAAAAAAAATGTTTTTTTGCTGACAGACGTTTTAGCCTGAATCTCTTATGAAAGCAGAAATAAAGTATGTGCGGGCACAAATGCATCTCTGGAGCTGCTTCTAAAGACGAGTGAGGCATCAGTATAAATAAAGCAACAAATGAAGTACTTGACAAATAGCTTAGGTGGGTTGAAAACATTACCTGGATGATTCACTGACACTGTCTAGACAGGGAGAAACTCTGTTCACTAAAATTTTCAACAAGTGCAAACAAAAATCAGAAAGCAGAGGCCTTGGTCTGCCCTGAGTCTCTCTGATTCGGTATAAATCTTTCAAAATGTACTTCAATCCACTCACACAAGTTGACAAGTCTCTCTGAAAAACAAAGACAGTCTTTGACAGTTTGTTCTGGAGTAAGCATGTTTCAACAGGAACTGTATATTTACTCAATGGGTGCCACCAGCAGGAACAAAATAAATTCAACTAGCGAGCAGAGAGAGGAACAATGAAAGGTAAAGTAATAATCAGTGCAGGCTTGTCAGATAGACCACCAGACACCACTGGTGATACAACCTTTTATTACCCACTGGCTCCATAAAACCAAATAAGCCTAATCCACAGAGCAGCTCCATCTGTGTGTGTGTGTTGTGTGTGTACGCTTGGAGAAAAGCAACTGTGTGTTATGAACAAGATGCATCCAGACTTTAAGCTCTGAGAGAAGCCAAGTGGCCAAATCAAATCACATACGTAAGAAACAGTCTCTGACAGTGGCACTCATATGTACAAACACAAAGCCTAAATGTTCTCTTTAGGACTCTACCCTGGTTTTCTCTTTAAGCAGGAAAAGAAATGGACGAGAACGGAGACGGCCTGCATATTTATTCTGGGGGAATTTATTTATTTATTCAGCCTTCACCTTTTCTGTTTCATCTCAAAGGAGGTGAAAAAGCATTAAGCACGTCACACATTTATGCAAACTAAGCAAAGAAGAAGAGTTCATGGAATAAGCAATGCCTTTCCATTTTTATGTTATCTTAAATAAATTAAAAAGTAATAAATTAAATTGCTTGCCAGCTCTACTGAAATGAAGCTGTATTTTTCAGAGTGTAATTGCCCACTAGGTGGTACATGTATAAAATAGGAGTGCTTCATACAGCATGCTCCAGCTGGATACTGAGCATTGTCAGCCAACACCAGACCATGGCCTGTCTTTTTGTGTCTGTGGCTATTGTTCTGTTATGCCCTGAACATAATACTATTCAGTAACAGATGGCATGATCAGGGCTATTATAATCCAGGAGGTTTACTCTGCAATTATTTGTTATGCACATATTGTGAAGCAACATCGTTATTCTGTTTCTGATTATTTCACTATTTAACCTTTTTGAATCGTGTTAGCAAAGGCCCCACTTGATGCCAAGCTGATTAATTGTCTCCTCCATTTTGTCCCTTCTCTTGGTACATTTTGCTTTGGAGACGAAATGCGCGGAGCAATCCAGAGTCGCTGTTGCTCTGCAGCTAAATCCTGTACATTCAGTCGATTGATGCCAATAAAAAATGCACTCGGACAAATAACAGAAGCGCTTTCAAATATACAAATGGTGCCTGTAAATCACAGCAAAATAACAAGAGAAAGAGTGGAAAAGAGTGATGGAAAAGAACATTTAGTTTATCACTTCTGATTTTCCCACTGACGCAGTCATTAAGACTGAGAAAAAAATGATCCTAAATCACAACATTTGATTCGAACATCTGGTTCCCTTTACATTCTGTTAGTGTGTATGTTTGTGAGCTGGAGGGGATGGGTATTTGCACAACTTTTCACATTTTATGCAATTTGCATAAACACAGCCAAACTGCCCTCAGAATTCACCTAATTGGGGAACTCGGTGTGTCTGTGGGTAATTTAATCTCTGTCTATGAAGGTCTCAGAGGTTTGCTGGAGAATATTAGAGAACAAACAGAGTAAAAAAGAAGACCAAAAAACATCCTGACAGGTCGGAAATTAAGTTGTGGAGAAGCTTAAAGCAGAGATAGGTTTTGAAATAATATCCCAAGCTTTGAATATCTCACAGAGAACTGTTCAATCCCTCTTCTGAAAATAAGTATGGCAAACCTACACAGACCTGGCTGACCACCTAGCCAAGAGAATTCCCCTTTGCAGTTTTCAACAAGCCACATAGGAAACACCGCCAACATGTGGAGAGGGTGCTCCAGACAGATAAGACCAAAAGGCTACCTTTTTGGCCTGTATGTATAACGCAATGTGTAGTGGAACACTAAAACCCTGAACACACCATGAAACACAGTGGCGCTAGTGGGGATGCTTTTCTTCAGAAAGACTTCAGGGAAGCCTGCCAGAGCTGATGAGAAGATCGGTTGGAGCTTCCAGGTTCACCAGGAAGAAAACTGTTAAATATGGCTGCATGATATTAGAAAATCTTGTGACAAAGATGAGGGAAATATTGAAAATGACAACATCTGTTGTAATATATGCCTACTCCTTGTCTCTTTTTCATCTGTGCTTCCATAACTCAGTGACCTTTAGCATTTTGGGCAATGTTTGAATCCAGTGTGAGCATCTGCTGCCTACAGACTCTGTCCAACTGGCTAAATATTACATTAGCATCAAAATTGCAAGCTCACAACACTTGGAATATAATAGCCAACAATTATTGCTCTCCAAACAGCCCTTTGAAACATGAATATTGCACACACCGATATTGCGATTAAGATATATTTGAAATGTACTGTTCAGCCCTTTATTGTTAGATGAAGCAAAACTGTATGCTGATCATATTAATATATAGAGAGAAGGAAACAGCTGAATAAACACCTAAACTTGCAGTAAAGAGGCAGTTTTCTTCCTATTTCACAAGCATGCATTCACAGTTGTGATTGTGATGGGATAATAGGTGAAAATATTAAAAGGGTAAACAGTACTTTAAGAAATAAGGCACTACACTCTGAATTTTTTGTGAGTAAAATAATAAAAAAACATTCCTAGGATTACTTATAATATCAAAGGCCTACTCATTTTTTATTTTCTGTTCAGTTCAAGTTGTTGTTTATTAAAAACACATCAAAGACACTTTTTTTTGCAACTACTGCACTTGCCGTCTCAAAATGCAAGACATCTCTGCTCAAATTATCTGTACTTGCAAAACTTTCAAAGTCTAACACATGGTACTTTTGTATTTTTTGCTACTTTGTAAGAAATATGCAAAGCAGCCGGATGTATTTATTCCCAAAATATAAATTTACCTCTGAACGTTTTCTTTCCCTGCAAAGCGATCTCCGGGTGGATCCAAGGGAGAAGGAAGCAGGTTGAGGCAGGATGTTAGGGACTGGCTCGAGTCTTCTCTGGACACTATCAACATAAATATACACAATCATTACATTTTTCAGCTTAACCCTCCTGTTATGTTAGGTACAGCAATAATGTTCCTGGGTCAATTTGACCCGTGGAGTGTTTAATCATGCAATAGTGTCAGAAACCAAACAATTCCTCCAAAACATTTTTGTATCTGATTATTAACTCAAATACTAACCATTTCAGTCAATATTTGTGCAATAATGGGGTTTTTTTTATTTTTCACAAATAAAGTATTAATGACGACTCATTTTTTTATGTCCACTGAAAAAACCTAGACACAAAAAAACAATAATTTCCTTGAAATTGATTTTTGTAAAAAAATTATATTACTTTTTTTTTTTCAATGGGCGATTTTATAATTGAACTTGAGACATGTATACTGTTCTGGGTCAAATTGACCCGCTGATTAAAATCAAGATAAATGAGTCATGCAGAGAGTATTTATGTTTCCCCCCACTTCTGCTGAGTGTCCACGCAGAGTGGGTGGAGTTTGCCCATGGGAAAGGAAAAGGTTCCCGTCAAAAGTTGTATGAACGGGGGCGTGCTGTGGTGGCGCAGGGGGTTAGCACGCCCCACGTTTGGAGGCCTTAGTCCTCGACGCGGACGTCGCGGGTTCAACTCCCGGTCCCGACAACCTTTACCGCATGTCTTCCCCCCTCTCTCCTCACCCTCCTTCCTGTCTGCCTACTGTGGAAAAAATACGAGCCACTAGCGCCGCAAAAACTCTTCGAGGAAAAAAAAAAAAAGTTGTATGAACACCTGCTTTCTCGCAGTTTCCTAGTGAAGTAAAGAGAGTAGTGAGAAAATGGGCATTTGTCTTCCGGTTCTGGTCTGCTCTGCATCCCCAGAGCCAGAAGCAAACGAGGAAAAGCAGCTTTCAGCATCTATGCACCACAAATTTGGAACAAACTTCCAGAAAACTGTAAAACAGCTGAAACACTGACTTCTTTTAAATCTCGACTAAAACCCCACCTGTTTAGAATTGTATTTGAAATGTAATCAATTACACATTTATTGATGGAACTTGACTTAATGCTGTGTTTTGATTGTTGATTCTATCCTGCATTGTGTTTCTGTGTTTGTAATGATGTAAAGCACTTTGAAATGCCTTGCTGCTGCAATGTGCTATACAAATAAAATTTGATTGATTGATTGATTGATTTGATTGATATGTAAAAAGTAGATGCTGGGGGAGTTGCAAATGTGTAAAATTAATATGTTTTCAATTTATATGTAGAGCGCACCTATTAAGACAAATAAAAAAAGTTTCATGCAAAAAATATACTTCCAACTACTTAAAAAAAATGTTTAAAGTTTTAAACGGGTCAATTTGACAGGCAACATAACAGGAGGATTAAGTTATATTTATTAGTGAAGCAAACAAAAAACTGTAAAATGTTTGAGTAAGCAAGATTCACAGATTTCTAATGACATGCAGTGTTTAACAGATCCATTGGTCTATTGTTCAGATGGGTGCGAGGAAGAAAAGAGTAAAATAGAGTAAAAGCACAAGAGTTTGCATTTCTTCCAGTCTTTGCAGAGGTCCATCTGTCCGTCCATGGCTGCTGAACTCAGTTGGCCATAAATTGCAGTGAAACAGCTTTCTTTTTAATAAAGGCCCTCAACAGGCCACATGAGAGAGGTAAAAATGTGAAGCACCAATAAGAGTGTGTAGGTGTGTGTGTGTGGCCCTGTGGGACACGTGTGTGTTTATATTAGTGTTTGAGATGGTGTAGACCACTGTCTGAAAGTGGTGTGCTTTTCAATGTGTGTCTTTAAATGACTCACTTTGATTATGTAGAAGAACCCTTCCCTTTTATAGCAAGCACAAAATCTTAGTCCCTTGATTTTATGAGAACAATTCATCAAACCTTTAATTTCATGCTACAGTCTGCAAACCATTAGGTCTAATGACTAAGCATCCACGCTTGTGCGCTAGTATGTATTAATGATGGTGCCTCCTTTAGCTCCGCATCAGCCAGTGCCTGTAGAGACGCCTTCATTATTTGTGTGTGTGTGCGCTTATTTGGTGTGAGTGCACTGGGGGTTCAGCCCAAACCCAGCCTGCCTCTGAAAACACTCAGGGAAGCATCACAATCTGGTTTAATAGAGCTGAGGTTTCCATTTAAATCTTAATTTTAACAAAGTTTTGTAAACATTCAAAGATTTTGGAACTCTGCCTTGTGTGCATTTGGGTCGATGACATCACAAGACGCACACAGGCAGTTGATCAGCAGGCATTCAGTGACATTACAGCAAATTAGCTTTTGTCAAATTGTGACATGCGCTCACCTGCCACTTCATAAGGTACAGCTGTCCAATTGTTTACGAACACCAGTTGTGAATCAGGCTATCAGACAAATGATTTAATAATCTAGAGGTGGTGAAAACTATGGAGGATGGATCCTGACATAGGAAAAGCATAGGAATAAATAAATGGCTTGACAAAGCAATTCATGTATATTTCATCCAAAATATAATAATTTTTCCAACTTATTTGATTATATAGTGTAACATAAATTCATATATTTTTGGAATTTTCAAAACTAATAATTTAACATTTTTACTACCACTTTGAATTTTCAGTTGAATTTCCAATCTTTTTATTTATTCATCAGTTTCCTTTTATATTTCATTATTTATTTTTGTTCTAATTTTTTTTATACCATGTATTTATTTAATTATTATTTTTTTTACTAATATTTTATTTTATTTCATTTCATTTTATTGCAAAAAGGCGAGAAAATGCAATGAAGAAATATAAGACAAAATAAATCAATGCATGAATTAAGAAAAAAGTGACAGTAGATAAAATAATAAATAAACAATATAAACAAAAATAAATAAGTACTGAAAAAATAAAGTGATAAAACTGTAAGACTGGAAATATGTGTTTAGATTTTCTTGGTCCTTTTTGGGACGCTGAGCACTAATTGAATGTCATACAAACACCACAGTCATCTTAATGCTACTCATATCTATACTTTTATGACCACAGTGAATCCATCTTCTGACAGCTACTTCCAGCAGGAAAATGTCAAAAAGCCTCAATCAACTGAAACGGGTAACACTGGGCTCCACAGTCACCAGGTATGAGTCCAAAAGAGCAAGATGTGGCAGAACAAGAGTTTTGCATCATAGATGTGCAACAGACAGCCTGCAGAAATGGGGACTATATCAGCCAACATCTTTGAGGAATGTTTTCAACACAGACATCTTCAAACAAAGAATTGTATTAAAAAAAAAAAAAAAAACAAACATGGATATAAAGAAGAAAAACATCCAAAAAAATACATGAAACATACTAGAAAGTGTTCAGATCAGTAGTTTTATGCCTTGTGTTTTGTCACCAGGACTTCGAGTGCTTGTATATTTGTCTTTAAGATGATAGATTTACAACCAAAACCCAGAACACACAGAAAAAATAACATGACATGTTGTTTGATAGGTGTCAAACTATGTCATAAAGAGAGTTTGACTGATTTTACAGACTCAATCATGGCTCATAGTTTTAATTTGATGCATCAACCATCAGTTGTGCAGCTTCTCAGTAACTTTAAAAACAAACGAGGGAGAGTGACCCCAAGCCTAAATTTAGTCCACGGAGAGAATGAAAAATGTTTTCATGAAGCAAACATTTGCAGGTGATAATCAATTATATAATCAGTTATGGCAGTATTTACAACAGCTTGCTAAATGGCCCATTTACTGTAATGTTTCTGTAATTAACACTAATGCTTTCAAAAAGGGAATCATTTTACTTCACCGCATCTGATGAATGAGATATTTATTTAAGTTACTCCACACATTATGATCTGGTGCGGTCATAGCAACTCACTGCACTCATTCAATATAATAACATTTTTATATGAAGTTTTAGTTTGGCAGTCCTTGCCACACTGAGGTGCGGCAGGATAAATAACTCTCCTCTGACTGAAATGCCAAAACAACAAAGGAGAAAAATTGCTGCAAATGAGCTGGCTGGATCAAAGTTGTTGGTGCATGTTGGTTGGAATAAAAATACTGGTGTCATGTTTTAAAGTGATGGAATAGATACAGTCTAATAAAAAGATAGTGAGGGAGAAAACACAAGTGCAAACAGGAGGTGAATCAAGGCAGATGGACTAAGAAAATCTGGGTAGATAAAACATGAGAAAATATAAATAAAAGCAAGAGAATGAAAATTGATCTTGGCGACTGAATTCTGTTGTGGGAGTTTTGTTGCTTTTCACAGAATGTGTAGCTACATGAAGGTAGCAGGGAAGACGTTACCATGTCGATGCCGCTGATCATCCGAGAGGTCCAGGTCTAACATGAGGTCATCTTCATCCAGTTCTGAGGAGCCCAGGTTGTTCAGCACATCCTGTTGAGCAAAAGGAAAATCACAAACATCAAAGACATCATTTTATTTTCTTGAACTAAATAATTAAACCAGTTCTTCTGCATTTCCAATAGGATATACTTTTTATCATTCCAGCATGATCTGCAACGTGCATAGTTTTATTTTTGGTTGGCAAAAAATAAAACTAATTTTTACAATATTGCATGACATCAAACTATCAAACAATGCAGCTCATTTTATTATGATATTAGATTTTTCCCTCCTCGCCTTCACCCACTGAGATGTTTATTCCTTCTTCATTGCTTAGGAGCCTCATAAACATATTGTGAGTCCTATTATCTTGGTATGATAACTGTTTTGTTTGAGAAAGCAATGAATATGACAAATGAGCCTGTAGTTTTGTGTAACATCTGTCAGCTTTCTATTTGCTCGATGAGCAAAAACTAGCTGCTGAGCAAACTAGATAAACTCTGCTAATCTGCAGTTTTTAATTCCCATGACAACGACATACAGCATCGCGCTCATGTAGCTTCCAAAGATGGACTCTGAGTTTTGGTTTTATGATGCTTGCAAGCTCTAAAAATGTGCTCTTCTGAAAGAAATTATGAACATGTTAAAAACATTGTTGATGACTAAATTAAAATTCTTTTCCCTGCAATGCCATTTTCCTTAACAGATTTGAAATAAATCAGGATCATTTTAAAAAGATAACTAAAAAAGACATGTTTCTATAGCCTTTCCTGAGTTACAAACTAATACCCAGCCTACGCCTCTTCAAAAAGATCTAAGTGTGATCTTCTTGAATCCTCAGAAATCCTAAATGATCAGCAGCCTCGGGACTGTTGAGGGAAAGGCTGCATTTTAATATTGCCTCCATCCTAGTATGCCAAAGTCAAATTCAAAATTTGTAATGCTACATTGCTTGATGACACACATATAATATTTTTAATAAAGAAATTTAATAATCTTAGCATTATAATAACGTAGAAAGATATTGTTAATTTGGTTAGATTCATTCCAAAGATCAATCCTGCCCCCTAATGGTCATGTAAAGGACATTTGCCCCTCCAAAAAAGTTTAGAAGAAATCGATGATCCAAAAAAATATATCTAAATAACATCTGAAACCAAATTAAGTACTTCATAATTCCAGTTAATTTAGAAGCTCCTAAACCAAATTAATAACTGAATTAATGATTAATAAGAAAAATAAGATGCAGTTTCATCTTTTCTATGGATTAATTACCCTCATTGGACTTTGACCTTCATTAAATTTCCCTTATGCAATAATAAAACACAGTAAAATCATGCATAATTTATTAAACATTCATATCAATATTTTGACAATTAAAAACATTTCATTGCTTTTCCTGTCGTGCAATAACCCACACATATAAACATATCTGTACTTGGATCGGAAAAATCGATTCACACATCAGTCAAATATAAATATAAACAACATGCAGCCCACTCTCTACACTGATCTCCCACCTCTTGAAAGCAGCAGCCAGAGACTGTCGTGATCATTCAGCCATACCTCAGCAGAATTATTACCAGAAGCAATATGAACTCAGTACAGGCCATGTATGATGAACATATAATATCACACTGCTGCTTTTCCCAATTGGAGAATCATTACAGAAAATAGGAGAGGAAAAAAAAAAGTAAGAGACTTCATTTCAGGTTTTACAGCAAAAAGCTAAAACGGTATTGGAAAAGAAATGAAGAGCCTGTTTAATACTACAGCACACAGATTGCATTTGAAGCTAAATTGCCCTTTTTAATGCACCTCTCTCTCCAGAGAAATATGATCCTACAAGCCAGCAATGTCACGTTTTTACCTCACATTTGTGATTTGATTGAGCATAATCCTTGAGTTAATAGAGATAATATTAGATTCAGGTCTCATTAAAAGATGGTTCCTTCTCCTAACTGCCAAGCAAAATGACACCCAAAACAGAGATCAGAGGAAGAATTTGTTTCTCTCGCTCCATTAAAAGACACTGGGTTCCATTCGCACTCAGCCTAAATCAAAGAAAATTACATGTTTTCAGTGCTTTGGGTGGCAGAAGCGTTGAGATGAAGTGAGAGCGATTTAGCTTTTCAGGCAGGTATTGCAGCCTCCAGCAACAAAAAAAAATGTACCAACTAACAAATGGCTTCAACCTGCCTGAGAAGGCACTTCCCAGCCACTTGTGTTTACAATGTGCCTGAGGGCACGGAGGATTGAGCGTCCGGTCAAATTGGAAATCCATTTGTTGAATAAAACCCACATGACAAAGAAGTTCCCTCACGCAATCTCGCAGTTTATCATCCGACATTTGTCATTTTCCAACAACGGCAGAACAATGTATCAATATGGAGTAATTACTCATTGCAAAATCAAGGCCAACACGCAACTAATACAAGACATTGCTGGTTAAATAGTTGGTTTGCTCTGTTGAGAACAAACCTTAATCTTAAAGGATTAGTGTCCTAAGTGCTAAGTTAGCTATTACAAGTGGCTGAAAGACAGAAGGCTAAAGCAAAGTAAATATATATCTGAATTCTTTCACAAATGATAATTTTATACGCATTCTCCCTTCACAGGAAAAAGTGGAAACAGCATACTGCAGACTGAGACTGTTTCATGTTGCATTAGTCATTGCAACAAAAGGTATAATGTATAATATTTGCTGCAGTTGATTTATCCTTGGACTTCTTGAGATTTTAATGAGCATGTTTGCTCTTTAGCTTTTACTTTACTATACATAACATATAAAAGCTGATAGGGGCATTAAAGTTTGGTATTTTTATCCACAGAGGATGTAATTAACCAAATAACACAGCACTGAAAAAAGTGAAAAAAAGAGAAAAATGACAGAGCTTGGACACTGAGAAAGGTTCATAGAAAATGTACTGCAATGAGTTATGACTGTGTTTTCTATTTGCTGTTTATTCATATACCATGAATTTAAATACTAAGAACAATATTGCTTGACTTTTTCCAGACAGCCATGATGAGACGTTTAAAGGTACTAAGTATGGATGAAAAATATGATGATATTTAATCATAAACGATTAGCTCTTACGGTAGGATCACTTCCTTCCTGTGAAATGTCTGAGATAAATTATCTTAGCTTGATAGAAAAGTACTAAACCATCCAGAATTTGTGCAAGAAAAAGAACTCAATGATCGTACAGTACAGACCAAAAGTTTGGACATATCTTTTAATTCAATGCGTTTCCTTTATTTTCATGACTATTGACATTGTAGATTCACACTGAAGGCATCAAAACTATGAATAACACATGTGGAAATATGCACTAAACAAAAAAGTGTAAAACAACTGAAAATACCTCTTATATTCTAGTTTCTTCAAAGTAGCAACCTTTTGCTGTGATTACTGCTTTGCACACACTCTGCATTTTCTCGATGAGCTTCAAGAGGTAGTCACCTGAAATGGTTTTCACTTCATAGGTGTGCCCTGTCAGGTTAATAAGTGGGATTTCTTGCCTTATAAATAGTCATGAAAATAAAGAAAACCCATTGAATTAGAAGGTGTGTCCAAACTTTTGGTCTGTACTGTAGATAAAAGTTAAAACAATGCAAACAAAGATTAAACATGGTAATAAAGAAAATTAAAAGCCAAATTTTATGCACATAAAAGCTTTCTTCTGCTAGAAGAAGTGATAGCTAAAACCCATTTCCCAGAAAAAAAAAACTCCCCAGCCAGTAGTTTTGGTGAACACATTTCCCTCATCTTTGGAAGACTTATAACTAAACCAATAAAGACACTTTTCCTTCCATCTAATAAAGTTTGACCAAACAGAAAGGTCCCAAACACGTGCACTTCAAATTCACAGATTCAGCTCATTTTCTTACTAATCTTTGAGGATTTTCTGCTTCCGATGCCTCCTAAAGCTGTTCACTGCCAGATTAAACATTTTGCAGAGAAGCTGTGTAAACAGATTTTGACGTCATGGTCTCATTGGCTTTTCATCCACAGTACCAGTACAATTATATTATCTGCTACTTCAGAAGTTAATAAGTGACTTTACTTTATACTTATAATTATTATGAATCTCTTCTTTGATTTAAAGATCACATCTGTTGACAAAGTCCTAACACAGAGAAATTGTCATATTCTGTTCGGTGATGTTCTATGGACTTTTATTTTCCTCTTTTTTCTTCTTATAAAATGGCTTTTTGCAGCAGGAGAGCACTTTACCTGTGTGTTGCTGTTGTATTCCCAACAAAAAAAATAAAATAAAATACAGTTTTTGAGTTTGGCCAAACAGCTTGAGACTGAAGAGTACTCCAACTCTTGAGCATTAAATGTCAATTGTACTAGACAAGTTGGTAAGATCGCACTGGATGAAAATCTGCTCAAAAATGTTTTTGTCATTCTTGTATGCAACACGTTTTCATGTAGAAAACTTGTGCTAAAATTTAGGTGTTTTTTTACTGAATATTACAAGATTTTGCAAGTTACAACCCTTTAACATTTTTTGACAATTATAAATATCTCTAATAAAAACATGTTTTTTATTAGAGCTATTAGGGCAAAGTATTAGGGACAAATATTAGCTACAATGTTGTTTTTCTACCATCTGGCAGTAGCTATTACTATCTGTTCCAACGATAAAGTATCCTTGTCTTTTGTATGATTAATTCAAGAGTCACTTATAATAATTTCCCTCTATGCACTCTAAACAAACTGGAGAGCATGGAAATAAAAGAAATGTTAAATTGGGACAATGTCTAGCAAGCAAGGTATTATGCTACTGTTTAAATGCACATTAAAAAAACAGGAAGAGAGAAAAGAAACGTTGTTGGGCTGTTTTGTCATATTCTGTGTGTCATTCGAGCTACCAACAAAAGTGTTTGTTCTGGCTGTCTCCGAGATAGGAGAATATTTCATGTAATACTTCCTTTGTGAGCAAGTGCTGAGTGTAATCACCACCAGACTGTCAAAGTATTATCTCCACTGTCACTGATAGACTTATGAGAACCCACGGCTGAAAATGCTGGGAACATTCACAACTTTTGAAACGATAAAAAAAAAAAAAAAAATCAATAGCAGGCAGAAGGAGATCAATGGCACTGCTTCTCATCACAGAAGTAAATAAATTGGGCATTTATCATTGCAGTCCAAATCTTGATTCCTTTCTTGGTTTACTCTAGAGCCACATAGTAGCAGGAAAATAAGTTATGTCCATGCTATTGGGTAAAAATTGCAATGACAATATTGATTAAGATGAACCATTTCTTTGCCTTGGCATGACATCCCATCCTCTCCATGAACTTAAGCGTCTCCACCAGCAGAAATATAGCAGAGGTACAGGCTTTAAAGGCTGCCAAAGTCCTTACAAGTGGCCAAATGCATTATAGAAATGCAGAGCGTTGATATATAACACTTATTATATATCTGTTCAATATCCTACCACATGCAAACAGTTCTTTGCAAAGGCAGTGTTACACAGGCCGATATTGAGGTCACTGTTGATATTGGATATATTAGGCAGCTCTAGTTCTCACAAATATTAAAGCACAAATACCAAATCTAGCAAAAAAAAATGATTTCACCGTAGTAGGGAATATGGATTATGGATAGCACCAGTTATTTTAAACTTCTAAATTGTTGCTTTGAATGTAGAAAAGTACAAACTTAGGAAAATATCTTTTTTTATAGCTACAGTATTTATGATTCATTGTTCAACTCAACTCCTGTCTGCCTTACATGAACGACATGCTCTCTTGTCTTTCCCATTCTGAAAACAACTGTAGAGTACTAATTAATGTTTCCATATAATGAGGTTTATGAACAAGCTGGTATTAAAATGTTAAAATAAACATTAGATTTTGTACTTTCCTCAGTGACTCACTGTGACATTTTGCTACTGCAGTAAAAAGAGGGGTTTATTCTGAGGCTATTTACATCTTAACCAAAGGAGCTAATAAGTGTGGAGGGTGTTGTATTCATAACATGTTATTGCTTGCATACCATCATTGTATAACACTAGAAAAACACTAGGCCAAGGTTAAGATAAAGGTGTCTAAATCCTGAGGTTTTCATTAGCTACAAGCGCATAAAACTGACCAATAAAATTTTACGAAGCAAAGGGCGATAGGATATAGTTTAATATACACTGCCGGGATTCTACCTTTCCTCCATTACTCAGGCCCAGAAGGGCACTTCATAGGCAGGGAGGAGGTGAAAAAGAGATTATACAATATTTAGCAAAGTGGAAGTGGAGAGGCAGCAGTCTATAATATACACTGTAATGTGCAGCGTACATCCCTGCTCTGTGTAATCTCCCAGAGGAAGCTTTTAGTCTCCGGTAGAATAAATGGGATTGATTTAAACTGGTTTGCCTCCTATGGAGCGTTCCTGTGCATGTTGTGGGAAAAGCAGCCCAGTCACAGCTAAAACCTATTGGCAAAAACAAAAATGGATGTTGCTAAATCTTGCACCAACAAAGACTGCTGCAATGTGAGCAGGCAGACAAAGTAAACACCAGGCTTAAACCTGTTAGATGACTGAAGAAGTTTTTCTAAGCACTTCACACATTCGCACTCAATTTAAACTTCTAACGTTTCCCTTAAATAGGGTGAAGAACAGCCTTTTGCTTATTTTTTCAACATTTCTGATTGCTGTCTAAACATCATTTCAGTTAATTAACATTGCATTAATAGAAGAGCATGGTCCTTATGGATTTTACTTAAATGTCAACCACTTCCTCTTTGTCCTTCAAAATGTTTTGTTTTTGTGTGATGGAGAGGCAAAAAGGGAAGACGAGTGTACTCTAAATTCAAGGAACCCCTTTCATATTTTCATGGTCAGGGCCACAAGCACCGACTCAAATCAGCAAGTGTATTATAGGGGGTATTATAGTATTTTACCAAGCATTCTAGCAGCTGGCTATAATTACAATAAAATTGCCACCACTCATTCTAAACTGTTTAGGACTGCTGCTCATTGTGTGGCTGCGAGAACAAATTTGGAAGCACATGCAAATTTCTATTATGAAAAATCCTTAAGAGATGTATATTTGGATAAAAGCAGATGGTGTCTCAGCTGAAGCTGCAGAATAATTGTTTGGAGATTAAATACCTGTGAGTTCATTTGTATATCTTCCCTCTTTTCAAATGTACTAAGAATTTTAGAAACAATGGGTAAAAGGAATAAAAGAGTAACACTCGGTCAAATTTGGTATTATGTATTGTACACATATCCTAAAACATACACTAAAAATAACACATTGCTACCAAACACAAAAATAACACAGTAAAATGCAGATATCAGCCATCAGTCCAATAACGAGTCTACAGAATTGTAGCAAGTTTGATTGGATCACTATGTGGCATTAGGAGATGTATTTTAACACCACATGTGAAACCACAAACTCAAAGCCACTTATGTGTGAAGGAAAATATAGTCTGTACCTATTTTTTTCTTAGCACCATACATTGCTGTAAGGTCATTTCAATGCATAAGTGACCTCATTATCACTAAAGTGTCCATCTGCTTATTGATTGTGACACAACACCTTGAGAGGTAAATCGAAGAGCAGGCCAAAGCGGCTGAGCAGACTTTAAAACCATCATTTTAGAGTACATTTGCCATCATGAGTATTGACACC
Source organism: Xiphophorus hellerii (assembly GCF_003331165.1). Lineage (NCBI taxonomy): Eukaryota > Metazoa > Chordata > Actinopteri > Cyprinodontiformes > Poeciliidae > Xiphophorus > Xiphophorus hellerii. Next base: position 14,295,335 of record NC_045683.1, read on the forward strand.
AGAAAAAAGTCAGACCAGCACAAACAATATTTAATTTAAAATGCGTCCATCACTAAGTGAGTTTGGAGGTTGTGATTCTTGGTTTGTTAACCAGCAAATCTGTCGTGTGAATCCAATGAGCTTTGTGAATTAACCTGTTGCACATATTTATCAAATTTTCTGTTTCAGATTAAAAATGTTGAGTTTTGATCATAAAAAGTTTAAACCCTTGATATAATTACATTCAGTCCATGATCAAATTTCTGCAAATTTCATATCTATCATTTATGGTCAGCCAGTAGGTCACATTGAGCTCACACCAAAACAACCAAGAACCAGGTTTACAAGCTGCACATGGGAGAGCAAAATGCAACAATTAAACTTTTGGCAGTTTCCACTTTGAGAGGTAATGACAAACTACTAAACATGCCAACTTATCCACATCTTGTTGATGTAGAAGAACGGATGCTGAAAATTCACTGAAAAGCAGATAAATATTAACATTTATCGATCCAAAAATGTATTTATACATTTTTTTACCTATATTATGTAAGGAGTATTTTTTCCAACTGCAAGACACTTATTTGATTTTATGAACATTAAGATACTTTGTATAGAAATATGTACAAGCTAATTTTTTATTAGACCTAAGAAATGTTTATTGTAATACATTTTACTTATTTCACCAGCAAAAGTTTTCATTAATCCATTTGCATTATTAAAATGTAATATTTGGTTTAAGCTGTTTTGCATTAACAATAAAAAAAACAAACTAGGAAATAGTGCTATAATATATTAATAACTGAGCCTGACCTACAATTTAAGGGCAGTGAAATAGTTTGTCAGTGTTTGTATTTACAGTGCAACCTAAACAGAGAAAAACAGCTTCAGGCTTACCAAACTTCCAAGTTTAGACGACGAGGAGTTGTTTCTGTGCTTGAGCAGACCATTTCCCTCCATGCCTGGAGCATCTCTGTAGTTTCCATGGACACGAGGCCCACCGGCCCCCTCAGATGAGGAGCGCAGTCGCCTTTCCATCCGCATCACCTCGTGGTAAGGGCTGGCACTGCTGCACACAGAAGCTACACAAAGGATGGCAAGAGAACAACAGCAAACAAAAATCACAGTTAAACAAAAGAGAGATTTGTAGAAATTAGATGACACTGTTGAGATGCAATATTATTTTTATTAATTTCTAATGTGGAAAGATCCATCCCTCCAGAGAATGAACCTCCTTTCATAAAACTAAATGACAAAGTCACTTTTACTTACTCAGCTTTTTAAACAAAGTTAAATCCTTCCTTCATGAAGCCGTTTGGCTATATTGGTTTTGCTCAGACTGTTTTTATTGTTTTGCAATAATCTAATTTATCCAGACTCCCCACAGCTAGATTGTTTTGTAACAATAAAACTGAAGAATGAACATCCAGATTTCAGGGGGAATATTCCTCAGAAAAACCAGAGGAAGGTGTCTATAATTGCTCTACAGTGATTTATCGAAAATTAGAAGTGAAACAGAGAAACAATACCATATCCTTTTATGGTAACAACCTGTTACAGAGCAACAGGTTATTAAAAAAAACAGGACTTCATGCCAACTATTTTCTCTGTGCTTTCTCACTCCACCCACCTGCACACATACTGCGCTTTTCCAGAGTGTAATAAAAGGGCTCATTTTTAAACAGCTCCTTTGTTGTAAACTCACTCAATAAAATAGGATGAGATCCGTAGCAGAAAGAAGTCCTGAACATTTTACCATAGTTTCAGACTCTTATAACCATGAACATTTACAGCACATGGGGGAGCAACAACAAAAAGCCTGCAATACTGAATCAATACAACAAATCTCTTTAGTTAAGGGATCCAACAGTAGATAATGGCAGGTTGTTCTGCCATTTGGGCAACTTTGTAATCCACAGCATCATTAATTGTGCAGTTTCAGCACTCAAAACAGCAGTTTCTAATATTGCAAAAATAAAACTGCAAGTATAAACAGTTAAACCCAAAATTATTCATAACCCTGGCAGATTTACATTTTAAATTGTTTTCATCAACAAAATGAGACAGGCATCGGGTATGAGTTTGTAAAAGAATAATGTACTTATTTTTGTTTTATTTTAATAAATTATTGGACTGTGACATCAATATTTTTTATCGACACAAATTTTTAAAAAAAAATGTATTTTGTTTTTGTTAAACATTTGGTAAAAAAGGGCCTAATAAACAGGAGTACTTCAAGCTAAAAATGGGGCTCTGCAAGGTTTATTGAAAACAGAAGCACAAGCACACAACGAGACGACACCCAGGGGCTAAGAATGAGCAGACACAAAGGACAAACTCCCTCTAAGGGTTTTTAAAGCTGCAAAATTCCCTCTGTGAAGTCTGGCATGTTCTCCGTCTACTACATTGTCCGCTGAAAAAATGTTTACAGAAATATTTAGACACAAATCTGGGATCATGCTCGACTGAATAAAGCATTTTCTGCCTGTGTGGATGTGCAGGCTTAATGCAGTCATCGATATCCTTTTCTTTTTGCCTGCTTCTAAAGCCTTTTACAGGACAGATAACGTTAGCATCTCAATGAATTAAGAGAAAATCCTTACTAATACAATAAATGCATTTTGAATGTTACCATGCAAATGTCTCCATTATTGCATTTTAAATAACAAGTTTCAAAGAAACTAATTCTTTTTCCTCTGGAGTTCCATTCACAGCTAAAACAAGGAATATTTTTTTCTAATTTAATAACATAACTGGCATTCATAAAAAATATTTTAATGTTTGGTTTTTAAAAGCAGAATAGAACAAAAAATAAGGTTTTAAAAAATTGTAAATTAAAATTCAGATTTTCAGAGAATAGTTTAAAAACTTGTTGATAGATTTAAAAAAGCGCACATCACAAAATTTGACCAGGATATTTTGCAGCCAAAAGCAAAGACTTAAATATGCAAGTGTTTTGCAGGATTTTTATAACTGCAAAACCAGTGAGTTTAAAATGAATAAATCTGTAGATCTATGCAACTGTAACAATAAGCTGAGGATAAGATTTTTTTTATCTCTCATTAAAGTAAGAGCAAATAGTAGCCAAGCCTGAGGCAGAAACAGAAAATGTCAAACCTGTTTTGCAGCTGCAAAGTTTTTTTTTAACAATCATCTTATTCAAAACTTTAAAATATAGAATAATTTAGAACCGAGGGCTTCTAAATTATTCTTCCATGTTCCAGTGTTAATGATTTATTCTTCAACACAACTTTAAATCTCCATTGTTTAATCTGCAATACTTACAAACCTGTAAAAACTTAATGACCTCTCTCAGGGTTTACCTGATCGTTTTTATTATTTAGAATAATTAAAACTGAAGAAGAATGAAGGAGAACCAGCATTGCTTCACCTGAACTGCCAATTAAATGTTTTCCATCAGACAAAGCTCTGCAGTTGCCTGGAAATGAGCCAATAACCCTGATCACAAAGGAATGTCAGACAGGTCTGAGATTCAGTGGAATGGATTCCCAGACATGAGTCTAGTCTGTGTCGCTTTTCTAAGCCAAGTGATTATTCTGGCAGTGCTACTGCGCGTCAGTGACTCTGCATGTAAATCTGTGATTCCCTCTGTTGTTCTGAGTTTTGTACCTGCATGTGGTTTCCTCAAATGAGAGGACCTGGGTTCGTGGCAGCCGCAGAAGCTTCCTCTTTCTTGAAGAGAGAGTGTGTGTCTCGCCCTCCTATCTGTTTTCTCGGGGTTTGAGTGACAGCCCTCGCTGCGCGCCCCACACACCTCGCTCTCACTTGTGGTCTCGGTGTGGTAGCCTGCCTTTCTCTCCTGCACCAACTTCTTCCTTTCCTCTACTGAACCGTCTTTTATTGCCTCCTGTCTTTCCTCTTCCCTCTCTTTCCTCTCTTCCAGTGATTGTTCCCACAGAGGTGGGCAGGGTACAGCCGTCTCTGGCTCGGACAGGGAGACAGCCGTTTCATAGTCTGTGTTGTTGGCTGTGCTGGTGTCAGGGAGTAAGGGTTTCTCAGCGCTGGACTGGGCTGGGGTGAAGAAAACCTGAGGAGAGGATATTTTATTGAATATGTGTAAAAATATGCTTCACAGAGAGAGATGTTCCTGCTACAGCAAGTATTAAGTAAGTGAGGATTAGAGAATGTCCACAGGTAAAGTTACTTCATATTCAAATAGCAAATAGTGAAAAGAAAAATAGCACTTTAGTTCGCAAAACTTCTGCTTCGTAAATATTTGCTGTTTTTGAGAGTTAGGAGGGGAATTGACACAACAGTACCTTACAGAAGAATAAAAAATTATAACTTTTCACGAAACCAAAAACTTCTGGTCCAGAATTTTGATTTGAAGCTTACAGTAAGTTTACGTTATAAATATATAAAACAAACTTTGGTTTTCTGAAGAGCTGCAACTTACCTTAGTAATTAATGAATCGATTATTCTGACAATTAGTCAAATAAAAATAAAAAAATTGTACATTCTGCAGATTTTCCATTTAACTACTTAAGCCTTTTTTTATATACTAGAAATGCATCAGAAGATGTAAATAAACAAATAATTGAATTCCTTTTCAAAATAGAAAATAAACACGTATTGCCCCAAATGCAATAATATACAATCCCTTTAGAGTATGTTTGCTTATTTATAAAACAAATTTAATTCCAGACCTGAATCTCCAATCAAGAAACTGTAGCAAGAAGGCTTCCATGTTCAGACATTATATAGTGTCACTAATTTTAATATTATTTCCAATGAGGAATGGTCAAAAACGTCAGCAGTTGCTGGATATTCAAAGCCAATAGAGACAAACATCAAAAGAGTTTCAGGTGTGATTGCAGCAATGTTGCAACAACACTGTTCTACTAATTATTTTTATTTATTTATGTTTTTATTGGTAAAAGAAAATATGTGGTTTTCCTTCAACTTTACATTATCCCCTACATTGTGTTGCTCTATATTTTTAAAAAATGCTTTCAAGTTTGTGGTTCTAATGTGTAAAATGTAAATTTAAAGAGGCATGAATACTTTTGAAAGAAGAGAGTTTGTGAGTATCTCCAGAGAGAGATACTGAATCCAGTATTTTCTTCTCAAAGGCCAGAAAGTGAACTTAAGAGCGCACAAGAGTGCGAACCTACTCAGTAAATGAATTTTCTTTTTGAAGATTATGACGGGGAATAACACATATTGTATCTGAGAGCCTCTCCAGTTTTTTTTCCCTGCAAGCCTGAGACCTTTCAACAAAAGGGTGATTCATACATTTTTTTTTTTTTTTTGCCAGATTTCAAACTTCAAAGCATAATCACAGACATTAAAATTCTGAACATAAGCAGGAAAAACTCAGTCTTTGGTTTTCATCATGCACACTTAACAGAGAGAGCCATAACCCCCCACAGTGTTGTTCTAGGATTCCAAATACACATTTATGATTGTGGCAGTTCTGTTTTTACAATGTTTCTACATCTGTTTGTCTACAAATGGATTCAGTCTCTAAACGTTACATGTTTGTAGATCAGTACCAATAAGCTAGGCTTAATCAATGATTGTGTGAAATGTACTGAATCACTGAACAAGGGAAATCCGACTCAGATTAACGCTTGTTGAGTAAAAGTACCTGAGAGGTGGAGACTGCCACGCTGAGGTTCTCAGGTGCAGCTGGGGGATCAGGTGGAGCAGCATCAGCAGGCGACTCAGACACACAGACAGGTCCTGAGTTCAAACCGGATCCTGGACTGGGAGCCGGGAGTGCGTCCACCTCCGACACAGAGTCTTCTGTTATGGGAATGAACTCTGAGGGAGTGATGGCGGTTGTTCGATCTTCTGAAATCATGGGGGACTGAAGCGAGCTCTCACCCCCTCCTCCCATTAGTTCTCCAGGACATGACCCAGGTGTGAGGCCCTCTGGCCCAGGTGTGACGGTGGCAGAGCTAGGAGGTTCCAGGTTGACTTCTGGAGGCCTGTGGTGGTCGGACGTGCGAGAGAAACGGTGATGGGCTGAGAATGATTTAGGCAGTAGCTGCTTCTTCTGCCTCGAAGAGCGTTTGTTGTTATTACTGGCCCCACTGAAGTCGTCGAGGAACCCTGAGTCGTCACCTTCATTGGCTTCGGAGCTGCTGATGCAGTTGATGAACACATTTCGATTGGTTGCCGACGAGGATGAGGAGGCCTTATCAAAGTCCTCAGTCTGCGAACGTGGGATTTTCTTTTGCTTGTGGCTCCCAAACCCAAATGAGTGGCGCGACTTGGAACGCCTGCCACCCTCGCCGAATCCTGCGGACGCCGACGAAGTTACCGTCTGCTGGTTGTTTCCGTTTGCATCAGTGGTCTGCGTCAGGGGGGGCGTGAGGTTCAGGTTGATGGGCTGAACGCGTGGATCGCTGTTCCTCTTAGCCGTGAAACTGAGAGACGGCGCGCGAAACAGGCTCCGGCGTTTGCCGGTGCTGCCCGAGCTGGAGTTGGTGCTGGAGGGCGAGGAGGTGTGAACGCCGTTTCCCACTCCCCCCGAGGACGGGGAGGAGGGGAGGGACTCCTGCCGCTTGCTGGCGCTGCGGCGGAAGATTGGCAGGCGTGAAACAAGTGTGGAACGGCGTGAGCCCGATTCACCCATGGAGAAGCTGAGGCAGTGAGGGACTCTGGAGAAACACACATACATCACAAAAAATTAACAAGAAGGGAGACATCTGCAAAAGAATGACACTTTAACAGACAATAATTTTCTGCAGACGATACTGAGAAAATCAAAATGGCAAAATAAGGGGAGGAATATTTTTATTAGTTTGCCTTGCTCCCACACGTCTTTTAAACTCTGCCCACAAATTTTCTTTTGATAGCCAATCCAGAACATCCACTTGGTTGTTTTTAAGCCTCAGCAACCAATTTATCAGCAGTTTTGGTACCGACAATTTCTATTTGCAGCTTTAACCTCAACGCTGATGTCTTGTGATGATATTTTAAGTATTAAAACATAACAATGTTATCTTTTTGAGTGTATTCATTAACTGGAATTACTTTTATGTTGCCTTTGAAGTAATGGTTTCTTCCTCTGAGTGCCTTTTCAGCCCATATCAGTACAGCACTCAAAGCGAGGTTCTTTTAGCAGCTTCAACGCTATGTTTTTGTTCAACGTTGATTAGCACGTTTTTCATATCTGGGACCTAGTACCTGTCTCTTCACTATCCAATTTGATGGCTGGACATTTCCATGCGGTTTCTACTTTGACCTAATTGTTTGAACAGATTAAGTTGCCACCTTTACTGGAAACTGCATCTAAGATTAACCAGAATTGTACAAGTCCACAAATATCTTAAACATGTTTCTTCGAAAGAGTTGGAAACGGTTTCTACAAAATCTAAATCTGTTAAACTGCCAGAATAGAAAGAAGATTTTTTTAAACTTAATTGTCCAATGTTTTTTATTCAATAACTTAATTACAATCTGTCATAAAATGTGTCTCAGAGTTTTTATATCAACAATAAAGTCAAAGAAAATTATCCATGTAGAAACATAAACCTTCAGCCCCACGGTGATAAAAACTCTAATCCACCTCATTATTTGCATAGGAGGTGGGAGGAATTGACTTTCTGTTAAGGATTCATCATCCAGCTCCAGTCAGAACTTACAGACACTCATAAAGTTGGGCTTTTAAATTATGAACAGAAATGTTATGTAGTTTTGATGGGTGGACAGATGTTACATAAAGCATGTTGTTGAGGTTAAACTTTCTGAGACAGATTAGAGTTTATGTAGGCATATATTCAGCACTGAATTTAGAATATAGCTTCAATTATCTTCAAAACAAAAATGTTTTGATTCTGGAGAAGGTCCTTCTTCTCACAGTTGCTCCCTGGCTATGCAAAAAAAATTCAAAATAGTAAAACATTTATGTTTTATGGCGGCATATAAACTTCTGACAGGAAGTGTATTTCTGTGAATACTAATCGACACGTAAACGAAGCAGAGACACCATTAATCCATGAGAGACTTCTATCTTTGGACAGAATACCTGGTCAACCTGCACAGTCTCAGTTTAGCAAACCAAAGCTGTTCCCACGGCTTGCTAATCATCGGCATGGTACTGTACGAAAACAAAAAGAGCAAATTCTGATACAGATCCTCTCTGCAGGTACAGTAAGAGGACTATAAATCAGCTGCGGTTTTGAACTGAGCAAAGAAGTAGAAAAATCAATTATCTCTCACCTGTGTCCCAGAAAGCAGAACTAAACATTATTCATTAAACCTGCTTGTACAAACTGTGACTACAGCCAGCAGGTCTTATTGTTTGCACATTTTAAACACAGATGGTGTCAAACTTCAGTATAGCCAATTAATTCCAGTGTTTTCAAATGTTTTCTTACACAAAGGAGGATTACTTACACTGCAATCCCGCCAACACTGATGAAGCTACCTTCTAACGTCCGAGCTACTGAAGCGTTTTGTTTTTGGTCTCTGTGTAATAAGATTACATTAACACCCTGCAGTGAAGTGGCTAATTAGAGTCTCACCTTCTGGACAGTAAATTCAATCAAGTTCTAAATGTGATGCTGATCGATTTTTCTAAAATGTTTATACAATGCAACGGATACATGGGTCCATAATTATAGCAAACAGCTATGGCACAACATTCACCAACAAACTAAGGTTTGTTTTTCTTTTTTGACTAACGTAAAAAAAAATTGAAATAAGTAGAGCAGCAAACAGCTGTCCATATAACTCACTACATCACCAGCATTGAGGGGAGTTAATTATAATTGCTTCATGTGTTAGTTGATGTAATGGATGCACACATATAAATAGCTAAAGCACATGGATCAGTTCTATAGCAAGAGAAAGTAGAGAAGACACAACGGGCCCTCCCCATGCACACATCCTCAGCCAGCTGTCTTCCCAGATCGGCTGGGATCGTCTCCAATACAGTAAAGAGGGAGGCCTGCCACAACCATTTGACCTGGTGACTGACCTTTGACCCTAGCTCATTAAGACAGGCTTACAATCCTTTAGACGGTTATACCAGAGTTGAAATATATCCAGACTACATGTGTCATGTAGCTTATTGAAGATGGAGGAAAAAGGACACTAACTTGACGATTATTCAGATTATGCTACTAATGGCGAATCATACTGGGTGACCAGTAAAGTGGTATGAAGAAATATTTACTCACAGGCAAGTACTGTTTTGTAATGATTTAATTATAACTAAACTAATCCAAGCCTGTGTAAAAAGTCTTTACTTAATAGTGATAGTCCACAGTTTTCGCTTCAGGTTTTACTAGCCACACCCTGGCTCGATTACGGTTTGACTGAAATAAAGCCTGTCTGAAAACATTAAGGAGGATATAAGATCTCAAAAAAGAACTCATCATCCCCCGGTCTAAAGAAACTCTTCAAGATGAGAGACAAAGTCGCTGATACTTTGAAAAGATTGCTTGGTTGCTTCATGGCCTGGATGACATGCAGTAGTTGATGGTATCATACATTCTACTCTCTTTCAGAAAATCCTGAGGAAAAAAGTGGCCATTCATAAGTTTGTGACCTTGAGGTCAAGTGCACTTGCACTATGCTGCTTCATATGGATCCAAAAAAACATTAGCCAGTCCAACTCTGATGGTTTAAAAATGAGATGCTGAGGCACGACCTTAAGAAGAAGCAGTTTATGCTCAACATCCCCCAACTCCAAACAACCCACACTGTCAGGGGAGTAGAAAAGTTAAGTGATTACAAAATAAGTCAATATTTCAGCTTAAATATTGATGTGTAAACTGCTCAACATGAAGTGTGCCCAGGTCAAATTCAAATAAGAGTTGAATGAAACCTTGGTTTGCACAGACTAGTTTGCAAACTTCCTCCCTGCTTGGCCAAAGCACAAAAGGTACGATTATTTGAGTTAGAGAAGCAAAGCTTCGTTCCAGTTCCTCTTTCCTTTTTCCAGTTATTGATAGTTCTGCTGTACTGGACAGTAAACACACAAGTTCATCTGCTGATCACTTACATAATTTCCTCCTTCAACACAGAAGAAGAAATTAAATAGAAAAACAGTAAATTATTCTGAAAATAATAATAGTTTTTTGCTGAATTTATACTTATAAGCAGGTTTCTAAATTGCAGGGGGGGTTTTTATTCCACATTGCCACACCCAAAATCAGCACGTCACTGATACTAAACAAATAAGGCGTATTCAGATGGGACAATTTGAGTGTTGCTGTCCTGTTTGTGTTTTCTAATCGCAACACTTTAACAGTCGTTAACAGTCTCATATATAAGCTGTACTTGCTGTCTCATCCAATATTCTTGCTTCATTTGAGCTTCAAATGAAGCAAGAGATTCATTTGCTTTACTCAGTTTGAAAGGATACTTAGATGGGTGTGCGTGTGTGTGCGGGTGTGTGTGTGTGTGTGCTGGGTGTAAATAACTGGGTGTTTCCAATAAAACAAGTTCTTAATGGGTAATACTGTAGTTCACACACTCTACGGTCTTCTGTTACATCACACTGCTCTTCTCACAATTCACTAAATGATGGAAATAGAATAATTTATGTAAGACTCTACGTTACATAATATGTCCACAAAGTGTGATTTTGACAGAAAAATATATACAGATAATTTGCTAATGAATTCCAAGAAGTAAAAATTTACCAATCAGGCATTTTTTTAAAAATATTTTTGTTTTATTAGACGTCTGATCTGCCAATTACAATTCTGGCTGATTCGGCTTTTCGAAGGAAGGCAATTCCAGCCTTCGAGGTCATTATCCTGCAGATTTTAGATGTGTGCATGTTGAAAATTAGCTGATTTACCTCCGGAGGTCACCACGTTCTGAGTAGAACCTGGAAATCATGAATTAATTTTAATTATCAAAGAGATGTCTAAAAGATCCAGGACACTGACCGCCGAGGACCAGAATCATTCAATCCTGTACAGATTGTACTGAGCACAAACTCATTTAACTCCAAGTACTTTAACTTAGCAAATGTAAACTTTTATCATGAAAAATGTGTTGCAGATCCAAAGAGCATCTAAAAATAAACATTTATTGACTGAAAAAGTGGGAGTTTTCAGGTGTGATTTCTTTACTGAAAAGGGGAGAAATGCTGATTGTTTTTGGGAGGGAAACAAACTAAATGTTTTTCAGTAAGTTTCTGTTACATTTTTTTTTTTTTAAAAAAAGGCAAAGTTCATACTGGAAGAATCTGTTTTCATACCAGTCTAGTGTGTAAATCTGATAGAAGCAGTCGTTGCATCATTATATCAACCATGTAGCAAAAAGGTTGATAAATAAACATAATGATAATAACTTTGCCAAAACAGGTTATGAAATTGAACTGGCAAACATGTTTCAGCTTAACCTCTTTATTGAACCACAAACCACAAGAAGTATCACAAGCAATCTCACAATAAATACTGTCATCTTTAAAAGTCTGACTATTTTTATGTCGTATAAGTTCTCCTGTAACAGCAGCTGCGAAACCTTGGTGTATGTTAACAGCTTGTTAATCTTAGTGATGGGCCTTAACATGTTTACAGTGCAATAAATGGCCGTAACGCCATTCAAGATATCCGATTGTTTTATATTCTATCCAGAAACCAACCTTAGCTAGCAAGCACATTAAACAGTCTACATGGATGAGCTGCAGAGATTTAAGAGCAGCTAACTAGCAGCAGCAGCAGCAGCAGCAGCCCTGCGGGACGCCACAACTGTCAAACCAACAACGTCAACAACGCTTTGAAGCCTGCCGACCCTAAATCCCACACCAGCTAGCTGCCTCAATGCGCTCATACTCTAGCGCTCATGTGTCCCCTTACGTTGCATCGAAATTAAATTATATTTACAGTATAATAAGTGTCCGGAAACACAGCAGCAGCCCCGGCGGCTCAGGCGGTCATTCAAGCTAGCAGCAGGTAGTGGACAAACACAAGCGGCCGTCATCGTACGTACGTTACCTTCAGCGCCTTGTTAGAGTCTTTACCGAGGCCCGTCAGTGGAGAACCGGGGGGGATATGTGTCCGCTTTGTGTTTAAAATGAAAAAGTACTGGCATGAAGGTGTCAGGGGTCTTACAGCGGCATTGGAATTACACTAAAGGGTGCACCTTGTGAGGCGGTGACGCCAAAATTACACCTCAGTGACGGAGAGTCGGTTTCCTCCTTCCGCGTTGCAGTCACTGACAGCGAGCCTGTGCGGTGTGACGTCCATTACTCCTCCTTCCTCTCCTCCTCCTCCTCCTCCTCCTCCTCCTGCTGCTGCTGCTGTTGCTGCTTCTCCCTGAATTTTCTTCTTCTTCTTGAAACTTATTGGCGGTTCCCTGAATTTTCAGCAGGTGATAGATTCATTAAAATCAACATTAAAGATGCCCACAGATGAATAAGGTTGTTTTTGCCTTAGAAACTGCTGTATCTGATATGCTTGTGTGATATGTTTTGATTTTTTAAATTTGACATTTACACATTGCATAGCCTAATATAAAAGAAATATTTGCAACTTATTTTTTAGGAATTAACTTCATAACACAAGTCAATTCAATGTTGCTGCTTGTAGATTACTTTGAAAGAAAAAAAGAAAAACATCTATCAAGTCACAGTACTGCAGAATATCTATTTGTTCAAAAGGACTGTTTGTTCTCATGAGTGATTTCAGCACACAAACAATATCTTAACTAAGTAAATATTTAAAGACTTTATATCTGAAACAACACACACAAATGAGATGAATTAACCCACTGATATGAAAAAGCTTGAGATAATTTTATTACCCGTCAGAATTTGATAAAGTCAAAATGAGCTACAGATAGCTGAGAACTTGGCATCAGATTCCATGACTGTTTATCCATTTATCCTAAATAGATGAAAAGCAAAAGCATAACTGTATTTGAAATAGTTTGACACAAAGGTTTAGTGAGCATCACTTACGCCATGTTTAACACAAATCAGACTTGACTATTTAAATTGAATACTTATATAATTTTTAAAAAATTTAAATTGCATGGACAAAAGAAGACGATATACTTGATTTGATAGTTTATGACGGCACTTTTTGCAATAGCCACTTCTAAAAACCGATGTACTACACGAGATGTTTGCATTTGTCAACAGGTACTACAGCCCATCCCTCTTTAGCCAACATGTCTGAGTTTTGTGAGGTGATGTCTCCTTTCAGCTCTGCATTTTTCATTGAGGAGACACTGAAGGCTTCTATATTTAATAGAATTAGGATCTGTACTTGTTCAAGAGAAAACCAATGTCAAGTTTTGTCCTCAGTTATTCTACAAAAATAACTCCAGTTTTGTCCCCACTACTACCCCAAAAATGTGGGGACTTGTTAACATGCATTCTGGCAATCCTGTAACTTTAATTTTAGTGTTCAAGCTTCTATGGAGCACATTATAGTTCAAAATGCAGCGGATGGTGCAATCGGAGAGTGATGTACCTTTACCCATTCATCTGATCATCTTTAAAACGTGTTTTCTCTTTCACCCACATTCTGGGAGGTTGGTTACAGACTAGAGAAGACTTCATATTAATATTCATGAACGTCACTGGAACATTAAGCTGATTGAAGATGACACTCTAGCCTTCACCTTTAACGTTGACACCCGTAATCTTCAGAGCTCCCCAGACAGCACTCACTTTTGCATGCTCCGGTCCATGCCAATTGGTATGTTAGAGCAAACCACCCAGCACCATATTAGCTCCCTTTCAGCAGGAACAATGTACTTGAATGTACATGTGACCATTTAGGTTAAAGCACTTTGGAACATGTCTGTAATGCTAACATTTCCAGGCTCTTTGGGAAATTTCAGCAAATTAAAATTTCTTTTGACAAATATGCTACAATAATATAGACTATCACATAGTGAAGGTGTGTTTTAGAGAACTGCTTCTCATAACTTTTCAGAAGAAATTAACTGTTTCATTGAGCCACAAAAGTATCAAAAATTGTTTGTTGGGCAGATAAAAACAAATGTTAAAATCAAATTGTTTTGCCAAAAGTACTGAGACTTAAAATTATTAAATTCATATGTTCAAATCACTTCTGTGACCAGAGGTGGATAATATCAAGCACCTATCAACGCTCTTTAGAGAATTGGTTTCCATGGCTGAGCAGCTGCCTCCAAGCCTTAAATCACATGAAGAGTTGAGTATGGAGGTGTAACATAGATTGCTACTGGACTTTAGACCTGTGGGAGACTATGAGCCACAACATCTCATCCAACCTCACATGCACTGCTGAGACAATAGTCTGTGTAGAGGCAAAAATCTCAAGCCTTTTGACAACATTGCGCATCAGAATAAAACATCAAAACACTTCCAACTTTTTATGAAAATAAAAATTGAGTTGATATGCTTCAGATAAGCCTCAAATGGAAAATATATGTTGTTACTCGCAGGTGTAATACAAAACAGCATTTGTATGCTCGGAGTGTTCTGCAGAGAGTCATGTTGAAAATCTAAAGGTTGAAAATGACTGGGGTTTCCAACACAATTTGTATGTGCTAAAAGATATTTCACTCACCCCTTCGGCTCTGTAATTAAATGTTAAATAGCACCACAGCCACACACACAAAAAAAAATTGGCAGGCAAATTTGATTTAAAATGTTTTATTCACTTTACCCCCTACACAGAAAAAGAAAAAACATCCTTTCCATAATTATGTTTACTTAGTATATACGCACACAGAAATTCACCACCACATCCAATCTCAGAAAACACAATTAGAAGCATTTAAAATGTTCTTCTTTAAGAAGCCCATTTACAACAACAACCTACAAACAGTGCAAATTGTGACTAAAGGCTCAGGCATCCACTCTTCAGTCTCACAGCCCCTCTGATGCTATTGCACACACAACACTAGTAAACACCTCTGCAGAGCAGATGTGCTACATATCACTAAAGTGCAACATTGTATTTAAACATGGAGCCAATCTGTGCAATCATTACGAATCAAATCTATGACAAATGCAATATACAGGATGCATTATTATTTAAAGTCTAACGCATTGTTAAGCATTATGACATATGTGCTGCAACTCTTAACTAATCTTGCATATAGAAGAACATTCAGCCATTTGTTCTGTGATCAATACATTCTGTGTATGACTAAAACTGAACTCTTTCAGCCAATTATTAAATGCATAGATTTTGGAGATTGTGTGCATTTTGATATGATTTTAGGTCTAAGAGGACTGGAGTGAAAACAGATGCAAAACACGTGGGACAAAATACACACACTGTCACTAATTGAATATTCCTCTTTGAAATTGGAGACATCAGTTACTGATAAAAAAAATAAAATAAAACAACATTTTACACCAAAAATTAAGTCTAAAGAATACTGAACAGGAAGAGAAGTAGTTTGTTCCATTGGAAAAAAAAAATCCCTCGACAAAAAGCAGCTGAACAGGTCA
The DNA here is from genome assembly GCF_003331165.1 of Xiphophorus hellerii. Taxonomy (NCBI): domain Eukaryota; kingdom Metazoa; phylum Chordata; class Actinopteri; order Cyprinodontiformes; family Poeciliidae; genus Xiphophorus; species Xiphophorus hellerii. The sequence goes on from NC_045683.1 coordinate 14,310,706, forward strand.
ACATCTCCGTACAGTAACACCCAAACATTTACTTTATTCCACTGAAAACAAATGCCAGATTAGTATGTACACATTTAAAAAAAAATAAAAATGTCAGCTTAATGTCTTACCTAAACAAAATTATTAGAAACTTAAAAAGAAAAAATGAGCTATAAATCAACTCAAGAAGTTTCTTTCAGGAAAGGGACAGCAGTTAAGGTTTTCTAGGGCAGAGTGACAGAGGTAGGTAGCTTCAGACCCAAATCTGGGCTAAAAACCTGAGAAAACACACACAAACCGGTTACCCTAACCCTCCAGAAATCTCAATATATACGCACAGATGTACAAACCAACCCATGTACAGGCACATAAAAAAAAAAAAAAGTTAATCAATTGAAGTGTGGTGTCCAAACAAACTTTTTAGTCCATCTAGTGTGTCCCTAAAATTCAACAGCAACTACTCCATGACAGCCAAACTTGAACAGTAAAGAGGTTAACATGCTACACCTAATGCCTGTGCACCAAAATCAAGGTACCATTTTGTGATAGCACTTCTTGGACAAACCTGAATAAATGCTTCCTTAAAACTGTTAAAAAGGCTGTGAGGTGACAAAGCTGAGTGTTGCACTTGAATAAGCACCAAAGCCAAAGATTTCAGGCTGTTCGTGGTATCGCAGTTATAAAGTACAGCAGATTTTAGTAACTGGACAACACTAAAATTAAAGTTAGTGTTCTGTGCCAATAAAAAAGTGACAGTCACATAATTAAATACAAGAACAAGTTATGTGTGAATGCAAGACAAACATATGTTTACTGCTGTGCTCACAATTATCGATAATGAAAAAGAAAACTAAGCAGTGATGATAGCAAGAGATTATGTGCATCAATTTACTCGTGCAAAACAGCAAACATTGAAACTAATAGTGTTTTCAGTGATAAACTAGAGTAAACTGGTAGATATAACAATTGTGTAATTCTGTGATTCATTTTTATTTTTTAAAAAAAAGGAGGGGAGAAAAAAAGGCACAAAGGTGCTAGCTTCAAAACTAGCAGCAACCTTCCCTCATATCCTCTGACATCTAAACCTTTGCTGCTACCAACACACAGAACCACCAACCATTTAAAAACAAGAAATGATCCAGAATAATAAAGCAGTGTCCCAGTGTAAGTTGTTTCAGGTTAAAATATTTAAAGTGACTACATATTCTGTAGCCAGTTCAGTAATAGCTGATCTCGGCTGGTAAAAGCAGGTCAATTACAATTCACAGACACAGAGACTTTGGTTTACAAAGATGACCTTTCATATCAATCTTTGAAGACCTCTGCATGTGGACACGCTGGACCAGTTATCTCATTCACAGAGTGGGGGAGAGGGAAGCCCTGCTGATAACTGGCCCATCGCTAAGAAAAATGGTTGAATTTGACACTCTCAGGACAACATACCTCCTAGGTTTTCACAGAAAAATAGCCCCCAAAAAAAGGTAATTTATTAAAGTCTTAATGCATCAACATCTTCCCTCCATTCTTTCTCAGAAGGTCAGTTTTTTAGCGGTAATGAACTCCTCCAGCTGGACCTTTCCACTGCCCATGAGACCAAAGGCTGGAAACATCGTTCCCGAACAGTCGACCTGCCTCTCGAAAAGGCACCTCATGGTGTCGGCGTCGTAAAAATACACCCGATGTGCATCATAGTCCAAGCATATGCCCAGGCGTTGCGGCATGGGAAGCACACGGTTGCCCGAGTCGCCGGATGACACATTTGCATTGGAAACAGAGGAGGAAGAAGAGGCCTTGGGGATAAAGAGTTTACCCATGCCCAGGGTGATAAGTGTGAAGGGCTGGGAGAGCTCGTAGCATGCATCCTCACTGCCACTGTCATGTCCGCTGTCATGGTCATACCTGGAGAAAGGGAAAAAAGATTTAGGATGATCCTCTCTTTCATTTAAGTTAAGTATGTCCCAAGTGAGCTTTTTAAAAACAGAGGACCATTTATTTAAAGTAACACTTAAATAAATAGTCAGTGTTTTGCTAAAGAATATGCCATGGACAGAAAGGATCACTCTGTGCACTGAACACAGAGTACATCTTAACTTTTGACCCAACAGCTCCTTACTCAGCCTAGGCTTGCCTTGGCGTTACATTTCATTAAGTTGGACTGAAATATCTGAGCTTGTGACACAAAGTTATTGGAATGTATATTATAAAAATTAATTGGGAAATGAAAACATTTAAGGTGACACCAATTGCAGCTGAATATTTTTACACCTAATTTAGAGGCCAACTTGATGTCTTTTACAGTTCTCTTTCCTGACAGTAAATTGTCAAAAAAAAATTCTTCACACATGATTTTCATATTTTTTTTTTTAAAGCCAGTTATTCTAGAAATTCACTGAATGTTTAAATCGCCTTATGCAATTACCACAAATTTTAATTGTCAAAATAAGGTTTTTCTTTGGTTTAACGTGAGTGGATCCGATGTGAAAGGTAGGCTTTGTCTGCGAGTAAGCTCTTTATGAGTTCACACCAGTTCTCTTGCATAAATAGGATTATGTTAGCAGATTTAGTCGTTTAGTAGAACTCCTTGTGTTGGTTACCTAGATCTTGTGTGTTTAGCACATACCTTGGACTGCTAGTGTCTCTTGGGTTGTGGAACCATTCAGCCAGCTTAGTATCAGAAGCCACACCGACTTTAATCGTGTAGGAGTAAGGCTCCACCTTAAAGGCCCAGTAGTGTCTGGAGAAGACAACGCTTTAATCACTTTCTCCCCCCACAATTTTGTGAACAGACACAATAGCAGTTACACGACTCCTCTAATCCTTAATGAACATGCTGATGTTGCAAATGAAGCATTTTGTTTTATGTAATTTTTTTCCCGTACCTCCCCTGGGAGATGCCCGTGTCCCCAATGATGTAGTCCAGACCGATGTAGCTGCCGGTTTGCACACGTTCTGCTGAAAGGAGGAAAGCCATACCCGCCACGCTCTCCACAGCATCCCGTCGATTGTTCAAAATTAGGCGCTCGGTACTGAATCCACACTTGTCACTGAACAGGAAGTTAAAAACTGCACATGGAAAGAAAGAGAGGAGATGTTTAGCAGGGGTAGTGGGAGGAGGAGTCAGGAATAAAAGTCACATAAGTCAAAATATCAATTGTTAATTTTAGAAGAAACCTTGAGGATTTAAATAGTTGGACTTTTTAAAGGCAAGTGGTAGACACCAACACAAGAGGGCGCTATGACACCATTTTAAGATATTTAAAAGGTTTATGCACTAACAGAATCGCCATCTCTTATCTCTTGCTCCATTTCCATACATCATCTGGTTACAATTAAATTAAGTCTATAAATAGCTTTTGGGCTGAAGGCCATGATTACAGTAATCCAGGACACATGGGCCGACATGTTCACTCAGCCATTCCACCACAATCTGAAGTCTTCTTTAGGCAAAACCAAACCATTTGCATTTATCTGGGAAGTCCTTATACCAACTAGGGCATGAAAACAACAATAGATGAATCTAGCTGAGGGATAAGCAGCAGCTCTGCCACAGTACTGAGGTTAGCTTAAATAGCAGGACAGCTGCAAGTCAACAACTAAGTAGTAAATGCTTGAAGGAAAATATAAAACTTTTACTTATCCCCATTAAAATATGGAATAAATCTGGGTCAGTAGCAGTCTAGTGAAGATGCTCTTTCTTAATATATTAAGAGATAGGGAAAGAGCCAGTAAGATATGTTGCACCAAAAAAAAATCCTGATACAATTTACACACCTCCTTTTCAAACAGGCATATCTGCATTTCACACTTGAAGAAAAACCTATTAGATCATTTTTTAAAAGGCTTAAAAAAGGTGACTGCAAGTCATTAAAATATGGTGAAATAGTAATTTGAACTATTCAGAAGACTAAACAATCAAAGTTATGTTATGCACTTAAATGATGCTGTGATTAGAAAAAAGTTTAATATTTTAATTGCTGCAAAAATATGTTGGGAGATGATTTTGTGTCTGAAAAGGTCCACAATAAATCTACACATTTTAATACAGATCTGAACTCCAACACACCCAGGCCAAAACAGAGGGACTATAGTGGAGGTAACTTATTGGAAGGGTTCCAATCTGTTCAGTTTATATTCACGTCCAGACAGAGAATTTCAGTAGATTTTGGATAAATTTCCTTCCAAGTACAAACAATGCCAAGAAAAATGTGCCAGTAGTTTGCTTTTCCAAGCTGTCAAGACTATACACTGTTCCCTCCCACACAAACATGACCTACACTGCTTTTAGCTACATCAAAATGATTAGAAAATCACCATGGTAACCAACTTCATTAAAAGATAAAGATAACAAACAGCCTTTCTGCTTCATTACCTCCTGCTATGGGCACTCCAACACAATTAAATATTTAGAAACAAAACTAATTTGCCATCTGATAATCTTTTTAGGAGAAAATAAATTACCACAATGCTCCTAGTTGCTACCAGAATCTACAGTGAGAAGGAGCTTAGCTGCTTCTGCTTGGGCCAAAATGAGGCCAACAAAGGGGGATTGTGGCTCCAGTAGTCTGTTTGACCTTTAATGCATTTGACACCAACAACAATCTATTGAAGTGGCTGAGCTTGGGGGATTTTAGTAAAAGATTTTTCTATTCAGCTTACATTTTTGCATCTCTGTAATAGTTTATTTTTTAGAAATACTGTACAGGTGCTTCTCAAATTAAAACATGAACATAAATTCAAATTGTGCAAGCAGCAGGAAAGGTGCAGTTTGAAAAAGAAATTAATTTATTTCTCTAATTCCAAGAATGAAATTGACTAATTACCGATACTACATGCGTTTATTTTTGTTAATGTTGATGCTTACAAAAATCTCTTCTAAGACAAATGGAATTATGAAATCAAGAAAATGTTTTAACACAAATGTTGTAGCCAACACAATGATGGTCAGGACTGCCGACATGACAGTTGTCCAGCACTTCTTAAGCATCAGAAGCTGCTATTCAGAGTGATGTAACCAAATATTAGTGGAGAGTTGAGTAGAAGGAAAAGTGTAGTAGTAAAAGATGCACAAGCAAAAATAATAACTCCCTAGCTTGTTCAACACCTCAGCAGGGCCAGAAGTTGAGCACCTACAGGCTGAGTTGATAAATGGATTTATGCAAAAGCAGGCGCAGCCAGGTAGTGATTGGGTAAATTATACACTACATGGACATACAGTACTTTCCAGTAGCCCTGCAAGTAGAGATCTTTTTATTCGGTCTCAAGTTGCTAATGATGAAAGTTGAAATCCAACTTTGTCAAGAGAATGCATACACATACAGTTCTTCAACTATATTAAGTGAAAAATTGTAAAAAAAAATAATAATAATAATAATAATAAAAATAATTTTAAAAAAAGATGCTCCAAGATGAAACCATTTCAAAAACATAACTTCCATGCAGGAAAAAAAAAGAGAAAAAAAACAACAACAACTTGCCAGGTGCAGGTGGAGTGTGGAAGGAGACCTCTGGGCTGTACGGGCTGAACATGGAGTTCCTGCAGCTTCGAACTCTAAAGGAGTACTGACTGTCAGGTTCCAGGTCGTGCACCAGAGCACTGGACCCATACACCCTGTCCGTAGCCCTCCAGGCACCGTTGTCCTCTCCATTCCCTGGAGATGGAGAGCGGCTTTGTCCCCAAAGTCTGAAAGACAAGATGATGGAAATAAGATTTCTTCACATTATAATGCGTGGAGTGACTGACTGATGGTTACAGTTCAACGTACCTGCGATACTCTAGAACATGGTGATCTGTTGGGAGATGGTCCTCAGAGAGCCTCCAATAGATTGAGGCCTCATTGTAAACTCTGCTGTGGGACCAGTCAATCAGAGGGGGGTCTGGGACTAGTCGAGAGGGGAGGAGAAAGAATTAATTAAATCTACACATGAAATGGTAAATGTCAAATAAATAAGACCATGATGTGTACATATATTCTTGAAATTTGTCTCAGACAAAGCAGAGATGAAATAGTTGTCCTGCAATGTGAAGTGTTGCCCTTCATTATTAATTTTGACGAGAATGAAACTGTGCTAATTTAATCAACAGGGTCCATATCGGGTTTAATCGTCACTTCCCACTCAGCAGAAAGGATAAGAGGATTTTGCTTAATGGAGCTTAAAAGGTTTTTACAGAATCGCTGCCTGGAAGTAGAAACACCCCGTGCACCGACAGTTTTCTTCTCCTCCTCACTCCCAGTTGACCTTTCCTCCACACATTTCAAATATTTCTCCATTTACAGGAAGTAGAGCTTACCTAAGAAACAGCAACCACGTCACAGTAGCTTTAAAAACATTTACAGCTCTTTAATTTCTTTATGGTTTCTCTACAGTGCTGTGAGAAAGTATTCCCCCATAAAAGCAGTCTTTTAGCTTTTCAATCATCATACTGCAATGTTAGAGATCAAACAAACTTTAGGGAAAACTCTCAGCACATTACACGTCACATCACTAACCTAAAGGTCACCAACTTTGTAAAAGTTGACAGAGCAACATTCTCACTCATTCAATATTTCAGTTTTTGATCAACATCTTTTCAAATCCTTGTTGGCTGATTTTTAAAAAGCTCTACCAATGCAGATTTATTCAACTAATCTGTCTGGAAAACATTTTTGCAGCCTGCTCTCCTTTGCAAAATGGAACTATGTATTTTCAAATAGAGAGTTAAATAATTAACTTTTGTACAATACAATAAAAGCACCATTGCCAATCCACTATTTATATCTTTATGTGCTTTGATTTCACATTTTGTCTCCAACATCACTTAAAGCTGCATAAGATGGGGATCTCATTTTGGATTTATTTATTTAACAACTTGGTATAATTCTGAAAACCAAACACCATCTAGAGGGATTGTCTTTTTTGCAGATGAGTTATCAGGCAACAAGGTTGTGACAAATCTAAAATTGAATACAGATTTTACAGAATTAGACTTGTTTTGAGGATGTTGGTGAAACTATCTTGACCAAACATTTTGTGAGAACTGGAAAAGAAGCACAAATGAGAATCAAGTTCAAGTCTTTCACAGGCTCTTATGAGTAGATTAATCATCTTCCATCATAAAACACAGAACCAGAATACATGGAAACAATATCCATGAAGAGAAAAAAAATTTAAAAATCAGTAAAAATCACTGATTGAAATCATTGTTATTGTATAAACCCAACAAAAACGTGCAGATACAAAAACACCTAGCATGGCGCACTCTTCCACATATGCAGCAGTCCTGTGTTTGCTGATGCTTCATCCACCAAGACCTGAACTCATTTACTGCAGTACAAGAAAGCTTCCACAGCATCTTTTCCCTCTGAACACAAGAGAGTGAGTCACTGCAGCAAAGGCCTGCAGGCTGAATAGATTAGAGTAAGGTCGATACAGCTGCCACCCAACTGCTCCATTAAATCTGTTAAACTTTTCCCTTAAAGACTGCTAGGACTGATTCATGAAAACAAAAAAAGAAAAGATTAAGGCAGCTACCTGGTGAAAAAAAAAAAAAAAAAAAAAAAGCACTGCCGATTTAGATTTAGTCCATCTCTAATAATTAAAGACTAAAAGCACTAAGCAGAGAAAGAAGGAGAAGCGATTAGAAATCTTGGTTTGATACACATCAATGTTGACAGAGACAGTTTCTACATACATTCAAGACTTGAATTTCAAGTCTTCAGACACTGCTGCCACTGAACTAGGTATAAAATATGGGCTTTGGACAAACACTGCCAAATATCAGTATTAGGCACAACAATGCCACATCACTCTCATGGACAACTTTTTTTTGGGTCCAAATTAAGTAATTAAAATAATTTTAAAAAGGTGAATATTTATTACCATGTTCATGCTTCACACATTTCCAGACTCAAATCGTCTAGTTTTTAAGGCCAGTTAAGCTTATTTTTACATTAAGAAAAAAGAAAAACGAAAAAAAAAAAAAATCTCCCACACACTTGACAAAATAATTAATTTCAATCTTTTCTGGACTTTTCTAGAGGGTTTTGGAAATTTATTGCTGATGTACAATTGACATAAGAGTCAGCGGTGGGTCATTTTAACCTCAGCTGCCTCCTAACCCAGTATAATAATATTTCAAATGTACACATCTGAACAAATAATTGTATACAGCTTTCCGTTTATATAATATACAATTATTGCATCTTGAATATGTCAATGGTCTCCATTCTATATGTGCATGTAAAGAGGATATTTATCATTAATGTTCTTTCTTCACAGCCAGCACAGAGCATGGTAGATTGTATTGCCATCATTGTATCTGTTGCTCAACTTGCTTACCCTAAACAACCTCTGACCTCTTTGCCCAGCTCTATTCACAGAGCTGAGCATGTGACATGTAGGCGATTACAAACCACTTGTTCCCTCCATCATGTTTTCAACAGCACCATTAAACCAAAGGGCTGAGTACCGGGAATATGTCCACATGCTCAAATTAACACAAAAAAGACTACATTATATTTTGATTTTTTTTGGAGTTGCTATTTCAGTGGAAGAATGAGCTGCAAGTTCATTGACAAAAAAATATATATATTTATCAATTCTAAGCATAATTTTAATTTAAGTTTGATGACAGAAACATTACACAAGCAGACAAAGACCAAAGATTTAAGCAGAGAAAATGCAACAAAGTGGCTATACCTCCACCGAAGCACATCTCTTTCAGCAAAGTTTCCTCTTTGGATGTGTCCAGCACAAACTCATCAAAGCAAGGGTCAGCTGAAGGGTGGAAGGTCTTCAGTGATTCAGTGGCTTTTTGAATCCTGAAGAACAAGCAAGCAAGAAATCAAGAAAAATCCCACAAATACTAAAATGAATCAACACAGACATTTACTGAAGAGACCATCTTGCATGAGGTATGATCATTCACATTTTCTGGCCTGGGGTCGTCTAAGACCAACTATAAACTAAATGAAAGCTTTAACAAGAAAACTAAACTCGCCACTGTAATTCCCCTGAGTGAAAACTTTCCCAGATTAACCAAAGCTGCTAAGGCAGATTAATTAGGCAGATTAGTGCAGAAGATACGGCAACACTCAGTGCTGATGGGACACTGCAGCAAAAAGCTTTTCTTAAGTGTCCTTCTGTGACTGTGTGCCCAACACATCGCAGTCACATACGTAACCACTGTAATAGGCTGAACACTAAAATAAACCCACCCAACCCAGCTAAGAAAAGCAACAAGAGAACAAGTAAAGACAGCCAACAAAAAAATAAATAAAATAGTCAGACTTTCCTCCATTTTACATCATCACAATGGTCCCATCACTCCATCAATTTTTATCTATATCTGGCACGGGTATAAAAGTTTATCCTTCTGGCCACAATTATGATTGGCCAGCAGAGTCTGAATGCATGGTGCTTTAAGCGCAGCCTTTGGGATTTCAAATGTTGGCAGGATTATAGCTATGATCATAATTGTGATTTGATGCATTGCGACATTCTAGTTAAAAGCATTTTTATTCCATTGGATCTGCACAAGTTTTGCCCCTGGACTTAGAGGCCATAACAGATTTCAAAATGTTCATCCACATGACTAAATCTTGACCAAAAGAAAACCAAAGATGTGTTCAGTTGTAATGCGTTTCCATATGTGAGAAAGTAAATGGAGTGTATGAATAAGTGAATTTTTAAAACATAATAAAAGTTAAGTCAATTGATCTCATCGCATCATATGAAAAAAAAAAATATTTAAAAGTTACTTTGTTTTAGTAGATGTAGTTGACATTGTTCCCTGGGTTTAGGCATTACACTGTAACATTAAGCTCTGTTTAAACAACTGTAATATTACTTTCACTTTGCAGGAGATCCTTCGTGCAATTGCCAACCAGAGTATTGATCATTTTTCTGAATTGATCCAATTGGCAATAATATTCTGCTGTTTACCTGACATGTAGCTGCTTTGCAGTCTGGACAAAGCAGGACTGATCCGTTTCTTTCAGCACCTCCTGGGCGTAGCCAACCAGGCCGCTGTTCTCCAACATACCCTGGTACTCCTCCACCTGCAAACGTTTTAAAGAAGCAAGGCATGAAAAAAAAAAAAAAAAATAGCATACTCTAAAAACACAAATAAAATCCTGCAGTTTCTAAACGTATCAAAACTCCTCAATTGGTTTCATGCAATCTATCATTAATTGGCCAAATGTATATTGAGGTTGGTGTGATGTTTTGTACCTGGCCTTTCAGTTGATCTATGCGTCTGTTACGGGACTGTTCAATAGATCTCAGCATTTCTGATTTTCTTTCTTGAAGAGTCTCAAACAGACGTTCAAAATGTTCGTTGGCTTGACGCTCTGCAAGCTGTCCATTTTCCTTCAGAAAAAAACAATTACAACAAATTCAAACCCCCAAAATAAAAAAAATACATTCAAAAACTGTAAAAGATAAAGGAGAGATTGATAAATACAACCCCTTTTGGTAAACAAATATTCTGAAGACTACGGCATTGAAGTCTCCAACACAGAACAGCTTTGATTCATTTTGAAACTCAAGAGCATTCCAAAAGGCTCTTGTTGTGCTCAAATATATATAGAGTATGTGTACTAAAGTCCTACTTCAAGAGAAAAAGTAAACCATTTTAAATAAAAGTTAGTCTAAAGAAACTAAGTTCAGAGCTTTGAATTTCTCTTTACACCTCAGTTTCATCTTCATTCAAAGGTTATCCAACCATTTTCAACTGGTAGGTTGAATCAATATTTATGAATTTCCAAAAATCCATTTTTTTTGGGAAATACTACCTTTTATGTTACAGTATTCTTTAATTGCATAAAAAGACAAGACATGTTAGAAAAAATTTTCAGAACGTCAAGTACAATTAAAAAAACCCTGAGCGGAGCAGAGAATGAAGGAGTTGCAGCAGCATGAGTCAGCGTCCTCTCTCCCTTACCTCGGTCTGACTGATGAGCTGGTCAAGCTCAGTAATCTGAGTCCTGACCTGGTCTTCTTTACTGATGAGATAATGGATACTCTTTGCTAGTTTCTCCTAGGGAGACAAAAGATCAGCAGCATTTAAAGAATATTTCATTTCAAACAACTTATAGAACAACATACATTTAAGTGTATCTTTACTAATGCTTTAAACATGGAACCATTTTGAAATCTCATTTGTGTAATTCTGTTTGTGCCAACACTCATCTGTGCGGTCTTGGGTCAGATCAATATTTACCTCCCATCCCACAATTCACAGCAGCAGCAGCAGCTGTAAGTAGTTCCTGAGTGTGCCATAATGCATTAGTGTTCAAAGCAGCAGAAACCCAAAACAACTGACAGAGGTTTCCAGAGCCACTCGGATCATTTGATACACAATCTATTCTGAAGTTACAATGTGTGCAGAATGATGAAGAACAAATGGTCTCATTAAATATGTAAGAATGCATTGTTTGCAGCCACACAGACAAGCACACAGGGTTGCAGTGAACGTGTTTTGAATAGCACCAGAGATTTAAACAACCATTTCATATTTTTAAACCTAGATTATTCTGTTTAAGGTTTAATTTTCAGAATTGTTTTGGAACCACAGCAAACAAAGTCTCAAATCTAAATTCTGGATTCTTAGGGGGGTCCATACATTTTGAAAAATATAAAAGGGATAAGAATGAACTAAGCTGGGGGCATAAATCTGATGTTTCTCCACTTGGGTTCACTTTCCACAGAGGAATCGTTAACAGTCTGCTGCACACAGAAGGTACAGGTCAAGCATTAATATTACAACAGGAGAAAGAGATCCAGCGACCTGTTGATTCATGGTACGGGACGATAAAATACAAGATCCAAATGAGATTTTCTATACGACACTTAATCAAACTCAAATTAAATATACTTGTGCAAGTTTTGTAATTTGTGACCATATGCATTGAATGCCTTCCCCTGTAACAAACGATGTCCAACCTATAGGATTTTACTGTAAAAATATCAATAGTCCAAAGTGTTTTTCAGCACATGACCACATCGCCACTGACTCACTCAGACTAATCTTTGTTATCTGGAGAAAGCTTTTTGTAGCACTCCCAAATACAATGCAGAAAAACAATTTAAATTTATTCCAACTTATTTTTTTTCCAGGAAAGCAAACTGTCTGTACCTTGAGGATCTTGTAAGCACTGCTCATCGAAGTGACTTTGTGGTTGGCGTGGGACCCTCCCAGTTTACACAAATGACACACCGGGCGTCTGCAGACTTCACAGTACATGTTCACCTTCTCCATCTCATGCTCTGGACACATGAGCACCTGAGAAATTCAACATATCACACTATTATTGTCTGAGGAAGTCGTCCGGGGCACAAGTGCTGCTCACAGCTGCATACTATAGAGTTACATCATCCATTTAAACAAGGAGTTAAAATTAGACCTGAAGAATTTATGAAACAGTCAGCTGGAGAGCAGATAACTGCATGCAAGGTTAAAGCAACACAGATCAAAAATGAGCTGAAGGGAAACAGGAAGAGGATCTGAACTTTAAGTAGTAGGAAGTTCTGAATAATAATTAAAAAGTCCTAAAGTATACAGAGATAAAACTGCATTTTTAAATGCCAAGATCCCCCATAGAGATCAAGCATTTTTAAGTTGAGCAGCTTGATTAAATTGAGCTTCTCTAAAAGTCTATGAATCTTTTTAGGTTTCATCCTCACACGGTACCCTTTGCATTTTATCTGAAGCAGTAAAATTTACAAATTGCTGCACCAAGTGGCGAGGCTAACCGTTAGCAATAAGCGCTAGTATTCAATGCATTTATCGCTTTAACATTTAAACTCCATTTCATACAAAGTTACCATTTCAGAATGCCAATGTCAGACTGAATTTTAAAAGACACATAAATCACCAAGAGGTATTTTTCATGTTTGTTCTCTAAACCTTAAAAAAAGATGCTCAATACTAGCTTATTTTAATTTAAATGTTAAAAACAGCTCTTAACCCTTAAAAAGTGTTAGAGAAAAAAAAGCTTTAATAAAAAAGTTTTGTCCAAAACTGATCCAAGACCTGGCAGTCAAAAACTAAAAAACTGTTCAGAAAAAATTATGTGCAGCCTTCAGAGAATCACATCTCACAAGCAGTGATGCTGTTTACCTTTGGCCTAAAATTCGTGGTAGGACCAACATACTCATGCTGGGCTTTGGGGGTGCCCCATGGATGGTGTAATTTGAAGCACTCATTGCAGTAAGCTAGCTTTGCAGTCCATGCAGCTCTTAGTTGCCTCCTGCTGGGTTGGAGGTTTACAGACGTTACACATGATTGCAACGGCCGCGCGGGCAGCCTGCCTGTAACGCTCGACGATGCTCTCCAGGGTGAAGTTACGGAACAACATGCTGATGCCGCGCTCTCCCAGGTCGATGTCATGCTGGCAGCCAGGGCACGGGATGGCGGTGACCCGGGGAGTCACAGACCCTCGGCGCCAGCCCGGGGATGAGATCGAACCTGAAGGAAAGCAAAGAGCCATGCATTAGGTAAAGTTCATGTGCCATTTGGATTCCTACCCTCAGGCCATTATGGTTCCAGTCTTGTTAGAGGCTCTATTTGGACATGCAAGGATCAACGTAATGAATTACAAGAAGGGAATAGTTTCCATGAGAGTCAAATGGGGGTCTTTGTTGAATCTGAGACCTCATCTGTGCCGGATTCTGGGTCATTACATCATTGGGGGTAGCATAAAAGCTATGATCTTAAGGCCAAAACGCCATTGTGAGCAGCCTTCACAAATAGGGCCTCTGTATGTTTCCCTTTGTGCTTTATTTCCACAATGACAACTGCTCAGAAACATGGGTACATGGAGCAAAACACCAGCACAAGCAATGCAGGGAGCAGAGGTCATCCAGAGGAAAAAGTACAGAAGGGGAAACCATCTGGGAAGAATGGAGCATTAGTGAGGATTCATCAGATGATACTGCAACCTACCAGCTAATTAATTAGAAATATTTCATAGTCATCCAACACCTACAATGCAAGTGATGCTAATTTTAAGTGCAATCAATGATTTGGATGAGTTTTCCCATCTATCCATCCATTTTCTAACACCCTTATCCCTTAGAGGGGTCGGGAGGGCTGCTGGTGTCTATCTCCAGCTAACGTTCTGGGCGAGAGGCGGGCTACACCCTGGACAGGTCGCCAGTCTGTCGCAGGGCAACACAGAGACAGACGGGACAAACAACCATGCACACACACACTCACACCTAGGGAGAATTTAGAGAGACCAATTAACCTAACAGTCATGTTTTTGGACTGTGGGAGGAAGCCGGAGTACCCGGAGAGAACATGCAAACTCCGTGCAGAAAGACCCTGAGCAGGGGACCCAGAACCTTTTTGCTGCAAGGTAACAGTGCTACCAACTGCGCCACTGTGCAGCCCTCCAATTGGGGAAAAAAAAAATCTTAACATAACCATGAGACCAAGTAGTAAAATGCTATAGATATAAATGTCAAGCAAATGAACAGATATCAAAGGTCCAGTTCAATACAACACTAAAAATCTCTTGAAGCAGCAGCAGAAGCTTTCAAGAGATTTGCACAATACTCATCTTGTTACTGATGCTGCAGCAGCATCGCAACAAGGCAGCAGCACAAACTGTTCACAAGATCACATCACAGAGACGAGCAGTATGACCACACTGAAAGCCAGCAAACTTAAGTCAGTAAACACACAGAAATCAAAATATTGCTTCACGTTTTTGGGGGACAGGGGAAGAGAGGAGTGCTGGATTTATCTCAGTTTGCAAGCCAGTATTTCCACTTCGTTTCCTGGGACCTGGAAATTAAATCAAACACTCCTCAGGTAAGCCAAACACACAAGGAGGCCACATCAAACAGAACTTCTGCAGGAACAAGGTAGAGGTGAAGGAAAGTAAAAAGCTGTGACAGAGCAGCAGCAAACTGATTTGTGTAGCCATGTACATGCTAGGTGAGATGGTGACTGTGTGGGGATGGCTTACTAGAAGGTGGTAAACTCGGAATACGGGCAAAATATTAAACGAAACCTTCCTTCTGATAACTGCACATTATGGCAATAGATGTCATTGGATGATGAAAGCCTTATTTAGAGCAACTAATAACCCCCACGGACATTTCTATTCCGGAAAGGTGATCAATAAATGGATGTCTTTAGACAGCATGACAACTCAGGACAAAAAATATCCATATATGAATTATTTTCTAGAGCTGAAGAAAGACCTTAAAAGAAGTCGTTGCAGGTCTGAAAAGGGACAATTTGTCCCAGGAGATTTTTTCTCCCCAGTCAAGAAAACAAAAGTTCGTTGAATTGTTTCTTAGTCAATAATAATCACTTATTATCTAAATGAAAAAAAAAAACTTTCCCAATCCCTGGAGGTCTATAGCTTTCGTCTTTGGTAAACTTCAATGTTGTAATATGAAATGCCACCAATTTTCTGCAAAGACTTTAAAGCGACCCGTTTTTCCACAAATGCTTGTAGAGGCAGTCTGCTTGCCTCGGTCCCGATTTTATATACCTGTGTGAATGGAAGTGATTGGAAATTCTGATGTCATTGATATGGATGGCTGAGTCAACACTTAGCAATATGTGGCATCGGACTCTGACCAAGTAATTTTGTGAAAAGTTGGTTTTTATTTTCAAATCCAAAATCAGCTTGGTTACCCATTTTCAATTTTCTTTTTCCTTTAAAACTTATTTATGCTCTGAGGCATCTTGTTTAATCAGCCAAGATGGGTTAAGTGGTAAATATATTTCTTTAATAGCTTTTTACTCCTGAATCTAACAAAATCTGAGCATCAACAAAGTATTGATATTGATATCTGTTTTCTTAATCAGTTTGATCCGTCCAAAAACACAAATGTACAAAATAATTAGCAGTAGACTAAACATTTTTTTTGTTTTGTTTTTTTACTAGCTGTATGATTGTCAGGTTTGGGATTACAGAGAAAGAGCTTGAGGGCAAACATTTCTGTCCATAAAGTACTTAAACATACTTTCAACTTTATATGCCGTTATCTTTTTACATTGAGAACGACATTAATCCTTCTCACTAAAACGGTTGTACTCGCCAGCAAGATTTATGAAGTCGAGCCAATGAACACACATTCCAGTTTTAGATCAACTCCCAGGAAACTTCCCCACCAATTTTGGTCCTTTGTGCTCTTTTTGGCAGAGGGCCCCTGTCTGCTTTAAAACATTTTTAATACCTTTGTCAGCATGAAACAGCCCTCTTATCAAGCTGGCCTCTTTATGGATAAATATTCCTTTATATTTTCATCTGACAGAGTGGAGTTTGTATGGTTGTGTTAAGAGGTAAAGCTGGAAATGTAGAGGTAGAGGTTCAACCAAACTAGGGTCTTAGAGGGGTTCTATTGCAACACTGTACTCACTACTATAGCTACTGAAAACACGGATCCCGCGTCTACCTCGACTTCCAAACGACCTTCGCCCTGCGGCTGCAAGCAATGAACAGAGAGGTGAGATGAGACCAACAAGAAAAATAAAATGACACATGATGTGAAAGTGACGAGTGAATCCAGCTGGTAAAAGCATTACAGTGGATAAGCAAACTTAAACTAAGGAAAAGGCAAGAAAACAAAACAGGTGGTGAATAAAAAGTATATTTAACCAATTGCTTAATTCTAATTGGTTATCTTTATGCTTAAGGGCTTAAAATGAAAATGGCACCACAAACATGTTTTATGTTAAGAATCAGGTCAGAAGAGTCTGACAGCGATAAAAATACATAAATAACTGGTGCACTATCAACTAAAGCTGTCTACTAAGAAAACAAAAGTTGTACTTTATACAACTTGTAAGACTATTTTAACCTACAACCCAATTTTTAAAAAAAACAAAACAACTGATTTTGATATTTTGTCATAACCAACCCACCTTAAATCAATGTGAACCAATATTATCGGAGAGGCTAGTATTTAGACAGTACAATATATTCCACTAAAGCACTACAAGGCTTATTGCATTTCCCCCCCCCCCCCCCCCCAATAGTCTAGTTCTAGTCACAACCAGGGGCAGAGATTCCTTGGAACTAATTTAATTTCTGTCACAAAATCCTTTGTGTAGCTCTGTTATGAAGTTGCTTTTAAATGCCAGTCTCTGGAGCCAAATGACCAGTTAACATGCAGAGCATCGTGTTGATTTACAAAAGTTGGTTTCGGGAGTCATTAAATAAACGTTCAGGGATAGAAACTGAAAGACACTCCTAATGTGAAAGTATCTGTCTGCAGGGACGATGACAAATAATCTTGTGTCTTGCTGTTCCTACATTACAATTCTCTACAGAATAAATCCAAGTATCAAAACATCTTGGAAGAAACATTTTCAGTAGCATGAAGAGGCTCAGTTCCTGTGAAAGAAAAACAAAAAAAACAGAATCTATGTAGCTTTTTCTTGTCCTTTAAGCAGAAAGACAAAGGTAAACCCTCACATCATCGTTGTTTAGCAAACCTTATATTAGGCCTTTAAACTTTGGTCTTTGAAACTGAAAGTCCTTCAAAACAGAGACGTTAGATATTACCCAACAAACAAAAAGCCTAACCATTAACTTTTTAATCCAATCATCTACAGCTGATTAAGCCATTGTTATTTCACATCTGAAACTTATCAGGTATGGAGATAAATTCATCACGCTTCTCACTGGTCAATAATAAATGCTAGTTTCGTTTTTGGATTTGTTCACTCAAGACTTTTGACCTCTCAATTTTGGGCAATTCTATATTTTGTATAAAACATCTACAAGACATTTAAACCAAGTTATCTGAACTGATGCATTTTATCATCAAAATTAAATAATAGTCAAAAAGAAAAGGTTTTTGTGACCACCATCTTCTTTCTCAGTACATCTTGTCCGAGCTGCCTACTGACAAATATAGGCTTAAGTCTTTTCCCCTCCGTTCATCTAATCCCTCATTCATTCCTCACAGGCAGGTCGCATCACTATGGCTACACGTTATCTGATCTCCGAAGAGTGGGGGCAGAACAACAACAAGTTTCCCCACTTGTGAGTTTGGGCCAGTAGTGTGCTTAAAGTTTAGCAAAAAAACACCCCAAACCCACAAAACCTGAGCCTCTTAATCTGCAGATTAGATGCGTTTAAGACGTGAGCAAATTCACCACTAATCACAGAGGGAATTCCACAAACTCCATAAATAACCCAAGTTAAGAAAAAAGTGACAAATATTAAATGCAAAGTTAGTTTCTGCACCAGCAAATTGTGTCATTTGTTTACTAAAAGGAGGCATTTGATCATTTCCTGCATCAACAGATGAAATCCTGTCTGTGAAGAATGAGCTCTTTCAGGCTGCTGAAGCAGGCTCTGAATGAGAGTTTGAAAGCATACAGAGGTTTTTCAGCCAAGGCTGAATAACTTACTGAAAGCCGTTCCCCTCACTGTACTCCAGGGATTTCTGCTCCTCTGGTTCAAGTTCCTCATGGTACATTATGGCAACGTGGCATCTCGGGTTCATGACTACAGCAGGTCAAATCTGAGGTAGTCATCGGGGGCATTTTTTGAAAGTAAGGCCCAACAGATTCAATCTGAATTTTTAGTTTGGTTTCTTATCTGTTAAGTCTGACAAGACTCTTAGTCACAGATTCAAAAGGTGGCTACTTTAACTTTTAGCATTTGAATATGGTGCTTTCACTGATGGGAAAGAATTCACATTCTTGAGTTTCTGACAGGCTCGTCAGGTCAGAGACGATCAAACCAAAACAAAAAACAAAAAAAAAAACAATTTGTTGAATTGTTAATACTCCTGAAAGATTTAAGTTTTCATCAGATGTGGATCTCTTAAAAATAAGACTATAGCTTTAATTTTATTTAAAAAGTCACAAGTTAAAAATGTATACCCTTCATTAACATAAAAATATTTCTTGCCGCTACACCAGCCTAATCCTACTTTTAATTGCTTTGTTCCAGTTTTATTTGGATGATTTATATGAATTTGGATGTGAATTTCCCTCTGCGATTAATAAAGTACATTCATTCATCTCAAAAGGTCTCATTCCCATCATCCTAATCTCTAACTCTGGATAATCAAGATATCTGAGCATGCAGCATCTCATCCTCACTGCAACCTACCCTGAATTTTAAGTTAAAAAAAAAAGAGCAAACATACATTTCATACAACTGTTGAAGGATTGGAAGGTGACAGAAAATTGCAGAAATAAATAGCTAGAAGGCATTCATTTCCCCGCAGGTGCGTTAAAAGCAGCTAACAGAGACAATCAGGAGGCAGACAGATCTTGTCTTTGCACTTTAACCCTGCAGCCCATCAAATTCCTTTCTCTGTTCCATTGTGCCTTTAAAGAATGAGATTAGAAGAGGTGCTGACTGAAATTAACAGTTTTCTAAAGTTTGTTCCAGTTTATGTGGGACAACGGCAGGAGGGAGGGCTGTGTCTGCACCACATTTAAACACACAAATACACAATACTTGTCCTACTTCCTGCTGCTCAAACTAAGCCTTTTCACTCATTTGCATCAGCTAAAAATTTGCTTATCGGTTCACAAAATACTCACACTGCCTGTTTCTCCTCATTAGTAAATACATCCTGGAAGATCATGTACATTTCTATAAAGCAAATATGATTTTGAACTACATGTGATTTGAAAGCAGAGTTAAAAGCTGAAGTTAAAAGGAAATTGCAAGAGGAACAGAATAACAGGAAGTTAACACTACTGTGGAAAAAGTAATTTTGACTTCAGTGGAAGCCATTAAACATGACCCAACACCCATCTTTTCCCAAGGCCTGGTTATTAATTTCCATCAGCTCAAATAACTGCTAATCAGGTCGAAGCACCGTTTTCCCGACAGCAGTTCCCATTAATAACTAAACACGCTGGATCCCAACACTAATCACCTCAACTGTAAATCCCATTCCTGCAATACAAAGAAAAAAAAAAAAACTTTCATTCCAGCCACAAGAGAATTTAATCAATTTGCTTTCCTTACCGCCCAAACTCACCTGATCTGACAAGCCTGTCCAGCCTCTCCATGGAGGGGGAAGGCACCCTGGACCGCGGGCTGCCCGGCACCGAGCTCTCAGAGCCAGCATCGAACGAGTCCTCATAGTTCAGCATCAACAGCTCTTTGACGCACTTGTGGCAGACGCTGTGCTGGCAGGGCAGGATGAGCGGGTGGGTGAAGAGCTCCTTGCAGATGGGGCAGATCAGCTCCCGCTCGATGTTCTTGATCGGGACCTGGCAGCGGAGGACTAAATTACCAACAGTGTCTCCACCACAAAAAACATGCTTAAAACTTTAGGTTTACTCCCACTGGGAATGTTATCTTGAACACAAGTCACCAACATACAGAAGCTTGAAATGTGCTTGGTTAGAAAATAAAGAAAGCCAAACCAAGTTGGGGAAACAAACATGAAAGAATGTGTTTGATGGTTGGTAAACACCGAGATGTGGACATTTTGGCTAAAGTGTGGCAGAAAACCAGCACAGATGTGAAACATGGTGGTTGTAGAGTTGCATTCTGGGGATTACTATTCATACATGGTGAGATTTGAGGGGCATTGATAAAACCCTAGAGGCTGAAAAAAGCTTCACACTGGGGCAGAGGTTCACCCTCCAGCAAGGCAACACCCATTAGCACATGTCCAGAACGCTCACAGGCCTCTGCAGAGGTAAAAAGATGCTGAAGAGGCGTTTGATTCTAGAAAGGAGGCAAGTAAAAGTTGCAGGGCAGTAGAGCTGAAGGACTGGACTTGGACATCCATGGTCCAGTCAAAGTCCAAAGTCAAATACAATTGGGTATTTGTGGAAAGACTTGAAAATTGAAAATCTGATCTTGACCTGTTTCACAAATATTTCAGTATCTTGAGGTCCAACTCTGGCAGAGACATAAAACTAAAAACTTGCAATTGTAAATGCAACAAAAGGGAATTCTGCAAGTAGGGGGGCAATTGAATACACCTCAAACTTAGTTTTCATTAATACATCATATGAAATCCTAAACACACACTTACATGTGGGGTTTCAAAGCAAAAAGTTCATCATTTAAGGGTAATGAATGCAATCAAAAGCACAGAACAAAAGACATTTGAATGGAAGAAACCTTATAGAGTCCAAGAACCAATGAAACAATAAGGTCAAGATACGTTTTGCAAATTTTAGGGGTATTCAGCAGAATTAGTGACCTCAATTTCTCACAAAGAAAGCCCCAATGAAGCCACCATAACAGCCATTTATCATGTTCTTCCCACGTTTCTGATAGCATTACAACAGTAATAATCACCATGTTCATTTGGAACCCAATAAAAGTTAAAGTTTGAAAATATTTTGGTTGTATTTTCATCAATAAATTAAGCTCTGCTGATAGTTTAATTTAATTTTTTAACTACTACAAAATGAATGCAACAGTTGGTCATAATAAAATGGTTTCCAAGAGACCGTTGCTAAGACAATTATATATTTTTTGTCTCTACCCCTAACATTGTCAGATACCCCCATAAAAAACATTTATTCAAAGTTTCATGCTTGTATCGAATTTCGAGAAATTCTATCCATATTTTACACCAATCATCCAGGTTACATAACACGGGATTAACCCTGGCTAAATATAGAGAAACACAAATACCCCCTTCAGTATCTCACGTTTTAACATAAAATGAGGACAAGAAAGTCATTTTAAAAGCTGCACGCCAACTTCTAGCGTCCAACAACCAGCCGCTGATTGTTAATTTAGCTCAGATGGTGCGACTAACCCAAGCTGCCACATATCCAGCGTGTTAAAGTAACAATGCCCAGAAGGATAAAGGAAGTTTAATGACAGAGAGACACACAAAGCTGCCCACAAGCGGAAGAAAAGCCCAAGAAAGACGAAACAAAGACTCGAATCAGCAATGAATGGACAACTCTGCCTGCTCTCTGTCTGTCTGTAACTGCAGCAGGCAGAAGAGCCACAGGCTGATTTAACAATGAGTGAAACAAACATTATCTTCTTACCGAAAATGCACCACTGCTTCGCCGCATCTCCGCAGTCATGATGAGGCAAAAAAAATATATATTTTGATTTTCGTTTCTATTTTGTTTCTCTTTCTGTCTGAGGTTAAAGTTTAAAAACGCCTTGTTCGATCAATTAGTCCAGGACAAACCGCAGCAAACTTTCCCGACTGGAGGAGGGGAAGATGCCAAGCAGGCACGGCAGCGTGAATATAAAGAGTGACGGTGCGCTACACCACGCCACGCCACGTTACGCCGGCTGTCCGGGGGTGAATCAGCAGCTACTCCGCTGCAGCAGCGAGTGCAGCCCGGGGGGAGGATATGAGAGGCAGGCAGGCAGGCAGGCAGGAGGGAGGGGGATGGATCTGGGAACTGAGACTGCTGCTGCTGCCGCCGCTGCTTTTATTGACTTCAGGAAAAACATTATTAAACGCCCTCTTTGTTGCTTTGATGAATTTCTGCAATACAAGTTTCCACTCAGTGACACTCCTTTTTTTAAATTCAGAGAGTTACGTCAATTTTCCTGACATTTTTCCACGCAGAAATTCTTCACACCGTTTGTGGCCCTCATCTATTGAACTGAACTGGAAAAAAAGAACGAGCAGATCTAAAACTTGATCAGCATGGATACTGTTTTTTTTTTTTGTTATTATGTAAGGAACACCAAAACAGAAGTGGGGAATGACAAATTCAGTCTTTTGGCGCTAATAATGGAGCTTCTTGACATTCGGTAGTTGTTTGTGGAGTTTCACAGGCTTCAGTGTTTACACACCTCCAGCCAAAAAATTATTTAGAGCACACAGAATAAATCTCCATTGTTATGCTGATAAAACTCATCTATATTTATCCATAACATTGAAACTATGGCCCACTATATTCCTGTTCTGGCTTTGGTCAAATGACCCTTGGCAAATTTGTACTCATATTGTGTCTTACACATGACCATTTTGTCCATTCATACTTGGATTTTGTAACTATAAGCAAATAATTTTGCACCCATTTGCAATTTTGGTATTTTTTGGTTAAAAAAACAAAACAAAAAGAAATGTACATTTTGCAGAAACCATTTGTCAACTCCTACCCAACAGGCGATGTTGGGAAGGGCGTTTTGTGCCTGTTTTGATTTCTATATTTTATTCGAGGACTAGACAATTTAGTTATGATTCTAATAACTATTATCTACTGGCGAAGGGAAACTGTGACTGGCAACCTCCTGATTTAAACTGTAGGGCTTTGAATGCCTCAGCAAATAGGTCTAAATTGGGTGAAACAGTAGAACTCAGCAGTCTTTTTTTATTATTATTTTTGTGAAATTTAACTAATCAGCATCAAGTTTCCCATTCAACTTTTTTAAAAATAGGTTTGTTGGGCTTTTGTAAGACAAATAGTTAAAAGGTAAAACATGTACATGATGTTATTTCAAAAAGACTTGTCTGTTTCCTGCTACTTGTCCTGTTTAGACAGCATGCTCTGCCTTTGTATGAACTCATGTTATATGAATCATGCTCTGTAATTGTCCCTGGCCACCTAATCCTTCAGGTTGTGTAAAATAATTTAAATATGTTAGTACAGCATCGAATTACTTTCCGGTATGAAGTTGCAAAACAGGGGATATGTAAATGACTCCATTCTCATAAACTGAGTTAACCCTGCTGTATAAGAAGAACTTAACCGTCTCAGTCATAAAATGATTGAGACAGTCTCCAAAAAACTGCCTCTTTTCTGAAAAGTTAAAGATTTCAAAAGTATTATTTTTATTAAAACATTCTAATCTTACAAAGGTTATTTCTGATAAACAAGAGCATTTAGCCAAAATAAAAAAAAAAACAAGACAAATTTTATTTCAATTTCAGTACAGAAAGGAATATTTTTAAGAGAAAATTAGCCCAAAGAATAATTTTTAACAGATGTATTTTTGCTGCTTTTGCAGTTCCTACACAGTAATGATAAAAGATAATAATAAAAATTGGCTTTTATGCAGATTCAGTTAATTTAAATAAAAAAGAAAAGCACTGAAAGGATAGAAGAAAATCCTAAAGTTATCATACATTCTGCATAGAGCAAAGTATGTTTTATTGAATATATATTTATTTATAGAATAAAGGTTACATACATAGCACAAGAGGAAAAGTAGAAGTATCATCAAGTGTCACTTAGCTAGATTGAAAAGAAATTGTTCACTGAGTCGGGATTCCATTCATCAGATACAAACTTAGTATATTAGCATTTAACAAAACAGTCTGATCAAATTTTCTCAATATTTGTTGTGGGTCAGAGAATTACAGCTGATTGCACTGAAATTATTTCAGATCAACTAACTGCTCTATGTAGATCTCACTATGCTGCTTTTACATTAAGCATTTTCAAAGTAGCACAGTTTGGGTTAGAAAACCTAAAAAATGTTGAGTCTTTTTTAGTAAAATGATTAATTATGAAGTCTCAAAGGGCAATGAAAGTATCTATAGCATTAGTGGAATTACTTTCTTTGTCCTTAGCAAGCAGAAATGTGTTAGTAGGTCAGTGGTTCTTTAATACTGTAGACAGTATCGCTTTTCTCTCCATCACAAAAGAGGTTTTGTATTGAGATCTGCCAGCTGGCTGAGTAAAGTCCCCCTGCTCTACCTTTACCTGTGCTCCAGTTTTGTCTCACGGTGGGACATCCTGACTACACCGATTACTCCAAGCTCCTTCAAAACTGTTGAAATAACCAGGCCAATGGTCGCTAGGTTTACTGAATAGATACTGTATGTCTGACATTAAGAGAATAAAAATCAGTCTCTCAAATGTTGCAAAAAAAAAAAAAAAACAAACTATGGACAATCCAGAGCCAAAACTACAACCAAAGGGAGAAATGTTTTTTGAGGCAAAGATCAATGTTAGATCTGGATTAGGCGAGTTACATCAAAGAAAGATTTTCAAAGGAAAAATCAGTGCAAGTGACAATAACTTGTAAATGTATAAAGCATATAGAAGTAGAAGCTCAAATAATATCATATTATTGTCGAGGAAAAATACCTAAAATTGTTCTATTTCATTTGGGTTCATCCTTACAGATTAGCTATTTTACTTCAGAAAAGGGAGACGTTTCTCAAACTGCTGCAGCAAGGAGTGGCATTAGTTTTTGGGGGAACGGTGTGGGGGGAACCAAGTCTCCATGGCGACCATTAGATGATATTTGTATCCCATCTGGTTGTTCAGGAAGCATGCCAGAAAATGCCTTTTTCTGCTCTACCATCACAAATGTAAATGTGTGAGAGGAGTGTGTGGTTTGGTCACATTGAGCTGCACCAGAATCCATTTTTCACATTTTATCCCTTTGTCTCAGTCCTCATGTTTCAGAAGAGTCTGGTAAAGGGAATTCTTCTCTGATGCCTTGTTTGAAGTTTTTAGATATATTATCTAAATTGCAGTTAGTTATTTTTAAAAAGTATGAAAAATAGCAAAGGTTAATTATATTCCGCTAAAATTATTTATGCCAACAAACCCTACAATGTGTAGTTTAACATGTGTCAGTATTTTGGATATATATGGTGCTACTTTTCAAGCAAATGTAGTGAAAACGCTGTTGTGTTTTTCTCCTTAAAATGCATAGCTACAATAACAAACACCTAATGTACTAAATATATACAATTTTAAGAATAATATGTACAGTAAAACAAATCCTCAAAAGCTGCACACATTATAATAACAGTAGCATTGATGAATATATTTAATGTATATTTGAAGACGATTATTCGTGGTGATTTTAATGATGGCATTTGAGAAACTGTAATGTTTATTGCTTGTTGCATAAATGGTTACTGTATTATGTTTTTATTGTGTAAAGGTCTTTGAACTTCCTTGTTACTGAAATGTGCTTTACAAATAAACTTGACTTGATTTGACTATAGTATTATTGTTGGTGGCTTATGCACAATACAACAAAAAACAGACTATAGACAAAGGTCTCAAACTGTGTGCGTCTAGGACTGGTGTGCATGCTCCAACATATTTAATCAAATGCCTGAATGACCTCCACATTGTGCAACCGAGTTCTGTGAATAGCTTAAGTGTTTCAATCAGCTCTGTTTAAGCAGAAACACGTCTAATAAACTGTATGCAAAGTTGCTTAGATGAAAAACATGGGACTTTTTCAAACGTTTTCAGAGAGATTATGCAAAATGTAATAAAATACAACGAATTCGTCTGTGATTCAGTTCCATACAGTCTGCTCTTTTTTCCTGTCACGGCTCTATGCACGCGTGAATAAACCTCAGAGCTGACTAGAAACACACATTGGCACACATTCTGTCAGTCCGAGGTGGGCAAAGGCAGCAGCTCGCTCTGTGCGGTCACCAGCAAACACCTCTGTCTGAAATATATCTGCTCCCACATATTGGCAGAACTCAATGACCTGTCAGACTGCAAACCCACCCAACAGAGATGCAGATCAAAGCCAAAATGCTTCCATTGGATCAAATTAATACAGTCTATAAGTCTATATAAATTGGTTATAAATGGTTATAAATTCAGAGTAAAATAATTAATTCTGCACATTTAAAGAGAACAGAAAGACAGATGCATATAGTGTTTATTATAGGAAATAACAGGAGCTAAGCCTATCCACTTTAAGCAAATAGGCTAATTATAGCTCATATCAGAATAGAATAGAATAGAATAGAATAGAATAGAATAGAATAGAATAGAATGGGTGTGAGTGAGCATGGCTTCCCGCCTCTGACAGCCTGCAGGCCGGCCCCCGGCGCTGACAGGCAGACCGCTGCTGTCAGAAGAGCCATAAATCATCGGGATGAGGCTCACCTCTCCCCGCTCGATCCGCTCCACGATGCTGGCGAACTCCGTCATGTCCTCGGAGTCTGACATGGCTACGGATGGGGACGGATCCAGCGCAAGCTCGCAGCTACCGACCGCTCAATAAAGCGCAGCGATAATGGAGGGGGAGAAATGGGCTGCAGAGACTTAGAGGAGGAGGATCGACAGGCTGCACAGGGGAAGGTGAGATGGCATCATGTGGCAGGAGCGGCTCCTCTCATCACCATCCTCTCTCCTCCCTCCTTCCTCTCTCTGTGTGCAAGCTCATGTTTTGTCAGGAGAGTCTACAGGACATGCGCCGGCTGCTGCTTGGTGATAGCTGGCTTCTTTTCTGAGGAGAAACCCCCCCCCCGCCCTCGTCTCTGCTGTCCTCCTCCTTCATCATCCTCTTCATCCCTCGGCGGCGATGTCTCGACCCACAGAGCTCTTTGTACCCGCCCCTTCCAACATCGACCATCACCGACTCTGGTTTTATCCACCTGTCGCTATAAATAATCCCATTCTTGGAGAGATCAGAATGTTGGTAAAGAGGTTAAGAGGAAGAATCGTAAATCTGTTGGTGACATCAGTCTTCATGCCTAAATGACTCAAATATGAGCACCTCTCTTTGTATTTTTATATTTAGAAAATTACATATACACAGGACGAGGTAAAGCACCCAAAAATGAGTAGCTACTTCAACATATTTTTACTTGAGTATAAGTAAAAAAGTATTCTGCAAAAACCCCGGCTACATAAGTACTGAGGAATTGTCTGAGTAATATTGAATCATAGCATCTGATGCCATCAGTCAAAATGTAAGGTTTGTGCAAATTCTGGTATTTTTAAAGCTAAAACTGAAAAAAAAATCAAAACCCTATGGAATAGGTAATAAATATGTTAGAACAAGGTAAAGTATTTCTAGTGACAATAAATAGTGCTTACAGTATCTTCTTGATCTACACATGGTACATCGTGTTCACCAGATAGAAAATTACATTAAAACAATAAAGCTTTTGTACAAAAAAAGCTTCACTTTATCATAAGCTGTATTGTTGTGCCTGTCGCTGCTGCGTTTTTGGTTAAAACAGGATTGTTCTTCTTTCAGTAAAGTTACTAGCAGTGGTTTACAGTAGGCAGAAATCTAACTCAAGTCAGAGCAGCGAAGCAGTGTATGCTTACAAACACAAGTCGGTGAAAAACAGGATCAGCATGAGGCTACATGTAGAATCTAAACTTGCTGGAGAAAAATGAAAAGCTTAGAACAGGTCAGTGTAACGGAGTGTTATGACAGCTGAGAGGGATCATGACCCGAGGGAGACCGAAACAGCAAACCAGAGCGATAGATACATATGAAGGCTAAGAAAGAGCAAAGAGACCAGTTCTTAATCAAACTCGCAACGCTCAAATCATAGCAGCTTGATTTTAGTTTGTTTGATCAATTTCAAAACTCATTTCTGTGAGTGTGTTTTGTGTCCTAGAAAGCGAAGAATAATGAAGAAGGACCACCTCTATTTTCTTCGACTTCGCCTGAAATCAAAAACTAAATGGTTGAAAGCTGGAGACAGTTTTGTGTTCCCACAGAACAAACATCAAAAACACACACCAAGACTGGTTACCAGCCGTTATGAGAAGAGCGGTCACATGTCCAGACAATCAGCAAACTGTTGACCCCCGGATTTGGTAGGGGGTGCATCTCGATGCGGCTCAGCCAATCAGCTTAACGTTGGCCAGAGCGCAGAATGTGGGGCGACAACGAGAAGCCAGGATTAGGTTTGTGTTTTCCATTTTTCTGGCAATGTCACTTGTTCCGCATCAGCAGATGGCCTCATGGCTTCACGCAGACAAATTCCCTCCACCCCGGTGAGCATGGCGAGGGGGACGCCAAGAGACCGCCCTGACAAAAAGCAGCAGGAGTATGACTACATACATAACTCAAAAACTGCAATCATTGCTAAATGGCATCACAACTGAAAACCTGCAAGGCTGAAGTACAGTATGTGATTAGTTATCTCTAATCACTTTAAGACAAACGAAAAAGAAAAACTTTAGTTCTTTAATTTTCTCTAGAAGCAGTCTCTTTTCTCAGAGTAAATCTTGGTTTGGTCAACAACTCCTCATTGGGTGTGAAAGGGGCCAAGTCATTATTCAGCCATTTATCTTCGAGGCCTCTGCTGGGAAACCAAGCTGTGAGCTACTGGCCGTATGTAATTGTGCGTTGTTCAGCAAAAGGAACAAGGATTTATTGAACTCTGAATATCCTCCTATTAAAAATGTAGGAGGAAAATCATTCATGTTCGGTGTATGGAGTTTCAGATATCCTCCATTCCGGTTCCACAGGAAATAAAGATGAATTTGGACTTTAGGAACCGTTTCTAGGAACAAGGACGGTTTACTGGGGTCATTCTTTTACTGCTTCTTTTACAGCGTCCACCGGGGCAAAACAGATTGCCAGGGTACGACTTTACCCTCCTCCACACCAAAAAAAAGGCCTAGTGAGAAGGTTTGCACTGTTTACATTTTACTCTAGGAGAGTGGTTTTCTCAGCATTTTGTTTCAGTCCTCTAAGTTTAAACTCTACATTTAATGGCTTGTGAATAACAAATTCATGCTGCTGGCTGTCTGTGGAGAAGAAAGGGCTATCTCATCTGTTTAATGTAATATTTAGGGTTTAAAACAATTTTGTTAGAACATTTTAGAGTGTTAAGTTCCACAATTCAGGAAAGTCAGGAAAGTCCAAAGAAAACAGGAACTGTGCTCTCTTGGGACAAGTTGCACAGATTCAGTTTATTAAGTTTTTAAGATATCAGTTAGAGTTAGATGTTTTTTCTTAATGTGAAAGGATTTTAATGCGGTTATAGAATGTAAACAAGAAAATCAAAAGTTAAGATTTTTGGTTGCAGCACACATGGCTGCAATCCCAATGTGAGCTACTGTCTCCTCTGCTGATAGCTATGCAGTCTAGATGAAAAACATCCATAAAAACATCCATAAAAACACATAATGATAAGGTCAATTTTCACTCCTTTCTATGTTCATGTTCATGTGTTAGTTGATCAGAGCACCATATACAACAGGAATGTGACCGACCTGCAACTTCACAAGACTGCACTAAAGAAATAAATGGCTTGTTATGTTGTTGTTTATGTTGTTTATTCATCCAGAAAATGATGTCCAAACCAGAGGTGAGCTCCATGCTAAAAAGAAAAAGAAAAAGAAAAGTCATTACTCATGTTTAAATGTGTGTAACACATTATTCACGTTACAAATTTTATGGCAGTTCATGATGCGCTTTAACCTACTGGAGGCGACACTTAACAGCCCCATAAAAAGCTACATAAACCAGTGAGCTCTCTGCCCGACTGAATAATTAATATTTTGAATTGATTGGCATATCTTTCAGCACAAAATGATTAAGGTAAATGGCTACCTAAGATAATTATTACATACACACTCACATAAGGTAGATTAAAGCTGTAATTGGATAATACTTAACTCATTCTGCAGCAGATTGTGGTTTCTAGATTGGGTCTCAGTGCCGCTTTTGTCTCACGTTACTGTGTCAGCGGCAGCATCGGAGTCAGAGTCTGTTCAGTTCGGCTCCCAGGTGGGATGAGGCTCAGCATGTGAGATCAAGCGAAGTCTCCCCCTCCCCGCTTCACAGATTTTAATTAGGTCTTACTCACTGACCTAGCAAAGAAGAAAGACCACAACACTCCACATGGCAGAAAAATGAGAGGCAAATGAAGCAGACTGGGGAAAAATGCAAACCAGTTTTCATCTCGAAGGTTTAAAAATAGAAAAATAGTCGAGTCACCGGGCTTCATGCAGCCTTTTTAAAACCTAGAGAAGTCGAGGTTTGTTCTGTTTACCCTTTGGAGCATAATCAGATTTAGGTGCTAAGCTCTTGATATATACAGGAAATTTAATCTTACTTTTTTTCAGAAGTTGTACTTATGAAATATCAAACTTTCAGCAACAGAATAGGTTGGTCCCATCGACTCGTTTGTTTTAGTTTTGTTTCCTGTCCCTAAATGTCATCGAGCTCCGTCTCTCTTTCTAAAATGCATTGGCTTTGTGTGTGGAGACAGATCTGTGTGCTTGCTGTTGAAAAATGGATACATTTCTACTTTATTTTGCTGTTTATCCAATTTCAAAATTAACACTGACTATTCAAAAAGGTGACGTGATGATTGCCGTTTCATATACTTTAAATATTTTATGCCCATTTCCTAACTTAAAAAATTATTTTACTTTTTTTTTTAACGTTTTTTTTAATTGCCTGATTGCAAGAAAAAACATTCAAAGCATGTGACCAACAACATTTCAGTGGGCCGCATTTGCCTTATCAAAATCCACTGAGAAGTTAGAGTAGAAAAGCAAAGGAGACCTTTGAAGAGAAAAACTTCTTCATGCATTCAGTTAGAAGCCCAGATTAACAGGGTTTTTTTGTGTGTTCTGCTGGAAAAGTTAAAAATGTTCCTCCCATGTGGATCCCCAAATTTCTGCAGCATTTCTTTTATCTGTTTGACTTCTGGGCATTTTATTTGAGTAACTACAGGGAAAATCCTCGCTTTTTTGTGTTGGTATATGTTAGGATAAAGCAGAGCTGACTTTACAAAATAAATTTAGAAAATGAGGATCAGCAAGATCATCAGGGCTGCTTCTTTTCTCTCTTCGTTGCATACAGATACCTTGAATAGGAGCACTATGTATCTGGACTGGCCTGGTATGTGAAGAGCTCCTGAGCTTTTGTTACAGCAAACAAAAAGGTAGCTTCGGTTGCACATCTTTGTCCTTTGAATGGTTACACCCTACAAGAGGAATCAAGACAAATACAGTGGTTTGCAAAAGTATTCACACCCATTGAGCTCCTCCTCACTCACAGGATGGGAGTTGGGAGAAGCGGCCATGATCACCATGGAAACTCTGGAGGTGGGAGAATCTGTTGACAAGACTAGTGTTAATTTTATCAACCAAAATTTTTGTAACAGTTTTCACCAACCAGTAAAAATGAAGCAAAAGTGAAATAGAAGCTCTTAACATACGAGTATGTTAAGATCATGCTATGTTTAAGAAACTGAACAGTATTTTTCACCTTTTTGTCATTTGGAAAGATGAGTTGTGAAACGTTGAACATCATAATTATGGTTTTTGAAACTGTAAAAAAAAAAAGAAGCTAACCTAATAAAATTATTTAAAAAAATGTTTTAAATGTTAAAACTCTGTATTGCAAAATTTGTCTTTTAGTTCCATTCCTGAGTAAATATTTCAGATATGTGTAAAGAAATGATTTCCTTAAAGATAAGGAGGCTCCATTAGGAATCCTCTATGACTTGCCAACTGGCCAACTATATTTAGTGTGATCTATATTTGGGTGCCTAAAAAGTAGATTGAATGCATTGATTTAAACAAAACACAAAATGGTTACAAGTGACTATTGTAGCTAAAACTCAACTATTATATCAAATGCTACTACATTAAAATTTGAGGCCAGAAAACAAACATGGGAAAAGATAACTACGGTAATAATTTTGATCTCCACACATTTGGTCTTTATGGGAGAGTGACAGGAAAAAAGTAATTGTTAAAAAAAAAAAAAAGCCTGACGCATCAAATGGTCTGTTTGCCATAAACCATGCAGAGGAAAGTGCTGCGGTTAGATTAAACTACACCTTGAACACCACCCCCATAGTGAAACACAGCAGTGGCCGCATCATGAAGCGGGGATTATTTTGAAATCAATTTATACCTTTCCATCCATTTTGGTCCGTCATTAAATATTCCGATAAAACTCTGAGGTTTGTGGTCGCATCATGAGGGTTTTACGTTTCCAAGGCACCATTTGAAAACACAAAACGCACACAAATGTCAAAGTTAGTACACGTTTTATTTACCATAAATACAATTTCCGTGCCAAGCGAGAATCAGCATGAGTCCAAACTCGAAAAGCCGCACTTCAAGAACACGTCACACACCACGACCTGCAGGTCCAGAAATGTAAAGACTTTCTGGTCACTTCTCCAGCAAAAGTCGCATCTTTATAGACATTTACATTTATCTACACCAACATTTCTAGAAAGCATAGAAAAAATAAACTCCATTATATTTTTTTGTTACATGATTTATCGTTACAATATGTATAGCAGTGCTTGGTAAAACGGCATGTGGTGTTTTGGCTGCATCTCTGGGACAATCCTTTCACAGCTTTTGGAAGCACAAAGCAGTGCTGCCTTTATTTCATGCTGCTGGAACTGAAGGCCCCATCTCCTGTGTAATATGAGCTAAAATAATCATTTATTAGCACTGGTAAGTGCCACTCGGTGTCAAATGTCAAAATAATTCCTAACATATTTCTGGACAATACCAATCAGAAAGTAGCATACTTATATCTGATCTTCACACATGTAAACAACACATATTGTCCTGTGGAATCTAAACAAATATCCAGGTTACACTTCCCTCTTTGTATGTTAACTTGATATTCACTGAATATTCACATACTCATTTTTCATAGAAGGATCCAAGCAAAATCTAAATTAGGCAATAAGAGAAGCAAACAAAAGCAAAGCATTCAGAGAGCAGCGACAGAAAACAATCCATTAGGCACAATAAGGAGGCAAGCTGGAGAAAGTGGCTTCACCATGTGACTTCATCTATGTACACAGACAAATAAAAGTCAAACTGGATCATTTGGGTAGGAAACCAAGAAGAAAACTGATTACGTACAGTGCTCCAGTTAGCTTTATATTCAACTAAAGAGAACAGGCTTATAGCATATAGGTAAAGAAAACACAATATTAGAGTGTGTTAGAATAGAAAAAATCCACACATTTCAGCAACATTTTAAAAAATGCCAAAGCGTTTTGTGGTAATGGTTTCTATGTATTATGTATATATAATAAGAACATGGTAACATTAGTTGAGAAAGAGAAATTGTTTCAGATCAGTGCAAAATAAACAATAACGCACATTAGTTAAGAATCCCATTGTTTTCACACCAAAGCCGAGGATTTGGTCTGGATTCA
The DNA here is from genome assembly GCF_003331165.1 of Xiphophorus hellerii. NCBI lineage: Eukaryota > Metazoa > Chordata > Actinopteri > Cyprinodontiformes > Poeciliidae > Xiphophorus > Xiphophorus hellerii. Next base: position 14,344,450 of record NC_045683.1, read on the forward strand.
AAGAGCTGAATCCAGCCTCTGACAGCTGACTTTTAATAATGGATGGCTCACGTTATTTATTCATTCAGCTCTCCTCACATCTTCTCCCCTTTTTTTCCCTGATAGCAGACCCAGCGTCCGAATGACTTGTAAATGCAGTCACAGGCGCGTCTGCACACAGAGAAGAGGTGCAGGTAAACAGGCAGCAGACGGGCAGCTGTGCTTCTGACAGGCTTTCAAAGCATCTCATCACGTGTCAACGAGGGGAGCAGGTGTTACCTCACACTGTGGCCTCAAAATAAATAAAAGGCGTTGCTTCAAGCAGCGATGTGTGGAAGCTGGAAATGTTTTTTTTTTTTTTTGCTGCGAGACAGAAGACTGATGTAAAGGCAAAAGGTGGAAAGACTCTCTTTGCCAGGTCATGAACGCCATTTTGGACCTCAGCTCAAACACCTGCATAGAAGTCTGAATGAACTGAACGTAAAGCCAGAAGTCCTTCTTACAGTCGGTTCTGTTGGCGATCAACAGCTAAGGAGCGATCATGAAGGACAAAAGCCGTTTTTGCTTCCTGACATAAGGAGGTACAGTCATATCCATTGTTCTTTATTTCATCCTGCATCCTTTCTGGAGTTACGAATAAACAGTTCAAAGAACCGTTTCCTCTGGTTATGATGCCATTGTCTAATCTCCCCGCTGATTTCCAGCTGGATGCGACCTCACAGGGGAGGAGGAAGCAGGTGAATGAGTTCGGTTCAGAGGTCATGAGGAGCCTCCCTAACACACTGCTGCTTATAAGAGGAGATTTGGTTTTAATTAAAGAGGGGAGATTTACAGCGTTTGACAAAATTATTCATACTCTTAATTCTTTTTTTTTTTTTTACAATTTCTGCAAACTTTAATGGGAGTGGAAGGAAAATTACACGGATTTCAAAATTATTTTTAAAAAAATCTGAATGATGACAACCTAAATAAAATATACTGCTACCAATCACCTTCAAAAGTAAATAAATTAAAAAAATAATAAATAAATTTTAAAAAATCACTGACAGGAGAGAATAAACCGTGGAAGCAACCAAGAGGCCCAGGTTAACTCTGGAGGAGCTGCATGGACCCACTGCTCAGGTGGGACAATCTGCTGACGTTAAAAGTATGAGCGTTTCCTCCTCACATGTGTGATCCTCACAGAAGAAGCCATGTTTGGAGTTTGACACAAAGCAAACGAGGAAGAAAAGGCTCTGGTCGGATGAGACCAAAACTTTTAGGCTCACAAGCAAAAGGCGACATGTGATGGAAATCCAACCCTAAACCCCAACACAGCTTTCCCAACTTTAAACATGGTGGTGGGAAGCTTCATTTTCACTAGGAATGATAAAACTAGTCAGGGATGATGAAAGTCTCTTATTGGAAGCAAAACTCTTTAGACTCAGGGAGAGGAGGAGGAAAATAACCCCAAGCACACAGCTAGAGGTACAATTAAATGTGTTAGAACACAGCGTTTTGATGTGTTAAAATGGCCCAGTCAAAGTCCAGAACTGCGTCCAGTGGAGAATCCAATGTTTGTAGGTGCTCTTCATCAAATATAAAAGGAGATTAACCCATTTTCCAAAGAGGAACTAAACAAACAGAACACAAAGAAATGCTCCGCACTTTAGATTTCTGAAAACGTTGTACAATTTTCCTTCCATTGCATAATTACGAGCCACGCAGGGTGTGGTCTGTCAGATAAAATCCCCATAAAAAGGCTTCGAGTGAAACCAATTCCATAATCTTCTTAAAATTCGTAACTAATCAGCAACTGAGGTACATTTAGCCCCAGTTCAAATGTCACCCGAGCAGTTCCATTTTTATTTCAATCTCTTGAGCTTTGAAAATTAAAGCCTGCAGTGGTGAAACTGGAAAACATTGCAGCGAGAAGCTTAAGGGAGTAAACCTGTAGGGATGGTATCAGATTTCAAACTGAGGAGCAGAAGTCATGACCCATTAAGACCTGGTGCATCATGAGAGGTCAAAAACATTCAGCAGCTACATGCGGACGAAAGCGCCAGGCAGGTTAGCAAAGCAGAGAAAAGGAAGTAAAGCAATATATCTTTGAAGAAAAGTGTCATAATTTTAAAAAAAAAGGCCATAAAATAAAGATGGAGGCATCTGACGTTTGTTCAAGTCTCCAGTGAATTACACTTCCTGGCACATTATTATATTGTATTTTCACAAATCGCACCGCATAACTTTATTAACAACTACTTGTTTTTTTGTTTTCTTTCTTTTTTTTTAAAGGCAGCAAAGAGGTGTGGCATATATTGCTCAACAAATAAGTTGCTTTAGATGGACTTTAAATGAGGTCCTCAAGTGTTTAAACCCTCGCAATTCCAAACAATTCAAACTTCTTGAGCAGCCAAATATCTGAGACGCGGCAGAAATCCAGCCGCCTTCAACCGGTGACTGACAGACGGCGTGTGCTCCAGAGTTAGCGCAGTAAATCGTCCTGCTTTCACTGCTGTCCGACGCAGCTGCCGGCGTTGTCCCTCCACGTCTGCTGCAGCTGCTGGAGGTGCTGAAAGGCTCTCTGGGTGATGTTAAGAGCTGGGTGGACCTTCTTTAGGTCAGGCTCTCCAATCAGAGACAGGCCACACAGACCCAAGTAGGCGTGAAGAGGGTCTGGAGAGACGAAACGACGGACAAAAGGGAGAAACCAGGTCAGAGCTGATAACAGGAGTCCCAGCCGAAGCACCTGAATCTGACAGAGCTAGTATTTGGAATGGATGTTTACTGATTCAATCTATAAACTCATTGGACCCTTCAGCTGTCCCATGGTTTGTAAGTTTGTCATAATGAACTTTTAAGGACATGTGAATAATGCACGCTGCTTTGCCCATAGGAGCATCTCTCTCCCTCGGGAGGAGGATAAAAGCTCCACAAACCAGTAAGTGGAGCAGTAATTGAATTATAATGAAATGACAGATGATTGGACAGAGACATTAGAATCAATCACAGAACCATTAGCTTCACCCATCAGGACTCAGACTCAAAGTTATACCAATGAGAATGTGGTTTCAAAAGGCCTTAATATTTCAGCGACTTTCAATCCATGTTTAACATTGGGATGCTTTTTAGAGTTACCTTATAGAGATACAGTGAGCCAGCCACATCCTGCAATAAACGACTGACACAGGAGGAGCAAGTAATGTGAAACAATCAAGTGGCTGCAGAGTGCTTGGATAGGATGAAGGGCGGCTTGTGCCACCCTCCACTTCACACCTACTTGCAAACTCGCAGCCCAAAACTTGAGGTTAACATCCTCAGTGTCACAGACTTAACAGCAAAGGGGCAATTTCAACACGGATGTGATGAAGTCCTGGCTTGTAAGTGGCTTTCATTAATCTGACTTTTTTTTTTTAACTCAGTCTAGTCCATAAATAGCATCGGCAGCCAAATAGGCTTTTAGCCAAATTTTGGTGTTGTTTTAACAAACCAATTACTTAAGACTAAATTGAAATCATCATTATCAACAATCATATAAACACTAAGTTTTTTAAAAAATTGTGGCTATTAATGAGTAAAAGGATGTTAAGTCTGTATTTATGCTCCTCTCCTCTGTGGCATCTTTGCAGCCAGCCATACAAGAGCAAAGCAAAACATTTATCCGCCATCTTACCTCTGACTTGTTGTAATTTTCCTTCAGATATAGCGACATATCAGACAGGTACCATCTTGTTCAAAAATCTACTTTGTTGTTAAAACTCTCCAGCTTCTACACTTGTCTTTTATGGGGTTTTTTTTATCTTAGTACATTGCAAATAATACATTGTCTCTAATCTACCAATCCTTACGAGACCTTGTCACAGTTTCTTGTCAGTAACTTAAAAACAAAAACATTCAATGAGGAAAATAAGTTTTGGAACGGCAAAACAAACAAAAGTATCTCTCGATAAATTAATTTAGCTTTTGTATAATGGAATGAGGAGTAAATGCTAGACATTCAAATATTACGTGAACTTTCTTTGTTCCACACTCCTTGTCTTCAAGACGTTACATAAACTTTGGATGTGAGGAGAATCAAGAAACAAGAGAAGAAGTCTGGCTGCCTTCTGTGACGTCTTGAATCGTGAATCTACACCAGTCTCTCCAATTGCAATTTAAGAGCTTTAAATAAAACCTTTTTCTATCTTTGGCTTTCTAGTCTCTTATTCTACATTTTAACATAGAATAAAGAATCTTCTGGCAACAAAATACACAGAAAAAGCAAATCTAGAATCATTTTGATACAGGCCTGCAGCCATTGTCCCACATCCAAGTAACCAACCCTGTTGCCCTGAACCAGTTCCCACTGTAATGGAAACATCAGTTCACTATTGTTTCCTTCTTCCATAAAACTCTTTTATTCATTTACATTCACAAGCCTAAGTCCTGTCTGTCCCTCCTGAACACTGTCCTCCTGTCTGTCTGTGGTAACACGAGGAGCTCCGTCTGCCGTTTCCTCAGGCTACCTATAAATAATCGCCTCATCAATTACTCAGCATGAGGGCAGGCAAGAACACGACTACTGAAGTTTAGGGTTACAGGAGATTCTTTTCCCATTGATCTGAAGTAAAACTGGCCACCACAGCTCCACCCTGTTTCACTGCACCTGTGGAAGATGAGGCGCAAACTGTTCTGCTCAAAGAAAGGAAAATAAATGAACTGAAACTGCTTAGATCCACAATGTTTTTGTCCCTAATGTGAGATCTTTGAAGCTACAGGAGAATGAATAGGAAGAGCGACACAGTCATTAAACATGCCATTCAGCGCCTGCTTTGCTCCTGTGGTTGTTATTGCACTATAAAAACACCAGGAATTTCTGTTTTATGGATGCAACAACCACAAAAAAAAAACAAAAAAACTACAGCATGGCGTTTCTACAGTAGGCGGTAGAAGTAAAGTGGCATCATTTACCTGGATGGCTGTCAGGCCACTTGGCGAAGCCGCCGACCAAACGATCCTGCGTGGACAGAATGAAGCTCCTGTTTTTCTCAAAGTGTGTGAACTGGAACACATCCAGGAGCTGGAGAAAAACACAAAAACCATCAAATGAGAAAATATTTTAAGAACTACAGATGTACCAATCAGGATTTTCTTGACTGATACCAATTTCCAGAGTCTTTTATATTTTTCTCAGACGTCTTTCATAGACGTAGTTTTGAATCCATCAGTAAATTAAAAGGTTATCTCCAAAACGACATCAAACATTAATGGATTTATAGACTGATGATAGCAGAAGCTTTTAGTTTCAACAAATCTCCAAAGCAACCTTAAACTTTGGAGTTTAAGGCTGCTTCAACCTCAAACTTGTTTCTGTAAATTTAGAGTGTGAGACACAGCAGGCATTGATTTATCATGCGACGAAGAAGGAAGACATTTTGGTGTTTGCTACCTCCAGTGTAGCTCCCACCCAGAAGGAGTAGCACGTATCCACAGGTTTGTTGGGACGTCCGTGGAAGCCGCTCTGCTGCCTCATGATGCACCAGCGCCGGATCCTGTTCAGCTCGCGCGGACTCAGAGCCTCGTCCAGCCGGCCCATCAGGCACAGCGAGGCTATGGCACAGTACGTCCAACCACCTGGCACACGGGTCACCGAGTTATCACATAAAGCTGCAGTCTGGGGCGCACATCTGCTCACTATGGGCATTAGTATCTCAGTCTTTAATAATTACAGTAATTATACAAATGCAACTTTAAGGCGTTCTAAAAACAAGAGTTGGGAGCAGAAAACTCAAATTTAGGGGATTATTTCTTTCATCTAAATGAAGTCAAAATTCTGCACAAAACCCCTAATACATATAATCACCAGTTTTTTCCACTTGTCATCAACAGGCTTCTGGTATAATTCAGGCTGGAAATTTTGATCAATCCTCAAGGCAAAACTCATTTAAATCAGTTGTTTCCTGGAACACAACCGGCTTTGAATCATTCTCTATTAATTTCCATAAAAGCTTTTGGGATGTTGCTTTCAGGATGGAAACTTCTTAGGTAGTTAATATTTGCATTTCTTATCTCTTCAAAGGCCAATTTAGATGCGTGTGTGGGATTTATTGTGCTGTTGATGCACCCAGTGTCAAAGTTTGTTGTTTATTGTCACAACCTGTTGCTGCCATCACTGGTACAGGGTTAGTAGGTTTTAATGCCCCACTTTCAATTGTCAAACATACTTCTTGTTATTGTGGTGTAATAGCTCAATGATTAGCTAATCAGGCTATAAAGCTCTGACTCCAAGGGGAAGTAAAACTTGCTTTACTTGAAAACGACATTCTGGCAGTTTTGAGTTCATGGAAACTTGAGCGTTGTGTTGTTCCTGGGTTGGTCCCAAACCTACCAAACCAATTCATCCAATGAATAGTTTGGACTTTTTTCCAGGATGTACCCAAGTCGATGCCACATTTCAGTAACTTTGCTCTTGGAAATCAGCAGTTTTTTAACAAGCAACTCCTGATAACCTTTTTCAACTTGTGCAAATCTACAGATTACGTTGAAAGTGCAGCTTTACACATTTAAATCTCTAATGATTTCTCAGACTTTTCCGATTTTCTGATTAATAGTCGGTCAAATAGTGACGTGTCAAACAAATCCTTTTTACTTCAACACAACATAAGTGTTCCTACTTCTTCTGCTTTTGCTACATTATGCATTCTTGGTCACAATGAGTGCAAGTAAACTTTTTTTAAATTTTAATTTAATGCTGAGGTCCTAACCTCACCCTTACATGAAAGTTACAACAACATATTTAATAAGAATGTAGAAAGATGTGGAGACATGTCTTTGCAATAAATTGAACATCCACTTGAAGGATTGTTTCTACTCGAAGCTTAAAGTGAGGGGTGAACACCTGGTGGCTCCAGATAATTTGTTTTTCTAAAATCCGCTTCCTTTAGGCAGGAAGAAACGTCATCCATGGATACCAGTGTTGGGATCAGTGAAGTTGGATAAAACAACAACAAAAAAAGTCCTAAATATACACCAAGGACTGAAATCGGATACATAAATCCAGTCTCATGCCCAGACCCATGAGGTTCTATAATTTCATGTTTCACCTACATAAGTGCACAGACATAACACCCCAAAAAATGTGCACATTCAAAGCAACGCTGGGAGGTCCTGGCACTGAACAAGCACACACACCTCAAGGGTAGACCGGTAATGGGCCTCGACTAAGCATCTCCACTGATTTGTAATCAGCCCTTTGGAGAGTTGGTAGGCTCAGCACAGTCTCACCGAAGCCTTTAATCACAGAACTTGAATTCAAAGCGAGAAGAAAATCACTTAGATCCAATAAAATCTGCCCCTTGGAGCAGTAGAAATTTAAAAAAAAAAAGTGTTTTAAGAGCACACCAGAGCTGGCAGGAATTTCATCTTCTCTGTACAACCAAGGTCATGCAGATATGTTGCTAAGTACTGCTTTTGTTGTGTCGCGTGAAAGCGTTCGTAAAAGAAAAACAAGGTCTAATTGGAGTGGGGGACGAATGATTGAAAACAATGTGCGGTATCTATAGCAACGGATCTGTAGAGTTAATCTTTTATAAGCAGTTTTTTCATGCCTTTCACAAGTATAATCCCCAACATATTGGTTATAATGTGTTCTGAATAATTTGTAGTAAAAAATACCCAATGAAATAAAACAAAATTTATTTAAATTGCCAAATTTATCCAGAATTTATTTGTTTTTGCAACAGTGTGTGTTCTTTTTTCTACTTATTCAAACTTATTAGGACTTTACCATTATAACATGTAACATATTTGCACTCACCATGAGATTCTCTCCCAGCTCCTTGGCCAAATGCATTGTCATACGACTATGGAGAAAATAAATGTAGAAATTATATTTTAATCAATAATAATTGATGTGCACACAAATCAGAGATTCTGAAAAGGAAGAACAGCACGGCATACATGTTAGACTCCACACCAGAACAAAATAATATTTTAAAAAATTACTACAAATAGAAATGTGAGGTATTGTTTTTAAAGATGCACCGGTCAGATGCAGATTTTTGGTTTCTTTGAACTTCAACATGCTGACTGCAATTTTGATCAACTCTGATTAGGATCATTTTAACCATATTACTTTCCTAGATAAATATAGTAATTTTGTACTTGATTCAAAAACCTTGACCTTTATCTGACTAATGAATTATCTGACTTTGAAAGTGGATCAAATATTGTTGACTGTTGACTGAACTTCTATTACGATCAGCCTAAGTTATGATCTATTTAATTAGCAGGAAGAACATTCAGATGCTGCAGTATTTGATCCTCAGTTCAAAGAAGGAAAAAATGGTAGACTTTCTTTCTAGCCAGCCGATTGTTGCATCTCTAACTAAAATGAGAAATGTAATCACAGAGAGCTGAGGAGTTCAACACTTGATTCTGTAATACATAACATCACACTGTTTTTTATTTTTATTTTATACTTTACTTCTCAAAAAATAAAAATCCCCAAACAAAACAAAGGGATAGATATGGTTGGTCAAAGATTCCCACACATTGCACTTGTCACAAGATGCATCACATACAGCCACTTCCTCATCCTCACATTTATTTTTCTTTGAAAAAAATTAGACAATGCCATCTCTGTGAAACCGATGACCCATTTTTAGATTTATCTCTAGAAATTTTTTATTTCACACAATCTACTTGCAATCTAGGACGCCTTTCTCTATCTTTTATTAAATTAGGAATGTTACTGCATTGACAATACATGACTGTTATCTGCTTAAACCAGCTTTTTTGTTAAAACAGGAAACAAACAATAACAAAAGAAACACAAAACAGTCTGCGGGAGTTTATTTTGTACAGTTTCAGACAAAACATACAAACTAAGCTAGAGGTGGTAGTCAACTGGGAAGGACAAATAATTCCCAGCCTGTTCCTGCTCTGATGAGACTAAAGCAAAAATGGCTACTGAATACATTCACCTCTACATGTAAGGCAGTTTCTGTTTTACCAAAATAAGCTTTAAGGTCACAATTTAAATGACTTTTCTAAACCAAACTAAACTTATTTTCTGACTTTCGGTGCGTATCTATTCATGTCGGAAGGACATGAATAGATACGAATAAGCATGATACGAACACACCCATGAAACGACAAAGACTCTGACATGTTAAACTCGATACACGCTGAAGTTTCCCAGGTGACGTGTGCAGCTCAGGAGAAAGAGAAAACACTGCGCTTTGATGTGTCTAACGCCCAGAAATGCAAACAAAGCAGATAAAGTTGGTCAAATTACAGGTTTTATTCTTTTTAACTGATGCAGAAAAAAGCCTTCGCTGCAGCCTTAAGAATATAATACATGACTCTATCTTCTCTAATTATTATAAATGAACTGTCTGTAAATGAACTGACGCCTCATAACAGTACGTGGGCTGTGTTTATTTTAATTTCACTTCTTATGTTGAAGAAAAGAATGGCTATTGTCCACTGTGGGAGCATTCACATCAGAATCACCTTGTTAGTTTTATGCACTGAAGGAGGATCAGAAGCTTCACACTTTATTTAACCTGCCAACACTCACTCACCAAACTTCCCCGGATATAATCGATGGCTTTCTGGATGTCCATGCCTGACCAGTCATCCAGCATGTAACAGATACTAGCTGCACAGTAGATAAACCGGATGTCATTCTCACTTCCTTCTGGCACGGCATAGAAACTGAAAGCCAGACAAACAAAAAAAAGCAGAATTACATTTAAAAAAAAAAAACTGTCTGTGTTCTGGTTTTATGCTTTCAGATTTGTGTTCTGACTGTTTTAAAACTACTTTAGTTGGTGTAAAATGTCCATTGGCACACTTCTGCATTTTGGACCAATAATTCAGGTTTGAAACTAACAAAAATACAAACATATGAAATAATTAGCCACAAGTGTCCAACTACAATGTATTGCTTAAATCTATTAAACAAAATGAAACCCAACACACATAGCTCTAATTTAGAGATCGTGTGTTTTTTAACCTCCCACGTATTATGAGACAGTCTTATTCCCAGTGAGTGGAATAATGGTGTGGTATTTAAGACAGCACCATGTTAATAAGCAATTAATTATGAAAAAAAGAAAAAGAAAAGAAGAAATAGAGAAGGAGAGAAAGGACAAGGATACAATAGGCTGTTTCTGGGGTAACTATCTGGGACTACCTCAGGGACCCTGGAACAATTCGATTACCATAATAGAGGTTATAAACAAAACCTCTGGACTGGAAAATCACTGTCAGGCATTTTGGGACAGACCTGCAGTAAGGAATGATGATGGGATCGATCCCAGAACGCCATCTCAACGACGGCTGCGCTCTGCCAGGACTGGACATTTGGGATCATTACAGCGACATTAAGAGCAATGTTTTTATTTAACGTTAATGAAGTTTTAATTTAAATGCCACAATGCAATGCTGCTAATTGCTTCTCTCTTCATTACAATGTTGAACCGCAGGGTATAAATGATCATTTGCTTTTATTCGTCTCACAGGACTTCTTTTGCTTTGTTTTGTTTTTTGAGCAACGTTTTTATGGCAGAGCAGTGTATTAGGCCACTAAGTTACACAAAAAGTTGTGCTTGAACTTGAACAACATCATGAAGTGAGGTGTAAACATTCAGGTCAGAACAAAGGAAAAGAAATGGTTAATTTTCTTTATCCTATACCAGGGGTGTCAAACTCCAGTCCTCAAGGGCCGGTGTCCTGCAACTTTTAGATGTGCCTCTGCTTCACAAAACCTGAATAGAATAATTAGGTCATTAGCAAGGCTCTGGAGAACTTATCGACACAAGAAGGAGGTAATTAAGCCATTTCGTTCCAGTGTTTTGTACCTGTGGCACATCTAAAAACTGCAGGACACTGGCCCTTGAGGACTGGAGTTTGACACTTGTGGTCTACACACATCCTTACTTGCTATGTTGGCACATTTTACCACCAGCTGATCTTCAACATAATCAGTGAGTTTCTGGGAAGAAGATCTCAGCAAAGATTTAGGAGAAAAGTCATGAGCATCTGCACGCTAAAGCATGCAGATCTATAGGAGACTGTGTCTCAAATTCACATATTTAGTTGCTTTTGAACTACAGAACATCCAAATGCAAGCTATAGTCAGACCGTGTTAAATCTGTGTTCAAACGGCTTCGGGTGCTTTTGAGTCATAGTGAAAATGCCACATTAAATAAGGATTTAGGTGCAAAAGTGAGCAAAGTGTGCGCCAACCTGCCGTCCTCGAGCTGCAGCACTTTGAGGCCAGCCAGAACGGCTTCTTTGTTCACCCGACTCAGGTCGTCTCCAAGGATTAACAGTGAGCACAAGCCGGTGTAGGTCATGGCAACATGGCCGCTGTCGTACGGATGAAGCACACCTGGACCCTGAGGACAACAACCGAGAGGGAAATCACAGATGGTGATGATGGCTGCAGACACAGACAGAATATTTTGGAGATAATATAAGCATTGAAGAGTAGACTCTTCTCTGCTTGGTTTAATTTTTGAGAGAAAAAGGCAAATCTTTATCTCTTTTTTAAATTTCTAATAATACCCATCATGACAGTGGTCACCGTTGCTTTCCAAGGCTGGTATTCACAATTGTTGGATGCTTTGTCCAACATTTTTTACTGAGCAACAAACACAGCATCTGCTACACTGTGGTATGGTATTTGCATCATTCTACTGAAGCAAAACATTATCAAGAAACTGATACTGATGATAGAAAAAAGTGGATTTACTGAAAGATTTTTAAAAAAATACTAAAAGCCACAGTACTCAAACTGAAAAACAATTCTGCTAGTACCTTCGTGCTGTAAGGAATCCCAATATGTGCTGATCCACGAAACCCTCCACGGTTCAGGTTGGATTCTGTAATGGGTCAGACAGAACGATAGAAATATTCAGCACAAGATACAGGGAAAAAAAACAACTAAATCAGTCTTCTGATTTATGTTTTAAAGCCCTTCTGTTCATCTTATGACCTGCAGAAAACCTCCTCATCAATACAATATGGAAAGAGGAGAGCTCTGCTGCCACCTGCTGGCCACATCAAAATGACAAACTGCACAATATAACAGAAGCTTTAACAATTTCTATGCAATGACTGAACAACGAATGGACCAATATATTCATGTATCACACACCAGCCCTACAACAGCTCATCCTGCTACCCGACTTTATGCAAGACTAGGTAAAAATATGGCATCCAACCTCTGTACTGAAGTAAAAGTAAATACTTTATCTTCCACCAACATATACAGAAACCCTGATGTTGATCTCCTGCATGTATACACAGATGAATTCAGTCAAGCACCTGCATTTTACTGGAGACTAACATCCCACGTAAGCAAAATGCTTTCTGTAAGTCTTAATAGTTTGCTAAATAGGGGATTATCATACTAATGAACCATTAGTAAATCACATTTGTCTCTCAACTTGTTTGTTTCCCTCAATTCTAATGAGAAGAAGCCTGCCAGCCTCCCAACATATGGCTGCAGCAGAAATCCATCAAGCACGACTATCCCTCCATCATCTCCATTGATGTCTTCAATAATTAATGAAATGCGCATCTCAACAGATGGTATGGAGTGGCTTGTTGGAGGCAAAAATATATAAATAAACAACATATGAGTCCCAAAACAAGTCATTAAAAGCCTGAGAGTCAAACTTTTCTTTGATGAACAGCTGTAAGGATGCACTGGGTTATCTACAGACAACTGAAGGCCAATAGCTGCCTTGAAATCTGCAGAGTGGGAAAAGAAACAAATGACAGACTTTAAAGTTTGATGAATCGGAGGATGCAAAGACGACTGCCCCAGTGTGAAACAAACTAACTTACAATAACTTAAAGTAGAATCAGCATTTGAAAAAAAAATTATAATTATCCCTATTTTCACATCAAACACATCAAACAACAGGCTGACATTTAATGCACTTTTTTTTTTTCCTTCATCAAGAATCGGATAAAAGTTGGAGAGGAATTCCTTAATTTAAGAAATTAAATTAAGGAAATTTAATTCCTTAATTTTCTAATTCCTTCAAAAGCCTACTACCTTGATCAAATAATCAGCAGAAATTCTTTTTCTCCTTTTATTTTTTTTTATATAAAGAAAGAAAACCTTAACTGATTCAAATTAAAATCCACCAGCCAGATCACAAAGAAAATGTGAAATCAGTATTTGGCCGATGTGGTGACAGGTGTTGATGGGAAGACATGCCACTCCCCAGAGGCATTCTCCAACTCACAGTGAAGAAACCCAACAGGTTCTTTAGTCAGAAGGAAACTAAGGCGGAGTCTAAATCCAGCTAGTTCTCAATGTGCCGTTTTTCTGGACACGCCCAGAAAAACCTCCAAATAGGTCACACAAAAGTATAGAGTGCCAGAATCACATAATTTGACTCCTATCAAAGTGGAGGAGCAGAGGCTGCAGTCCAAACTGAGATGAGGGAGCTAAGCAGCCCTATGTCAGAAATTCCTTACTTGGCCTCTCATTCAATGACAACACTTTGATATTTAATCATTCTTTTATACTCGGTGATCAAAAACTGCACCTGGAAATATTTAGGATGAAGCTCATTTACACAGCATGCTTCCAGGATCCTGTTCTTCCAGTCAAGGTCAACATCTCACCACTAACAGTGAGGGTCAGCAAGAAAAGTCAAGAGATTTTACTTTTTGTGCAGCTCCTGCATTACCGCAGAAGAGGCCCTAATCAGGCTACCCACCTCTCTCCTGCCATCGCTGATTAATTAAATACAATACAGACTTTTCCCAAAACACATTTGAATCTATCAAAATTATTATTTTTGAGGAAACGCAACAAATTTGTAGGCTTCTGAGCAATTCCAGCCTCCTTTACTCTGAAAAGCATTTTCAGCAAAGCATGGAATAGCATTATCAATGATGTTACTAAGCTATGACAAAAAATAATAATACACTCTATACAATTACAGTGTTTCTCCCAGTGTATTATAAGCCTGGCGGGCCACCAGGCTTTACTTATGCCCCACCGGGCTAAGCTTTCCTTACTTAAGTCTTTTTAAAATGTTTACTTTTTTTAAGACTTTATAGTTGGTGTTCAAGTATTAATCTTCCAATAGCACATAATTACCAAGTGATATTTTCAAATTTAAAACATTTTTTAACTCAAAAACACGACGAGCCGCTGGATGAATGACTGCCCAGCAAGTTTTCTGGCGGAAATGTATTTTTCATAAACCGACTGAAAATGTTATGAAAATAACATAAAATATTTTAATAAAATAACATAAAAATAGATGTCACACTTACTATCCTGGGTGGGTAGAACTTGTTGTGAGTAAATCCACTCAATCATCACTTTACTATCCACCACCTCCAGGGCATCCAACACATCCAGACCAGACAGGGCAAAGAATAAAATAGATAACCTGAAATGAAAGCAGTAGATCTTACAATGTACTAATTTATAGAGTGCCATATAATGTGTGAACATGTTTTATAGCTTAACCTTAATTTTAAAAAACAATATAGATGAAAACCAAGCTGAAAATGAGGGTTAACTGAATGATAAGACCTTAAAATAGACATAGTTGAAAACAGGCTCATTATACATCAGCCATAAAAGCTGCTACATTATCATACCCAGAAAACCTGAATGGTTAAATAAAGGCTAAGATGAATTTTCTTTAATTAACTGAGGGCTAATGAATCATATGTAGCTCCTCTGCTGTTCAGTTCCCCAACAAACCACAGTAACCAGAACTCCCATGAGCCCTCTGGCGAACTCACCGGGTTGTTTCCAGCGACGCGTACCGCTCAGGCAACACCTGCAAGGTCCTCTGGAAGAATCGGACATGTCGGTCTCTCAAAAAGTCTATCTGCTCAAATTCTTCAAACTGGTTCTCTTCTTCCGCCATCTTTGTTTCCGCACCTATGGGGAATCTTTTCCGGTGCGTTTGCTTTTCAAAATAAAATCCTCTAGTAGGGGTTCACGTTATGGGGACTGTATTTGTGATATTGACTGCTATAACTACCGATAATTCAGTTAGTGTAGGTAGGTTAACGAAATTGGGGGGGGGTTTTGCTTGGACTTTAATCTTTAATCTATTTCAATGTAATTTTCATCAACCCAGTGATTATTTGTTAGTGGGAGTGAAGGGAAAATTAAAGAGCTTTTTTGTCTGCCTCATCACAACGCCTTTCTTTTTTTTTATCTGGGTTAATCTGTTGTGTGACCAAGCTTCACCTCCCATAGATATGGCTTCTCGTTCAACTACAACACTTTGATATTTACATATTTATTCTTTTTTTTACTCTGTGATAAAAATCTGCTCCTGTTGTGATTGTTTTATTTCTGATTTTTGCTGGCATGGTTGTTTAATGTAACTATGCTGTCTTCAGTTCACACAGGCAGTCTTTTTTAGAGAGAAAAAAATATATTTTATTTGTAAATACTTTACCATTATAACAAAAGTGTCAAAACAACAAAACAAGATTTAAGTCAAATAGAGGCTCTGGAAACTGTGGAAAATTGCAGTACTCGGCTCATAGTGACATCACAGCCCTTGTCTCCAAGAGGGGATGGCTCTGGAATAAAAATAGTAAAATATGTAATTACCTAAACGTTACTTATCAGAACTTCAAGTCAAGTCTACATGTCCAGACCTGTGAAACATCTGTAGCATGGGTCCTTGTCCTGAAGGTTCACTGTGTTTCATCCTTTCCTCCCATCCTTTAGTGGGGCGATTCAGCCTGGAGGGGTCTCTGTTCACATGACCATCCATCTGAAGAAGAAAACCAAATTATTTCTCTGAGACTAATGACTGAAATCTTTGAAATCTAGATTGAAATATTTCAGGCTGGTCACTGCACCTTTTCCTTTAGCTTAGCTATGATTCTTCTCTGTCTTTCCTCTTCCTCCTTTTCCCTCAGTTGCCTCTCATGAAGCTTTGCCTCCACCTTGTGAAGATCCTGCAAAGGTGCAATCAAACTATGTATTTTGCAAAGTAAAGGTGTTATCATACCTTCTTCTCACTGAGCTCAAAGGAACCTGCTGTTTATTGTCTGAACGCTTTTTATTACAAGTAATTTAATGAGAAACTCTGAATTTGAGAGTACAAACTTACACCTTATCTTTTGTTTTCATGTATTTCTAAGACTTTAGAACTTGGTACCCTTTCACTGAAGCTTTTGATGACTTTTGTTGCCTCTCTTCGCTTCTCCTCCCATCCCCTCTGTTCCTTCTCTCTTTTTCTCTTCTCCTGCTCCTCCTCTTTCTCACGCTTCAATCGCAGATACTCCTCAAGGGCCATCTTTAATTCCAGCTGGCGGCGGCGCTCCTCCTGATCAACAGAGATCATTTTGTTAAAAATAGGCATCTGCTGAAGGTCACAGTAAAGCAACCTCATATTATGTGATTTTGATTATAAAAAGCAGTGCTATAGTTAGAAAAAAAAATTATATGGTGAAAACAAGCAAAGCACCTTTTCTTGCTTTCTCTTGTTAATCTCCTCAGCCAGTTTCTGTTCTCCTTCTTCTTCCTCTTTTCGTTTTTTCTTTTTCTTCCATTCCTCCAGGCGCCGTGCTACCTCCATTTTCTCCTCCTCAGACCTGAGACATAAATGACTTAACTTAACTCAAACAGTTTGTGAGAGGCAAATTTGAAAAGTTTCTGATCTAAATGTATTCAGTTACTGATACTCACTGCTGTTGCTCAGCCAAGTTCTTGACCTTCCTCTCTTTGCTTTGTGCCTCCTTCATTTCCTCTTGAGTTTGTTTCCTCGTCTGACGTTCTTTATCTTTACTGGTTTTCCAGCGTTGAATAGCCTAGATGGGATGAAAGAAAACTTAAAACTGGACAAAATACATGTAATGCAAAGATTCATGCATGACACATACCAAACCCTGAGAAAAGAAGGTTGTTGAAATTAATTCAACAACCTAACTGTGTAGTGCTTAACTGTGACATGCATGGAGGAGCATACAAGACTTTTGATTCTTTTTTAGAAATAAAACTTTAAAAAGTGTGGTGTACATTTGTGTACTAAGCTTCTTTCACTGTGAAACCCCTACAGAAAATCCAGTGCAAACAACTGCATTCACAAGTCACCAAATGAGCAGACATGGTTCATCTGTATGCATTTCAACCTTATGAACCCAAGGAACACAGCAAACAGCTCAGGGGGGCTGAAGATAAAAACATTATCTTCAACATTCTTCAAGTTTTCATTTGTGTAAAAAAGAAATTGTGAAAGGGTTCCATCTTTTGCAAGGCATTGTGCATGACAGACCTGGAAGATAAACAGGATTTTTTTTTTCTGCTTTTACTTCCTCTAAACTCGTAACATCACGCTTCGCCACACTTCTCCACCTCTCTCTTTTTGTCCTGCAGGTAAAGCAGCTCCTGATGCCAGTCCTTATGTTGCTGGATCTCCTCCTGTGTTTTACTTGGCAGGTAGAGCTTGGCCTCTTTCCTGTATGACGACCGCCCACCGTGCTTCATCCAGACCTGTCATTGTTAGAACAAAAAAGCTGCTCCGCTAAAATTGTCAAAAATAATACATAAGTAATTAACAAAACAACTTTGTACTCCTTACTCTTAAGAACGCTTGGTGATCAAATTGGTCCCAGCCTCCATGAGGCCCTCCAGTCTTCTGCAGGAAATCCTCCAAAGCTTTGACCTCGGCAGGGAGATCTTTGTTGAAGGGGTTGGCCTTAAAGAAAACAGAAGAAAAAATAGCCTGTCATCCTTTTTCCTTATTTAAGTGAGTGTCAAACAACAAAGAAGAAACATAATGGTGTAAATTGAAAACCTTCAGAGTAGAAGCTGCAGGTAATTTAGGGTTTGACTTGACAAGAAGACTCCAGTTTTCAAACTTCCTCTCATAAGCAACAACTTCCTGCTTGCACGTCAGCTCCTCCTTTGAGTATTCCTCAAAGCTGAGAGTAAGTAAGAAACATAAGGTTTGATTCCTTATAATAATTTCATTTCACTACAGATAATCTTAGTCTACAGATTATGCTTTTTTTAATTTCTATTTTCTCTACTTCCCAACATTTTTTGATGCACTTAAACTTGTTTCTCATAAGATGCAAACTTTTCATACCGAGTGAATGTTGTGGCTTCCATACTAATTTACCAAAGATTGTAAAGGATGCAGTTACATAACATCATCCATAAAAGGTAATATGTCTTTTTCCCCCATTTTCCAGGCTAAAGTGATGTAATGATGAATGTTTAGCAAATCTTTTTACCGTAAACACTGCTCCTCCGTTAGAGCATTTATCGACACTTCCACATCTAACATTATTTCTTTAAGTCTTTCAATCACTGGAAATACAAACAAAATTGCAGAAACAATATCAACAAACTGTCCCAAAAGATTTTCACATCACTGACACTGCGTATTTTATTCTGAGGTTCAATTATTTAACTTGCAATATTATTTCACATATCAACTCAGAAAGTAGCTCAAATATTGATATTAATGATAACAAAGAATTAATGTCTATAAGTTTTTCTAGGTAATGGACAACAACAAGTGAGTTGCAGGTTCTTTAACATCGAGAACAAAAATCTTACATTCAGGAGACGGCTTGACATCAGTTAGGTGTTTCTGAAATTTCTTCACACCATTATTGATCTTCACTAGCTGCTTCTGAAGGATCATCTCTGAAGAAAAGCCATAATATTATATTTCAGTTAAAACTGTACAACAACATATTAAAACAGTCTGGTTTCTTTACCGGGTTTCTGCAAATTTCAGGCACATTGACGATACTTTACAAACGTCAACATTTAAATTCATGGTCTACACAAATCGCAGCTTCAGATTCAGAACTATTACTGATGAATGGTTTTACCAATCTACTTCAAACCCCTTGCACACATAATCTTTACCATGATGAAGCAGCTGATAGAGGATACAGTATGGATTTTAAACCTTCACCACAAAATGACATACGATGTGATTTAAAAAATAAGAAGATGCAAGACTTTGAATTTCTGCAATTGTCAAAAAGATCTGTGTTAGAAAAAAACAGCAAATTTCAGGCAATATTTGACCAATGGTTAAAGCTTGACTGAAACAGCTTGGTTAAAACTCAGACATCAGACGATCTAAGATGTTCAAATCTAACGTTGTGGTTAGATTTGAAGAGAGCTGTGAATCAATGAAAGCTCATAAAAGAAGGAATGAAGGTTCAAGGTTGTTCAGAAAGCAGTCATCTTCTGTTAGTGCTGCTTGAATTAGAAGTATTTCTAATCATGAGCACACATTTGTCATTACACATTTCATTTTTTATTATTTCCTGAAGTGTTAAATCTATTTCTTTACAAGAGCAGTCCATTCTTTTTCACATTGACTGCACACCCTAGTGTGAAACAGATGCCTAATGTCAAAAAAGAAAATCAGCTATAAATTACTTACTTTGAGAAAACCTTTCTTTCTGCAGTATTTTTTCATATTCCTCAAGTTCGTCAATGACATCCGTCCAGGCATTCTTTCTGCACAGAACAGCCAGGGCTCTCTCTTTCTCCAATTTTTCAATCCTGTCAGGCAAAAGGCAAATAACTGAGTTTAAAGTCAGTGGTTACATTTATAGGGCAGGGATAGAGATGTTCCTTGTTTCAACTCCTTGTTAAATGTGTTTCTAAATCACAGGGTATGAATCTACATCCCTTTAAGAACCCCGGCTCCCAAATTACAGACGGCAGTCTAGATTATGGATCTAGCTGAAGTCGTATGTATCCATCCATCAAATATTGAGTCCAGTTAAGTCAGTATAATTTATATAGAAAATATTTAACTAAATAGTTTTGGGTGGATGAAATAAACAGTTTTTGAGTGGGGCTTTTTATACATCTGTTAAGCTTTATGTGATTTGATTTATCCTTCACTGTATTACAAAAGTTAAAGCAAATTTCACTCACAGCCTCCTGTTCTTCTCTGCCTCCCGCAGAAAGCGACCGACTTCCTCCCTGTTCAACCTTTTCTGCTTTCTTACCGTGCAAGACGCGGTGGTAGGGGGGACACAAGACTCTTCCTCATCCTAAATTCATTTTAAAACAACACAAACAAATGAGCGTACGAGTGTTACAGTGAACGTAATAAATTTCACTACCCTAAACGTCATGCAGTTTGCCCAAAATACTTAACTTAAATAATGACGAACGGCTACAAATGCATTTTTTTCACAAACTACAGCACCTATCGTGATATTCATATCTTTCCTTACGTTAGCACTCACTGACAGTTCAGCTAATTTGTCAATGTCTACTAACCAACAGTGTCTGTGTTTTAAAGAAAATAAGAAATGTAGCTCTTTAAAATGTACCGTGAACGGTTCATCATCGAATAGAGCGGTTGCTAAGGCGGCCATGTTTGATTGAGAAAGTAAACAAAGCAAACTTTATTGAAAAAAAAACCTGTTGTCAGGAAGCGCACTCCTGTTGTTTCTGGTTTTAACCAGCAGAGGACGCTGTATGCCGTCAATATCATTCTCTTGCTCTGAATATTTGAATATAACAGAAATTGTCAACATTGTATTGTCGACAGTGTTGACACAAGAGTCACTCTTCACTTTCATTTGTGAGATGTTATAGGCGTTTCTTGCATATAAGGTAAACCCACTGCTCTCAGAATGATAAAGAAATGTGGTTTGACTCAGCCCAGGTTCATTTCATAGTTTTCAGCCACTCTCTGGTGGATTTACTGGTATGTTTGGATTATGTTCAAGTTATAGGGTCCAGTTCTGCTTCAACTTTAATTTTTCAACAGATGGGTCTCACATTTTCCTCAAGAAGATTCATCGTGTGCAGTTGTCAGGTCTTACTGCAGCCGAACTCCACCAAAACATGACACCTCCACCTCTATACCTTTTTGTTGATATGAGGTTCTTTCCCTTTAATGCTGCGTTACTGTAGATTTATGTCAAACATCTCTTCTGCTTTGGTGTCCATATAATTCAGTTTTAGACTTATCTGAAATAACAAACATTGTTTCAAAAGTCCTTGTTTTTGTCCATGTTGTTTCTGACAAACTTCACTCTGAACATGTTTTTCTGAAGGACAAATCTATCATCCTAGTGAGAGTTGTATGGAGAGGTCATGTAGTCTTTTTCAGATGTTTCAGACATTTCATTTCAACTACAGCATAGCCTCCTGCAGGCCCCACAATGTAATTTTTAAGGGTTTTTGCAGAATTATCTTAGCATCTCACTGTTTACTTTCAGGGTGAACCTATTTGGATGACCAGAGCTGGGTGTTTTGACCATTGCTTTGAATTTTCTCCAATTGTAGACAATGAAGTGGCAAAGTTTAAACTATGTTGAGACCCTTAGACTCTTCGGATCTTACTACAAGAGTCAAGGACACAATAAACTAAATCTCTGGAGTATGAACAGGGTAAACGTTTTTTTTTAAATGCTCAGAAAGTGTGTGATTCTAAACATTTTAGTGGCTTTATTTATTCCTCACCAGAATCAGCATGCTTAGTACATTTTACAGAAGCATTTTAAACAATATTTTCTTTCTTTGTTTCTTTTATTTTACCAGATTTTAAAATTATTTTTAAAATATAAACATAATCAAAATATGTTGAAAACACACAAGCTTCCAGAGAGTGCCATTCTACTCATTATTTTTCTATTGACCTAAAAAACTAATTTTATAATTTTGTTCCCTTGTGAAGATGACTTGCATAAAAATCTTTTTGACAAATGACCTGACAAATTGCTTTATGTGGTTTAATGGAAAGCTTAAATCAGCTCTCCAACATGCCGTGGTTCTGCTGTAATTGTTATGTTTTATGGAAATGAAAAAATGGGCGAAACAGTTTGATCAGCTAGCAAGAGTATTGGTTTATTTGTTGTAAATTGAATAAGAAAGAATCACTGCATTCAGAAAGCCTTTGTCAGTTTTTAATTATGCATAACTATGCTTCTAAAAATAGCAATGGTTGCATTTTAATCCTAGTCTTGCATTGGTCTGTTTTATCATTTCGACTTTTCTTGCAGTCACTCTGAACTGAACCAAGAAGTCTTGAAATCAACAAATGAGATAGGTCTTTTATCTGATTTGCTCAATGAAATGGGTTCCTATTGTCTGTAGCTAAACATTTTTCCTGCAGTTTGACTGGGTTCTCTTTGGAAAAAAAATGATCACTCTCTATCTCTAACTCAGAAGCTTCAGAGTGCATCTTGACACAGCTCCATGGTTAGAGCCGCCTACACACCTCAGTCTCTTCAATAACAGCTTATGCATTCTGCAGAGTCCTTGACTTTTTCTGTAACAGCTTTTTCATAATGGCCAACAGCTATAATTATTATGAGAGCTGGCAAAGTGACAGTCAGAGAGAAAATAGAAGTGTGTGGAGGGACTGCTGTATAAATAGCAACCTGTATCCATTATTGAGTGCAGATATTGGGGATGGTCTCTCCCATGGGTGCAGAGGCAGAGTTGTCGTCACCACATAAATAGTAACTGCTCTCCTTAATGAAGAGTGTTACAATTTCCTATCTCATCCTCATCCAAGAGACTCGCTTAATTTGATGAAAGACACAATCTGATGGACTTTCTGCTGGTCGCTATAACAAACAAGGCAAACAGGAGGTAACAAAGTAGGGAAAATCCGAATCAGACGAGTATGTGTGCCAAAATGGCAATGTATTAAAGCAACTGTAAATGGAAATATAATTATTTCTCCTGAGCAGGAATGTTGTTTTTGGACTTCTGGTGCAGTGGCAAAAGTCCAGTTATTCCAGAACCTCACAGCTCACCTGTCAGTTTATTTAGTTAAACTGACATAAAATGGACAGGTGGCTGCATGGTTTTTGTTACATACAAGCTGTGCAAAAGTCTTCACATCCCTAAATCTTTTGTGATTATGTTAAAGCTACACATTTCAATATATTTTAGTATATTTTACAGGATTGTGCAATGTGCACTTTTAATATAATAATATAATAATAATTGCATTTGTAAATTACTTCTTGGATGCAATATGATGTAATTCTTCAGGTGCCATGCAACAAATCTTTGTGCACCAATAAGATACTTGGTCATTTGGAAGGACTTCATGCCAACAGCTGCTACAGTTAGTCTTCAAAGTCTTTAAAGATCAAAAGGCTCCAGAAGAGCAGTTGGTGTGATGGTGGAAAAGACAGTGAGTAGTGAAGATAATGTTAGTTAATATTAATGAATATTGTCATTGCAATATTCAATGAAAAAAAACAACAACACATAAATGATGAAACAAGTTACAGAGCACAAAGGGAAAACACGCAGGAGCCAGGGCATGGGCTTTTCAGAAAAATGCAAGAATTCAGCAGTGAGTGAATGAGATCAAGGTGATGTGATTGTGGCCTGGAGACCAGGTGAGTACGTTCAACAGAGTGCAATGGGAGGAGAATCTATGCAGGGGACTGAAGGCAGACTTATTATCAGAGAAAACATTGAAGAAATCTATATACAAATTAACAGGGAAAGGTTAAGAATAATGAACACAGAAAAATACACCCAGGAGAACCGCAGGGAAAATAACTAATACCAAGAGAGGTAAATCTAAAAAGACCTAACCAAACTCAAATGAGTACCAAAACACAAATACCCAAAGAGCGCGACAAAGACAGCCATTTTAAGACGGGATGAGGTGGAGAGGTCAATACCTCTGGTGGAAGAATCTGTGGTACACTCCACACAACTGCCTTGAACAGATGAGTAACCAGAAAAAAGCAGAAATTGGGAACAAAGAGGCTAGTTAGATTTAATGGGACCAAAAGATCTGGGACTTGGGTAGAGATTCACCTTCCTGCAGGAGGACAACCCTAAACATGCGTCTGTAATTTTAAAAATAAAGCAGCATTTCGTATCATGAAAAAACATCCACTCACAAAAACAAAAATATCCCTAATACTAAGGGATAATAAAGGATATTTCTATTCTATTCCATTTTACTCCTATGAATAAGATGTTTCTATAGCAAACAGTGAAATACTTTTAGTTGAACAAGTTCCAACTTTTTGATACTTTCTTTCAGTGTGTCTTTCACATCAGGACTCCGCCTGAACCTTCTGATAAAGTAAAGAAACTCATCTCACAACTTGTCTCAAACCTAATTTTTCAGTTTTGAAGCGTTGCTCATATGCGACAACCTGAACAACCTCTATGCCCTGAAAAGGCTGGAATAGAAGGTGACAGCAGCTAAATGTGAAGAAAGAAAAAAAGCGAGATTATATGGAAGACGTGACCTTTGATCTCCTCTCAGCAGCTAATGGATTGGTTGGAAATGTTATGAGACACGATCCCTGTAAACTGAGAGGTTGATGATTTTCCGTGAAGGGATGTCAGAAGCAGATGCTGGTACATGGTTATTTATGCCACCATGTTTGTGTGCAAGCATGTGAGTTTTTATGCTCTAAAACCAACAGCAGTCAGATGTGTTTACATATTTAACTCCTCATCTGTAGCGGCTTCTATCCTATCCCTAAATGGGAGTCGTTTCCACCAACATGTTTGTTTAACATCTACAAATAAGTAGACGTCCTGCACCGACAAACATATTTAGTGAGTGAAAACTCACACACACATGACTAATAATCCTTGAACAGAATACTAACTGTTGCATTTAGCCAAGTTCAAATGTTGAACCTTGAAAACTTTCAGGATGCTAAATGTTGACCATATTTGTCTGCTCTACTTTGTAAAAACTTTCAAAGTCTATCAGATTGTGAAGTTACGTCTAGTCCTCTTCAGGTGATGCTACAGATTTTCTGTCAGCCTTAGTTTGGGACTCTAGCTACACTATTCAAAAGATTTACTTTTCCAGTCATGAAATCATTGTTTTGTTATTTTTGACGGATGCTTTGACTCAAAGTGATTTTGACAGGCAAAATCCCTCTTCGTCTCCTAACAGAGAGATGCTGGAAGGATGTGGGTCAAAACTGACTGATACTTAGAACTGTTTATGATTTCATCCAACTTGAAAAAATAAGTAACTCCATATCATAATGCTAGCACTACATGTTCTACATATGAGTTCTATGTGTGTCAAACGCACAGTTTGGGATTATGACCAAAAGTGTAATTTTCATCCAATCATAATCCATGTTCCCTCAATGTGTCGAAAGATAATTTTCACACTTTCACAAGGTTTTTTGCAGCAAAAATATTTTTTTGTTTCAATGTTACCTTTTAGTACAGACATATGGAGGATCTAAGAGGCTGTTGTCAGATGTAGCACAGAAAGTAGTTGGCACATATTCCTGCAGTGCAGAGTTCCTCTCAGACTATTGAACCAGTTTTCACATTTTCTTTTTATTAACTCTTTGGAAATATACAGTTGTAGTAATGTCACCGTTGCTGCTCTTTGTTATCGGGCTGCAAAGTATAGCTGTAGCTAAAGAAACCAAAAAAACACATCCTCCAGAAAAGCTAGACTTTATTTACACTCAACTGAAGTTCTCTAACTGGAAGCAGGTGTAAATTTAAGAATATCAAATGCAGAAAAATTAATCAAAAGATTCTTTAAAAATTTGTCTGGTTATTGCAGCATCTTACTTTTAAAGTTGAATAATGTAGCATAGGTGGCACAATAAAAGTAGAAAAAACTATCAAAAGATTTTTCATATTATCACAAAGTTGTCGTTTGTGTATTTTTATGTTCTGTAAATAAATTTTATATACCATATCACCGAAAAAAAAATTATAATAATCTATGACACATTTACACCTAGTATGCTTTGATACGTGTTTATTAGTTTTCATTTCCTGTTTTCAAATTCTGAAAACATTTCCAGTTAATGCTTGATTATTGTCTTGAACCAATTTCCCATCAAGGTATGACGCTCTCCCTTATCAGAACTGACCTTTGGTCTCTTTGAGAACTGCTGGTCCCTCAGTTGTTGGTGACAATCCTGAACGCTGTCTTGATGAGGCATCAAAAACAAGAGTGCACGCACACATGATGCTCTGAATGATCAGAAAGATACAAAGTGCAAAGGTGTCTACAAATTGATTAATTAACAATGAAGTGATAATTTGATTAGATACTTGAGCCACTCAAGTGTATCATTACTGTGGAGAAACAGCGTGTGATCTGGACCCTTTCCACCCAGCAAGTTACTTTAATCCCAAGCATGCAAAGTTTAGTTCAGCACAGAAGATTGACTGGGTCAGCTGGTTAAGAACAAATATTTTGCCCTGAGGCTCCTTAACAGGTTAATGAGGCCATGCACACACGCATACACACGCCCACACGCATGAACACCCATACACAGCTCTCTGTGACACCTGCTGTAATCGTATATAGTATTATAACGCAACATGATCTGACCGCATCCTGCGCAACATGTTGAGCATGTTAGACTAAGGGGGACTGCTAGCCGGTGGGGACTCATGCATTTTAGGCCGTGTGTGTGCACATATCACTGAATGATTTGGACACTGAGAAGCTTGGTTTGGAAAACAGGGAAAGTGATCAGGTTAATTGCTTTTCCTGCCGAGCTTCAGTCTCTCTGCGACGAGAACGTATGAGCAAAACTGTTAGAACTGCTTTGAGTTCATTAGAGCGTGGTATTTCATGGACTGACGTATTAATGTGTAGGCTTTCAATAGTGTCTTTACTCATAATTTCACTGCATGACACCCAGTTTCCCATTTTGCAGACGTACATGTGACCCGGGCACAGTCGAGAATTGTACGATCGCTTACTTACATGTGAGAGGGGGGCATGAAAAGCAGTTTAGACTGGTGTAGAGGTTGCCAGCACAAGATTTGGCTCCCGTTTCAGGGATCAGGCGAGACACCTGAGCAGACAGGATACATCCTTGCATTTATTTCCTTATGAAATACTAGACCGTTCTAAATTTGAGTGACTTAAAGTCTGACTTATCAAGCTTTGGTGGATTGGTCGAAAGACTTCTGACTTCATTGATGCTTTCCTCTGACCTTTCACTCAACACCATGACCACACAGTGCCCATGC
This sequence comes from Xiphophorus hellerii, assembly GCF_003331165.1. Lineage (NCBI taxonomy): Eukaryota > Metazoa > Chordata > Actinopteri > Cyprinodontiformes > Poeciliidae > Xiphophorus > Xiphophorus hellerii. Next base: position 14,371,376 of record NC_045683.1, read on the forward strand.
GTTTCCACAGTTGCAAGACTTCAGTCCTCATACTGTCATGATTAGAAATGGTACTATAACACAACATGATCTGTTGCGTTATACATGATCAAATTACACAAATTATAGATAGATAAATCTTTATTGTCATTGTCACAAGGACAACGAAATTTAAAAGGTGCCATCAGTCAGTGCATATGCTTAAAAACAAAAAATAACTGTCTCACAATTCACACACAATGTAAGAATTAACAAATAACTGGTAAAAAAAAAAAACCCCAAAAAACTAATAAATAAGAACAGCCTCTACTCTACTTTCTAATCATAACGATAGTTACGATATACTGTATATATATATATATATATATATATATATATATATATATATATATATATATATATATATACAGTATATATGCTGGCAATATGAACAATGAAGCATTGGAGCAACTCTTTTTCTATCTATAAAAGTTGGGAAGCACTGAACCCAATTTGACTTTTAAAGTGTTATGACAGTCCTACGCCTCTCTTACTGATGGTGACTCAGACAAAATTGAGTAGAAAAACATGCAGTTTGGAAATTTTTAAACTGCAGCAGTGACAGGATCTAATACTTCTGTTTGAGGACTGATTACACTCTTTGTCTGCCATAAGGAATTATCCCCCAGCTGTGAACTATAAGCTTGAGACAGTCAGAACATATTCAACTTTAGGTCTTACTCACACCAACACATCTTATCATACTGAGCTACAATTATTTGGGCTAAAATATGAATTTGACAAGAGTTTTGAGGGCTGAAAGAGTTCAGAAGGCTCTATGTTTTCTTTCCATTACTTCTATGTTCAAGCCTTCCTTCCATGGACCCTCCAACTCCAAGTCAAAGAGAAGCATTTTCTTCCCTCACAGGTTCACAAACAGAAGGATAGTTAATGTTATTTCTCTTCTTTGAAATCTTTCAGACGTGCTGTGTGCAGTAGAGCTTCTAGATTCACATTAAAATAGTCTTGCATGAAGATAAAAAGGATAAACCCCTCTATTAGTAGTCAAATACATAAAAAAACAACAATTATAAACTTCAGAAAATGTTGAAATGGTCAGATGACATCAATCCTAGCATGAACCTTTCCTTTGTTGGATGTCATTTAGAATGCAGCAAGAAGACCATTAATTCCATTGAAATAAATGCATTTCACTTAATTAAATTTCAAGTCAAAATTCCAACTTCAGGAGACACTTTAGCTGATTTGTCCATCTTGAAGATAAAATTTAACTTCCAAGAACTTCTAGAACCCACTATTAGTGGTCCTGGATTTCACTCTGCAGAGGGGGAGTAAAACAGAAAGCTGATCACACTTCCAGCCATGTGATGTTTACTCGTCTGATTCACCTTGAACGTTTTCCTGTTTGTACCAGTCGCTGCAAGTTACGCTCACAACCAAACAGATTCCCATGAAAAGAAGATGACAGGAGTCCTTATCTCGCTGGGAATGACGCAATGTGTTTCCCTCAAACAACATGTGCGAACTTTGTTTTTGTTTTGCTACTTTATTTAGATCCAAGGGGCACAGAAGTGCTCTCAAAATCAAATTTGATATGCTGCACTTTATACTAGCATGAGGACAAAATACAGACCCATCCAATAGTTTTGAATATTGTTGAAGTCCATTTATTTCAGGAACACTAAGTGAAACACATTATATAAATGATTTACACACAGATGAATGTTTGAAAGGCTTTATTTTAGTTCACTTTTAATACAGGAATGTAGCTTTAATGTAAAGTAGTGCTCTTAATCTGATAAATAAACCTCATCTGAACACGTATTCTAATTTATTGAATATCGCGATAGATATACACACACAGGCTGAAGATTTGAACTTTTCTAAAGTTTTATTCAGATTAGCTTGATAATAGTGTATAGAAACCTTAAATGAATGTTTGTCCATGGGTTAGCAGCTACTGTACATCCGAGTTTTATATCTTCAGGCACAATGCAAAGCATCAGAGCCAATGGTATATAGTGTTATTATTTGGTCTTTTTAAATAATGTCCTCTAAAATATGTCTTAACTTTTTGCATCGAGTAAAAACTCTCTTGTCTTTACTTCAACAGTGTCCCCCTGCTGTAAAACAAAACATGAAATTGAAAATAAGTGGGTCAGCCTCACCATCAGAAAAGTGTTTGCTTAAGCAGACACATAACCTAAAATGATTATTTGCTGTCATGGGATTCACAGAATCTGATTAGCAGCGTCTTCATGTGCAGTTATTCCAAAACCTGCTGACCACATAAAAACCAGCCGTTGAAGAGGCGACTAAATGCTGATAGTTTCATTTTCAAACATGTTCTCAGTAATCCTGCGTCCACTGTCCCACACAGATAGAGGGTGCAGAGAAACAAAGTCAACCCTTTGCACTGTAATGGGTTGGTTCTTTGCTTTTAGAGCTGGATGGACTTGTTAACTGAGCTGAGGATAATGAGTAGCAACATGGGATGAAAGCCAGCCAGTCTGCGTCCAAAGGTAAGAAAATCTCCCGTCTGACACCTCTGAGCTCAATAATTAACACATATTCACCTGCATTGAAAGGTGGACGACTATTTGATCAGATAAACTATTCTTCACACACAAATAGTGAAAAATCTTTTGCATGTTTTCAGCTCCTTCGTCTTTTACTCTCTGTTTAAGCTTATTTATCAGCCTTTCTCTGTGTGCCGCTAGTCTGACAGGACAAACTCAGACAGCAAAGCAGTGCCATGTGATCATCATCATCCTCGCTGGCTGTTATAGCCAGTCACATTTCAGCAAAATGTTCTGAGCAGCTGCTGAACAATGAGCAGCAGCTGGCCTGCCCTCCTCTCGTCTCTGGGTTTCCTGCGAGTTGATTGGGCTTGAACTGGAGGAAAGTGAATGAAGGTTCATGTAGAGCCTGGGGGCTGTTTCACAAAGCAGCTAAACTTGTGCTGCTGTTGGTGTTTCCCTCTGAGTGTGTTTCGCAGGCCAGAAAAGGAGACGAGTGTTAAACCAACAGAGATGACCTGCTGAGCTTAGAGGAATTGGTTGTAGACATGCCACTCAGGGCTCAAACTGGACGTATGTGCATGTGCAGGCATGTGTGCGTGTGTGTGTTGGGGGGGGGGGGGGGGGGGGGGGTTGTACGTGGATTTAATGAGCAGTCTGGGTGCTTTAAAGTCCAAGACTGCTGGTCCTGCTTCCCCTCTGGGGTCTTTCTGAGGATCAAGTCAAACCAAGGGTCTTTCTTATGAAGAAAGCAATTATTCAAATGAACTAAACTTATTTTTTTGATTATGATCTTTTTTTCCCCCTGAGATACTACATAAAAAACAGATTTAACGGACTCTAAAAAGACTTTTATTCACAGTGAAGTAGTCTGATTACTGCATTCAAAGGTCAAACTGTCGGTGCAAACTGTTCTCAGAGTAAATTGTTACAGCAGCTACTTTTTTGTTGTCCTCCCCTTTGCCACACCTTAACTTCCACCTTAACATGATCAAAGAAACGTGCTGCACATGCGAAGCAGCGCACATCAGAGGTGCCATTCAGTTCAGTTCCAGACTTAATTACCATGAAGGCTTGGAGATAACTTCTCAGACACGCCCTGGTTGAGACGGCAAAAGGCAGAGTGTGAGGCAGAGACTCTGACGTCAGCAACGTGGGGCTGGTGAGAGGTGAACAGAATGCTATCCACGTTTTGCAAGATCAGACCGATTGAATTCCTCTTCCAGACTTTGGTGTAACCTTTTTTGGGGAACAGTGCATTGCTCTGAACACACCATCAACACTGTGAAACTTGCCAGTGGCAGCATCATGCTGTGGAGCAGAAAGAGAGAGCAGCTAGTCTTTGTTCACTTCAAGATGGATAGAGCTAATATGAGGTGTTCCTGTAAAAAAAAAAAAAAAAACATGTAAATTTTGAATTTTCTGCTTCCAGCAGGATCCCCAATATTGTAATGTATAGTAATGGTTTACATCAAAGCGTGTTCATATGTTAGAATAGTTCTGTCCAAGTCTTAACTTGATAAGTCCTGACATAAGTGGTGCAAAAACAAATATGGTCCATGGGTTTCCTATGTATCATTTTCTTTACCTTACACAGTTATTCGCTACTTTATTTTGACACGTCATAAAATCCCAATGAAACACATTGATGTTTGTGGTTGTGAGATGACAGGATGTGGAAAAGGTCAACAGCTCTTACTTCTTCTCCCATACACTATATAAAACAGGGAATGGTCAAAAGTTAAGGTTAGAATTGTATCTACATCACATCAAATATCTGGAAGTCCCTTTTTGAATAAAGGAAAATGAATCTAGTGAAGATCTGACACAGGACCTGAGAGACACAGGATGCTTGTTGATACTGCTATTCTATTTTACACGATGCTTTGACAACTATTCAACATTTTTATTTTAGTGTGTGTTTTACAGATAAGAAAAATAAAATTGTTGGCAACTGGATTAAAAATAAGAAACAAGAAGTCTGACTGAAACCTGCAGAAAAATTAATCAAAACCAACGTATTGCTCTAAAATCATGACTCTTGCACTGCATTGTTGAAAAAAGGAGACAATAAGGACAAAGTGATAATATGACATCAGATGTAGAGGTGAAGAGCAGTATCAGTGCGACATGTGATCATGTGACTCCAGGAGGCAGGAGCTTCCAGTTCACTGTCTGGACACTGGATCTGTCCCTGCCTGCACCAGAACAAACACTGTTGTCACTCTTTGTGTCAACTATCAACTTCTGATAGGTGGCAGGACACAGAGAGAGTGTGTGTGTGTGTGTGTCTCAGTGCATTTTCACACATGCAAGTATTGTGTGTGCCTACAAGAATAGAAAAGAACAGAAAACAAACAGCAAAACCTGTGTATTCACAGCTGAGGTTGTGATAATAGCAGCTCTTTCATCTGCAGCACATGGAGCCCACATACTCAGGTCTGTGATTGATTCGTGGCGCAGCCACACAGAAACACTGGGGAAGGTGCCGTAAGTGGTGATTAGAAAGAGCAGGAGGCACCTTGTGGAAATTATGGATCCTCAATAGAAGCGTAGGCTGCCCTAATGAGTCACCGCGGCTTTGTGGCAGATGGTTTGGCAACAAATGTGGGCATAGCCGAGCATTTAGGCCAATCAAAGAGGAACTGTCGCCATACAAAGCTCCACTTGAAGAATGAAAGTGAATAGATTCAAAATAAAATGGAATAATTTTCTGTAATGCAACTGGAAAGAGAATAGAACTAAATGTTTTGAGATAAAGAAAAGATAAAGACAGAGGATGATCAAACCAAACTCCCACGCCAATGTTTTCAAACTATGAGAAATAAAAACAATTCTGAAGGGCTTTTATATGCCGTGTCCTGATTTTGAGCTATTATCTAGCCCATAAATAACCAAAAAGCATATGCCCCTTTTATTTTTGATCAAATAATGGGTGAACCAAACAGCCCATTCATGCCATGAAGCTCTCTGTCATTTGCATTTCATTATCATCTTCATTTAGCTAACTATGCAGTTAGAAAATGTGTGCCAGGAGCTCAGTAGGTGAAGCATTGGGTTTAAAGTGGTTTGGATGAGTGATAATTACCAAAGCGTGTTGAACAGACATGTTAGAAGTGTGACTCAGTTCAAGTGTTTGTTGGTGTAGCTTTATCCACTCGTCTTAAATGCTTAACTAAGAGAAAACTGGAATTTTTCCTTTTGGATTTTGAAGACATTTTTATTCCTCAGCTAAAACGTTCCTCCAGCTCTGATCATGTTGGAAACAGTTCCAGCTTCAAGTGGAGCTTGTTGAAGGATCAAACCAATAAGGCCCATTAAGGCCAGATGAGTCACTGAACACGCCTCCATCCTGTGAGCGCTTTGGGTGACTTGAGTCACTCGAAGAACGCTTCCTAACACGTCGACTTATTCGACAGTTTTGGTCACATGCGTGGCTCAAGGTGTGACTGGTTGTGTAAACACCTGGGGAAAAGAATCAAAGCTGCACACAAAGTATTAGAAAGATGGAGCTGCCACCTCCTTTGTTTACTAAGTGTTCTATCTTAAATGCAGTCATCTTGGTTTTTGAAGAATCTGTACATTTGTCTGGATGGATTTGGTGATTAATGGCTTCACTATTATTGGATGTTTTTCCCGTTTTTTTGTTTTTCTTTTCCTTCCAGTCCAAAATAAATGCAGACATAAATCATTTTTTCATTCAACCTCACATATTTCTTTTTCGTTTTTATTTTTTATTTAACTTTTGCATAACTTTAGCTGCATTCATGCAAATCAAATAAATGTTTGTCCTGTATTGTGTTTTAAGGGGGATTGTTATGTCTTGTGATTTTTTTTTGTCTTCAGATTTTCCATAATGCATTTTAAACTCCACTGAAGAATCTGTGTCTCTTCGACATTTTGTTTGGTGACGCTGACTCCCATTCAAAAATTATTTTAACACTGCTGCAACTTTTATTGAAATCACTTCAAATGTTTTTGCTCTATTGCTTTTCAGTCAGCGAAGAAATTATGCAAAAATGCCAATTTAGATCTATGAGGTTAAAAAGCAAATGTGCAAAGTTGTGCCCCACCCAAATCTAAAGTGCATCAATGCAATCGAAAAAAAATAATGATGATGATGTTAATAACGGTATTTATACAATTAAAAGTTAATGAAATTAGTTAATATTTTGTATTTATCATGTTAATAATTGGAATTCATTAAAAAGACAGATTGTGTTTAAACAACAAGTTCCTGTGTCCAAAGAGGACAGGAGGAGAAATTTATTGTTGTTGCCAATTGTTTTGGCAATTGTTTTGTTTTTTATTATACCTCCCAAAAAACCCCAAAACTCATATGGAGAAAAAGTATGTTTTAAAAAACTGGGGAAAAAATACAGTTAAGCTCTTTGAATAGTTTGCTTATTAATTTAAGCAGTAAGTTCCTATGTGACCCTCAGTGTGGTCATGAGAAAGACGTGTATTTTAAAGGATGTACATTTTAACAATCTGAAAAACTCTTTTATCATAGTAGAATAACAAATCCAAATTTGAATTCAATTAAATAATCAGAAGATTTTTTTTCAGTTAATGTAGATAGAAATGGAAATTCATCATGGAGGCAAGTATAGAGAGCTGATGATGATAAAGTTGTCTGACTAGGTCTGATTGTGTCTACAGATATGCACAGCTAAAGATTGCAAGAACGCTGGAGTTTAGGACAAAGACAAACTAATAAAAAAAAATCACAAAGCCTCCACACATCATGTTTGCACTTGCAAGCTAGATTTTTTCATCTGGCAACATTAGGTCCTCAGTTAGGTCATGTTGAATAAGTCTCACCTGGTTTCTTTGTCACTGACCAGTATTTATACGGATTATTAGTTTCTAGTCATGCCTCGTGCAGCAGTCAACCTTCTGACAAAATCTACCAAACACTCTCATATCTCCCTGGTCTTCTAGAAGATTTAAGAATTTAGTTTAAAGTACTTGTTCTCAGTTTCAATGCTTGAAATGGCCAGGCAATGGCTGCTGCTTTTGGTCTTCGATTCCAAACCCTGAATCTCCTAAGGCTAAAACTAATAAGACGGCATGGCCTTTCAGACTGTGGCTCCTAAACTGAGGAAGATTTCAGTCCCATAGCTTCAGTTTGCTGATTCTGTGGACGCAATTAAAAACCTGTTGAAAACCATTTTGCTATATTGGGCTTTTATATTGTGGTATTATTGTTTTTCTTTATATTATGTAAGCTTTAATTTAAATTATGTTCCACAGTGTTTTATGACTTTGAGTCTGTGAAAGGTGGATTATAAATAAACTTTACCCACTAGATTCCATTTTTGCCTTCTTCACCCTCACCACTTGTTCCCTCTAAGATTTCTTGCTTTCCGTTTCCTTCATTTGAAAGTGTGAACTTTCGCTGATTAAATATTCACTTATTATCCAACACTGCCTGCCAACCACCTGTTGCATCAATGCATTTAGATCCATTTCACTAATCAAATCATGACATACATGGTCGGGATAAACTTTTTCACCATCTGGTTGAAACTGCAGTGTACATATCTCTGTCAAAATACATATAATATTCATATTAAATTTTAATATATGTTGTTTTATTTTAGCGTTGCTTTGCATTTGTGCTCTAGTACAGAAAGAGAGAACAACTCTTTCAATAAGAATTAAGTGTGGTCCTTTGGTTACCACGCCTTGACTTTTCCTGTTTTTCATGACTGTAAATATTTCTGAACATCCACATTTGTTCTTGTCTTGGCGATTTCATTCAGCCTGAAGCAGGGACAGGAGGGATTCATATATAAGTGGTTGTTTATTATATGAACCATTTGACTCTCCCCTGCTGGCCTACCATCTACGTTTTGCTCTGTAAGCAAAAGGTTTCCGATAAACCTTCAACATGGAGTGAGTTTATTTGTCTGCTACAGTTTATATGCCAGTTACTTCTAAAAATGATTCCTCAAGGGCATAATAATATCTTCGAAGACTCATCGCTGCATAGCAATTAGCTCCAGCTGCTGCTGAAGCCTCTGTCAAAAGAGGATATGATTGCATGTGTTGTTCCCGTGTGTGTTGATTGTGTGTGTTTGTTGTTACAGTCACTGCGATGGCAGCTAATTCTCCCTCTATTTTTATGAGTGTTGCTTTGACAGCTGGCTGGAGGTGGAAAGTCCTGCTGCCAGTGTGCTGGGAGAGCAGACACCACTCTCACACATCGCACACACAGGATAATCTTTTACTGTCTCACAAACACACAGTTAGCACAGGCTCCTGCTCCAATCGGTGTGAGTGTGTGTGAGACAGAGATAGACAGATCGAGGAGGAGATGAGTGTGTCCAGTGCGGACCAGTATCAGATTCAGACCAGTGATCCCTGTGCTAATACCCAGCTTTTCTGTTTTAGCTGCAGGGTGTCTTATGTAATCAGACTTTTTTTTTTTTTCCGGACCACTGTCACTGTCACCACCTTTTTTGTTTTGCTATCAAGTCCAAAGTGATAGGTTGTCAGAGCATCAAAGAAAATAAGAACGCAAAGTGCAGCACTCACGACATATCTGTGCACTTTGTGTCAAAGGGACGGCGATGATAGACGTGCAGCCTTCCAGCTCGACTGTTTAAAAGAGTCAGAGAGAGACGGGCTGGTCAGCGGCTTATCAAACTGATCTGACTCTAAAATATGTTTGGACACACAAGCATGCAAACAGAGAAGCACCCCACTGGCTTCAGTGTTTAAACCTTGAGTATTGGTCAGACTCTTTAACTTTCCAGTGAACTGACAGTGTTTTACACTCAAAAGATAACCATTATACAGTCAACAAAATAAAAAGACCTGATTTCAGTCATAGAAAACAGAATATTTCTCTATATTTATATGCATATGCACTGTGTTACACAAGGCTCCTAAACACTTTTATTTTTAAAAATAATTTACATTAATTGTAAACTGTATGTGAAAAATCTTTAAGTAACTTGAGAGCAGTGTAAAACTGAGACATGCCAACAGATGTAGGTACAGGGAAGAGTTTTCTTGCTGGGGACAGTTTGGTTTATTAAAGAACTGAAAGGACTGTGTGAAAGGGTTTATCACACTTCTGCAGAACAACTGAGTCACTGTCCACACAAAATTCACAAAAAAAGAGAAACATTTGTTGCACTCACAAGTCCTAAATGCTAAAGCTCCCGATGTGCTTGTTGATTTTCACATAAAATAGAAAGTATGAGAGAAATATGCAGGAAAAAAATGACACAATTTAAGAAATAAACATTAAAAAAAAATATTACTTTGTGTGATTTTCATACATTTTGTATAATTCTTCTTACATATTGAAAATAAGCCCAAAAAAGAGAAGTAATGGTTCATGAAACCCACATGACCTGGAGTCAGAAAGCTTCACAGTTTCTGAGCAAAGAGACTTTTGGTTTTTCTTTGCTTTTCCACTGACAGTCCCAGTCCAACTATTCTACCTTTTAGTTACTGCTATGGTGGTTTCTAATACCGCTCTTCTAATTTGCTATCTTAGATTTATATTAATACTAAACTACGTACATTATTTATTCTAATAAATTACTTTTCAATTCAACCTCCATGAAATCTCTCTTCTCAACATCCTCTGTTGTTTGTTGTATTTGGATCTTTTACAAAAAAGTTCCAAACAAAAAACACAATTCTTGTTGTCTTAATTTGCAGAAATGACTTATTTCCTCCTCACCTGACAAATGTTAGCTAAGCTGCTCACTACTTCACAAATATGTTGTTTCAAAAGCTTAAAGACCCTCATCAACATCTCAGTTATAGACACTGATTATTATAACGTTGTGAATTTACCAGCTTTGTTTGCTCAGTGCATCAAACTAAAAAATTTTTTAAAAGTTTCTTCAATGTATTCATATGTTCTTAGAGATGCATCTTTATATGATTAATATCTCATGGCGCCATGGCCAAGGAAAATCCAAAAGCACTCCACCAATAGAAATATTAAATGTTATGTGTGTGTGTGTGTGTGTTATGTGCCTAAACCTTTTCAGCATGTCCAGTCCAACAGGCTTCCCTATTGTTGTGCTCTGGGTACCTTCTGTCTGCTGTAAGCTGCTTATTACAGTAGTGATCCAAGGTACAATGTTGTCTAATTAAAGAGCTATTTTTGTTTCCTCTGGAGTCTGGATGTCATATGGTAAGCTCAGTGTCAAAATGTTATGATATTCTTTTCATAAAGCAAAAAATACGAAGTTAAGCATATACTTATTTTTAGGACACAGAAGGAGAGGATCCTCCATGTTGCCATCCATGCAAGATCCAGCTCTGGATATTAGCCATGGAAACAAAGACGTTAGATAAGTCATAAGGTATAAATTTATCCATGACAATCGAGGTTAAAACAGCAGAAAAGAGAAAAGGTCAACTCAAATAATAATAGATTTAGTCGGATCAGAGTAGCTTCTGCTGCTTTGGTCCTCTACCGTCCAGTAAACTGGCTCACTGACTGACTGAAGCTGACTGAGACACGTGAGGACAGACTGAGACACGGGGAAATCAAAAAGTGTGTCTGGTGTCTGAGGCGCGTTCACCTGCAGGTACAGAGAGACGTCTTATGTAGGACAGCTTTCCAACTGGGCTTTACTCAGACCTAAATATAGACGGGACAGAAGTAGGCTGAGCTGATAGTTCTGCCAAAAGGCCTTAAAAAGGAGCTGTGAATCGAGGTCTTTCACACAGTGAGTAAGAGTCGGTTCTGGCATACTTATTTTGTGTTTTGACAACACGAGATGCAGCAGTTGTTTACTCTCGCTCAAATGTGGTTAATTTGAATAAAATCAAACACTTAGAAATGATCTAATTCTTTTACTGCTGAAACAATTAATAGCAAGGCAGCATTTTGTACAACTGAATGAATAAATTTAAAAAATGTGTCTTTAGCGTATATGGTGTATATGGATCATATACTAAAAACTGCTTGAGATGTTTTGCATTTAAATCTTTGGTCACAAATGAAAAAATATATATTTTTTAATATCATATCCCAAAATTAAAGTGTTTATTTATAAAAAAAAAAAAAGAATCCCAAAACAGAGAGTACCTTGCAAATGTATTAAAATCCTTTCAACTACCACAAACTTGAATGTAGTTTAATGAGCTTTTATGTAATGAACAAGAACAGTGTAGTGCAGAATAGTGAAGAGGAATAAAAAAGATGCCTGGTTTTTAAATCCACACTAGAAATAAATTTGTGTTTAGTTCCCACAATCCATTTTGGAGCAAACTAAGTTGCAGATCTTTGGGGTTTCCTTAGATAAGCTGTAGTCAGAGACAGAATCTGTTGCTCATTCTTCTAAAACTAGTTCCAGCTCAACCAGATTGGCTGGAGAGTGATCACTTAAATATTTCCACAGATTCTGAACTGGATTTAGTACTGTGCTTTGACTAGGCCATTTTAGCACGCTGACAATTATTTTAGCTCTGGTTGTATTTTTAGAGCTCCTGAACCAGTGCCTTAGTTTTACCTCTTCTGCAGCTTCTATCAGGTTTTCTCCCAGGTTCCCCGTTTACTTGCATCCATCTTCCCATTTGACCAGAACAGTCCCAAAGCCTGATGTTGCAGCTACCATGTTTCACCATACGGAGGCCATGTTTGGAGTGTTTTCTGGCACATGTTGGTCAAAGATTCTCATGTGGATCACATCTAACCAGAGACCCTTCTCTTATACTTGTGACAAACTAAGACTGCTTTTTCGGACTTTCTTCATGTTACCTTTCCATAAATGCCAGGTTTATGGATTGCAATGCTTCTAAAAGGAATGCTTTCCTCGCTCAGTTTGTCTGTTTTCGTGGATTCTGGTGTCTTGGCAGCATAACAATTGGATGATGGATTGACCATAGCTCTATTAGACATTTAAAGCTTGGAAACTTGTTTTATTACCTTAATTATGCTTTAAAAATCTATATAACCTATTTAGCATGTCGTTTTTCATAATGGTTTCTTTGTTATGCTGTTTGTTCACTAATGTTTTCTGGCAAATTCAGTTAATTTAGATCAAGATTAAAGTAAGCAAAGGAGGGATCTACTCACTAATGAGATTTACTATCAAACTATTTTGGAGTTTGATAGTAAATGGACTGAATGTGTGTGCATGCAACTGTATACAGATTTTTGTTTTTAAAAAGGTCGATATCCTTTTCCGTCTGTTACTTTCAGCATTACATGAATTCTCTACAATAACTCATTTTACAATGAATCAAATTTAGTCAGTGACAGGGTTTTACTCATGTAGTTAAGGTGTTGAGAACAACTTTAAATTCTCATATAGATGTCCTTTTGGTTTTGCTTTCTTTCCATCATATTAAATGCTTAAAGTCATTGCAGATGTTGCTCACTTTGAATGTTTGACTGATAGTGATTATGCTTGTATAGCAATATTGTACAACACTGTACAATTTAAAACAAGCTTGACTGGATGCGCATCCCGCAGAGAAGAACAGGCTCAGTGTTTTCCGCTGTAACCCCCTCACAACCTTTTCAGGACGGAAGCTTCCCATCTGCTCCTCCATTCCTGGGACTTCATGGGCAACCCGGTGACTCACTACACCCACTCTCTGCCGGAGCTGACAAGTGATTTTCAAGGAAATCTGGCTTTTATGTGTGCACAGTCTTGCTCATTTCAGCTGCACTCCCCTCTTCCTCTGCAGCCCCCCTCTCTGTTCCCTCCCCCGGTTTTGCCACCATCTTGAGGGACGCGGTGTTGACACTGCTATAAATCCCCATGTATATGGAAAGTGGGGCAGGACTGCACGTACACTTGCATGTTGCTGCGACAAGGCTCGACTTGTTCAATCCAGCCACATGCACACAGCATACTTCACAATTACCTTCAAAGAGGGATATTTACAGTACATACCTGCCAAGGGAGATGTAGGTCAGCTGCAGCTTTTACTCAACTAGAGGTGCAGCTTCTGAAGGAAGAAGATGAAGAGCACAAGGATTTCTCTCTGCTCCAAAAGATAATAGGAAGATTTTTTTGTATCCTATGTTGTTCACCTGCTGGGTGATGGTTGTGCAAGTCAAGCAGGGCGTGATGTGTGATAAAACAGTTTACTGACACTTCCCTGAGCAACTGTGCCAGTAAATGAGATGGACTTTAAAATGCAGCCAAGGCTGCTTACACCTTTTACCTCACTTCCTCCAGCCACCTGATTTCTTTAGGCCAACCAAAATGATCTACATTTAAAATGAGACGTCAAAAAAAGTGGAAATCCGGATTAAAGAAGACGAAAGATGAGCAGCGTTTGAAACATCTCCCCAAACCAGCTTTGTCCTGCCTTGGAAGTCAGCTGTGCGTGCACACTGGCAGGCATGGCTAAACCACATTGTTTGTGACTCATTAAGAAATCCCCACTCTCTGCTTTGTTAGAGATCCTGGCAGTGAGTCATTTCTGAGCGCTCGGGATAGGTGTGACATTCTGGCATCGGTTACTGCTGTCTGTGTGGAGGAAGCAGGAGGACAGAGCTTCAAATGCCAGACACGATTTTTTACGAAGGTGGCCTTTGAAAATTGTTTATCTGGATTGGTTTTCAGCTGGTTCACTTTTTGCTTGTAAAGCCGTTTCATGTGGTTGTTGTATTTTGTATATTTTTACTACATTGCATGAAAACAGTTTCAGGGATCACAGTAAAATAAGCTAACTGGCTTCTATAAAAGATTGTTTTGGGGTGTATTTATGATTAAGATTTCATTTTTAAATTTACTTAAAACCATAAGAAGGGCCTAAGCATGTCCCAAATTGATCCCAAATAGAACTGATCAATGAAAACCAGTAGTAGAGACAGTGTGGCATAGAAGGAGCTGCATAGAAGGAATGCTGAAACTAGTTATTAAAAACGCCTTAAGCATTTTTAATGACTTTAAATTTCTCAAAAGAAATTTAAAGTTAATAAAGCAGTAGAAATTTTTTTTCTTGCAACCTTTGTCTGTCCACCATTAACTAGAGTATTACTGAAATCTCAAAAAAGTAGCATCAAAATAAGGACAAGTTATTGTTAGCATAGCAATTCAACTAACTGCTATATATTTTTAAAAAATGTCAACAGCAGGAAAAGAAGTTTATCATGGACTGTAGCTGAATGTGTGGAGTCACATTTAGCTTTAGAAACAAAGCGCATCTCTGGTAACACATTTTAGAACAATTTTTCAGCTTTTTCAGCATTGCTAACCCATAATTTAAGTAATTTATTAAAGATGTTGTGACAAAATTCAGGCATATAAATGTGGATGCATTCATATCACCAGATCAGCAATTCCCTGATTTTATGCTACTTGGATCAGTGTTGACCAATCGGCGAGACATCCGTAAGATGAAACCCACAAAAAAAAAAAAAAATCTCAGTTCTGCTGCAGGATAAATTTATTGACTAGTCTGCGTTGTGAATCATTTGACTATTAAAGGCAAGTCAATAAAATCTAATACTGTAATCCTGTAGAAAAATTAAATATTGATCTCAAATTAAACAATTTTATCAAACAAGTTCCAGACCAACCTGGGAACTTTACTTTACTGCAAGGTCGCTTCACTTTTTTAATTTTACATTACAAGCACGCACTTCAATTTACAGATAGTTGCTTGTGCGCTCTCCATTTCTGTCTGTATGGGATTCCTTGTTTTTACAAAGCAGATTAAGCTTTGTGCAAATCACATCATCTTTTCTGGCTTAAAAGAACAAATTGTTTAAAATCGTCCCTTTGGGGGGGAACACTTAGTGTCTTTGTTCAGAAAGAACTCATCGGGTTTTTTTGAAGCAAAAACAGCAGAAATATGCAGCCAATCAGAGACACCCAATGGAAGTATGTTTGTGTTCTGCCCAGGCTATTTGCGAATATACAACATTTTAAATCCCAGTGAAGTGACACGGCTGGGTTAACTCTATTAATGACAACAAATTCTTAAGGATAAAATATTTAAAACAGAAAAACAGTAAAACTCACAAGCAGCAAACACGTTGAAAGAAAGAGATTTGGTCAAGATGACAAGTGCAACATGGTTTTATTGTCAAACTGGTAATTAAGATATGAACTTGATTAATGCCATATCAAATCTTAATCTCCGCTGTAGTAAAGTGCCGATCAAATCGAGTTGCCCTGGGTGCCCTAGTACATTTTCTGTCTGGTTTGGAACTGCAATATGAAATCCTACAAATTATAAAAAGCCCTTTTTTCCCCTCCCTCCTTCCTCTCAACCCACATGTCTAGAGCTGAATGTGCAAACATGATGATCACAAAGCTTTACTATTCTGTGTATTGAGGCATCTTTTCTCCCTTGCTTTTCAGTCCTAGTGCTTGTACAAGACGAACCAGCTGCAGTCTGAAGTTTGATGGGAGTCGTCATGGGAGGTCTCCCGCGGTGACGGGCTGCACATGCACAGTGAGGCAAACGTTAGCGAGCCACCTGGACTTCTCTGCCGCTCAATCGGGTCGGATAAAAATTACAAAACTAAAATAAACGGTGCCGTTTAAAGGTCAGCCACGCGCGAACGTCGAGAGGTCACTTTTGGGTACGAGCCGGCACTCTGGAGAGTTCGGCCTCTGCGGTTTCTCAGTGGCCGTCCTGTGCAATATGGAATCTTCATGAGCGCCACTACATTAAACTCCTGGTCTCAGTTTGTGTAACTTACCGAAAAAAAAATTTTAAAAAAAATTTAAAAAGTCTACGCATACAACAAATAACGCATGGAAAACACACACCCACACGTCAGTCGCTCAAAAATCGTTCACTCTTCTCACAGAGTCAGCATTATGGTTTCACCTCCACCCGACAAGGCGGATTACGAAAAAAAGCAACGAAGTCAACGAAAAAAAAAAAAAAACAACCTCATGAGATATTGCACAGACAAGTGCCGGCACAGAATACAACAGTCTCTTTCCAACAGCCCAGCCTGTGCATAGGAAAAATAAAGCACTTATGGTGTTCACACACTCCATCCCCCCACCCCTTTTGTAAAGCTTTGTTACACATCAAAGTGGGAAAGATAAATTACTGTAAAATCTACTCCACTCAGCAGAAAAGAAAAAGAGCAAAACCTCTGCGTGTTGTTAAGAGTACAAAAACAAAAAAAAAACCTGATGGCTGAGGAAGAGTCCGGGTCCGTTGGCAACAGTGAGGGGAAAAGCAAAAACCTAAATAAGAACAGTAGTAGCAGGCTGAAGACTGGAGAGAAGAGAAGCAGGTGATGTTGAGACTGGATGGAAGCCAGCATGGAGAAAAATCTCTCAAGTTTCATTCAATAAATAGCATTGTGGAATATGAAAAAAAAAAAAAAAAAAAAAAAAAAAAGATTCCTCAAGCAAAAATATGTAAATTCCTCTGTTCAGTTCATTAGGAGAAACAACCAGTTATAATCCATGTTGCACCGTGATTCTAATACATCCCCGCCAACCGATGGCGGTCAGCGCTGCGGCTCTATCGGCGAATTCAGTCCATCCTGGTTAAGTTGGGTATTTAGTGTGAGTTTCTTCTAGCAAACCAAACCCAGATAACAGTCTGTTTTGTTGTTGTTGTTTTTTTTAAACACCCTGTGGGTTAAGCGTGTGTAAAGCTCCTTGACGTGTATGGTCAGCTCCCGCTCCGCTTTCTGTCCCTCGCAACCCCATTACTGTACAGTCATTATCTGTGGAGCAAGACGAAGGCTTCCAGCTTCTCGGGAATGTTCCCCCGGTAGTGGAGGCTGTGCTTGATGATGGCCCTGGCAGCGAGGCACTGCAGCGTGGTGTGGTTGATGGGCTGGATGACGTTCCGGGCCAGCTCCTTCTCGTCCAGGAGATCGCAGGCCGTCTGCTGGAAGGCGTTGGTGCTGTCGAAGTGATTCCCGCAGGAAATCAGCAGGTTCATGATGTCGGGGTGACCGTTGGATGCGGCTATGTGGAGGGGGCTGTGGGACAAATGAACAAGCTTGTTAGATTGTGCCACAGATTTACTCCCGGCAGAGTCTACAAGCAACTTGCAACAGTATTTGCACCGGAAAGCTCAGATTTCAGGGCATTTTAAAAGATGACCACAAACAGAAGCGCACAGCTGAAGTTACTCAGGGAAAGAATGTGATTCACAACATTTTGTCCACAAATTAAATGTGAACAGTGTGATCTGCCAATCCATACGAGTCTGCTTTGAAATTTCTCGACCAGCTTCGTACATCTAGACACTGAAGTTTTTGCCTGTTGCCATTTGCAAAATAGCTCAATATAAATCAGTTTGGATGGAGAGAATCTGAACTTCAGTTTTCAAAATAAATTATCAGAAAGTTGTTCCAGACTTTCATTCGAACATCCTGACTCATGAATATGGGGCAGCATTATGTACTTTCCAGGCACATGGTGCCATTTACAGAACTATTAACTATGTTACCATCAGTTATAAAAATGTTGTACATGTCAAACATGACTTGACTTTGCAATTTAACACCTTGAATCGGCCTTGTGGCTCTTTCTGACACTCTGCCTTCAGCACGTCATCACAATGTTTCTCCATTAAGCCTTTAGCAACGTTCTGAGGAGTTTTGGACTGAGAAGTAGTTCCTGTGATGATCTCAGCAGACTCTCAGTTCCACCAGGTGTATGCCAATTGCTGTTGCCACTAGTCTGGAGGAGCCGAGTGGGGGAGTCATGGGACAGCCCCCGGCGACTCCCCCACTCGGAAAGTTTCCTCTGCATATTTAAAAATGTGTGGCTAATTAGAAACTGAACTTTTTATTGCTTTCTTGCAACAAAGGACTTCTGCAGGCCACTCTTGTATGAAGATCACATTGTTGGAGAGCAAAACCTGCTGCCAACAGATTCGACCGCTTCAGCAGCTCCCAAAGATCCCATAGGTCTCTTGCAGATTCTGATTTGTTCTCAATACAACTTGAAACAAATAAAGAGATGAAATATAGAAATGTATGCTAAACTTTTCAGGCTTGAAAAATTTCCCATCCAGCTCACAAATGTGCAGTCCTTACTATTGGTCTATCACTTACTGTAAAGCTCCAGTAACATACATTTATACTGTGCTTATAGAGGCATGAATACTTTTGCAAGGTAGTGCGTCTAGCCTTTTATTTTTTTTTATATATATATAAATATATATACAAAAACAGAGGAACTGTTTAGGTCTAAGCGTTTTCAGTAAAAAGTGGACCTGTTGTCGTCTTCGTCTCGGCTGTTGACATCCGCCCCGCACTCGAGGAGGATGGACGCCACCGTGAGGGAGGGAAACTTGCACACAGGGTAGCGGCCCACGCAGGTGGTGTTGCGGTCCACTGCCAGGTGTAAAGGGGTGAAGCCGTTCTTCCCACACGGCTGGAGCTTCAGGAACCTAAGAGGGTAAAAGTTTTGAAGCGCCGAGTCAAAAACACTCAAACAACCATGAGTCATTAATCTTATGAAAGCAATCAGGATGTTGAGACTGAATCATAGTTTTTGGGTGTGAATGACAGAAAAGTTCAAAGACCTATGATGAGAACAAAGTTACACTGATCCCATTTTATAAGCAAAAATGAGTCATTTTACAATATTGGGTCAGAGAATATCACTTCAAAATGATTTTTCTCATTCTGCCACATACCTATAGATGGTTTCCTTCTTGAAATGGTCCTGCTCTGTGGTACACGGCACCTTTTCCAGGAGACAAATGAGGTGCAGGATAATCGACAAGGCCTTGCTGAGCTGAGCGGGGTCAGGCGGCATCGGCCCGATCTGTTTGACCGCTCGCTCTATCTCCAACACGCTCTTGGTCAAGATTCCCATCAGGTCCTCAAAGGACACGGATGTCCCCAGGAGTCCCTTGGCCCTGTCCTGCAGCATGAAGGAGAAGAGTTCGGCGAACGACAGCAGGCTGGAGGTCGTCATGGGGCTCAGCGGGTCCAGGTTGTTCTGTTGCATTTCCAGCGCGTACTTCCACAGGTTGATGCAGCGCTCAAAGTTTCCCGAGTCGGCGTAGACGGCGCCCCGGTAACGGATGTAGTAGGATGTGTCTGGATGCTGGGGGCCCAGGATTCTCTCCCGGATGAGCAGCGCCTGCATCCGCATCTCGTCCGGGTCGGAGATCAACCCGTCCAGCTCCTCCCCGTTTGTGACCTGAAAGGAAGATTTCAAACACTTGAATATATCTGGGAATGTCACCATGGTGAAAGCACCAAAGATTTTTTTTATTTTTTTTTATGAAATGAGAAATAATTCCTAATCAAAAAGAAGTTTTAAGCAGTCTCTTTTACTCAGCCTCCACTTCTTTAAAACCTGACAATCACAGACAGTAAAAATAATCCTCACCTCTTTAGCATAGTCGTAAGCCATGATGAGATGCTTGGGTTCCGGTTTGTGGACGGTGTTACTGTCTGTGTATCTCAGGTCCATGGCTCTCTTCCAATACTTTAACGCTCCCAGCAGATCTCTCTTCTTGTCGACGAACGTTGCTCCCAAAAGCTCCAAGGCATCAATTCGCTCCGTGTGACTCGTCTGCAGGAGGAAACAACGCGGCTTTTCCAGTAAGTGATTCAAAACACAAACTCTCACGTTCTCATGCTGACAAAACGCCTCGCACGGCTATCGGCGGAAAAGGCTGACCTGCTGGTGCGTCGTCAGGTAGTCTACGATGTTAGTGTGGCCAGTGACGCTGGCGGAGAGGAGCGGAGTCATGCCGTAGCCGTCCCGCTCCATGGTTGCGCCGTACTGCAGCAACATCCGCATGATCTCCAGGCTGCCGGACTCTGCGCAGTCATGCAGCGCCGTGTTACCTGAGATCAGAGACGACGCAGGCCTTAAAGTCAGGCTGTAGACTTATTTATATCCAGCCAGAACATTAAAAAAAATTATGTTACATCACTACAGGCTACTAGGAATTCATCTCAGGCATAATTAATAAACATATTTTCATAAGGAGTTCAATAACGCTGAAAAATGTCGTTAGTCTCAAAAGGAAAAAAAATAAATTAAAAAAATTGTACTTAACAGATTCGAGTTTTTGTAAAATTGCAGCAATAGAAATTAAGTACGTCTTGCCTTGGTTTTTATTCGTTTTATTATTTTCTTGGTATTTTACTGCCAATTTTATTATTTATCAACTTAATTTTATTTCTTATTTTATGATTTATCTACCTATGATTATATAATTATTGTGAGGCACTTTGGTCAGCCGAGGTTGTTGTAAATGTGCTATGTAAATAAACTTTGACTTGATGTGTGAACTGTATTTTGTTTTCGACTTGTTTCCTTTCTGCTACTTTGTACCGTGGCGTGTAAAAGTATTCACCTCGGATGTTTTCTCAGTTTGTCTTGTAACAACCAAAAACTATGTATTTCTTTTGGATCTTATGACACACCGACCGGTGTGTCACCGGTGATAATATACAAGAAAAAAAAAAGAAGTTGTTATAAAACACATGAACTAAAACTATTAAAAAAAAAGTTTACTAATACATCCAAATGAGATTTAGTGCTGCACAATTCAAGCTAAATATTTAATTGCAATAGTATTGCAACACTGTAATTGATGACTTTATTATTACATAATGTCCCACCACTGGTTGCTGGTTTCCATTTAACTGGCTAAATGTTTGGTTTGCAGATCTTCAACAAATGACACCTAAAATGTTAAATCCTGTCACATATTGCAGCCAAGCTGTCCCTTGCAACTGCGATGCTACAGCAAGAAATTGATGATAACTGCGGTTGGATGCATTGAGCAGGTCTAGTAAAACCCAGAGCAAAACTGCTACTTTCAAAAGTCACCCACTTAGTAAACAGAGTCCACCTGTGTGTGACTTCATGTATCTAGCTGGTCTCTGAAGGCCTCACCGGCTTATTGGAGAACATTGGTGAGCACACAATGTTCTCACGTTGAAGACCAAGGTCAAAAGTAGAGAATGCTATGCAGAAATTCTAAGTAGCTTTAGGTAAAAGAAAAACCTATAACCCAAGCTTTGAGTTGTCTGTAAGATGTTCAGTCTGTACCCAAAACAAGAGCATGGCACAACTGCAAACTTGGCAAAGCGATAGGCTAAAAAAGGAGACCATCAATTAGAGAAGCAGCTAAGACATCCATGATTACTCTGCAGAAAACCACAGCAGCGGCTGACGGGACAATCTCTGGTTGGGTTCTCCACAGATCAGGCCTTAATGGAGGAGTGGCAAGAAAATAGCTGGGATGTCCCGTTTGCAGTTCCCCACAAGCTATGAGAGAGAAACCGCAAACATACATCTGGTCAGATGAAACCATCTGGCCTAAATGCCAAAAATAAGCTAAACTAATATTGTATATCGCCTCAAAAAGGAAAACTAAACAGCACGTCTATTAAGGAACACATTTGTGGAAGAATCATGTTGCGGAGATGATTTTCCTCAGAAGGAAGAGGAGAGGTTTTTTTGCCCCTTCCTCAATTTTGTGTTTGCATTTAATCATATAAAACCCCGATGTGTATAAAAACACGTCAATAAAACAAAAAGCAAAGACAGAAGACCAAGGGATATGAATACTTCTACAACACCAGACTTACAGACTTTAGTTTTCAAAACATCTTAATGTATTTTTTGAACATTTTTAGCCTGACCTTTTCTCTTGAACATTATCAGAGCAACATGTTGTTGTTTGCCAACCCACTGACCTACAAATGAGTCAAGCATAAAAAAGGTAAATAAACCTAAAAGAATGGACCAGAGCTGTTCACACACAATTTCATCTTTTAATACAATTTCATCTTGTTTGGTCTTTTTCCCCACCAGGCAGTCTCTGTCATAGAGACATTTTTCCTTCTAATTCTTGAGAGTGCTACAAAACACATAAATGTCTCTTCATAGTTTCTAAATTGTGTCAAAATAAAAATCCTTGATTAGCTCCACTGATTATGTCTAAAATATCTCAGTCTTAAAGGGCTGATCTTTGAGGAAGCTTTTAACCAGATCAAAAATAAATCTTTCCAGAATTAAACCCACTACAATTTCTGCAGTAGATGCACGTGTTTTACCTTCATTAAAATAGGAGGCAACGATTTAAATGTACTAAAGAGCCACTTGTATCTTTTTCTACATCTATTATTCAATTTTCAGGCAAACAAAAACATACAAGTTCGATTTAGTGGTTTATGGATAAACTACAACTGAGGCTCCCACTGGATCAAAACAAGCTTTTCACAAAAACTGTGACAGCAGTTTAATATGACCGAGCCCCAGGAGGTTCAAATGTCCAACAGGTGGGATTGAGTTTCCTAACTTGACTGCAGAAACTGTTTTAACATGCTTCGTGTATTAAGGATATTGCATAAAGAATACCGTAATATTTTTTTCCTTATTTGGTCCTAATCATGCAGTTGCTACACTTTCCACTGCATCTAAAAAAGTAAAAAAATAGTGAAGATATGAAACTCTCAGAATTTCAGAGGAGCTTTGAAAACAAAGGCTAACTATGGAATATTTTAAAGCAGAAGCTAAGCCTCAACACTAACAAGTTATTGAGAAACTAAAGGAGGAAAAAGCACTGATTTAATGACAGCAGACTAGAGGTTTGCTTATTATTAGGTGATTTCTATTACTTGACTCTACCACTTTTTACTAGCTTACTTGTTAGCTTAACTAGCACTGAGCCAATCATGTTTTTCCAGAAAGAAGTCGCTCATTATAAATGTAATGGGTGGAAAAAAATACCAATGATCACAGTTGTATTGGTAAAGGAGGATACAGCTCCTGTTCAAACTCACTGAACAGAAATTAATGTTGCATCATCCATACGCTGCAATTTAATCAGGCGAGCTGAAGGTAAGCTGTATGAGAAATGTTGTTCTTTTTCTTTTTTAAATCAATGATGTGTAGGAGGTGGGAACTAATATATGCCAACCTAATACATGTGCCTGCTTGCAGGTTTGTCACTGTTCTGCAGGATTTACATGATAATTACACGATGGAGACAGATTTTGAGAATGCAACTCCCATGTCAAGCCTTCGCTGAACCACATATGCACCAGTTATTTGCTGCACACACCATATGTTACATTACGTTGTATAACAAATAAAGGATTGAGGTTCATGTAATACTATAATTTGTAATCATATACTGTTGACATGATCTATGAGTAAATGACCTGTGATCTTTCAGTGTTTCTGGAACTCTAAGTAAAAAGACTAAGTCTGATACTTCAGACACACCCAGACAGAGACAGAGCTGACGTAGCTTTCCATTGAAACCAGAAGTTCGTGTTGGTATGCTGAGTCATTTAGGCCAGAAATATGCAAATGCATCTCCATTTTTGTGTCGTATGACATTGTTTTACAAGCTGTGTGGTGGTTCTGGTTCATTTTGATGCACTGATCTGGCTAGTTTTAGTGGCCAATACTGACAACTTGTTTTCTCTGAGGTCTGACCTCCAAAATCACAACACAAAGGGAACAGATGTGTTGCTGTTTTTTTTTTTTTTTTTTTTATTGGAATCAACAGTTTGAATCCAGCAGAAAAGGAATTAAAAGATGATCTCCCTTTAACCGTTAAGGGATATGATTATGTAGATGATCAAAAAACACAAAAACTGTTGATTGATGGATTTATAGACTTGAAATTTGGTGACTATAACGATCGGTTCAGTATTCACCGAAAGTCCATTAGAAGATTGTTTTTTTTTGTTTGTCTTCATAGAGCACATCTAAAATACCCAAAACAAAATAAAGCCTGGGAAGTTGAAGTTTCTAGGAGCAATACTACATGAGACCCTATTGGCTAATGTTTGCAAAGCAGCAAATCCAGGAGCGCATTAAAACAAATTTTAAAACAATGAATTTAAGTTCTCTTTATCACCATCTTCAATAAGTTTTCCTTGTATCATTTTGAAAGTTTGCATCATGTTGGAAGCATTTTATCTTGACATAAATGTTGCCAATATAGCTGTCAGTATGCAATCAGTTAAATATGATAAATTCTGACCTGATTCTGCTAGAGGCTGGTTTTTGTTTAAAGGAAGTCGTTACTTCCTACAGTCACCCCTTGCTAACTGAGGAAGAAGAGGGATTACCGCAAAGTAAATGACTTGATGCAACTGGCTAGGCTTCCTGAAGCTGAAGATTTTTTTTTGTCTGACTTTACCCATGATTCCAAAGTCTGCATTAGCTGGGGACAGACAGCACATGTAGTTAGGCTAAAAATGTGATAAGTGTATGAAAAGTAAAAAATTAACTTGTCAAATTCTGATGGGAAAAGACCAAATCTGGACAGAAATCAAATAATGTTAGTGTGCAGACAACAGCTGCAGGCAGTAGATTGTCCATGTAGGTTTACTTCTTCTGGTTTTATTAGTAGTTGACTTTTTTTTTCTGCAAAAAAACTAAAATTTAGTTGGGCTTTAGTTGATTTTGGTCAACTGCTTATTCCATTATACCTCCCTAAGCCCTTAACTGGGCTGAGACAGTGTAGTCTGGGTACATTTGAACTTACCTTTTACACTTTTCCTGTTGACATCCGCACCTTTCTCCAGCAGGTACTGCGCTATCTCTTTGTGGCCCTTGTAACAGGAAATCATTAGACACGTGTGTCCGTGTCTGTTGGCCACCTCCAGGTCAGCTTTGTGTTCCACTAGGTATCTGACGATGTCCAGGTGCCCGTCAAAGCAGGCTGCCCTCAGGGGCGTAGAGTTGGTGAGGGTCGTGCTGTTGACAGAAGCTCCGTGCCCCAGCAGGGACTGGACCACCTTCAGGTGACCCGCCGCAGAGGCAGCCCAGAGAGGCGGCGCCCCCTCTATTGTCTCCCCATCAAAGTTCACCGAGCCTCCGACCTCGACCGGAGCGCAGCAGCATTCCAGCAGGTACTCCACCAGGTCCAGGTGGCCGTACCGGGCGGCCATCAGCAACGGGGTGGCTCCGTTCGTCTTCTCGCCCATCAGCTTGGTGACTTCATGTCCATCTTTGTTCTCCAACAGTTTCTGAAGCAAACGGAGTTTCCCGTCCCTGGCCGCGTTATACACCGCCGTCTTTAAATCCATGTCTGACGGCGAGCTTCACGGTTGGGGTCAAAGGGTAATGATGTCGGTAAAACAAAGGGGGCAAGGGTCACTTGAAGCTGGGAACCCTTTGTTTACAACCTTCCAATTTCAAGCTAACGCTAAGCTAGTTAGCTTCCGTTTTGTTATTAAGAGCCCAGAGAGGTACGAGGCTGTTAACAGATCAGCCTTTGCACTTTGGCATCAGTACAGTCGGTTATGTGAAACTTTAGGTCTATTAATAACCGAGTCGTTTCAAACGACCCTTGATGATCAGGCGGTACATTTAACGACGAGCTAGCGAGTTAGCTAATAAACTTCCTTGATCGATGAAGCTCGAATACTGTTCTACTTTTCACCTCTTTACTGCTCGTCTGTGCGACTCTCTCCCGCTGGTGTATCTTCCTCTCCTTCGTCAGCTCTGTTCCCTTCGCTCGTCATTGTTCCACGGCATTTCACGGTTTTTATATCCTCCTTCTTAGGGCCGAAGAGAAGAAATTCACCCCCGCCCGTAATCCCGTGCTACTGCCGCGGCTGTTAGCCTAGCCTGGAAAACGACCGAAAGAGCTGGGGATATCCCCCAGTGTCAGAGCGGAGTGTTTCCTCTCACACGCGTCAAAAAAAGCAAAAATCAAAAGGAAACTGATTCTATCCCCTAGAAAGGGGAGGGTTATACTCTTCCGGTGAAACCACTCAGCGAACTGACTCGGTGGAATATTTCCCAAAGAGGTAAAACGTAAATTAGGGAGCCTAACCGCCCACGAGCAGACCGGACGATCACGACTCAGTTTCTGTCAAATCACAAGCTCAACGCAGTCTTTTCTCTCCTTAAAGGGGAATGACTGACGGGCCACTGTCCAATCACAGATCGGGTAGCTTGTTACGTAGTCGATCGTAGGAAACTAAAGTTGGGAAGAATACTGAGGCAGACTAAAGGTGTACTGATCAAACTTTGGCAAATATGCGGCTTATTAAAACATGAGCTTGGAGGAAGTAAAAATATGTGCGTTGCCAGCTGAAATTTAAAAATCAGATTACCAAAAAATCTTATTACAATTGTTTAAAAAAATAAAATAAAATCCGGAATCCAAATAGCAATTCCACCCGCAAAATTAAAAGAAAATCTAATTGATCAAGTGTCTTGCAAAAGTATTCATGCTGACTGAATTTTTTAATTTTAAAAATGTGTGATGTTACAATACTCGGATTTTCTAGTTCAACACAAAGAAACGCAGAATTGTGACGTGTAAGGAAAATAAAGCATTTTTATTATTACAGGTAAAACCAAAAATGTTACTTTCGGCCAACATGCAAAGCACATTGTAAAATGGAAAACGTACATCGCACATTTTCTTGAACACACCATGATGAAACATGCAAATATTACCATGTTGTGGGAATACTGTTCTTCTGTAGGGACATGGCTCATGCTCTTGGTAGGAAAACATATTGAGCTGCATACTAAGCAAACATGGAGGAAAAGTTGTAAAGACTACAGAACTTCATACTGTGGTGGAGGCTCTACCTCCAACTGGACAACGATCCTAAACATCCAGCAAGAGCAACAATGGAACGATTCAGATCTAAGCATATTTGTATGTTAGAATGACCCAGTCAAGGCCCAATGGAGAATTTGTGAAAAGGCTTGACAATTCATTTTTATAGATGAAATCTTTCGAATCTGTCTGAGGATGAAGTATAGGCAAAACGTTCAGTGTATAGATGTGTAAAATTAGTAGACATATGTCAAATGATTTGCTGTTGTCACTGCAACAACTGGTGGATGTGTTAGGCTGAATACTCATGAATACCATACTTTGCAAAGAAAGATAAAAATCTATTTGCCTTCTTTCCACTTCATAATTATTAAGTTTGTCTGTAACCAATGTAATGACTAAAGTTTACCTATATTAAAAAATATAGTTAATATAAAGAAAAGTTTGTTATATCTCAGTGCAATGAGATATAATAAACATTGCAATGCAATGAGATGACTTCATGTAGGCAGCAGCAGAAATAAAAATAGGAAAATAGAGCATAATGAAACATAATGTGACTTAAACAAGAGAAAGCAAACAGACATAATTTGTCTATTATAAAAGCACAAATAAGACCAAAATGCATGTGTGCACGATGAAGCAATATGAGTAATTTGCAAATGGTGGACATAATTATGTTGTACAAATATATACTGTGTGGGACTAAGTATTCTTTACTGCTTACATTTTATTGGAACCTTAGGGGACACAAAAACAGTCATTTTTAAGGTCTAAAGCTTTTAATACACAACCTTGATGTGTAAAAATGTGAATTGGTAAGGACAATATTCTATGGCAGATTACGTCAGCCTTTTAGAAGTGCAACGCACTCATATCCAACTGCGAGTCAATATCTTTTTGCATGTTTAAACGTAATTGTTGCCTTAGTTGATAATTTATTTTTTTCTGAGAGGGGAAGGTAGTCTCAATTTAAAGTATAAATCAGGGGTGCCCAAAGTCTGTCGTGGAGGGCCGGCATCCTGCAAGTTTCAGTTCTCTCCCTGGTGGTAGTAACAACCTTATCAGCATGTCAATGTTCTTCTTAGGCCTTCTAACGAGTCATCATTGGATCCAGATGTGTTAAACCAGGGGGAAAACTAAAACATGCAGGATGTTGGCCCTCGAGGATCGACTTTGGGCACCCCTGGTATAAATGTTTCCATCTTTTTCTACTGTCTTCCAAACAATGGGCAATGTTATAGAAACGTTTAATTGGATATGACGACTTTTCCATTAGCTTTGGTAATACCGCCCCCTACAGGTTGACAGAAAGATTACCAGGAGGTACGGCTCTTTAATGTGACTTTCTTCACAAAGTGATTTAAAAAAAAGATCATATAAACAGAAATGTTGAACAGAAATTTATTCAAACATCCCGGTAACTTAACATCCAAAAATTACCACAGGTATAGTGACCTATCACTACCAGTGCATAAGGTTTTAAGAAATACCAACATTCCACCACACATCAGTATTAAAACAAGGTGACTAGAAAAGATGCAAAAACCAAAACGCAACTGCATATCTAAGATATTTTAGTAAACCATTCAGGTGTTTTTAAATTATCTGTTCGATCCAATTAATACAAATAGAAAATATAAGAAATAAAAAACACTGGTAAAGCATGTCGGTAAATTATCAATAAATTTAAACCCCTTAAAATATAAAAGTAAAGTTTTTCAGCTGATCTGATCTCATTATGACTCTGCAACGAACCATTGATAATCCATAGGAAGGTTGTGTCTCAGTGGTGTGTGTGAATAAACAAAAAATAAATAAATCTCAGAAAACCAAACCAATTTAATCTAGTGCAACAGGTTTACTCTGGAGTCAAAATCAAAATGAAACTAGAAATATGGGTGCTTACTGTTTATTTGTAAACAATCCAATTAGCCAGCACAAGACTGATTCAAATTACAATTTTAACCCAATAATAATGAAAGTATTTTGTTGGGAAAAAAAACAACTTTTTAAACAAATTTACAAGTGTTGCATAAAACTAAAAAGAACACAAGGCTACGGGATAAATATGCCATTACACTTTAAAACAGAAAAAGGCAGGACTAGATAAACCACTAAACACAAATTGGAGAAGCTTGTGGAGTTAAAATTGTTGGCTTTACCACCTTCAGACACCAAACGCACAATTCAAATAAAACAGCACAACTCCTTAATTTAATCGTGGTGATAAATCAAGGCATTAATTAGCTGATAGAACGTGTAGTTAATTGAAATTAAACTGCTTTACCAATTAATTCTTTCATAGGTATTTGGTTACTTAAGTGTGATGAGTGTACAAATCAAAGTTTTGTGCAGGAGAGTTAAATTAGTATGAATGATGGTCTTTCTCTGGCATCATCCTCTCAAATGACTTATTTAAAATGAAAAGCGGACAATAACCAAAACGATTTTCTTTAGCTCACCTAATATAATAAATGAATCTATTTATTCTATTAGTAAACAGATTTATTTATTAACAAATAGATTTATTTGGTAAAATAAAATCTTTGTGGAGAGCGACCTTTGCGTCAAGTGTGATTCCAGAGATGAAGATTGGAGAAATATCCATAAATCCCAAGATTGAGTACATTTTGTTTTCTACAAACTGCACTTTGAAAAATGCAGCAGATGGGGAAGGGTAAAAGACAGACACTACAAAAACACAAATAAACAAGAACATAACTCAAGGTCTGTTGTAACCACAGGCCAGCTTGACCTGTTTTTAATAACCACATCATCTAGCCCCTCCTGTCATCTTACTTAACCCCTCAACACAATTTTTGCCACAAGAGTTATTTGCATAAAGTTTTTAAGAACCACAGTGCTAATCAAGAAGGAAATATCAGAATGTTTGATATGAGCAAACCTTCACATCAGCACTGCTGTTCTTACTCACTCTATGCTATGCACACCTGCTCAGATATAAACAAAAAGTGATGAACCAGGTCCTGCAGCCCAAACGCTGTTACGATCCAACTCGTGTCATGGTGGTCTTCTTGTCCGAGAAGAAACTTCTAAGCAGGACCACCTGGCTGATGCTGACCACAAGCAGGATAATGGCCTCTCCGATAGACCAGAAGGCAACACGGGTGTTCAGGTCCTCCGCCCGACTGCGCCCCTGGGCCTCTCGGAGGCGGAAGTGCGTCTGGTAGTCTATGACAGACTTCAGTGCCTCATGGATAGACACGCAGGCTGATTCCATCTGGTACAAGTGAAGGAATTGAAGGCAAATTGATTTAGGAGCTTTAGTTGGAACAGAAATGTTTTTCAATATTCAAAATAAGATGAAAATGAAACAGGGAAGAACTTAAACTCTGGCATAGCTGCTTCTGGGGGTTTGCACCTCTGACAACAAAAACACATTGTAGGAACATTCGGACGCAAATAATTTAGGAAATCCAACCCAAATAATGTGAAGAGGCTGAACAGTGATCGGAAGATTTTTGTTTCCCTCTTTTAGGTTTTCAAGTTCACTGCTGAAGAAGAACTCAGCAGTTACTTTAATATATTTATTTCATTTTAATAATGTGGTTATATGGATATCATAATCATTAACTTTATTTAGAAAACACTTTAACACCAGCCACAGCTGAAACAATGCTGAACATGAGTGATCAATAAGATATATAAAACAAAAAGAGAAAAAGCTAAGCACACAAAGAATTTAAAACAATAAATTCAAAATATAATAAGGACAAAAAACATTCTCACTGTTGTCATCATTCTTGTGATGACAACAGTCTATTCTTCTAAACAGGATTCTGCCAGACTAACTTTAATGTCAACATGGTGGTTTTGAATTGTCAATGTACTGAAGTGTTATTGTTTGTCAGTGTTATCCACATTGCTACAATCTGTGCTACACATCAGCAAACCTAACACTCACCTGAGTGAGAGCAGTGACT
Source organism: Xiphophorus hellerii (assembly GCF_003331165.1). Taxonomy (NCBI): domain Eukaryota; kingdom Metazoa; phylum Chordata; class Actinopteri; order Cyprinodontiformes; family Poeciliidae; genus Xiphophorus; species Xiphophorus hellerii. The sequence goes on from NC_045683.1 coordinate 14,402,280, forward strand.
CTGTTCTCATTGGGGAAGAGAGGAGGATCATCACCGACTTGGAAATCAAAGTAAACGGTCTTGTGTGTGAAAGTGGAGAACTCGTTGCTGAAGCAGAACTTGAAAGTGCCATTCTTGGCAGCTGTAAAGGTAAAACTATCATATTGCTTTTTCATCTCCTTGTAAAGTGTAGTGCCGTCTGGGTCCTCTAGGCGGCAGTCTACATCATAGTGACCACCAGTTACAACCTGGGAGAACAAAGAGAAGAACAATTATTTTTATTTAAACAAAAACAACATTCTAGTGCAAAATAGTGATTTGATTAGGTATTGTGTTAGATTGATAGATAGATTAACACCAAGGACTCGCTAATGACTGTCCATAACAAATCTGTTAGATTTATAGAAACTTTAATGTTTTTTACATATTCAGCACAAGTAATACATCATATACTGACTTCATCAAGACCCAAAGCAATTCTATGACAGAATAGGAATGTTATCTGCATTCAATAATCCATCACATTGATTAAAAGCAATACTTTGTCAATCCAGAGCATGCCAATTCTGAAAATATTCTGAGACGGAAGTCCTTGTCCTAACTTCATGGCAGATCTTAGTAATCCTATTAAGAAAGTTAATTTCAACCGTCTGAATCTGGAATCAAATGTTCTTGTTCTTGTCTCATACATATAGGTGAGAGTTTAAACAGACAAACTCGTGAACTGAGACCTTTGCTTTTTGGCTCTGCTGTTGCTGCTGCTTCTTCTTCTTTTTTTTTAAAAAAACAAAAAAAACATGACAGATCAAACTACTGGCCATCTTACTGCAGACTAGGCCCCAATCTATTCATCTCCCACTTCCTCCGATCATCACTCATAAACCACACACTAAGGTTCTTAAAACTTTCCACTAGTAGCCCTGAGAGATACACTGCCTTTCCCAGTTGAGAAATTTATAATCTCATAATTTACTTACATTTTTTGGAATGAGTTTGTCTCATTTTTTTCTTGCCAACTCTTAAGTTTAAATTTGTGTTTCTTGATAGGTATCGTTTTTGGTGTTTTTTTTACTTTTAGAAGATTTAGTACATTTATATGGTGCTTCCATGTTTATCAATGTGCATTGTCACATTACAATCAAGTAAAAATGCAAAATAACAAATTAACCATGCTTAGCTTCGACCAGGAAGGGGCCATTGGCTTAGTTGTAGCTGCCAACAAATTCATCTATTCTTTATCAATTATATACTTTGCCATGTCTTTCTGTATTTATACTAATCTCCCTCATGGATAAAGCCATTAAAGGGGCTGATACTGCCACCAACTATGTGTTTTCGTCCCATGTATTGCATACAGGCTCAGAGCTCATCTGTTTAGCTGTGTTTTTACTCCTAAGAGAGACAACAAAACCACACAGTCATGGGAATTTTCTATGTATTTAGTTAATTCAACTAAATACTATTATTAAATACTAATAAAAACATTACAGGTGAAATCAATTACAAAGCCGCTACATGACAAACGCTATCATAACTATGAATACCTGAAACTCCAGCGTGCACTTGGTGCCGGTGATGATGTCCTCGTAGAAACACTGTTTGGCGTTGTCAGGCAGCTCGAAGGTTAGCTCGGAGCCCATTACCCACCCACAGAGCAGCTGGGCCCATAGCACCTGCAGCAGCAACCGAAGCGACCTGAACATCCTGGACACCGACAGCTAATAGCTACAACCTAAACACCAAAGAAACAACCAAATATAAACATAATGTCGAAACGAAACTGTAAAAACGGTGGGAGATACAGGACTTCAACGGTGATTAAAACAGAATTCGGACGTTGATATAAGCGGTAAGCGCTTAGCTTAAAGCTAACTAGCCACCTTTCTGAGCTACTTGATGTAGAAGCACAAAGCAACTTCTAATTTTTACGGACTTTATGTTGTTGACTAACTCGTAGTTTTATACATATAAATGTATAACAAGTCAAGACAAACTTAATAACGGCGTGTTTTTAATTCAGTATTTGGTCTCAGTCTGAATTACCGACTCACCTAAAGTCTTCACCCGGATGTAACTAAAGTTACGAAGACGTATTACAAACGTGAGAGGAGATTGGCTGTCATCGATAAAACACCCGCCTGTCTGTCGCTCTCATTGGTCAAAATTGTTAAAAGGGCCGCGTCATTGATGTCACGTGGGCCACTTCTTCCGACAGGCGAGCGGAAGGCATCTTCTTTCTCAACATATTCCAACGTGGCTCTTAATGATGACAGTTGTTACACCATTTCCTTCAGTTGTTTTTAAAAAGTTTCAGTTATTTTAAGATACCCATAAAACTTTAAATTTAGTTGTGTACACACAAACCTCAGTAGTTTGTTTATTTAAGTGTAATCTTGATTTTCTGCTCGCTTCGGTTTTGTTTCAATACTATGTTCCTTCAATTAAATGATTCGCTAACAGGAGACGATTATTTACCATTTACATCTGTTAAATAAAGCATGAGAGTTAATAAATATCTAAGTTGACCACATATCTTTTTTGCATGGTGTCCTTACTGTACAGTCTCTTATTCTTATTGTTCAGATTTTAGATTTTCCTTAGTTTGAATTGTGATTCTTTTATATACCTTTAACTTGCTGCTGGTGCACCTGAATTTTCCCGCTGTGGGACAAAAAGGGATCTTTCAATTCTATTCCGTTCAATACTCCAGACTCCAGCAAAAACTAACACATTTAATGATCTGTGTACACTACAGAAATATAAGCATGAATAACACTGTTATGCAGGAACAATTTTTGTGAAGAGCTAAAAAAAAAGTCTTAAGCAAATTTGTTGTTTTTATAGTGTTTTATCATTAAAATATATTATTTTCTAATGAATTACAAATTGTATCAATGTTTGTCCTGCATTATAATAAAACTAATGTAAACCATCTGGTTATAGTTGCCAGCATTTATATTTCTTCTTCATGGAGTCTAGAAGTCTAAAGGAGAAAACTTGAAGTATTCTTACCATGCTCCCTCTCTAATAATCATTGAGGTAGCCAATTTTTATTTTTTGTCTTCTGGCATTTTAGTGCATAAATATGTTAAAAACTAAAAATAATAATTACCAAAAGTAAGTTATGCACCCTTTTGCATCTAATGCACATTTACACAATTATTCTTTTTATTTATTATCATTTGTTTTTCTTTAATCAACCCATCAGGCTCTCCCATGGGTCATTGTGTTCAGACAGTCAAATAGGCTGGATTTTTAAGTGCACAATTAAAGTATGCGTAAACAGTCTTCCACCGAAGATGTGGAAAACTGAGGTTGAAATAAAACAAATGTGAGAAAGTACTTGAGGTTTGAAGACAGCTTAATACCGTATGTAAATTATTTAATTAGAAAAGTGGAAACAGATATTTAAATACAGAATAATAATGGTGCATTTTAGAGAAAATGATTAACACGTCGTAGTGCAATAAATACGACTTAAATATATATTACAATGTTGTAAGCTACAAATGAATTAGAAAGTGATATAATGATATAATATAACCTAATCACAACCCAACAACCCTTGCATGATTCATGCTAAATTAGTCTCGCTGTCAGCATTGACAAGGTTGACCTTAAAACCAAGTCTCGCGATATCTAGTACGAGATTACAGTGAGGGGAGGGCTGCATGGAGAACTGAAAAGACAAAACAAAGCCCCCACATTTCAACTAACAGGCGCTGGTCGCTTTTTTATTTTATTTTTTTTTTTTATTCATCAAAAACAGGTTTCACTTGTTTCTTGTATTCTCTTCAATTTAACAGCAATATTAAGTAGGTTTTGCATGATGCCAAGTAGCACGTCTTTGTTGGAGGCCGATGAGGGAGAGTCCGAGGTCCCACCACCGCTCGTGCACGCTTTCGCCGGTATGGGCCTCGACGAGCACCACGGCAGCCAGAGCCAGGCTCCTGAACGACCAGATGAGAGTGTTTCCTTTCACCATCAGCTCCCTGCAGTATCCCATTTCAGCATCCTCGGTACGGTCCTTGACTTGAAGCCTCTCCCGCTGCATCGGCCGCCCTCGGGGGATGAAGCGAACAAAACGGCAGAGGACGAAGAGCTCGAAGGGATAGCGGCCACTTCTTCGGGCGCGTTGCTAGCTAAGGCCCACCGTAATCAGCACCTCCCATCAGGGCAGAGCGGCACCGTGATGGAGCCGCCGCATGTCGAGACGGTGTTGTTGTACAACGGAGACGAGCGGGATGATAGCGGCGTTGGCGGCGGCAGCGCGCTACCCCCGGCGGCCAGCATGGTGATGCTCCCACCCGGTGTGTACGGGGAGCCGGGCTTCGAGGCCGAGCATTCGCTTTTGAGCCGGAGAAAGAGCGTCAACACGACCGAATGTGTGGCAGTACCGAGCTCCGAGCACGTCGCTGAGATTGTGGGGAGGCAGGGTAAGGGTTTTCCCGTCGATTGGTTTGTTTATGAGCCAACAATACACTCCTTATGGTATCTCTTCAAAACTTTGACAGGGGGGGAGGATTTTACGTGAAATAAGATGTATAAAGTTTTAAAAGAAGTTAACTGATTTATTGTTCTGCACCTTTAGCTACAACGATTTTGAAGTTAGCATCCGGTTCGGAGCCGCCGACACGCTTCTTAAATAAAGGAATATTTCACTGCATTTAATGACTGGTAGATCATTGTTGGGCCTCTCTAGGTCAAATTGTGAAATCTGTAGAATAGTCGAACTTGAACTAAAGTTAATTTTATTTTTACGCGGGATTTGCCATTCGGGAACCACGAAGTTTAAACACTCAAAACAACATTTTAGCTTTTTGGGCTGCTGTATTAAAAATGTTGCAGCTTCAAATATGCAGAATTTGAGACACAAAATCCTGTTTCTCGTGAAACATTGTTTCAAGACTTAAGACCGGGAAGTACAAAGAATAAAATAGTAAATATTTTTTATGATATAATTTAAAATTCACAAGCTGTTTGTTTATAGTCTGTTAGGTCAAAACCCATCCTTTAAAATGCTGTTTTTAAGTTAGACCTGTGTCATGGTCAGAGACATCAAAGACATCTAAATGTGAGGATTTGCATATATTTTACTATAAAATACGTTGAGTGTGTTATCCATTTCAGAATTTAAGTACTTCTAACCTTTGAGCTAATGTGGAAAGGTTAATTTCTGAAATTCAGTGGAATTACCCTTTAACCAAGTTGGAAGCCTCAAACCACACGCTGACTTCAATGTTGTTTGTCTACTTCGGTTGGCGTTAGCTCAAGCTAACTTAGCTCCCACTGCTAACTGGGTCAACACCACCCTGACCCAACATCCTTTAAAAAAGTTTACATATCAACTTCTTCTTTAAACCAACTGTCTCCAACCTTCAATTCTTTTGAATTACTGAATATTCTGAATGTTTTTCTGGGCTTTTTGAACTATAAGAACATCCTCGGCTGAATATTGTCGTGCTTCTACCCGGCTTCGCTTTGTCTGGGAGCAGAAAAGAAAGAACAGAGCTGGTCACCATTGCTGTGCCACATCAGCTGTTGAAGATTTAGCGTGCTCTTTGCTCGTTATTGAGGTTTTACGTCTCACAATTGTAACCCAAGATATGTGTTTAATATTTAAAAAAAATTCATTTTCCTCTATAAAGGGCTTTACATAATCTTCATATAGATTAAATTGGTCGTCTGAGTGTTATGTAGTGTTTTAGATCAGGTGGGGGAGGGTGCTTGGTGTTGACAACAACAGGAAATGGCTCTGGTAATAATGTTGGACTCTCAACCACTGCTAAAAGGAATATTTAATTCATAAGCCCAGCTACTTGGATGTGGAAATAATGACTGGAAAGGAGACTGGACCCCGCTAAAATAAAGCTCAGCTGGAGGAAATTTACCATTCAGAAACCTTGTACTTGTGGCCCTAAAACTCTTATGCAGCCTGGAAAAGTAGAGGATTTCATCTGAGTGTTCTCCAGGTCTGAACAAGTATGAAAAAATAAAATAGAGGGTTGTAAAATGTTTATATTAAGAGACCTTATTCCTTTTATGCTATTGTCTCTTTTATTTCCTTGCTTTGTTCTTTCCTTATTCCTGTTTTATTTACTTCTTTCATGTCTGTCTTTTCTTATTCCTCTCATCCTTCTCCTTTTTTTGTCCTCAGTTTTTTCCTTCAGTATGTCTTCTTTTACATTCCTTTCTTTTGTCCTTCTTTCTCTCCTTGCCTTTCCTGTATTGTTTCCTAACCTTTTGGTTCTTTCCTATTTTGCTTTCTTTGTTTCCCTCTTTTTTTTCTTCCCTTCCTTCCTTACTAACAACTGACACAATAACAACCCACCCTGTATAGATGTTCAGTTCCTTTTTTAGCCCTTTTAAAGCCAAAATTTCCAATCTTTTTGTCTTTTAGATAAGAAACATAAACAGACATCAGTATGTTTGTGACCATTGACTGGTTTTGTTGACTAGAAAATGTCAAACAGAGACTAATACTGCTAGTTTTGATGGTTGATATAAAATCTAGAGGTCTAAGCTGGAAAAGATATTGAAAAAATTCCTAGAATTCTCCCCAGAGCGTGCAAGAATGTATGACTGAAACTGTCCGTAGATCTTTACATCAATATAAGTTTACAAGCTGTATCAGAGTTTTTTTTGTCCTTGTGGTGTTCCTCCAGGTTGTAAGATCAAGGCACTTCGAGCCAAAACAAACACCTACATAAAGACGCCAGTGAGGGGAGAGCAACCCGTCTTCGTCGTGACGGGGCGCAAAGAAGATGTAGCCATGGCTAAGAGAGAGATCCTGTCTGCAGCCGAGCACTTTTCCCTGATCCGAGCCTCCCGGAACAAGACAGGCCCTCTGTCTGCTGTGACTGGCTTAGGGGCCCCTGCTCTACCTGGGCAGACAACCATTCAGGTCAGCTTGCATTCACCTATTGATGCCATTGTTCTCTTCCACTGTCTTTTTTAAAAGCTGGTTCCATTAAAAAGGTGGTAATGTTTCTGTGTTTTCTTTTTTTTCTTTTTGCCCCATCAGGTGCGCGTTCCATATCGCGTTGTTGGTCTGGTTGTGGGCCCCAAAGGTGAGCTGCTCCCATAAATGTTTCTGTGCTCCTTTTACTTGAGATCATGTTGTAAAAAGAATCAAAGTAAAACCAACTGCATCTGTTCTGTTACTTTTTCGCTTGAGTATTGGAGAAACAAGCAATTTTTTTTTCAAATAAAAGCTTATCTCACTTCCCTTTCTTTCTGAAAATAACCTGTTTATATGTGCTAGGAAACGGCATGAGATAATCAGTTTATGCAGCTAGTTTCCAAGTATTAGAAAACTCATTGACCTACAAGCTCATAGCTATCCTGCCTTTGAAGTTCTTTGATTTCTTCAATTGTCTTTCACTCCCCCGAACATCCTTATCCTCAAAATCTCTTGAGTTTATTTCTGAAATTAATCTATAAACCAGTGTTTCCCAATCTTGGTCCTCAAGGCACACTTCCCTGCATGTTCTAGGTGTTTTCTTACTTCAGCCCAGCTGATTTAAATTGATGGCAGATTAACAGGTTTTTTTCTGAACCTTAGTCAGCAGAATCAGGTGTATTAAAGCAGAGAAACATCTAAAACATGCAGGGTAGTTTGCCTTGAGGACCAGGATTGGGAAACTCTGCTTTAAACTATTCTAGGTAAACTAAATATACGAGATAAGAACAGTAAAAAGTCCAAAAGTTGCTTATTTTTTTCTAACTTGGGGAATACACAGAAGTGTTCTGGCTATATTTCAAGACATCTGTTCATTTGCCTTTATTTAGTGTTGCCCTTTTAAAAGCCTTCTGTCCTCAGACTGGATTTTAGTGTTTTGCACTTCAGCCAGGTGAGTCATCAGAGCAGCTTACAGTTAAAAGCTGTAATTATTTCACAGCTGGGTTTCTTTAAAGCCAGGGGTTGTTATAATCATCACCGCCATCTGAAGGAGAGTAATTACTGAATGTAGAGGGCTTTTTGCAGAATTTTGGTGTTACTTTGCTTGTGGTTTTCCCAGCTTCTCCAGCTGCATTTTATGACAGCTCTGTTTTTCATCCAGACGTCTGCACATCATTAATGCTTTACACTTTTTGTCCTACTAGGCAGATTGTGTTCTTTCGGTAATTTAAAAAAATTATTTGGTATATTAATTTTACCTTTTTAGTTTTAAATCACTTTTGGCTTTTAATTAGTTTTACTTTCTGTTATGCTATATGCATTATGTTTTATCTCTTTTGTTGTATCATCTGTGTTTTCACATCTTTGTAGCACCCGTGGCAGATTCTGACCTGTAAAAGGTGCAACATAAATAAAGTTTACTTACTTTGAACTTTTTAAAAAAAAAATTAATCTTAATTTTGGTTTATCCATTTGCATTCAGTAGCAAATGGATAAACCAAACTTTCTTCCTCCAGCTTGAAAAACCTCATTAAAATGAAAATCTAGTTGTTAGAAAAATGCTAATTCCCCTCTGCAGTGGTGTTGGAGGGGAATAAGCAGACTGGTTTGAGATGAGGAAAAGGGAACAGATGCTCAAATGGCCACACATTACAATCAAAGTATGTGTGAGACCATAGCGACACATTGAACCTTTTTAGTCTTCTCAGGGAACAGTTTGCACAGCTTCACCAAAATGATGAATTGGAAAAACGTTTCCTGCAATAACGTGGTAGAGTGAGAACTTGGTGTAACCGTGACGGTACCGATCCACCCTGTCTTGGAAACGGTTCTGGCTGGTGGTGGTTACTGAATTAGACATTTCTAACCCCAAAGACTCTTAAGAATATAGAGTTTTTCCCTTATGCTTTTGAGTTGGGGGTGGCTTCATGGAGTCAAACTTCTACTATCAATTTTTATTTTAATCTGTCCTCCAGGAGCGACCATCAAGCGCATTCAGCAGCAGACGCATACCTACATCGTGACTCCAAGTCGGGACAAAGAGCCGGTGTTTGAGGTCACGGGAATGCCAGAGAACGTCGACCGGGCGAGGGAGGAAATCGAGGCGCACATCGCCCTGCGCACCGGCAGCTGCGGGAGCGTCGAGGCTCCTGGCGTGGATAACAGCGATTTCCAATTCAACGGGACCGACGTCAGCTTCGAGACCTCCCTGAACCCCGTTGGTGTGGGGGAGGCCGGGTGGCTCCACGCAGGCGCGTCGTCGCCAAGCGGTGGAACCCTGTTGCCGGTCAGCATCAGTGGTTCTCAGCGGGTCAATAGCAATATCAGCAGCACTGTCAGGATGTCTTCCACCTACCGCAACGACAGTTCCAGCTCTCTGGGCAGCGGCTCCAGCTCGGCTGATTCTTTCTACGGCGGCGGGAACGGGAACCGGATGGCCGACTTCAGCCCAACCTTCCCCTTCAACGCCAACGCCAACAACAACAACAACAACAGTACAAGCAGCAGCAGCACAAGTTTCTGGTTTGGCGACAGCCTTGTCAGTGTGGGGTCTGAAGAGCTCTTCAGTCTGGGAGGCGGAGGGTCCTCCTCAGGGTTCGAGCCCTTAACCATTTCCACTGCCCATACCTCGCAGTCCGCTGCACCACCGCACATTTGGAGCCCCTTCGTGGACCAGCCGTCACTTCAGGCCTTCGATTCCCTGCAGTCCCAGGTAAATTATTCTGAAGACACCTCGCCAGTCTTCAACCCTGCCAATAACGATTATTTTACTAATCAATTGTTCTATTGATTATTCAGACAATTAGTCAGATAAAAAATTTGGCACATTCTGCTGACTTTTCATTTAATCCCGTAAGCCTTTTGTGTACATTTATAGAAATGCGTAAAACAACAATACAAATAAACAGATAATTCAATTTCTTTTTTAAACAGCCAAATAAACATTTTACTGCCAAAAATGCAACAACATCCAGCATTCCTTTGTTGTATGCTTCATCATTTGATTAATGTACCTTTTAAATTAACCCAGTGGTAACAAAATATTTTCTGGGCCCCCCTATGGTTTACAATAAAATCCCCCCAAAAAGAAAAAAAAAAAATCAACTGGACAGACACATCGTTCAACCAGACATGAACTTATACACATATTTTGTTTTCAAACTTCACTGAAGTTTATTTCATACTTCAGGTTGCAACAAAACACACTACAAGCCATCTTTACAGTGAAACACTTTTGTGTAAATGTTTTTGTTTTTTTTTCATTCATCCATACTGCTTCCCGCGACCCCCCCTGCAATAGCACTGCGCCCCACACTTTGGGTTTGGGAACAACTGTTTAACCAATTAATTGGATAGCAATACATTATATATAACTGAATTTTACCAGCTAAAGCTAAAACTGCAACTTGAGAAGTTCTGGTTTTGAACATATGGTGATTTTTTATTTTATTTTTTTACTAACTGAAGTCTACATACTCCAGTTTGCGATTGATTACTAAATTAGTTGATTATTTCAATAATCGATTAATCAGATTAATCATTTCAGTTCTATGAGTTTCATGGCTGTGCTTCTGTTGATCTCTGCAGACCAGCCAACCTGGCACCCCACGCCTCTCTCCAACCTTTTCTGGGACCGAGGCCTTGGAGCACCCTCAGGCCCAGCGTGTTCACCGAAGGCCTTTCGGGTCGGCCGGGACCCTCGATGCCCACAGGATCCCCTCCTACAGCTCGGCCTTCTCCTCCTCCAGCGAAAGCACCTCCTCTTCGCCCCCCGACTCCTCCTTCTCCTACCGCCCTGCGCTCGGCTCGTCCGGGAGGGTGCAGGAGATATGCATCCAGTGCATGGAGAACCAGGTGATCGCTGCCTTGGTTCCCTGCGGCCATAACCTGTTCTGTCTCGATTGTGCCACACAAATCTGCCAGGGCCCAGAGGCCGTGTGCCCTGTGTGCCTGTCCCCGGCCACGCAGGCCATTCAACTGCGCAATATGTGATTAGTTTGAATCCATTTTTTTTCCCTTGATGGCTGATTCAGGGGTCAGCCTCCCCCTGACACTTCTGGCTCATAGCTTAATGTATGGGACTTTAAAAGCAAGACCCCAAATCAGCGTCTAGGTAATTCCTCGCTCCAGCTTTCTCCAGGCTGGTGTTAATTTGACAAAGGTGCAGAGAGTCGGTGAAGTGGGATAGGAAGGGTGTGTGTTTAGGGCATGGGTTAGGGTGCTGAGCCCATTCTTGTGCCTGCTATTGTGAAGTCTTCTTGATTGAATAACGGGAGGGTTAGAACCTCTATGTAGCATTGGGAGGGTTGGAACATTTTTTTTCTTTCTCATCCTAATTGTTTTTTCTTCCTATTTTATTTTTTTACTTCAAAGTATATTAGAAAAATGTTTGCCTTTAGGGCCAACACTTTATTTTTTCATTTTTGCCATTTCAGACATTTTATCTCAGATGAAACTTTGAAAGAAGCAAGCATGTTTACTCACAGTAAGACTTCATATCAGCTGGCGGTGTAATTACTTAGTGAGTTCAGCAGGAAGGGAGGCATCAAGGCAAGTTTCTCACGTTTCCGGCTCCTTTTAAAATTGTACGGTTTACGTCCAAATTGTAAATCCATTTTTTTCATAGGTATGAAAACACTCCAAAGGAGGGTTTTTAAAACCAAGTGGGTCAGACCTATAACTGGAAAGTTTTTACACTCCATAAGCAATCATATTTTTGTTCCTTAGACCACGAGGATGCTGTGCTTCTTCAGCATCGCCGCTTTGCTTTCCCGTTACACTTCAACCAGTTTACGGTAAACTCGTGCCTAATTCCCAAGCGTAAAGGAAGGAGACGAGTGGTTTCAGCTGACACGGTGTTGCTCTGTTTTCAAACAAACTTGTGGCCTTTTTTTATTTGGAAAGCCTATAATTACCATCACAACACTATCTCCAAAATAAAATCCCAATCTCCCGCTCAAAAAAAAACAAAAACAAAAAAAAAAAAAAACACAAGCTGACAGGTGGAAGTATCTCGATGAAACAAAGGTAGAGTTGATTATTTTTATACTTTTTCTTTCCTCTTGTCATAGTTTTTGTTTACATCTTCACATGGGGAAACCATGCGCTGGTTTTCACCTAGAAGGCTTGGCACGTCTTTTGTAACATTCCTCCTCTCTGGTATCGTCGTTTAATTTTTTTTATTTAGATGCGGCTCGTCATTCTTAAAAAGTATCACTTGGGATCAAAACTGGCAGATGTTTCCAGCTGTAACCTTGAACAAATCCCAGTGAAGTACAAACTGGCTGCTTTTGTTGTACAAGTTTTTATTTCTTATTTTTAAAGCCATCTCGAGAATCTTCTCTTTAACTTGAATGTTGATTTTTTTTTTTTTTTTTTACGTGGACCGCTCCATCCTGCACCTGTCCGCTTTATTCCACTGAGATGTGAAACGGAGATGAAGGCCATCCACTGCTTTTTCTTTTTGCACCTCATCTGCCCGGCCTATGCAAAAATCATCTCAGTATTTGAACCAGTCCAGAAGAAGCAGGCAGATACAACTCTATAAAAACAGTGTAAGCACAGAGCTCCGATACAGTCGCCATACAAAAGCGTTCGTAACTATGGAAACTTCTCACATTTTGTCACATAACTATACCTATAATAACTTAAATTTAGTTTATTGAAATTTTTGTATTTGTGAAAGACCAACATAAAGTAGCATACAATTGTGAAGATCATAGTTTATACAAAGCGTAGTATTTGCATTCAGCCCTCTACAGTCAACACTTAGAAGACGTTGCAGCTGAACAGTGACTGAAATTTGCAACAAAAATAAAGCTCATTCAATTATCAACCATTATTCCAGATTCCCAGTTGGATTCTGTGCCTTTCTAACACATGAAGATGTATTTTATAATATAATCCCAACCATTCCATTGTGGATGTTTCGTGTTATTGTCCTGCTGGAAGGTGAACCTGTTCTGCAGTTTCAATATTCAGCAGCTGCTAACAGGTTTTTTTCCCCCTGTTTTTTAGCTTCATGTATTTCAGATTAAATTCTATGTCCCCATTGAAGAAAAAGCAGAACCACATCATAATGCTGCCATTACCATAGTTCATGGTTGTGTCGAGGGTTTTTTTCCCACCTGTCGTATGTGGGCCATAAACTTTAATCTTGCTCTTGTTTGACGGGCTCACCTTGTTCCACCTGCTTGCTGCTTCCTGTCTGGTCTGCCTCGAACTGAGCTTCTGTTTTATGGTTTTTTACTTTTTCTTAAAGTCTGTCTGCCATGTCCCCTGGTTTCCAGCAAGATTAAGATTTAATTGCAATTCATTTGCTGATTAATTGCCTTCTGGTGACTGTTGATCAAACTGGTTTTTATTTAGGGGTATCTGACTGAATGGGGCCGAATGCAAATTCCTTCCACTTTACAATTCTGTACGACTTTGTTGGTTTTTCCCTGAGAAGCTGTCAGACCAGTCAGGGTTTAATGTGACAAAATGTGAAAGCTTTTAAGACTTACCAACACTCAAAAGTGTGTTTTCTGTTGGATTTCAATCGGGGCTAATCTTCATTTACCTCTCTGAACATAAAGATTTTCTAGTTGTTTTTTTTTCTTACAATTTTGTGCACTACAAAGCACATACTTGACACACTATTGAGCAGTTAGGACAAACACCTCATCTCACTTCTTCCATGCATGGATTTACTTCTTGTTTCTCAGAACGGTACATACATGTGGAAATCTTCTCAAGTATTAGCTTTAAACACCAGTGTCTATAGATTCCTGTAGGACTGAATCAGTTCAGACATTTTGAAAGCGAGGAGGAGGAGCAGCTGGAACGATTTCACTACATTAGGTCAATCCTGTTGCTTGCTTTTTGTTTTTGCGGACGTTGGACTGCAGTCCCTCCAGCATTCCAGCTGTGATCAGTATTTCGGACCCATCACGTGGTTTCAACCTAAACTCCTCTGTGTATCCTCTCCTTCGCGGGTGGGTGAACTTTTGTTAGGAAACGGAACCAAACAAGACCCAAAAGTGCAAAAAGAAAAAAAATCCCACCTCACCTGCATACGTCTTCTCTTTTATCCGTCCCAGTTATTTTAATTCTCATCTCTTCAAAGGATTGATCTTTTTATTATTATTATTTTTCTTTCCGCCTGAGGGAATGCAATACACGACCGGCCCTCGGATTGTCGACATGAACCTATTGACGTTTTTTTTTTTTTTTTTGTTTGTTTCTTTTTTCTTTTTGTGTATGTATTATATAAAAAAAAATTACTGTTAATGACTGAGAAATATACAGAACTTATTTTTATTTTGTTACATTTCGTATATACATAAATATATCTATATCAAAATGTTTACAATAATATTTTAAATTTGTTTCTATTTTTACTTTTTTGGAGTGATTTTAAGCGAATGAAGAGCTGGAAATCCAGATGATGTTGCAGAGGAGAGCGTCTCAGTGCTATCTGCTTGTAGTCTAGTTAGTAGTTTACAGTATTGATGATGATTAATAGTATTGATAGCTGCCGTTAAACCTAGTTGAAAGTGGAATGTGCATCACGAGCATGTCTTCATCATTTACCGCCATTGTGGATCTTCACTGCAACTGTAAAAAGGCCAAGGATTCAAGCTGCCTGTAATGTCTGTACACCACCAAAATTAAGAACGGTATACTATTAAGATGTATCTTCGATTATCTATCTCTAATGCATATTGTTCAAAGCTGTACCAATGGTTCAAAGTATTTGCTAATTTTACTACACTTTTGTTATGTATATGTGTAGGAGGAGTCTTAAGGCATATAAATTCTTCAAATTAAGTCAGGAGTTTAAAGCAGACTATATTTTATAATGGCCTTTTAAGTTATTGCGGCCAAAGCACTGATATTATATATTTGCTGTAAAGAGAATTTTAAGAGTTTTATTTTTCTGATATTAAAGTTACGTAATAAAGACGGTTTCATTTTAAGCCACTTCAGATTCCTGTCGTCCTTTTTTGGGGGGAGGGGGGGATTTTTCTTCTTCTTATAGTCATGTTGTGGCTCCGGGTAACTGGAAATCCCAGCGGAGGCTGCGGTTGTGTTTAAACCAGGATTAAACGGAAGATTACCTCCTTCATGGAGTGCAGAAATGTTGAGAGTCGGAGCTTTGACTTTGCGGTCTACCTCGAAGAAGAAACTGCATTGTCCATAAAGTTGTTTCCAGACTTTATTCTCTCTCTGAGCTCCAGTTTAAGTGCTTTGGTTTAATCAATAAGATTCAGCAACATCCGTTTTGTTTCTGTTGAAGCTGGTTGTAATTTGGTCGGTTCACACAAGTTTCTCTCTACAACTTGCCGACATCCATCTACATCTTCATTAGTCTGAACATCCAATTATCCACCTATTCATCAGCCTGCTGTCCGTTTGTCCATCTGTCCATTTATCCATCCATCAGTGCTTGTCTTTTTCAATCTGCTCATCCATCCTTCCTGTCGGTCAGTCTTCCTCATGTCCCTTTAGTCATCTTTCCATTTTCACATCCACCTGTTTTTCCATCAGTTTTTCTGTCCATGTTTTCTGATCTGAGCTTTCATCCATCTAAGTAACCATATGTCAATTTATCCTTCCATTGATTCCATCTTCCTTTTTATCAATTTATTTCAGTCCTCATATTTAGGTCTATCTAGTTGTACCTTGTTTTTTTGGGGTTTTTTGCATGTTCCTAAATATTACATCTGTATGTCTTGAATTTACAGCAAAAAGAAACTAATAATGAAAGAGAAAATAAGAATTTCTTTTAAAAAAAAAGACATTAAAAATGTGTAGAAACTTCAGATTTGAGACCTGAATGTTTGAAATGCAGCTACAGCTGGAAGAGCCTGAGCCTGACCACTTGTTAGTCACTCACCTCAGTGAGCGCCTCGTCTTCTAACATCGATTAAAAAAAGTCTCAGTAAGGTGTTACTAAAATGAGAGTAAAATGCTGTTAGTTCATAGAAGAGGACTGACTCCCTGCTTCTAGTCGGTTGGACCCATGATGTTACAAAATGTCCTTTTCGAAATGAGAATTTATATATTTTATTCTACATAACATAATTTTTCTTGTACACATTTGCAGACACTACAGTGAATGTGAAACGGTGCATCGCAGTAAATCAGAATACACTTTTATTGCAAAAGTAGGCGTTTTGAAATTCAGTTCAAAAACTGAAATGCTTACATTTCAGTTTTTATTTACCATTATATAACTGTATGTTTGCCATTACATTGTTGTGTATTTCAAGCTTTTATTTCTGATCATATTGATGGTGGCCTACAGCTAATGTAACAAAAATGTGTAGTTTAACTTATAGTTGACAATTTTTTATTTTAAATACTTATTACTGCGTTTATTTTATTAGCGCAATAAGTTTAGAAAATGGAAGGAAGAAAGTCTGGACCATGAGACATTTCTCCATGCTTTGTTCCAAAATAGTCATAAAAGCAAATTTCAGATTTTTCATGGTTACTTTTTAACTGCACACAAACTTGACCAAAAGCTGTTGCTCTGATTCTGAAAAAAAAAAAAAATCAAATTTGTCATTGATTAGATTATAAACTATATTCTACTCAGGAGGAAGTGAAAAGCTTAGTGTCCTTGTGGAGCCACAATCATCCAAATTAAAAGAAATGCTTCAAATATGTAACTGTAAGTGATTGAAGTCTGCCTTTTGGATTGAAGTACTGAAACAGATCAACGTTACTGTTCATTTGGTAAAATGCAACAACACATTTGAACAATTAAATTCTCAAACAAGCCAAAGTGGAGGCTCTCAGAAACTCGCTTGCAATAAGAGAAAATCTCTCCCTAATTTCATAAGAACTTAAGTGCAGAGCTCTAGGAAGTCTTCTGCCACTTTTCTGCCCAGGATATGAATCAAAAGCAAAATGGTAGCATTTAGTTAAACCTCTGGGCTTGTTTTAGCAGAGTCTGTACAGACTTTAACCTTAGTTACCGTAACAAGTCCACATGTATTCTGTTAAGAGCTCATCAAGAATGGTGGGATGTTTTTGTCATAAATTGTGATAACAGGGTCTTTCTGACTGAACACACATTCAGGGGGATTTCAGTTCAACCTTTCTCACACATGAGTGTGTGTCTGGACGTGCTGCTTTTAGTGACATTTCTCCCACTCTCCCATGGTTGTCATAGCAAAACAACCCCCCCCTCCCTCCCTTTTTATATAATTGTCTAAGGAACATAAACGCCATAATGTTCACTCAGTGGGCTGTTATGAAATACAGATTGGTGCATTAAATTTAATGGGTGTCACTTCAGCCGGAGCTTTAATATAAAATCCACATTCTGATGAAGAATTGGCTTTGGAGCACTGGCTCAATGACAAAACAAACAGGACACCATATGGAGAAAAGCAGTCCGTATTTAATTTCTCACATGAGAAAAACAGGTACAATTAGATCTGAAATAGTAGTCAACATTTACTCACCCAAGCCGTCTTTCGGCTGCTACAGTAACTGCAAATCATGTAAAAAAAAACAAAAAACAAAAATATATATATATATTTTCCACCTTTTAAAAGCACACTTTTGGATTCGGTTCAGCATGAATTTTCAGCAGAAGACACGCCGCTTCCTGCAGTTCCACCGGATAAACACTCAGGACTGGACAGTGACGGGCTTTCTGGACGACACGACTGAAATCACTGCGACCAAAACGCTGCTGGTCAGAAGAGCACGGCGAATTATGGAAAACATTCAGGACCAAAAGTGCCACTGATCACTTACATGAAATATTAAATTTGAGCAAATTGTAATCAATTATGGCAATCATTTAAAACTGTAATGTATCGTATGCTAAAATTATATATTGTGTGAAGCTATAAATGCATATTTAAATCCATTTTTTCCACATTTAATTATGCATTTACTAGACGATATTTTTATGTAGATTTTTAAACATGATCTAAATGATCAAATATTTACACCTGATGCATTGAATTGCAGCATTTTTGGCCCTTGATAAATGAAAATAAACTGATATTTTGACAATTAACTTTAGACAAAAAAGCCTAAAATGGGTCCAAAGGTTTTTAAATTAAATAATCTATCTTCCTTCGAAAAGAAGTAACATCTTGCTTGTCTTTTAAACTACGAAACCGCAAAACCTGTGTAAAATGTGGGTGTTAAACAGCACAGATTAAAAGTTCGTCTGCTTTAATGTTTAATTTAAGGTAAAAAGAAGCCAAACATGGTCTGGATGTGACTTTGTGTGAATCTCCTGCTGAGTGCAACATCACTGATCTACAGCAGGCTTTAACTTCCATCACTTAAATGAGAAAAGTGTTTCATACAAACGTCTGCATGCATTTGAAAACCAAAGATGTTTACATGGATTTATGAGGACAACAGAAAAAAAATAGAAAAAGTATGAATGCTTAAGGTGAAGGGTTTTTGTTAAAAAAGGTGGCTTATTGTTAAATATTGTACGATCTGAATCCAATGTTCTGTTTGTAATCTTTATTTTGCTCTGAGCTGACCTATTCGCTCCTCTAGTCAAAGGTAAAGTGCTACAAATGAACAAATCAGAAAAAGTAGGGTTAAATTAAAAAAACAACAAAATATGTAACAAAGGCTGAACACAAGCTATAAATCCTCTTGTTTTTCTGTCAAACTTCACGCAGTAAACCTGGATAAAGATAGAGGAGTGCAGCTCAGTTTTGTCAGGACTCCAACCCTTGTGTCAGATATGACTGGAAACAGATTAAAATCAGGACTTCCTGGACTTTCCTCTGTTTAATGTTTACAAAACACTGTTTTTTTTGTTTTTTTTTTTACAGAAATTGTCACTTCTGGTCACCAAAAACACAGATAAACCTCAATCTTTGTACCGAGAGATCAACATCAGTCTCTTCTCTGCTTGCTTGCGTCACTCCCGCATTGAACAGAAGAGTTTCTCTCCCGTTGAGAAGGTAAATAACCCATTCTCTGCGGTGGCATAAAACAGAAGCTTTTTTTTTAAATTAGTATCCATGACTAAGAGTCGGCAGCGTGAGAAGCACTGGGTTTACATGTGGTCAGGAGTTCTTTTGAGGGAATTTGACTCAGGAGTGACACAGGCTGCCTGCTGGAAACTTGCAGCCTTGCAAAAGTAATTGCACCACATTTTTTCCTGCTGCAACCGCAAACTTCAATAAAATTAATCGTGATCACATGTAATGTAGTGCATAAGGGCTGTGGAAATAAATAACAAAAATCAGAAGACTTAAAGCGTTTGTATTCAGCCCCTTTTACTCCAACGCACTTTAATGAAATCCATTCGGAAGCCGACCAAGAAGCACAGTAAACAGCTCAGAGATGAAGCTATAAGCAGGATTAGGTTACAAAACAACCAAAGAAATTCCCATCCAACAGAGCTCAATCCCTTTTCTAAACAATGGAAAGATGACACCTGGAAACCCAGACAAGACAGACGACTTAATGGGAGAAACCCTGCAAGGAGAGCAATAATCAGAGAAACTCTTTGGATGACCTGCAGAGATCCACAGTTCAGACAAGTAATTTGTCTCTTCACAAATCTGGTCAATAAGGAAGAGCGGCAAGAAGAAAACCATCACTAAGAAAAGGCCTTTTCGCAGTTTGCAACAAGCCATGTTTGCGACAGACGTCGCTTTGTTCAGATGAAACTGAAACCAAACTGAGTCAACAGCCTAAAGGCCGTGAGGTGGAAAACCTCCATCCCCACTGTGAGGCATGGCGGTGGCATCATCATGCTGTGGGAATGCGCATTTTTAGCAGTGACCGCAAAGCTGATGGGAATCAAAGCGTATTCCTGTTTTAAAATGACCTAGTCAAAGTGTTTCATCTGGGGTCATAATACACATGCATTACGAATGTTTAACTTTTCCTGTGAATAAAAAAAGAACAATGCAGAAAACATTGCATTCCTCTAAGACACAAATGAAACCCAGATGAAATAAAAATGTGATTGTAACCTAACAAAAGCAAAATAACAAAAACAATAAATCAACAACCAAGTATGAATACGTTTGCAAGCCGCTGATTTTGTGCACACAGAGCAGGAGTTCAGCTCTTTGTCACTTATCTTGTTTAACTGATGGAAACAGAGACTTGTCTTCCCAGCACAGAGATGAAGTTTATCTTCAAAAAAAAAAAAAAAAAAAAAAAAACCTTTGACAACAGCTGACCTGGACATGTTCAGACGCGTCTCGGCTCCAGCGGCTGAAACTCTGCATCAGATAACGGCGGCTCTCTTTGATTGTTGCGGCGATCTCCCACATCCTGTCCCGGCCGGTTCTGGCTGCCAGGAAGTGATCAGCGTGACCTTCGCATCTGCAGCTGCGGGTCTGAAGCCAGTCTCGGTAAAACCCACGCAGCTCCTCGACGGTTCAGTGAGGTCGTAGATCGTCAGTAGCTGGTGTCCTTTATGTGCGTGTTGGTGTATGGTTTCTACAAAGTCCTACAGTTAAAGCCATGCATTAAACGTGAGCACATCGTTTTAATAGATGGCTTTGGCTCTTGTTGCCGTGAGCAACAGCTGGAGCCTTAGTGCAACGCGACGCCTCGAACACACCTGAAAACATTTATCTTTTTTTTTTTTTTTTTTTTTTTACAGTCTGGAGTTCACTGAGGAAGACTAGTCGCTGGCCGTGTGTGTTCAGGTGAGGACCTGCTGCTGGAGGGTCTCAGTCCAGAGGCTGGGGGTCAGCGATGGGCATGGTGTGAAGGACCTCGTCCAGGAGCTGCAGGGCCCGGTGCAGGTGGATTTCGATCCAGCAAGGGGTCTCCTTGATGCTCTGCCGGGGGTAGTCGGGCCCCCAGCCTTTAACAAAACTCATCCTGAGAATGCAGAGCCGTCGGAGGTCATCGACCCCGATGCCGGCGGCGGCAGAGAGACCTGAGGGGAGAGGAGGGCAGGGTGAGCGGTGGCTCGGCTCCGATTCACAGCCACAGCTGGTGATGCGTCCTGTTGTGGGCGCCGTTTGTTACGTTCAATCGTTAAAACACAAAATAGTTTGAGAGCGCTGCACTTTTTGAAGAATCTCTAAGAAAGCATATTCAGTCCATTCACAGGAACATCTCAGTAATTCACAATATCATCAAAAATTGGTATCCATTTCAGGAATTCAACTCAGAAAAGAAAACATGTCCTGTATAGTTTCATTAGATACAAATATTTATTTATGTTCTGATGGTCGTGTGTTCTAGTTAATGAAATTCAGTACTAGCAACATGGATGTCAAATATTAGAAAACACTGTGATAGTGGGTTTGTAAATATGAACAGAACATTAGCACTGATCACTACAGGTTTTCCTCTCCGTTCCGACCTCTGGGACCTTCAGGGTCATGTTTTACCATCATCAGAGTCAGAATAAGAAACTTCTGCTGAGGGATTAAATCCAGACTCAGTGGCGCACTAATCACACAGCTCTTTACAATATCAACAAACCGGCACAGCAAAGAACAGATACTGCAAAATCCTAAGACCAAAAAAAAAAAAAAAAAATACATTTAATTAATTTCATTTTCTTTGAGGTATTGTTTACAGTAGGTTGAGAGAAAAGCTGAAAGCAACCTGGGCTTCCTGAACACTCAGTCAGTCACCTCAAATTTCTGTATAATAACCATAAATACTCATCTTATGTTATATTTACAATTTCTCAAACTCTGAATTTGAGCTTTGCGGCTGGTGCAGTTAAACAAATCTTAGGGATTTTTCCTGGCATCTAAGAAAAGATACAAAAAAGTCCTCAAAAGATGGAAAGTACAATAAAAAGTACTCCTCTTTTATCATTTCAGTGTTATGATAAACAGAACCACAAACATCCAGTGACTTTTACTCAAGAGGAGGCTTTGTTGCGTCAATTTAGTAAACTTGTCTGTTTACGAGCGACAAAAATCAAAATTCTGTGGCACTCGGTTGCTTTCAACTTGACCGTTTTGGCCCACATGGTAAAACATTTGGTCGTAGAAAAGTTTCTTACTGATAGCTGGAGCGATTCCTCCGACTGATCCAGGACCAGGTATGTTCCCCGCCACGGCAGCCGCTTGAGCGGCCGCCGCCGCCTGAGCCGTGGCGGCCTGCTGCTGCATCTGTCTGTGGCACTGACGGAGGTCGAACACCTGCAGGGACGGGTGGCGCTCTGAGTACTTGGCGTTGTAGATTCAAAACGTGCAGCACGGGGGCGGAGGAAAGCCGGTGACCTCACCTTGATGTACGCACTGGGGTAGATCTTGTGGACGGCGTCTCCTGGGGCTCGGCCCGCCTCTCGGTCCAGGTAGTAACTCTGAACAAATACTGCGTGGTCACTGAGGCATCGCACCCACACGTCTCCCTCTCCTTTACACTCCAGCTGGACTCCTTTACCGATGTGAAGCCTGAGGGGGAAAAAAAGAAGAGGGAAAAAGAGGCGTAACAGAAACAAAATAAACAATTTAAGTTGCTTCCTGCTAGGGCTGCAGAGAGAGATTATTTTAGTAATAGATTATTTTGACAACTAATCGGAGAAAACAACAAATTGGTACTTTCTGCATATTTTTCATTTAACCACCTAAGTCATTTTTATAGAACATTATAAATACATTAAGAGATGTGAAAAAAAAACCAACATTTTAATGCAAAATGTATATTTTTGGCTTAATATCAAAAGCCAAAAATATAAATTTTTGTATATTTAAACTCAAAACAGCTCTGGCTGCTTTGTGCTTTCAGCAAATAACTAAAAATGTACATTTGTTGACAATTATTTCAATAATTGATTTGTAAAGATTAATCTGATTAATAGTTTCAGCCCTACTCATCGCTCATTATTCATGCAAAAAAAATCATTTCTTTCAATAAACCGTCCAAAATTAGACGTTAATTCAACGATTTACAGTGGTAAAGTTCACATGCAGACTGTCAACATGGAAGCTGCAAAGAAAGGTGAGAGAGAGTGAAATTAAAGAAAGGGAGGATTATAGACAGATGAAGGAAATACAAGGATGGAAAGAATGACACAAAGAAGAAAGAAGAGAATGAACGACAAGAGGGATGGAGGGAAGGAAACGAGACACAAGACAGACCAGAAGGAGAAAGAAAGCAAACAAAGGAGAAATAACATTCAAATTAAAGGACAACATTGACACAATACAATAGGGGATAAATATTTTTGCCATAATACTATTTGGTTTTTTTAGTGCCAGTAAAAACCTGGACAGTTCTGAAATCACCTTGAGTGTCTCACCTTGCTCTCTCAATAGCCTCAGTACGATGGACGTTACTGAGCTGGCCCAAACAGAACCGGTCCCCTCCTGAGGGGTCCACGTAGCCGTCCACCGTCACAATGGGGCAAGAAGACGGCACTTTAAAAGTCTCTCCAACTTGGACGTCCATCTCGAAATAAGCAATGGAGCACCAGTAGTCAGGCGCTGAAGGGCAGGACAGAGCGGTCAGCTCATCAAAACACACTCTAAAACAAAAAAAACGTTTTTACACTGAACCTGACAGGATTTATTTATACCTGGATGATTGGATATCGGAGGCTGAAAGGCGAGCTCATTGTGTACTGGCCCTGAAAGGAAAAAACACATCGTTGTTTTACAATGTAAAGGCAAATTATGACACAAATCGACTGATGAAGGCAAAGCTTTAGTTTAAAGTTACAGTAGTGTGTTGGATGTGGCATTGGAGGGTGGTGCTGCAGATGACCGTTGGTGTGGTGAGGTATGCTAGGGGGGAAGCCACTGTTCCTGGACCAGTTGGAGCTGGCACCTGTGGGGGAGGGGGGAGTTCAGATGGAAAGGTAAGAAAAATCTACAATTCCAAGCAGACCAAGGGGAATGGTTTGCAACCGCCTTACTGCCTGATCCTGCAGGGATGACAGGGAAGGACTGCGACTGCGTGGAGACCGACGTGGACGCCTCGGCGGGCGGAAGCAGGCCCGGGGTCGGATACGGCTCCGCCTGAGGTGGGCGGCTGCCGGACGGGGGGTGCTGGATGGTCTGGAGAGAGTGTCCGCCATCGACAGTGGGGAGAGTCGGAGGCACATCAAAGTCGTACTCGTCTTTCACAATCAGCGAGGAGCTGGGTCCGGAGCCGGCTAGCGTGAGGCCCGAAAGGTCTGTGGAGTGACAGAAGAAAATATGAGCTGCTGAAATGAAAACAAATCTGAAGGATTGACCAGAGGCAGGAAGCCAAACTGGGTTGAAATGATCACAACAAAGTGGATTTTCCTCCTTCTAAAACACTTTTTGCCTCCAAACACAGACCTCCTCTGAAGTTTACCCATTGTTAGCATGAATGTCGTTAATTTTGGGATGTTATTGATTTATTTGAACTGTTCTTGGTGAAAGGATGGCTCAGAAAACAAGCTTAATGTTTTTTAGGAACAATACCTGGGTGCACTAGTTTAAATTTAACCCACAAAGAGATTAAGTTTTGGTTGAGATCAGAGGTAGGCGATATGGACCTACAATTTCATTGCAATATTTTGTGGTACTGTTTGACAATGATAAAAATTATGATAAAAAAGGATTTATTAATTCTTTTTTGGGAAACCCTAACCCAGCATTCATAGCGCCACAATTATTCTGATTTTGAAACCATTTGAAACAGGCGTCTTCAGGACGCCACTTGCTAGAACAAGTGTGATTAAAATGCACACAGTAACGGCATTTAATCACATACTCATAGTTTCATACTTACTAATGTTTATTGATGCTGTCACGGACAAAGCAGTAGAGGAAATAGTAAAAAAAAATTCTACTAAACCTG
Organism: Xiphophorus hellerii; assembly: GCF_003331165.1. Taxonomy (NCBI): domain Eukaryota; kingdom Metazoa; phylum Chordata; class Actinopteri; order Cyprinodontiformes; family Poeciliidae; genus Xiphophorus; species Xiphophorus hellerii. The sequence continues at coordinate 14,426,908 of NC_045683.1, forward strand.
TCATATTTTCTTTTTTTTTTGTACATAATTATTCTAAATTCATTAAGACAATGACAAATGAAGATGTTGTTGTTTAAGAATGAACTCTCCACAGCTCTGACTGTAAAAGCCAGATCCGTGGCACAAAACCAACCAATTTAAATGAGTTTCCAATTCTGCTGGGAAGAGTCAACGTTAATTTGACCTTCATGACCAGAAGGAGTCGATGAAAACCTGACTGGAGCTGCATTTTTGACACTTTAAGTGATGCTTTGTTTAATTAAATTAAGCTAAATCTAAAAGCTACCGTGGCTCACCTATGCCAGGAGACACCACTCGTTCATAGTGATAGGGATTGACACACACGCTGTCACACTTCAGATCAAAGGCAAACTGGCAGTATTTCACATGCTTCAGCTCATTCTTGTGCAGGTCCGGCCATCGCCACAGCCGAGCGTAGATTACATGAGGGAACCCTTTACGCCCGGCAACCTGAAGACCATCAGAGAAGCTTGGAATTAGATCATGGTTGACAACTTCGTTTTGTTTAATAAACTGAAGTAGGAACCAACTACGTCCAATGCCCTGCACAACTGGAGTACGCTAGCTATTACTCAGGTCAGTTTGGATCTACTACCTGCAGTCGTCCATCCAGAGTCCTCTGGATGGTCACGCACTTGCTCGGGTGGGCGCCGTTTGTAGTGATGGCCGTGATGAGGGAGTCCAGCTCGTCTTTCTTCTCCTTCAGCTTCTTCACCAGGCTCTCGATGGCCCGTTTGGCGAACGTCTCACTCTCGCCGCCCTGCCGGTGGCACATCAGGCTGTGCACGATGCTCAGGCACGCGTCGTTGCTGGTGGGTGTGCTGGCGATGGACATCTTAGCTGGAGGTTCTGCCGCACTTCCTGAGAAAAAACAACTGGGCCCGGCGTCGAGAGCTTCACATCGTCTCCTGGTCTTTTCACAGACAGGGCAGAAAAATAATGCAATTAATGAGAGACTGTAGATGCAAATTAGCTTATGCTATAATCTGGTACAGAGCGTGACACGGTGACATTTACGCTTGAGAAGTGAACCTTTCCTTTTTAAATAAAGTTTGTTATTAATCCAAAGCATTTTTTGGAAGTTGTGCGACTTCAGATCTCTCATGCTCCAAGGAGAGACGTGGCAGGATATATGAGGAGGAGATGTGAAACTATTTATTTATATTTTTACAGTCATTTTAGAGGAGTTATCAGGCTGTAGTTTACCATACCTTTTTTACAGTCAGGTTTATGTGTTGCTATATTGTTTACATTCAACATAAATGTCTATAGTCTTTCACATTGTTTTGTTTGCACAAATGTAAAAGCACAGTTCAAACTAAATAGGCAAAATTTATTATAGATAATTTGTACAACAAAATATATATTTCCCATAAATGACGCCACAGAATAAATTGTTCATTTGTATATTTAGGCTATATTTTGTTTAATGTGTTACATCTGATCATCTCTTTCCTGGTGAAACCCTGAATTTCTTACTACATCATCCAATTCTTTCATGTAATCAGTCTAAATAAAACTACTCATTTCTTAAAGGAAAAATTATATTTAGAAATCCAAATTTGTATCTTTAGGAATACTGAACACATCGCAAAGTCTGAAAGCACAAATGCTTTTCCACACTTGTGGCAAATTCCATACTTTCCATGCTTCCGTAGAAAAAATTGTACAGGTATAGCATCTAATTTCAGTAACGATGCGGATTAACTAGGGTCAAAAATCCTATTTTGGCTCAACACTAATGTTATCACATTAACACATAAGTCGCTCATACAGAACAGAGATAAAGATAACAGCGATTCCTCAAATAAATCACAGATTTGTGTCGAGTCTGAGTGGCGTGCAGAAGGCATGAACGCTTTTCTGCAACTCTTTAATTTTCATTTATAAGATAAACTATGATAACAGTGGCTCACCGTCAAATAAATGAGGACGACGGGGAAATCTGCAGGTAAGGGCGATGTTTAAAAAACCTAATATGCCTTCGGTAAACAAAAAGTTTAGGCTGTCTCGCTCATTTGCTTACTAGCGGCGCCAGTCTGGCTGGCGTTTGTTCGAGGGAGGAGGACAAAGCTACTGCAAACAGCAGATCCGTAGCGGAAGTAAGGATATGTTCCCTTCAAAATAAAAGAGGAATCGCTACGAAAGCGTAAACCGAAGGTTGTTTCAGAAAAAAAAAAAAAAAACTTAAGTGGCGTATTTTGTTATAGTGATGTGGCTTTCTACCCAGGGTGCCACATGATGAGGGAAATCCATAGATAATTTCAAAATGGAATGCTTCATTTATTTATTTTTCAATCCAAAGATTAGTTAAAACCGACATCTAAGCTATTTAAATATTTTTATCTATCAAGATGCATTAAAAGTTCAACGTGGTAGGTCAAAATATTTTTTGAAGTTAAATAAAAGCATTTTTGCCAAATGGGCTTTATCTGGGAAATGTGTTTGGTTGCAATCTCGAAGGTTTTTACTATTAAAGCAGTTCATTACTGACAATTTTTAATAACTTGCTTATACATCTATACAAAATAGATGTACGCAAACTTTATAAAAGCTGTCTGCATTTCTAAAAGAGGTGTAATATGACATGCAAAATTTACTTGCATGTTCTTTTTTTATATTTGTTTATAAGAAACTCAACACAACACAAAATAAACATAACAACTACTATTATAATATTATAGCAACTACTATGGTAAATTTAGGTAAATAATCAAATAATAATTAACATTTGCTTGTTAAAAACTTGTATCATTGATTCAGCTATGGCTGATTGACGTTGGTCACGTCAACTTGATTTTATTTTGAAAGGTACGATAGGAAGTAGCCCCGCATTAAAACTACCCGCTTCACAGCGCAACTACCTGCTACGAAAACATCAGCTAGCACATCTGAATGTTGGTAGCAGAGTAGCTAAGCCGTAGAAGACATGTTTTTTTTTTTTATAAATCAGTTCAACTCCGGGGATCCTACGTTCAAAATGTAACCACCTGTTAGAAAAGTCAGTGGGTAAATACTCTAATGCAACTATCGCGCACATTCTAGGCAAAATATTTTATTTAATAAAAACAAATAAACTGATTAAAGTACCTGGAGCGGTGGCTAGCAGGTGAAAACTGCCTCTGTCCCAAGTTGCCCTCTCAGCGGTGAAACTGCGCCAATCTTGTGGACACTCGGGGTTATCTCCCTAACTTCCCCCAGTGCCTTACAAAAACAGGAGGGGAAACTTCATGTGGAGAAAATTTTATCTCAACATCCCGTGAAGCAAAGAAAGGGCAGGATGAAATCTCAGATTTTTTTTTTTTTTTGTTAACTCCCACTTCAATTCTCGTATCGTTTCCTCCAATGGCGCGTTGCGCATGCGTCAAGCGAGCCACAGGTTTGAGAAGCAGTTCATGAGAGTGATGGGAGAGACGGGTCCGTTCTGGGATCCGAATATTTGGGTTATTCTGCAAAATAAGAGCCGATGTTCTTTCAGATCACAAATAATTCTTTATTTATGCCGCTTTTTGCCATTTACTTTTCGTTTTGTGTAAGTGAATACCCATTTAGAATAACCATATCATATAACCCTATTTTATAAGTCGTGTGCCTCCTATCAGGGCCGGCCCAAGGCAGAAGCAAACTAAGCAGCCACTTAGGGCCACCAAGGGACCCCCTCAGTAGAGCTGATTTTTTTTTTTTTTTTAAATGTATTTATTTTTTTAGTAACGATTTGTATGTCATTATAATAATAAAAAACACACAATTCCACCATGAAGTGATTTGTTTTTACAATAATATTTGATGATGTGTGTAGAAATAATTTATGGACAAAAAGAAAAAAAACAAAAAAAAAGCTCTCGGGGCCCCCTGGTGGCCGCGGTGGGTACCGCACACTTTGCCAGTAATTTGAGTAACATGCAATGTGCAGTGAACATCCAGACATCCAAAACTCCGGTAGACGATAAGTTAGCAAAACAATGTCTCAAAAAAGGACTTGTCCTTCAGGGAGGAAAGAAAAGAGGAAGAATAGAAAAAAGCCAAGATAAAGGTATGTTTTAATATGTCTTTGTAATGTAATGTTTATAAAAAAGATTTGCGAAGCTGCTAATAGAAAATTAACTTGTTAGCGACCTTGAATGGTTCAGTTCCACAGTCAAACATTTATGCTAGCGTCTTTGTGTGAAGCTGAGTTTTAACTTGAAATTAGTTGATTCTCCTGCTTGGCTCTATATTTCTGAGGGTTTTTTTGGCTTCAAAACGGCGTTTGATAACATTTGATAACAGTAATTAAAACTTCTCAGTGTTTGACATTGTCTAGCAAAATGTTTTGCAACAGGCTAAATGGCAACTGCATCAATGTATCAGTGAGCTGCTCTAAGCTGTAGTTGTTAATATGTTGTTTGCTGCTGATCATTTATGTGGCTAAAACAGACAATATTTTTACATCAACTTCTAAGTTATGTGAAACTTCAGTTAAAATCATTTGAAGGCTCAGAATCAACCCGGTACCGGTACTGGTCCACATTCTCAGGAGAAAAAACTCACCTGAGTTGGCAACAGTGGGGTGAATATTGTTAACTGTAAATGTTCAGACATGACCTGGTGGACCAGTCTGTCAGTCAAACTTCTCACTGTAGAGCAGAAGAGGACAGAGACTGATTTTCAAACCTTTGCTGAGAAAATAAGATCAGTGGATAAGATGGGCTTCACATATATGTACGTATCAGCTGATCACCGATCCCCCAAAAATAAGGAAACCAGAAATCCACTGGCCGATAAATGTATTCTATATTATACATGTATAATGTAAACAGCACCATCAGAGATGCAATAAGTTTCTAGCAGGTGTGCGAATGATCTAATATTCTAACTGTTGATTTCACCTGGTCACATTGTTAGCAGAAATAGAGGGCCCCAAAACCAAATTTGGCTAAGGGCCCCATGGAGGCTTGGGCTGGCCCTGCCTCCTATTAATTTGTGATAAATAGAAAAGACAACTACTTACCAGAATTTGAGCAGAAAAAGGAAATTTGACTTGCTCTATGTATATCAGTTCATCGACTTTGCTCTCTTTAGAGATATTTAAATATAAATATATGAAAAAGATAAAATAATCTCCCCCTCTCCTTTCCTTTCTGCGTCTCTCCCTCCCTCCAGTTACTCTATTTATCAATTAGGGCACCCTGTTAACCGGAATTTATTTATGGGTTTCAGGGTGAAGGGGGTACTTATGCACAGCATGAACCTGGCGTGACCTATATGTAAAAATTATATGTGGTTGACCAAAACGACCAGATTGATTTCATTTTATAGTTTTGGGTAAACTTTAAATTCTAATATTACATAGTAGAAAGAGAATATTAAATTCGTCTTGCACATCCGATGTGGCGGAACATAACAGTTTTATTAAACCTGCTCCGCCACAGATGCTAATTTCACAGATTATTTCCCCTCTGTGGATAATGAGGCGCTAATTACAGAGTTCAAATCAGATGCTACAATGTTTGCTTTGGAAGAAAAGGAGGCATGTGTTTATCCTTTATTTTATCCTCTTCACATTAATGAGAACACTAGAAGCTTTTTAAGCATGTTCACGCACACACACGCACGCACACACATTGAAATTTAAATGCCCCACTGATTACCAATTTGTACCAATTACAGATGTGCCGATTACCCACTGTCAAGGCGCACAGTGATGATTTATTATCAGCTTCAGCAGCTAATATCGATGCCGTGCCCCCATAATTTGACTTTAATTGTCTATAATTTTTCTCTTTGTTTCTATTTCCCACCACTCCCTCTTCAGCTCACTTTTCTTGGATCTTTCCATCATAAATATCCTTCAATGGTATGAGGGATAGAAAGGACCAAAAAATGAATACTTGTCATCTCCTTCATTTGCATATCAATAATCCTTCATTCCTAATTAGCATCCCCAAATTTATTGTTCCATACCTTTCTTCTGTCTTAATTACTGTACTTTGCAATATATATATATATATATATATATATATATATTTCAGATTATCTTTGAATCATCAGATGTTGATGAAAACTGCAAGCAGAACTTGAACTTAAAGTCTTAAGGAAGAAGAATATTTCATTTTGCCACATTGTATAAATTTAGATACTAATAAAATACTGGGTGTAATAAAATGGAAATGTGAACTGAATGGACAGTAATGGAGTATTTTCTATACCGACCACCAGAGAGCAGTAAGAACTAGGACTAAAGAGCTCGTTTTGTATTGGCTGACTTCAGTGTAAGATACAGAAACAGAGAGATATCTGGATCTGGCAGAAACATCAACAGAGTAGTTTCTGGTTAAAGGAAGAAAAGAAGGAAAGACGTCTCCTAAAGATAGTAAAATAACTATACAACCCCAGAAAAAGTAAAAGGATTTAATTTACAAAACCTTTTTTGCAGAATGTGCTTGGATGCTTTGATATATGCTCTTGAACAGAAAAAAGTGTTAGTTCCCACACCGAGCCTTCATCTGAGGGCTGTCAACATTTATCTGTGAACATTTACTGGACGGACGGACGGATGGATGTTGTAATCAGTCACAAAGAAAGAGGGTTGGATTTTATTCTGGTTTATTCTTTTCTACACTGCAAAAACACAAAATCTTCCCAAGTAATTTTGGTTTGGTTTCTAGTGCAGATATTTTACTACACTTGAAATAAGACAAAACTAACTTATAAGTAACTTTTCAGTAAAATATAAAAGCTTGTTTTAAAGCAATAATTCCTTAATATTGATGAAAAAGTTGGCAGATTATTTCACTTATAACAAGACATTTTCCCATGTTTCCTATGTCTTTTTCGGCTTCTTTGGTGTAATTGTGACTGTCCACAGAGTGTGTTTACAACTCATCCAGTTGAGGAACACCATGTATTTGATGTCAACATATGCAGTTTGTGGTATTCTTGCAGGGTTTTGATTTGGTGTCACTTGTTGCTCCAGTAATCTGTGAGTTAGGGAGATGAAAGCAAAAAAAAAAAAAAAAACAGAAACAAAAGGTTAGAACCCCACCCAGTGTCCCCAACAACATTATTGAAAAAAAAGTCTTATATGGTAAGTAATTCAGAGTTACAAAGGAATAGTTTAGATTACATTTATTTGTTAGAATGGTCTAAACATAACAAAGATGTTTATGCAAGACTTGGAAAAAAAGATTGAAAGCTATTTTGCAAAGAAAAACTGTCAGTCACAAAGAAACAAGCCTGCAGATGTGCAAAGCTGGTAGACATGCAGCTGTATTTCCAGTGGTAGGTGGTTCTGTAAAAGTATTGACTCTGTGGGACTGAATACAAATATAGGCCATACTTTTCATATTTACTTTGGAAAACCATGTATCATTTTACTTCCACATGTTTGTTTTGCCACACAAACTCCCATTTAAAAGAGTTTTGTTGTTAAATAGTGAAAAGGTTCAAGGTAAAAGGTAAAAGGTCCATATTTTTGAACATAATTCATGTCTGAATGTCCAAACCTTTGCAACTGATTGATGAAAATCTATATAACTAGTTAGAGGGAGTTGACAATGGTTTTGTGGTGGGAATCTTTTAAGTGACAGCTCACTGACCTTCCAGATGTCCTCCTTCTTAGGCGGGCTGCTTGCTTTACTGTAACATGATGCATGCACTTGCAGATTATGGACCAGCTTTAAATTCTGCTGTCTGATAAAAAATGTTGGGAATAAATGAATGTGTGGTTTCTAAAAATATAAAACAGCGGTGGTCTCCTCTGTCAAATGGATTGTGTTTTCTGTCCACCCACCTATTCATTCTAAAATGGTCTCCACACTTTCTGCTTCCCCTCGTTCCCTCGCCACCTTTAAACTCCCCACTCCTTCCTTTGAATCCTGAACACATCACATAAATGGATGATGGATTAAATCTGAAGTCTTTCCACCCTGCTGGTATTCAGGAAATTGTCCTCCCCGCGGGAAGTGGATGCAGATGGAGGGATGAATTGATGTAAATGGAGGGATAAAAATGGGAGCCAGAGAAGGTTGGTCTGAGAGATGGGAGGTGTTTAGAAGATGGATGGATTGCTGGTGAACATGAGAGAGACAGAGAAGGGAAGAGATGGAAAATAGGATGGAGCGCGAGAGGAGATGAGTGAGCTGTCGGTTTGGAGATAAATCAGGGAGGCAACGCGCTGAGGGGGGTACATGTCCACGAACACACGTACAAACAGATGTGTGTTTTGCGATCACGCTTGAACTCACACAAGTGCAAACACAAACATGCACACTTACTCACTCGAGCACACTCTGCCCCACGGCAAAGTGGTAAAAGGCCACGGCTGATTGGGCGCTGCAGGCCAATTTCGCCCCGAGTGGCAGAGCGGTGCATGTTGGGATGTTGGGATACAAATGCAGTTATCCATGAAGGCATGAGGTAGGTCACCTCTTTTCGCTCCGTCTCTCTCATCCCTCACGTCCTTCTCAACCTTTTCTTCCGCACATCCTCTTCCCTTCTTATTTGTCTTATTTTATTTTATGCCTGCAGGGCTTTTTACCTCTATACCTCCAGAGCTCCCTTTACCTCCATTCCTATCAATCCATCTTTCATATAAAAAGCATATTCTTCGCAGATGAAAACAGCAGCTCTTAGTTCCCCTCTCTTTCTGGCTCAGTTCATTTCCATCTGTCATCCATTCCTCTAAAATCTTTCTTTTCCAGCTTTATTCGCCCTGAGTCTTTTCCCCAGCAAGCCCTCTCTTATGCTAACACACACAAATGCCCAACGCAACAACACAGACGCACACACTTTGGATCCCTGCAGTGTAGTGTGCTAACAGAATAATTAGTCCCGCTTGATGTCTCTGACAGCTCTAATCCTTCTAAATGGCCACCACATGCCTCCCCTCATCAGCCCGTGGCTAGACACACAAACTGTACACGTTCAAACTTGACTGTGCACAACATACTTACAACTCTGGTGAAAAAATATGGTGGATACGTGTCTTTACAATAGTTTTGGACAATTGCATTAAGTGGTGCTTAATAAATAAATTGATTTGAGTCGCTTAATCGCTATGTAGGAAACGACATAAAAACAGCATTGGATTCCCATGGCATGATAACCTTGAATTAAGATGCAGAGTCATGTAACAAAATTAGGACACCTCATTCAGTTGGTAAGTTCGGAAAATTTTCTAAACTGGAATTTATAAAAACAAAATAATAATACAGCGATTCACTTTTTAAAGGAATTTACCACTTTTAATGTTCTGCTTAGTGACATGAAATAAGAGTCTGAGGCAAATTACCATCCATCCATCCTCCATAATTTTTTAACCATTTTCCTAGCAAAAAGTTTAAGTCAAGTACTAAGACAGGTGTACTGTGTCCTGAAAAAGTACATTTTATGTCACGCTCACATGTAACAGTTCATTAAACAGATCTTAATATGAGTCAAAGATAGCCAGAGTAAATATAAAAAAACTGTTTTCCAAAAATTTTTGGATTCATCAATTGAAAAGACCAATTGAGTTAAAAAAAAAAAGCCCAATAAACCTTTAAAATACATATTTGTATTTTTGGCAGCAACATCAAGTTGCTTTTTGAAATTCTTTAGATCCATTTTTGTATTGTAAAACATGCACCATTTAAATGATTTCATGGCCTGGCAGTAACTAGGCTTGAAAGTGGCTTGTAAAATTAATGCACTTTCTTCATGATTTAACAAGGAGGTAATTACTTTTTCATACAGGGCTATGTTGATTTATATAGCTTTTTTTTATACCGTACCGTACCTTACTGTACCATTATTTTATTTCAAAAGCACTCTCACAACAACTTAGCTGCTGACTAAGTAAGGCTACATAAGTAGTCCTTCAGGCTTACTTATATAGCCTGAAGGACTATATAAGTAAGGGCAATTGTCCAGAGTGCTAATAGAAAGAGGGGTGCAGAAGGACCAGACAAAACTATACCTGTCAGTTCTTCCCTGAAGACTATTCTATGCTATGACACATGTGCTGTCAGTGGGGGAGTTGGCAGCTCATGTGCTTCTGTTAGGAATGGGGAGATGTTCTTTGTGTGGACCTTAACCCCATTTTAGCCTGGCCCAGAATCTCAGATTATTTCCTGCACTCTTATTGGTGGGGTGGGATGTGGAAGTAAGGGCTCACTGCGGACACCTCTCATGTGAGAACTATTCATAAAGGTTTGTGTATATAAATTGGTTTATCTGTGTACGCCTGAATTCAGTGTATGCCTGTATGAGTACACTTATTTGTCCCGGTGGGACATACAGCATCATTACAGCCCTGAAAAGAATCACTTTCAAATAAATACAAATTGAGAGCTATGCCTGTTCTCTTTTTTTTTTTCTCTATTAAACATGTACACTAAAGTGTGTGTCGTATTAATACCACTGCATGCTTGCACGACTGTTTGGTGTGTCCTTTCATCATACAGTGAATCCTGGATGCGTGTGATAGGAAACGGAGACAGAGCCGTGGGAGGTGTGCAGCTTTGTGTTGTTCCTGTGGGAGATTTCCCTCGAGAAATGGCTATCAGCACAAGAGAAGCACCATGAGAACCAAGCAGGGGTGAAAGAGAGACCGGGACTGAGCAATACCTCAGGAGACAGACAGGAAGGAAAAGAATGACTGCAACAAGGAGCACGGCAAGAAGCTCGTAAGAGAGAGAAAAAGACAGACGATGCATGAACTAAGGATAAGTGAAAAGAAAAAGTTGAAGTGCAGACAGCTCTGAGAGAAAGTTGGCAGACTGCACTGTTTGCGTCAACTATCTGTGTTCAACTCATCAAAATAACATTTCTCTGATTTAGTTTTTAGCTTCTTCTTTACTATACTTTGAACAAGTAATTTTGAAAGCATTGTTGAACTATTGTTAAATTTTAAACAAAATTTAAATAGGTAACTCCATTAATGTTTGACAACCCAAATTGATTTATTGTTGTCAAAACATATATGACTGATGTGAACCGAGACATAACTGTGGCATTAAGGTTTTAGGGACACTGGAGGAGTTTGCTACTAGATTTTATTTGAAAATGCTCTGTGTTTGAGTATTTAAAACAAGGTTTCCAGGGATTTTGGAAGATAGTTTGGGCCATAGAAAGCGCTATGGTTCATGGAGAGCATCCAAAACCCTCAAGGCATTGGATGCATCATGGAACACAGCAAAGACAGTCTTCCTCAATTGGGGAAGATATGGTCCCTTCAAAACCATTGAAAAGACAAGAAAAAAACTGGTGAAGGACGCTGCCATTAGGACAGCAATAGTACTGTAGAGGAGTTGCAAGATTTTCAAATGCTGATTGTGACTAGACTATGGGGTACTGTGAAGAAATGAAAGCAAAGCTGTGTTTGTAAAGCACATTTCCAGTTCCCTAAATGCATTTGAGAAAAATGTGTAATGGTCTGTTGAATCAAGGTTGAATTTTCCGTCAATAAATCCCAAAAGGTAAATTCGGCACAAAACAAGATTGCACTACTCTAAAAAACTAAAAGAACACTTTAGAGAATTTGTTAAATAAAATATTACTGATTAAACTTTTGCTTTAATAACATAAAGCTACATAATTTTTAAAGTTTAATCAGTAGTACTTTTATAACAAATATATGTCCGATCATGATTTCTTGGTTAATGTCAAGTTGTCATAACGAAGACATTTTGAATAATGTCAACTTTGTATTAAAAGTGACATGATTTACCGAATGACACTTTATGACAACAGTCATAAATATTCATGAAGACTTACTCATGTTCATGTTATGTACATGACATAACACCTGACGGTGTCATGACAGTCTTATTCACAACCCGTCAAACAAAGTGTTACCAAAATACTATTGTTTGTGATAGAACATACATGTTGCCATGTTTTTGCTTTTCTTTGACTTAGCCCTTTCGGCAGTTGATTCTCTGTTTCAGTAAGTTAAAATGGATGAGATGAAGTACAGCTTGACCATTTGGATATGCCACAGAGTTTTACTTTGACTCCATCTGCGTTTTTATTTTATCACCAATGTTGCAGGCGGACTGCTCTTAGACTGGTGCTTTTGCTTTTGCTTGAACATGCGTCTTCACTTTGCAGTGGCCCCTTGTTTTCCGCCCCCTCCTGTGCGTGGGTGACCGTTAACCCATCACATGTGGGAAGTGAATGTGTGACCACACACACCATGAGTCCGTCTGAGTCTCAGAGAGCTCACCGAGATCAAACGTTGGTGTCGTCATATGGTCCGAATTAGGTACAGGCTTCATGTTTCGTCATAAAACTTCAATAAGGAAAGACTCGTGCAACACACACAAACATTCACTTGATCGCAGACTCTCACCTCCTTGGGGTGTTTGGTTTATGGGAAAAAAGTTTATTATGATGTATGTCACACTTTCATGATGTGTTTTTCTACCTCTTGTGTGTGTTTTTGTGTATGTGGTTTGTTACGATTGTGTGGTAGTGTGTGTTGTGGTTTGCGTGAGTGTGTCTGTGTATGGATGTGATTTGGAACATTTTTTCTTTCCCAAACCACTGACCCATACGCTATGAAAGGTTGTAGGCTAATGCGCCCACCCACAATCAGGAAACAAACACACACACGCCCACGCCCCCCCCCCCCCCCCCCCCCCCCCCCCCCAAACACACACACACACAGACAGACCTGCATTAACACACACATCTGAAAATACTTACACAAGTAGATATTGTTATTTTTATACCAGTGATTGGATCTGAGTTTGAACATTTTTCATTTGCAGCTTCTTTGCAGGATACACATGGACTACTTCACCACATGAAACTGATCTTTATTAGCTCTACCCAATAAAGAAAAAAAAAACACCCATTTATGGTGTCTTGAAAACGTTTATAGGCTTCCTGAACCTTTCTAGGTTTGGTTGCAGTACGATCACAAACTTCAATGTATTTATAAGGATTTTATGTTGGTTAGCCAACACAAACTCTGAAGTGGAAGGAAAGTGTTCTGTGGTTTTAACCAGTAGAAATCTGAATAGTGTGGAGTGTAACTGTATTCATCACCATTTACTCTGATAACCCTAATTCAGGTTGTAATCCGTTATAAATACAGATTTTCTGTAATGCTGCCATATGTTTGTTAGAAAACACTGGTGAACCAAGAGCCCTATAAAGACCAGTTAACCCAGCAGAAAGGTCGGGGATAAAGACTTGGAGAAATTAAAGCACCGTTCAATCCATCAAATGAAAATGGAAATTGCTGTGTGGCGAAGAACTAAAAATGAACATCTGTCTGAACATACCATTTCCACTGTAAAATATGATGGGAGCAGCATAATGCTTCAGGGAGTCAAAGCCAATGGCAAGACTTGAAACTTAAACGTCAAGTCTTACTAACCTTTACTAAGCCCTGTAAATGTCCAAAGCTAGTAGAAACATATCCTAAAAGTTTGGCAGCTTTAATTGCAGTGAAAGTTTAGAAACAGATTTTAGTTTTTTGTATTTTAGCTTGGAAAAAAAAAAAGAAAACCATGTGTCATTTTCTTACTCACAGCAGGGTCATTATAACACATAATGTAGAGGTCTGATTTTTTAAATTTATTTATTTTATTATTTAACTCAAAATAAAAGTCTTGAAGCTTTCTTTCCAATCTTGTGTGTAGGAGCTTTGTTCATATGAGTCCATGAAAGTGTGAAAAAATAAAAAACAAGGAGCCATTAGCACATTGTTAAGCTAGCCCAGAGAGTTGGACTGCAGCTCCTGCGGATTTTATTGGTTTCTTTAATGCATTAGCAAACTTTAATGCCAGTCTCCCTGCCACTGTTCTTCTTTGTTCCCAACATGTAAAATCTGCTTTTAACTAACCACATCAGCAATTTTTTTCATCCGTTTTGTTTCGCACATAAATTTACAATCATACAAGGACATTGCAACAATCTACCATTTTATTTGAGACTGCTTGAATCCCTTTCTCATCTTTATGAGAAATGCTTGTTTTATGTTTGCTCCACTTGGCACATTAAGTGATATTCTTCAAATTATTATATCACTGAACATTGCAGTAACTCATTCACTCTGTAAATAAGTTTGAGAGGAACTTTATAATACAAGTCACATTATTTCTTCTTTTCTGCTCTTTTAGTTACCATGAAATGGTGACATTGGGGCTATTTGTCACTACAGTTTCTGCATAAAGCTGCGTTATGCACAGCACACGTGCAAAATGAAACCACATGGGCCTCTGAGACATGTCTCATTTTCTTTACTCTATATGATAACAAGCAAAGTTGTAAATTGAATCTAGGGACAATACCTCAGAGAGCTCTGACATAACACTGAACAGCTGTTTGCCTCCGACTTCGTAGAATAATGATTGTATTTATTGTAACTGAAAAGCTAGTATCTGATGCATTGGATGATTTCTATTCTTCTTTGACCATGGAAACTAAATCATAAACACTGAAGAGGCAAAAAAGAATAAATAGAACCATCAGCAACCTATCTGGATCAGCATATTAACCAAGATAGCTGTTGAAGGTTTATGAGAGAAAACTCCTAATGAAAAAAAAAAATGCTGTTTTGATTGATGTGAACTTTGAGCTTGTTTTTGATAAATATGAACTGGCACAGCTCCTGAATTTTCTGGTCTTGAGATGAATTCCTACACTCCTTAGCACATCTAATCTGACAAATTGCTGTATCCAGTAAAGTTTGGTCACACTCAATGACTCACGTTATTGTAAGCCTGAGCTGACTGCTTCAGCCAGCCACTATGAAGTGTGACAGTTTTATAAATTTGGCCTTGGTAACCTCATGCTTCATGGAGTTTTACAGTACATGAAAAATTAGGTTTAATGCATTTTCAGTACATGAAAAATTCAATTTAATGCATTTAAGAGAACAGTTTAAGTATTTCAACGTTCAAATTTCAGCAAGTCTAAATCTCTCTGCTTATGCTGCATCCAATGCAGATGGTAAGCTGCAATCTGATTGAATATTAGCACACAAAAAATCTCTTCGTTCCTTCGTGTCACACACTCAAAAATACTAATACAACTCAAGTAGAGTAGCAGTAAACAATCAGAATAAACACAAAAAAGCAGGTTTTAGGTGGACTTGTTGGCTTTTCTAAACACAATGCTGAACAAGTGACTCAGTGTAAAAGCATTTTCATAGAGTTTGGGTTGAATTCATCAGCAGATTCCACTCAAATAGATAAGAATACGACAGAAGGATCAGATTGAGGGGAAATTGCTGCTGGAAGGAGCATCGTATTATTTCTGTATTTGAGAAATAATATGATTTGGACAATCCTCAAGCCATAATGCATGGAATGAATAGTGAAGCAAAAGCAAACAGTGACAGAGATAATGATTGCTTCCAAACACTGTCTCACTATTGCACATTTTATATTATCGGCTTTGTTTTCCAATAAAACAAAGCCAACAAACAAATTGCTTTGTGTTATTGGAAAACAAAACCATTTGACTCTACTACACAAGTTGATCACCAGATTACCATCCTTGAAAATATTTATTTGAACATATTAAAGATTCCCTCTTACATGCCATATATATCATACATACAGTACAGACCAAAAGTTTGGACACAACTGTGTGTCCAAACTTTTGGTCTGTACTGTATCTCAGTGATCACTTAATAATATTGCTTAATCTCATGTTACACTATGCAGACGCCTCACTTAACATGACATGACAGATTCCTGTAACCTTTCTGATTAAAACCAATAATTATCTGACCACTCGAAGGCTTACGGTTTTACTGTCAGACAGTGAGTTGTTCCTTTAAGATGAAAAAACAAACAAATACTACATGACATGTAGTACATGTAGTGTACATGTACACTAGTGATGTCTTATGTCCTGATGCACAGATTTCCACACACTTTAACCCAGTGTCCATGCACTAGGAGCACAGAACCAGGGCACATTAGAAGCAACACATACGTCACTGCATGACATGACTTGAAGTCCGACTTATTCTCTCTGGCTTAAATGCAAGCAACAGACAATTTTCAGTTTATTTGAACCAGTTTTTTTCTAGTATGAATCCATTTATGAGGTTTTGCTTTTAATTCATTTCTTTGCTCACTACTTGTAAATACTGTGTTCTCTTGATACTGATTCTGTTATTGTTAAAATTAGCAGCAGTGATACAAGCAACATATCAATCCAAAATAACGTACATCAAGCAATCTATAAAGCTGATATAGAAAGTAGAGGAATTAATTTGTGACTTTTGCATCCGACAGGCTGCATTCATTATAAAGAACCTTTCTCTTGTTGTACTTACTGCAGCTTAGATCATATTTATGTTCAAACTTGGTGGGGCTAACTGCTTCAACTGGGCCACGCTCAGTCAATACTGACCATTCTTGGTAGTTGTAGCACATGGTAATTTAGTTCTGCAGGGCCTGGCAGGATACACAGTTAATTTTTAAAAATCACAGTGGTCCACTTCACACACTGTTTCCATGTTTTTGTTGCCAGAATATTTTGAAACGTAGCTGGTGTTGCTGCATACAGTTCAGGGGTTTTGAAAATACCAGTCGTTCAAACTATTCATATTTGAAGCACACACAGAGTAAAAACAATAAAATAATAATAAAAGAAATGAATAAAAACATTGTTATACTTATATAATAAATTGTTATACTTTACAGGAATCCAACTAATTTGAATATATATTTTTGTGCAGACATGTGATGCTATGTCAGGGTGTTAAAATGCTCTATTCGAACGTTGCACATCCAGATGACCTTTAGCCTAAGCTTTCCCCTCAGTCATCAGTGTGACAACATGCTCACATTTGCCACCTGACAGGAATGTCATTAGTTTTGCATTTCATTTACTGCTGAACAAATCATCATTTTTACCTGATGATGGAACTGAAAAGGTTAGACTGTATCCCGAGGAAGCCACAAATGTTATTGCTGAATGTCACAGCCATTAAGCTAATATAATGGACCGTGTTTATGGTGGAAAAGCCTCATAGCATCAAATGAAGCCAAAACACTCCTATAGGATACTTCTCCATATCACTGAGCAAGAAGGAGTATTGGTTATTAGCTAATTACAGCAGATTTACAGAGCAAATAATAATAATTGTAACAGTACTGTCACTTTAAATTTACAATAGAGTCTCTCAAATATTGGAGTTTTTATTGTTTGGATTTTAATTGAGCCCCATGGTTAAACAAAATCTTGTCAGAAGTATCCAATAGTTTCAAATGTACCAGATAAATATGCTGAATATATCACATTTTATTAATTGTTCTTTCTGGCATGGCGCTTTAATGTTGTAAAACAGCACACCATAAACTGGCCAAAAACTTTAACCAACTTTAACTCAGTATGTTGTATTCAAAAATATATTCTAGAAGTTTCCATGCCTATACTTACCCAAGCAAGAAGTGAAAGCAAAATTGACAGTAAATAAATTTACTAATTCAGATATCTGGATTGAAGGACTTTTGTCTCCCCAACACTCGTCTCTTTGATGGAGCAAAGCCACTTCCGTGGTTTAGCTCCAGATTATCTAACAACTGTAATCTAAATAAGGGGATTAAAGAAATTATGTTTTTTTTTAAATCAATAACTATTTAATAGTGCTTTCTCTAATAGTCACCTTTTGTCTGTTTCAGTATTACTATGGATATTCTTTAAGATTATATGTATTGTTACAGATATGATATTAGCACTGCATAAAGCAGAGAATAATGCTAAGCAGCACAAGTCAATGATTAAATAACTTTGTATGAAAAGACAGCAAAATAGAAAAACTTAAGGCTCAGAACAACACCTTTGCTATAGGCTTACAAAACTACTCCAACAATGAAAATGGTACGGGTAAATTCATTAGAAATTCAATTTCTGTCCCCCAAAACAGAAATGTGCTGTTAGTTAGCCAGTTAAAAAAATGTAGCCTGTTGTTTTCCATTTAAAACCACGAAGCAGCTGAAGTCTCCTCTTCTTTCCTAGCAATCCCCTCAGTTCTTCTCATCCCCTTCCATCTCCAAATCATCCACATTAAAGAGTGCTAATTCAAAAAAGATGTGATTTTTGCTTTTAAGTCCCACGGCTCAACATCTCAATATCCTGTTCCGGGATAACCAAAACGCAAGAGCGTGTTTGGATGAGTGAGTGTCATCAGTCTGAAACGAAGTTTCAACACATATTTCATAAAAACATATTGAAAAAGCAGTTGACCTCTAACCTGCATGTGATGTTTACAGTCCAGTCGGATTCAGTCGTCTCACATTTGCTCTTGTTGCTTTTGTAATACGAACTGCAAGACTTGACCTTATGGCTACTTTGGTTTTAATGACGGCTTTCATTTCTGGTCGTAGTTGGTCTATAGCCAATACTGGCATTACCAGCAGCTTGTACTTACACCTGGGATCCCCCGCTGACACAGGGATAGCCATTACAAATTGCCGTAATGCTAATCTCCTCTAATAGATTAAGCATTGATCTGTGAAGCTGTAAAGCGGTGAGAGAGGTTCACAAAAGGTCAAGCACATATTAGGGAATGAAGGATGCTTCTGGTAACATGTGTTTTCAGTAAAAATATTTGTTCTTTTCTACCAAACACATTTTTTTGTTCTTTCTTATTTTCAATTATTAGATGTGATGTTTTTTTGGTCTGTTTTTCTTCTTTTTTTTAAAGTTAGTTTTTATGATAGTTAGGCTGTCAGTTCTCATCTGTTTATGTGTCACCTCTGCTCTTCAAAACAAAGCCACAGCGTGCTAATTCTAAAATACTGCATTTCTTTGGCAATGCTACTTCAAATGTGGTCATTTTGTTGTGCTTATTCACAGAAAATGCTGGTGCTGCGGTCACAACTGTGGTAGCCCACAATTGTTTAATCCTCACAAAATGGCTTCAGGTTTTCTGAAAACATGGTAATTATATTTCAAAAATGTGAACTTACATTAAATGCAGAAAACAAAATTCCGTCCACACTTCCTCTGACATTAATCACTTTTGATGACATTCACCAATGATACACATCTTTCAAAAAACAACTTTGTGTCAGTAGGAGTTAGCTTTTAAGACTGTTTACTGATTCATTGCAGACATCTTTGGGTGATAACAACAATCATATTGTTTTAACCGTTACATCGTTAATAAAAATCTGCTGCAGGCTTAAGCATCACATTTAAATGTTATAATATATTATAAAAACTATTATAATTTCCAGTTGAAAAGTTCACATGCCAAAGTTCACACCGCCATAGCACCATGGGCTGACCAGGTGTTGGCTCTCAAGTTTCAAACTGAAAACAGAGAGAAACGTTTCTACGTGAAACGGATCTATGTGGGGAGCCAGCCAATCAGGACTGGAGCTCTGGTCAACATGGTGACATGTTACCTCTTAGCCAATAAGCTGAAGAGTCTCTAAATCGGAGCTCCTCCACTTTGACACTGGATAACCTCAAAGATGCCACATCAGGGGGAAAAAGTCATTTTTAACTTAAGAATGGTCTGCTAAGTGTTTGCACACTGTAGTGAGCTAAACAGACTGTGACATTTTGTTTTAAAATATGGTGGACTATATGTTACATGACTGATCAATTTTCAGAGTCATGTAACATATGACTGAAAATATGCTACATAGTTTCAGCTGAAGCATTTTTAGTCAAATCTTATTTTACAGTGAACATCTTATACAGGCCGTTCTGGCTTAGTGGCCTGGCTTGGTTGGGAGAAATGTGAACTACATAGACGTTTAAGTCAAAAGGGGTGTGTTTGTGTGTGTGTTACCTCCTGGATTTGCCTTAATAGGATCAGAGCGAATCAGACTGAACTCAAAACTGGCCCCTGGACTTAATTTTGTGTGTCTAGGTCAATGAGAGGAACTCCCACATACACACAAAGGCTTGATAATCTAAACAAGGGTATAGTCAGATTATGACAGATCATGTTTCTTATGTTTTTGTACTGGTGTGTGTATGTGTGTCGGGGTGGGTGGGGGTGTGCGGGCGTGTGTGTGTGTAGCTGACAAAAATACAGGCAGCATAAGCCTCTTTAACATCATAACTCAGTTACAGTAAATCTTCTTAGTCACCCATCACTCTAGCCTACAGAAACCATCCCTCAATTTCTACCACTTCATCGTCTCGTCATTGTCTTCCACGCTTTTCCCATCACACTTTGCAACTCTTCAATTGTGCGTATTTTTTAAAGATCGAAATAAAAAAGCACATGCTGGAATATCACGGGATTCATTTTAATTATCGGAATCTCACTGGCCGCAGATTATGCTCTGGATGAGAGGATTCTGGTTTTAACTTAGCATGAGCCCACTGAAGGGGATTAGCTGATATTAAAGGAAAGACATGCTGCTTTAAATTGGCATTTTAGCAGAGAAGAGGATAGTTTGTTTTTTCTGGCCTTTTCTCTGGGGAGACATTTACTTGTTCATGTAATGGGTGGCACCTAAATTTAGAATTTTATTTGCAAGCAAATAAAAATTAAGATCGAGTGGACCATCATCATATTCTTGTAGCATTAAAATTTAGATCAAAAAGGTAATTGGTTTACAGTACTAAAACTGTATTAAATAAACACAAAACTGCTCAAATGTTACATGTTGAATATAGCCAAAATAACAAAAAAATACACAGATAAATAAGTAAAATAAATAAATTAAAAAATGCTTAATTTTTTTTATTATTTTGGCTGTATTTACACCCAGTCGCCGTTCCATGGCTGAAGAGCCAATGATGCCACTTGCGAGGCATCATTGGCTCATCACGAGGCTACATACACACAGCAGATCTTGATGCACAATTCTGAATTTTTCCAGAAATCCAAATGTTTTTTTGGTTTTTTAAGAAGTTGTTCATGCTACTAATTAAATGCAACCTCAATCAGATTTCTTTGTGAATGAACCCCAAAGTGACCCACATAAAGAAGCACAGAAGCCACAGAGCAGCTGTTTACGGACATAATAATGGACGCCCCCATCTATGGATCGATTTGAAGATGTTCAGCAATGAGAGCCAACAGTATAGTCACAAAATGATGAAGGAAGCTAATAAAAAGAAACCACAACTAACAGCAACAGCCTTTTGTGGAGCATTAATTTCTGTAGATGTCTGTTTGGGTATGAAGTCAGACCTAGGAGTGGTCTGGTTGTGATGTGATGTGCGTCAGTCTGGCACAGACTTCTTTAATAAGTTCAGAAATTTATAATCACAATTTTCAGCCCACTGTTTACATCCAGATTTATCACGCCTGGCTTCTACTGGTGCAGAATTATGAGACTGCAGATGCTTTGAAAACGTCTGCAGTCTCTAATATGTATCTGCAGATACGTGTCTGATTTTATACCATCTATAGAAGTGGCACAAATCGGATTTTTTTGGAGGTGAAAAAACTGGAATTGGGCTGATAGGTTGCATTTGAGGAGAAAAGTGGATTTGGGTTGCATTCACCTGCGTGAAAATAATCAAAGTTGCAGGACAGCAACTCTTCAGGACTGGACTTGGGCACCGCTGACTTACTGGCTTGAAATTATGCTCTAGATGAGCAAGAGTGAAGGGTGGTGCTTGTTGAGTTACCACATCATTACTGTGTGTATCTCATGCCTGGAAAAGCTTCCAAACAGTCATTCTTCTGACCAAGGTGACGTCTAGGAGCTTTCTTTCTTCTGACTGGCAGTGTGCAGCTAATCTCTGCTCCATACGAAACCCTGAGTAACTTTCTGTGGGTTCTCATTAAAAAGAGCTTAAGAAGGATTTAACAGAACATTTTAGCATTTTTGAAACTAACTTTTTTAAAACCTCAGCCTATTAATATCAGCAACTGTCCTATGCCTGCTCTTATGTAACCTGCTGGGATTTCCAGTTTTGCTCAAGGACACATAAACAGAGGTCATGCGGTCTAAAACCTTATTTTGTGCTCCACTTAACCTGACTTTGACGCAGACATCTTCAACCTAAACATGTTTGACATCACTTCTTCTAAACCGGAGTGGCACGTTTTACTAAATATGCAGCTCAAGTAAGGATGTGTGTTTTTTTTGCTGTGCATATGTGTGTGTTTGTTTGTGTGAGTTAGAGAGCTCAAACAAGTCTTCTATCTTTATCTGCTCTCTCGGTGTGTGTAAGAGCTCAGTTGTGGTTTAACAGTATTAGTGCTTGCTTAAAGGGTCGTAGGAGTTTCAGTGTCTAAGCCTGTCTCCTGGATTAGCTCAACAGTCAAGGAGAGCTTGCACGTGGTGGTCGGACACACACACACACGCACGCACACACACACACACACAACACACATATTTGCATTTATTCACACATAGAGATCATTGTCATACAAACAATGTGCAAATTATTGAAACAGGAACATTTTTAACGACATACTAATCCATAGAAAGATGCGTCTCGACACACCTTGGTTTACACACACATTCGGCTCTATGGTACACATATACACAGATTACTATTTGCATTCTTATGACCATAACAAGCCTTTGATTATCACTCGTGGTGGGTGTTTTCCCCAAGCCTGTTTGCATGGCTGTTAAGCAAACTGGGTGTTGGTGCATCCAGAGATGGATCTTTGTTCCCCTTTATCCCGTTTTTTAAACAATAGGTCCTAGAAAAGCTCACACAGAGCGATTGGTGGCTGTTAGCGCTTCTCCAATAAAATAAAACACACACGCTATGACCATGAATGCTCTCCTGTCACCTCCTTCCTGACACACACCCTCAAGTAGCCTGGCAAGCAAAATAAACAAATTCTGTGGGCAACAGACGCAGAGGTCATGAATAAAACATAATGCACAAGTGCATGAACAGGCCAGTGCAGGCGCTCGGCAACAAAGAGAATGCATTTAAACTGCTGATATTGTCTGCAAAGTCAGAGACTCCAGAAGTAGATCGCCTTCATCTCTCTTGCGGCGCTCGACATAAAAGGAGTTTTTGTAGAGTCTACAATTCTGCTCTCTGTTTTATCCATGTTAAAGTGAGGAGTGAAAAAAAACTGAGGCAGAGGAGTTCAAAGAGAATAGACAGATCAAAACACATGAATCAAAAAGACTGATCGAAAAACACCCCGCTGGTGTAAAGTTTGACTATCTTCTTTAGACTCTGAACATTTGTAGCTGCTGTAAAATCATATGGAATATCATTAAGTGAACATAGATGTGCAAAACCCTTCAAAGCAGCTATGGGGTACTTCCAAGACATAAAATAGAGCTTTGTATCATCTTGTACACAGGAGAGCAACAGGTGAAGGCTTTTATCATGAGCATATGAAACAATAATTGATGTGCAGATTTCACTTACGGGATTCTGTGCGATTATCCAACCTGTAAGGTCTTTGATTTGCCAGCTTTATAGCTGTATGTCATGTTATTTTCTTATTTACTTGAAATCAGATGTTTAGACACTGTGTAAAAAGACATATAACATGTTTGTCTTATTTTCTGACATTAAATCAGGTTTAGTTCAGTTGGGATTAGCAAAATCATTTTTTATTGTTTTCACTTTCTTCAAATTGAGAAGTTCACACATATTTCCTGAATATTTACTCTTTATCAACCAGCTTCAACCGGCATCTTCACAAGGTCTTTTGCTTTTGTTCTGGGGTTGATTAACATAAACTTCTCTCTCTCTCTCTCTGATTTTTCTGGCATTCAGCAAATTGAAGTAATCATAACTGTCCTAAAAACATTTTCATTCAAGCATCAAAAATCTCAGGGATTGAAAAACCTGCTGTGAACTCAAACAGGTGTTTGACAAAAGGGTACACCTTTCTTCCTCCTCCCCTCACAGGCCACTGTGGTTCACGAAATGTGTCAAATGTCATAATGCCTTTCAGTTAGAAAACCCTGCAGGTTTTTTCTTTATCTTGGCAGGAGTACACGCTCAGCATACGAGCATTATTAAATCATCAACATAAATTGGGAACATTCCATTCAGTATTAGTTAGTTGTCATGGCTCACATAATTACAAGCTTCTTGTTTCAATAAGCCTCCCTCTTCTTTCAGCAATATTTTAAGTGATTTGTCAAGAAATGTTAACAGATGTGACCTGTGGTAGTTGTTATGTGCGACATGATTTCTTGCTTTAACGATCCGTGCTGAAGTGATTATTTATGTTTTATCCATTGTGATGTAAACCATAAGCTGCACTTTTTCCGCATAGGCCTCTACGAAACTCTTTGAACTTGTGAGCATGCTGATCTGGACTACGTACAATTTTGCGAAACCGTCTGATGTAGATCACTGCTCCGGCTGCTGCTACACAGGTCAGGTCAAAGAAACCTCAGAAACATTTCAAAGAAACATCCACACAGTTGTCGACCTTTTGTTTTCCCCTGACTCTATCTACTTCTGTAAAGTTTGTTATTTTTGTGATCAGAGACACAGACGGACGTCCTGGTGGCTTGAAGCCAAGGTACACATCGCACACTGAGTTTGAACCGGCTCATTGCTTTTGTTGTAACGTTTGGGTCTCCCCCTGTTGTTCATATCTAATTTCACTAATAAATTACAACCAAAGAAAAAAAGCCATAGCAGAGGATTAAAGATCCTGATAGATGCTGTAGCAATATACTGGGAAATAAAGCCAGATAAAACAGGAGAAACTAGTCTGCCTGATAGACTGAAGCCCATCTGGGTTTGATCTGCTCACGCAGAAACACAGCTTCGGTTCTCTTTCTGCCTGTGATTCGACTCTTCTCACAGCTGGACTGAATCATATTGGAGGTTTTGCGGCTGTGTTGGTTTGCTGCGTGTCTATGTGCACGCATTACTGTCTCAATCTGCATATCTCTTTATATGTTTGCAGGTCTTATGTGTGCGTATGTGCCACTTCCACATTGCCTCCCACACACACACACGCACATGCACGCATCTGCACACTCTGCCTCAGATGTTTTCCATTTAGGTTTTTAATTCCCCCCCCCTTTTTCCCCTTTTCCTTTAGTCTGTTTAAACAGCCGGCAAGAGGCCTGTAAAAGTCCCGATCTGTTTACACGATAGGCTGCCTGGTGCTGGGCTGTTTAACTCAGAGTCGTAAATTATACAGGATCTCAGCACACTGGGGGTGAACACCACACCGCAGGTTCATATTGCCAAAAACCTGTTTCACATCGCTTCAATCTGGGACACCCTTGAGCTACAGAGGGAGGATTCTCAGCAACTGGAAATGAAGTCCTAAAAGTCAAAGTTATATCATCAAATTCAATCATTTTTTTCTGTATTATGTGCAGAAAATAGGCACAATCTGATGAAATTTCAGATGATTCAGTTGCTCACGTTTCAGTGTTATTAAACTTCTGAGTTTCAGAAAGTATTGAACAGAGGTTTAATGAAATCTTAAACCTCTTAAACCGCATGAACCAAGCCTATTTCTTGGTTCATGCTCAGACTGTCATCAGCGATTCATTTCTTCACCAGTCAAATTTGGCTTTATAACAGGTGATAAAGTGATACCTGGGGTGCATTTTGAGACCTTGGCAACAATTGAATGAATTTGGCCCATCAGCACAACTGATGCAGCAAAACATCTTTTATTTTACTGTTTCATGATGCGGTTTTCGATGGCTAACCAAGACCAAAAATATCCAGCAACCTTTTTTTTTCAAAAGCAGACAAATTATTAAACTTACAGCAAAAGTTTTTGAAAACAGATAAAACCCTAAACAGTTCTTGATGCAGATCCACAATAAATTTTTTTTAGACCAAAATAGAAAACAGTGGACCCAAAAAATAAGATACAGAATGTGCTTCTTTAAACAAGTGCAGAAACCTTTTTATGTACTTTCCAGATCTACAATGATTTACAAAACCTTTTCTACAAAAGCCAGGGTACTTTTCACTTTTTCCTTAAAAATGTTGAATGTTTTTAACATTCAACATTTTACTCGCTTTATTTTTGAGCGAGTAAGAAAAGAATAAAAATCACAGCATTTTTATTAATGAGTTCTTTCTGGGTCATGAGCATTTTCACCTTGGACACTACAGCTGTAACAGCTTGCAGCCACATATTCCAGTGATAAAGCAGTCTGCAGATAAAACCTGTACATCGGGCAATAAAAACATAAAAGAACAGCAGGGATTTAAATATGACAGAAAAGTTTTTGAAGGTGTGATCAGAGATTCTTTAGTTGCACAAAATGCAAGTTTCCACATGTTGGGGGAATTTATAGCTTTGTTAAATTTCACTTGTTAGGAGCTGAACTGATCTTGAATAAGAGGGACAGGGAGAAGAGATGGATGGATGGATGGATGGATGGATGGATGGATGGATGGATGGATGGATGGATGGATGGATGGATGGATGGATGGATGGATGGATGGATGGATGGATGGATGGATGGATGGATGGATGGATGGATGGATGGATGGATTTAAAACTAAAAGTGCTTTGGCAATAATTTTGGTCTCATTGCTACAATTATGCTCTTTGTGCTTAGGCCTGTCAATACAAACAATAAGTCAATTAATCGCATGATAAATTAAAAAAAAACTCAACAATCTTAATTTGCTTAATTTATCGTTTTTCCTCTTTTTTCTTTCCTCTCTCTTTTTACCAGAAACTGAGTGATGAAAGTCTTCAGTCTGGTGCTCTGGTCTCAACTATCCCTTTTTTTGAAAGATAATTTTGTTTACACAGACTTCAAAATTAACTTTATGTGTTGTTTTTTTTTGTTTTCTTTACTTGCCATTTTCATATTACTTGAAAATGGTCTCAAAACAACAATATTGTTGTTTATCGCAATAAGTTCTGGGACAATTTATCGTCCAGCAAAATGTATTATTGTGACAGGCCTATTGCTGATATTTCACTGCCAATATATCACACATAATCCTAGTAAAATACATTAAAGCTTCTAGATGCAACATGCCAAAATGGAAAAAATCAATTTCAATATTAAATTGGTGTCTTTTACCCTGCATATAATGCATACTAAATTAATAGAAACTAGTAGAAATACCCTTCAGTTTGAATAATATGAACACCTGTGGCTTTGAGTTTTCTCATCACTCATGTGAAAACTACACATTGCACAAGTTGCTACATCACATGCCATGTGTGCACATCCACACCTTCAGTTAAAAAGTAAATACAATGTGTTTCACAGTGGATATCTGAGCATACAAAAAGGACTAAACAAACAATTCATGAGCTTATTCCAGTAAAGGTTTCCAGTAAAATTTGATAAAGAGAGCAAACAAAGTAAGGTAACTTCTGTTTGCGTCATGCATCTTCTTTGGTTCCAGTTGATATTGGCACCACAGATGACAAACATACCTTGTGTGGTTTTCATCTTTATGTTGATCTGAACAAATACTGAAATGGGACCTGATCTCCTTTTTCTTCCGTCTTCTATTTTCTAAAAAACCTTTTGGTGCTTCTTCCAGATTTAAAGGTGGTCATCCTCCCAACCATGCAAAAGTTATTCTTTTCTCTCTCATGTAAAATACCGAGAGAGTGGCACTGAAGCCGGGTCAGTGGTATTCAAAGGACATCCTTGGCTCTCCATTAAAAACAGAACATTCAAAAAACAACAAAAGAGCTCCAGGGGACAAGTTTGCCAAAAACCCTCACGCAAATCATCGGCTGTTGACACACACACCACCTCCTGATCATGAATGCACTCTTTAACACCATCTCCTGACACACATAGGCACCACCACCACACACACATACACACGGATACAAAACAAACTAAGCAAATGTGCATACACACACATTCAAATAGCCCACAACCCAACAAAATGCACATTTGCATATAGGATCAAACACACACATACGTAGCAGCCGAAAAGCTCTTCTTGTGTTAAGTAGAACGAGAGTGGGATCACTCTATTTGCCGTCCCACACAAAGCTGCTTGTTCAGCCATTATCTGGAAGAGCCTCTTCTCTCCTCTACAGACAAGATGACCAGGTCACAGCTAAAACAGCCTCTTCTCTCCCCTGGCCTCCCCCTCGTCTCCCCCTCTCCCTCTATAAACAAAGCACAGCCATTTGTTTTAGCCTCTAAAATCAGAAAGAAATTGGACATTTGCAAACCAAATGAGGCTCGTATGGCAGGTTCTTGTACCCCCATCCATGGCAGAGGCTAATTGTGTGACTGGCCACTCTAAACAAATGACTGGGAGAGGGGGGTGAGGCGGAGTGGGGGATGAATAAGGGGATGGACATTTGTTAAGGAAATCAGGAGGCCAGTGAGCTCATGTGGCCTGCCTCACCGTCTGATTACTGGAGCGAAACACAGAAAGTATGGCTAAGTGTATTCAGCAAGTTTGAAAATGCAGAAAACTTTGAGGATTTAAAAACATGCATGGTGCAAAGTGTAAGATCACTAACTTTGAAATCTCAACTCCTGAAGGACACAAATGTAGCCGTAGAATGTTCCACGCTGATACTATTCATTATTTCATTCACCTTGATAAAAACTAGTTCCTCCTGCAGAACGGCAGACAAAAAGCATGACGCTTCCACCACCATGTTTTGTTTGCCTTTAGGAAATGTGGCCAAATGTTCAATTTAGGTTAATCAGACTGAATCTTGTTGTTTTTCTAGTTTTAGGGGGATTTTAGCCAATCCTGAAAATGTCTCTGTCTTTGAATCTAATCGATTGAGCTCTTTTTTTGAATACAAGATGCTGCTGTCACATCAAAAACACAACCATTAGTAACCTGAAGTCTATGCAGCTACACCTTTGTAATTGTCAGGTTGTTGGCAGCCTCCATCATTTGTTTCAGTCTTATTTTTTATGAGTTATGGGGAAGTGTTAACTTTTAGCAACGTTACTGACTCTCAATATCATCTCCAGTCGTTGATGACGCTGTTTGCTGTGCCATGATGGAACATATGTGGTGTCTCCTCCTGACTGATACCTTTCTGCAATTAAATCATTTTGATCCTTTGCAAGCCTTAAGCAAAACTATACAATAAACAATATCAAGGAATTCCCAATAAAACATCTTACCTTTATCAAACTGTTAATCAGACTCTCTATAAATGATGGCATGTTTACCTAAGAGGAATGAATGCTGTAAATTTGTTTTTAATAGCTTATTTTACAGTTCAATGCTGCATGCACATGTCACATTAAAGGCGCAAAAAGTTCAACAAGTCTTTCTAAAAACCATAGATATGTAGAGATTTTACATCCACCTAATACAGTAGTAAAAACTATACAAGACTGCAGTGAGTAGTCTGTCTCACTGACAGTGAAAAGAAATATCCTGTAAACATAATGATGTGCTCAAAGTTCTTGTTGCGGAGCGTCTAAAATTCAAAGTTCATTCCACAGTGGAGCTACGACGTCACCTATCAGTGTTATAAATGCAGGTATTTATCTATGATAAAATGGGATCAGCTCACACATGTACACGCAAATCAATGCATAGTTTCACATTAAACCCCTCCACACACCAAAGCAACCCACTCAAAAGCACCTGCAAGTTCATGCACGACTGTGAGGTCTGGAAAAAAGCTATCGGTTGGTCACAGTCAGGAGTCTCTCATATGGACTGGATCAGCCGTTGCAGGTGTCAGAGGTTACAGGGTCAGGGGTTGAGCTCTTTAAGCCAATCAGAGGTCAGTATGTGGCTCAGGGGGGTTTTCCTTGTGAAGTGAGGGGTGCTTAGATGGGATAAGTGGAGCAGAGAAAACTCTGGGCCTGCAGGATCCAGTTCCAGCCAGATACTTCCCAGTCACTTTATCACGTCTGTTGTTCGTCAGACACGTATTTATGAAACCAGTTGGATTTGCCAGATCACCTACGATAAAAAGAAATTTGAATGCAGCTGCGATCGCCTCGTGTGTGATTGAACCTCAGATGAAATAAATTTGGACAACTGTGAATCCATCTTTTAAATTTAAAGGAAGATGTTAAGGGCTCTCTGTGCTCCAGCCCATAGATAATACATCTGCTTTGTATTTGTTTGACATGAGAGAAAAGAAAATTATACCAGAAGTTAAAATAAAGAACAAGCATAGGATCAGATAGTATTGAGATGAAAAAAAAAAAAACATGAAAAAAATTTATGGTTTCTTTCACAACTTATATAATTACTTATCCTGGTTAGTATTTTCATCTTTTTCACTTTAAAAATAACAAATGGATAAAACTTTATAGAAAAATCCACATTTTTTCCCCATCCATTTTATCTTACCTTTTCTGTGAGCAGCTCTGACATTTTGGTTATATTCCGTTTATGTGTGTCTATGCAGCTTGTCTGAGCCTTTGTTTGTGTTCTGGGGATGATATTTGCATTTAGACCAAGATGTATTTAAGAGATAATGAGGTCAACTTCTCAATGAACTCAGTCTTTTCGTTTATTTTTGTCGATAAAAAGCTGATGCAAAGTGATCCGTTTCTACAACTTACTGCAGCATACAACAACTTGCATAAACTTGTGACAGATGAGCAGCATAATTTGATTTTTTTCTTTATTCAACAGAAGAGTCCATGGAACCTGAGTGATAATTGACTGTAAATTGAGTTAAAACCTCATGTAGACAAGGTAGGAAATAATCTAAAACCAGTGCAATGTTACAAAAGATATGCAACTCCCTTAACATGACATAGGAAAGAATACATCCCCTCTTATAGTTCTTTTTTCTTTATCTATTCTGTCTTACTTAGATGAGAAATTCACCTGAATAAATACAAAATACAGTTTTCAAATGATGGGTGCAAAATTTATGGCAATGGCTTTATAGCTGTTGTTTTGGCTGTACATTTTCTCACAGGGCCAGATTGCTTTGGTTTGCAGTTCTTTTTCTTCTACAAATGAAGTAACATTTTGATTGTTGCATTTAATCAGATTATGTTTGATTTTCGTTGATGATCCTAAATGTTTAGGTGTCACAAAAACATATATATAAAAAATACATATTTTAAAAATACTTTTTAATTGTACAATTTATGAATAGTGGCGTAGAGGTGTAGAAAACTGATGCTAAGCCAGTTAACAGAAAGAAAAGCGACTGGGCTTATGAATGGCTGAGACTGCTATCCCACTACTGAAATATCTACCAAACTGCATGCATTTACATTTGAAGCCAATACTGCACTGATAATTTACAAGGCACACAATAATCTCCCCTTGGAATGAACCTTTTACTAAAAAAAAAATATGTGGACTAGACTTGATAAGGCCAATCTTAACTTCAAAGTAATTTTTAGTATTACTCATCTTTACTACATCTTTACTAAGACTGTAATGTCTTTTGGCCAATTCTGTTACACTGGTCGTTAAAGTTTGCAGGCAGGATAACCTTGGGCAATGATTCATCTCTTTGCTGGTGAACTTTCTGGTTATTTACATGTGTTTTGCAAATGTTAATTCTGACCCCAAATCAGTAGGATGACTTTTACAGTCCATAGACATAGCCACCAGATAAAGAGGTGAGAAAGGGACGACTTTTATGAATTGCCATAATACTGTTGGTAAGGTTTACAGCCGCTAAAAGAACAATATCTGTGGTTTGTGTTTGTGTCTGGGTTGATTTGCCTGTGCGTGTTTACGTACATGCGTATGTTCCCTCTCCTCCCGCTGAGCCCCCACGTTACTTTGATTGACAGCTGATACTCGCCTCTACACCAGCGCTCTAACCCGCCCCGCCGCTTCCAGAAATGGCAGCTTCTAGAGGGCTCTGATTGGCCGTCACTGGCGTAGCTCCGCGAGGTCAACGGACCCGAGGAGATTTGCGTTGCGGCTATTGGTTACTTCTGAAACCAGGTCCTTATGCCCACGTGGAGCGGCAGCTCTGATTGGTCAGGAGTCATCTTGTGGGCGGGGCTGTAGTTTCGGTTAGTCTGGGAGCGTGAAACCGCGTGAGAAAGTTGCCATTGAGGTAAAGCGCTGCTTTGACATAGGAGCATTCGCACCACTGTGGGGATTTTCGCTATCAAAACTAACAATATATTTCCTTCTTTTTTCGTAAAATCCAAACGGACTCCATTTTCCACGGAAACCCGTTGAGGAAATACATATTCCAGTTGTTTTGACTGTTTAACCGCCAAGTAGCGACCGCGGCGAGTCAAGTGGGAACTCTTCACAGCAATTAACTTGTGTGGATATGTTTCTGACGCTCTCGCTGAGAACCGACAGTTTGCGGCTCTGTGGCTTTGTTATCCTTTTGATTTGATTGAGTTGGTGGGCTCTTTGTACCTGGAATACTCCGACTAAACCTGAAGACAAACGCCGGAGTGCCTGAGGTGGATTCGAGGTTTCTCCTTTCTTTCTCACCTGGTTCGTACCCTTTTATCTAATGAGACGTTTGCCGTGCATACACGGTTGATTTGCGGCCGCTGGAGCGCACCGAGAGGCAAGGACCGAGAGACAGCGAGGAAACGGTCTGTAAATTAATTCAGATCAGCAAGCAGGGGGTCGGTCGGTGTCTCTGAGAAATAAACGATTGTTGGCCATCATAAACAAGGCGGATGGATTTGTTTCCTTGATCCGGAGCTTTATAAACATACCCCTGTTCTTTGATTCCTCCTTGGCGGGGTTTGAAGCGCTCCTTCCCCCGGAGAGAGAAGATGTTTCCCCAGGGGCGACACCCGGTAAGTTACTTCCCTCCAGCAATGCTTCACCTGGCAGTAAACGACTGTTTACGCCTCCTCTTGCACCTCATCGTTAGATTTTCTTGTGCGAATACCATCCCATATTTGTTCAGAGGAGCAGAGTGGATTGACGGCCAATATAACTTAAAAGTTGTGGGATGTTTTAAATGTGCGCCTGCTAACAGGGGCGCCAGCAGAAAGGTTTTTAAGGGATCATCAAATGGAAGGCCCCTTGGAGTAACACTGAGGTTGGCTGATAAACTTCCAATTTTATCATCATATTGTCTTTTTATATTTCAATTACGATAAAAGTGACAGTAATAAAAGGGCACCATTAAACAAGTCTGTTGAAGTCACTAAAAATTAAACATACTATCAAGCAGATTTACATACTAGATGCAATCAGTTGTATTTAAAGCATTAACACAAATCATTCAAGACTACAAAAATAGTTCAAGCACTTAAAGTAAATTTCCTCACTACATTATTTTGTGAGTTTATTTAAGTGCGTTGTAATGGTAAAACATAATAATTATGTAAGTTTCTGCTTAAATTCATTTTCAAGTAGCTTTGTACCTAATAACTACCTTGTATAAGCTAATTTGTGATACTGGATGGGTGGACGGTTAATTTTCCCAATGGGCCACGTGAGTGTCAATGATTCCAGTTGAGGATCACTGGATGAAAAATTGTTTCTATGAG
The DNA here is from genome assembly GCF_003331165.1 of Xiphophorus hellerii. Taxonomy (NCBI): domain Eukaryota; kingdom Metazoa; phylum Chordata; class Actinopteri; order Cyprinodontiformes; family Poeciliidae; genus Xiphophorus; species Xiphophorus hellerii. Next base: position 14,460,144 of record NC_045683.1, read on the forward strand.
TCAGTCATCATAACTGAATGTGGGGGGGAAAAACTGCAACACGTCAAGCTGAAAACAAGAGCTACACGATATATCGCATCGCCAACAGTATCAATTTGTGAAACCGTGCAATCGCGTGGCTTGGATGCTGTATATGTTAGGATATTTGATAGACATTGTTGGATAGACTTGATTATCTACACATGATGTTTTTAGTGGCTGAGATGCTAAATCTCACAAAGAGTTCTGGGAACATTGTGGAGAAGGTATAGAGTTTGGAGTCAATGCAGTTATATTGAAATTATAGATTTTCCTAATTATCTAGTGTCTTACTGAAACATGATATTCTAAAGAATTAAGTTTAGAAAAAAATTACTCATAAAAGAAAATCTAAGTTGTTGTATGTGTATGTTTATTCTCATAATCTTATTCAAGCAGACATCTCTATAACAGCAGTCTGTTCTCCACAATAAAAACCACTTGTGACTTTTTAAAATAAATACTTCACTGCAGGGCAATCAAGTTGTTCTTGCTGCACTTACTATATGACCTTTTAGAGCCCATGCCAGGTTGTGGGCATCTACTGCAGCGAGACTCTTAATAGGGTAAATGTCTTCTCAATGTATTGCTAAGAACACATTTGGCTTTAAAAATATTGTGTTTTGTTTTTTTTCCCTTTTCTAAAACATAAGCAAGGCATCTGGATCTGCTTGCAAAAGTAACACACATTCATGCAGTGTTTTCTATTGACAGCACCTGTCTGGAACATCTAGCCAGATGTGGGCTGCGGACCATTAAATATCTGGATCTGTGTTAGAAAATGCTTGTTTTAGTACCTAAACACTTAGTTTATGATGGTTAAAACACCATTTTTTTTTCTTTTTTAGCTAAACAGGTAATCCTGTTATTGTTTAAGGATGGTAACAGGAGTGAGTGACAAACATTTAAAAAGGGAGACTAAAGAAAACTCCAAAGAGAACGTATGAATATATAAATGATATGTTGCAAGTTATCAGACCTGGTCCTTTCTTCTCTTAAATTCCTGAATATAAATATTGTTCCTATAAGATTTTTAAGGCATTGCCCTTTGAGCAGTGATAGGCTATAATGATGTTGTTGATGATTCTGTTTGTTGTTGTGTTAGACACCGCATCAGGCTCCAGGCCAGCCCTTCAAGTTCACCATTCCAGAGTCACTGGACCGGATAAAGGAGGAGTTCCAGTTTCTCCAAGCACAGTATCACAGGTATGTTTTCTACAATAGCTATAAAGGTTATAATTATTATTATTAGTTGGATAATGCAGCTCAATTCAGGTTACTTATATTGTGCCAATTCACAACTACTGCTGCCTTCTGAAGGCATTTTACCATACAAGCAGGTTAATATCCATGCCAGTCTGACTTTATAGGCAGACTCAACTACATACAGAATGATCAGAGTTATAATCTAATACAGGCAAATCCAATTGCTCACATAATGCCAGATCCAGCAAACCGCATTGAGTCACTGAATTTGTAGGAACCCTTCATCCTGAGTATGCGTGTGGCGATGGTAGAAAGGAAAGACTAGTGTTGGTTGTAAAAAAAAAAAGTTCAGCAGAACCAGACATGGTGTCAGCAGATATTTGCTGTGACCAAATGGGTATTTTGAGGACAGAAAGCTGGTAGAAAAACCCCAGAGACAATCCAGGTAATTGCAGCAATTTTTTTCAAATAGTACATAAAAAGATTGTTCTAGGAGAAAGTGGAAAAGTGAAGAAGGGGATTAGTATGTTCCCACCATCTAATCCTACAGCAACAAAGCAGCAGTGATAGCTCTGGAAACCTTAAGGCAATCTGACTATAAGCTTTATCCAAAATGAAGGTTTTACACCAAGCCTCTAAAGCAGACAATCACAGAGTTCAGCTGTCTTTACAGAGAAATCCCTCCACATTGTCCTTTACTTTTTAACTATGAATCTCACCCTACCCACAGTCATTTCCCTCTTACCACAAAGAAAACAGCAATTCTGGTTTCAGCCTAACCCATAAACCTGGATTAGGTTCACATACATGGACATGAAAGCACACACATTTGCAGCAGGCATCAGTGTTGGTTCTTAGACTGCGGTAGGTCTAAGCCTTAGTGATGGGTGAGAGCCAAAGGGTGGCGTGTGGGCTCAGTTTCATAAATCACCCCTGATTTTTTTCCTTGTGTGTGTGTAGTAGTAGTTGTGCACTATAGGCCAGGACTGTTTGTGTGCAGTTATCTTCCCTTGTGGTGGTTGTGTGTGCACAGGCATTTGTTTGTGTTTTTGGTGTGGGTTGGCAGCGTACCACATTGTGTTTTTAACTTCACATCTTGATAAAGCAGAGTTGAGGCAAACCTCCCACATCCAACACTTTGATTTTCAACATTTGACAGCAGAAATACATGTTTGCTTTGGTGACTAAATGGAGGCTCAAGTAGAGATGGTTGCTTTTGACAAGATGTGTGAATGTACAACTCATGACTCACTCTTTTTTCCCCTACAGTCTTAAGCTGGAGTGTGAGAAGCTGGCCAGCGAAAAAACAGAGATGCAGAGACACTATGTCATGGTGAGATCCCAGCTTTCAATTTATTGGCCCTGCAATGTTCCACATGACAAACTGAAGCAGGGCTGCATAAGTGTCCTTGGGGTAGATCATGTTGTTCCCTACCCAGATGTAAAAGTGAACTTTAATCTTTTCAAAGAAAGGGAAATGACTAATGTGGATACTTTATTACCTAAATGAAGAAGGCTTGTATAAAAACCACAGCAACCTGAAGTACCTCTTGTTTTAATTATGTGCAAATGTTTGTCTTATCCTTACTGAGGCATGCCTGTAAATTGTTACTATATAACATCAGGTTAAAAATAATAAACATTGCAATGGTACCCAAAAACACAACGGTAAAATCAACTCTTAAGAAAATGTACATACATCTCAGTATAACAGCAAAAAGCCTTCATTTTAAATATGACTTCATTGTTTACCTGTTTATTTTTTGTCCATTAGGACATGACTGCTGTAGATCCTTATTTGACACAGGTGTTTCCACATGTGTGTTCAGTTAACCAATCTCCTGCATTTATTACTGTTTGTTAGTTGAAAAGTTTAGACTTCTGACTCATTTATTTCTAAAAGTATCTCATGATGAAAGGAATGCTTTTATCTCTGTACGTCTGACATTGTTTACCCATGTAGTCAATAATCTACAATAAACAAGTTTACAATTCTGCACTTCTGATTTTATACAGAAAACAAAATCCTCTTTATCTGTGTAAAAATCATCATTCAAAGTCACACCTCGATGAGCATTGCCAGGAATAACACAGGCTTTGGGTGCTGATTTAGGGACTGAACAACCAGGCAGCTCATATTTAAAATGACTAGTGCTTAGTTTAGGTCACACAGCATAGAAGATTTCAAACAAACAGATGGAACTGCCTGAGAGATTCTCTAAAACACAGCAGTCACCAAGCCCTTACGTTCGAGGGTAAATTTCAGTACTCTTTTTGCATAAACACGCTAAACTTTGTCCTTAAGGTTTTTGTTTACTTGTTACTCATATCCAAATAGAATATTTTGATGATGCATGGGAATGTTTAGCTTACTCATTTGAATGTTACTCAGCACAACATTTCAAACAAGTTATGTTTGGGGATGACTGCTGTCTCAGTTGAGCTCTAGCAGTTCTTCTAGTGTGCATACAGCCACCTTTCAGTCATTAAATCAAACTTTCTGGTTGTTTTATGGGAAACAACGTAAATAAAAAACAGACTTGATATGTTTAAGTGATAAGATGCTGTAGTGCTGAACATTCATCTGTAAAGTTGGGTTTACGCTTTAATGTTTTATTGTGACAGTTGATGCTAACCCTCTGACTCTCTGTTCTCCTCAGTACTATGAGATGTCATACGGCCTCAACATTGAAATGCATAAGCAGGTATGGCTGCCTATCTGTCTGCTCACTATATCTTCTTGTGTCTCTTCCCTACGTTCTCTCTTCCACTTCCTCGTGGCGGGGTTTTGATGTATTTAGTGTGTGCGCCTATTGATGTGTCCTTGTGTGTGTCTGCGTGCAAATGTGTTTGTGTGTTAATGGTTCGTGTTTATGTGTGCTACACTGTATCTCTGCCCATGTGTGGATGTGTGTTTATTTGTGATCGATGGGGCTCTGTCTCCATTTCCCCAGTTAGGGCCGGCCGGCTGAGCCCGGAGGCAGAATGAATGGCTCTGTAGATTGATTGGTGCTGTCTAGGGGAGCGGCCTGCTTTATTACATTAGATGGGCAGGGCTGGGGAGGGCAGAGGAATCGATCAATGGGAGGCCAACCGAGGAGATACAGTGTAGCTTGCTCCTCTATTTTTTAAATTTATTTATTTATTTTGATGAGCTGGGAGCTTAAAGTCAATTCAAACCTCGAATGCAATGCAGTAAAGAATGTTTAATATACACACTGGTACTTGCTGGAGGGGACTCTTGTCTCTAGACTTTGTATAATGAATTCAAATGAGAATAATTTAATGTGGTTTAGAAAATGTATTTAATCATGAACGCAGACATGTTTACAGAAGAGTTCACACAAACATCCGCACATTTCCAACTTCTAAGAAATATGGTTGACGAGGGAACGCGCTCACCTTTTACACACGCAAACCAACATTTCCCACAGGAGTGTTGCAGAGCTGAGAGCGTTTGCCAGTAATTACCACAGCTATCGACCAGTCAGACCAGAGGAAATTGGAGGTGGATTGGCTTGGCTACTTCACTGAAAAAAGGGAATTTTTTCCTTATTTTTCACGTTCTTTCTCTTTAATGTTTTTTCCCCTCACATTCTCCATCTCCTCTGTTGCCTTTCTTTTTATACTCCAATTTTCTTCCTTTTTCTCATCACTTCCTTACTCTCCAATAACTGGTATGGGATCTCTTTCTTCTTTCACCCGGACCCCCACCATCCATCGCCTTTCTTCACCCTGTCTCTATTCACTCTGTTCCTCTTTCATTTTATATCCACGTAAAGCTGGCGTTCACTCTTTGTGAGGGAGATGCATCTCCTCCTATTGTTCAAACACGTAAACACAAACGCAGACACCCCCACACGCACACTAAAACTCCAGGGGAGGTCATTAGCTTGGGGCTGCAGTTGTCAGAGCAACAGGCTTCTGTGGGCGGGTGGTACGGGGATACAGACTAACAACCCACCTCCTGCTGGGGATGTACAGGGGGATGGGGGTTGTGTGGTAGTAATGCTCCAATTATACGTGTAATGGAAAGTCTGTTCTTTTTGAACTCGTTCTGTGTGCATGTGGGAATCAAAACTTTTCTCTATCCTCAACTTAGTTTAACCCCCCTGTCTCAATTAGAAGGCTGCCATGTATTGTTAAAATTAAGCTTTCCAAAAAACACATTGTTGTAAAAAAGTATTACAGATGAATTTTGTTTTAGCTGTTTTGTCATACTTAAGAGTTTTCAAATCAAACAAATTTAATTTCCAACATGTCTTGAGTAAATCTAGTGTTGGAGCATTCAGTATTTTACATTAGATGTGGTTTTGCTGGTGGCATGCTTTAAGTCATGGTCCTGCTACTTTTAAATTTTAGACATAGTTCTCGTGTGACGTCACACTTGCGCATAATCTGTAACTGACAACCATCTTGGTAGGCAGTTGCTATGGAATTGTTATAACAACAATAACCAAGCTACAAACTTAGAACTAGCTCTCTCCTCATTCCTGTCTAACTTGTAAACAATAAGTTTGTTACAAATATTACTCTATTTTAAGTTTTGAGTACTCTACCCATCTCCGTGTAATACTAAAATATCAGTGACATTTACTGTAGTACCTGGTATTGAACTAGCAAAATTAGCTTAGCTAATGTAGCTTTTATCTGCATGTTAAGACGAACATGTAGCCTACTTGTATGTCACTACATGTGCTCACTCTGCCAGTCATCAGAATCTTGTTATTCACATGAAGAGTTTGTATGTCCTTTACACAGCCATTGAAACACTGACTGTGTGCGTCCATGGAGTTCAGGCTGCGAAGCTCCTCCATGGCTCAGATGCACGTATTCAATTCAATTCAAAAATCAAATCTTCAAAGAGCTGTTGTAGATGGTAGGATTAAAGACACTGTTGTTGTGTAGCAGTCTGATGAAGAGGATGTACAGGATTTTCTATATTCTTAATTTTTTGATGCCTTCTTTCCACCTTCTTTATCACCCTGTTTAGCCTTTTCCACTGGCTATGATTTTGCTTGCCCAAAAAAACTGAGCCTACAAACTGAGGGGAGAAGGTAGTTTTCTTGATTGCCTGTCCTTCAGATCCAGCAAAGCATCCTCACACTTTCACACTTCTACTACTAGGTTCAATTGTAGAAATGAGTGTCTACTTCTAAAATGTTATTTAGCCTTACAAGAGTTGCAACATGACTCAAACATTCAATATGTTAGTTTTTGAGGTCTTTTAGTCTGCCTCATGTTGTCAGACAGGTTCTAATTAAGAAATCTATTGTTTTCTGGCAGAAATCTGATAATGTCAATCTCTTATTGAATGAGTAGATAATTTGAAAACTATTTTGTGTATTTTCTATACTGCTTTTGGCTCAAATGACATTTTTTGTTGATATGAAACTTTAAAGTGTGACAAGAAGCAAAAGAAACAAAATCTACAGGGTGACATATACTTAGTGATCAATATCAGTAGACTTGCTATGTTCATTTTTTCATTATTTTTAAAAGATAAAGCCACAGATGTCTGTTGCAACTTTGATTAATCGTGATTTTGTTTAGTGGGTTAGATTAGCTGGGATAACCTGATAGTAGCTTTGCTCAAGCTATTCTACCTGCCTAATCACTTAACCTTTTCTACAAAGCTAATTATAGGCTTACGACAAGATTCTGTAAATGGATGAACACATGTAGTCTGCCTGAAATAGATCTGTATTTAAAGCTCGTTAAGCATTGTTGGCTGGCTTGACATTGAGTCTTTGTAGAATGAAGGTGAGACCGTTTAAATGACTATGGTGTGTTTTTGCCTTAGAAAGTCTTACAGTTTACTGTGAGAAAAGGGATACACAAAGTTACCAGTGATGAGTCTGGGCATGAGTATCGGTTTAGACTAGTTTTCATCTTTCTAGATGACAACATTTTCTGATTAAAACATTGCAGAAAGTTGACAGTTTGGACATAAATGATGTAACGCGGATCATTCTACAGATTATTCTTTTTAGTTGCAGGTGATTTACAGAGTTTCTTACTATAGTGTACCATTTGTTACACAACACAGAACAGGCAAAAGACAGCTTTCTACCTGCAGCATAACACATACTCTGCAGTAGGCAGATAAGGTGCAAAGTTGCATACTGTGTGTAACACAAATAGAATCACCTTTGATCTACTGTTGTTTCATCGCAGATAAACACACTATTGATTATATTTCAAATACATACGCTTACTGATCTCATGTCAAGAGCAGTTCCACACTGACTTCGGTTTGCGCTGTTTTGAAAATAAATGCTGTATTTGCTGGAGTATGTAACCCAATGATATGTCAGTTTACAGGATGAGTTAAATAGCTTCATCTTTAAAAAGAGTTTGTCAAAATTAGGACGTGTGTACTCAAGTATTTGAGATAAATTTGATTGCATCTGTATAAACTGTCCCAATCTCCATTATCCAGAATAAAAACAATGTAATGAAACAGCCGATTTCAGATCGTAAACCTCCCACTGATGAATAAATTCTACTGTCACATTATAAAAGTCAGCTTGGTGAGGTCACAAGACTTGTGTGCTTTCAGAGTTTAAAGTTGGGATTAAGGAACCAAACGCGTGTGGCTAACAAGTCGCAGCAGTCACCTGAGCAATATGTAAAACACGTGGATGGTTTGTTACTGTTCTGTGGTGTATTAATGACGTAAAATTTGGGCGGGGTTGACTTCAACTCCACATTCTATGTGAAAACCATTCAGTTGATTGGAAGGAGCAAACAACATGTAGCTTTTTAATTGAAGCAATGATCTTAAAAGGCTTCTGCTGCAGAATTCTTCTCAGTTCATTTTCTATTGCATAACTAAACTAGTTGCTAATTATTTAATTTTGGCATTAAAGTGTAGAGGAAGACGTATTGTCTGTTATCTCTGACTTTACTGTCACGACAGCCTGACTTCATGGGTATTTGAACTTATATTTGTTGATGAATTTTCCGTTCATTGTCTGAGTTTTCAGACTTCTCTTTTAATTCAACCTTCGCTTCAAGTTGTGCTCTAAACTCCAGCGTTAGATTATCCTCGTTGACATTGAGTGTTGTGTAACTGTGGTCATAGGGATGTTGAAGCTGAAACAATGTTATGTAGACCAAATAATGAGTTAACTCTGTTTGTTAGCTTAGTCTCAGTTTACTTTGACCTTATTTACATTTGTCTGGGTTGTATTATTATATATCTTGCCAGCTGTTATCTTTTCATACTTTTTGCATATAGTCATATAGGTTAAGGAGTTGCTTGTTTGGTTTGGGATTCATTGAGAATGCTCTGGTTCCTGCTTAAGCTCATTCTAGCACATAATTGGCTGAACTGTGGCAGGGTTTGTAGTTTGGTGAGTTGCCAAGTATGTGTGTGTTGGAGCTTTCCAATTAGAGCAAGTATATTTAAGCTTAAAGGGAAATTGCTTCCTCATTTTCAAAGGAATCCACTCTTTAAACCAGTAAATACTTGTGGTTCAAGGGGTGACAAATATCTCAGCAACTTTTATTGAAATAATCCATGTCTTAATTACAGTTGACGCTGACGTATAGTGGTTAGTGTAAGTTTTTTGATGTCTCTGCAACATTTCCATGAAGTTTTGGATTTAAATTAATTTCAAAGTTTATTTTCAGGAGCTCAACTGATGAGATCACTTTTCCCACATGTTTGCTGTGAAATACAAAATACAACAGTGATTGTAGCTTGAGGAAATGTGAACAAGTTCAAAGCATATGAACAGTTGTGGGCGATATATTTCCATGCGCCATGTTCTTCAGCTTCTATTTATGTTGGGTGGGACGTTTTCTCTGTTGAGCCATTACAGCTGATATTTGATGGCTCCTCCGATTCTCTCCTCACGCTGGACGTTGTAGTATCTGTTTGATTGGATGATGTATAAAATGGGACACTTTATCTGATTTGGAGCTACTGAGGGGGCTATCTGGTTTCAGCCAGTTGTAGCCACCTCCGGGGGGTTTCGGGCCAGGCGGATGTGTTGGCATGGATACAGGGGGAAGGAAAACTAAGTTAAGAGGTGATTTGATTATGTTGAAGTGCTGATGGGAAAGAAGGACAAGAACACAGAGGATAGAGACTGAGCTAAAAGACATGGAGAATAAATAAGTGAAACTTGACATCCCCAGTTGTAATTAGAAGAAAATGTTATTGTTCTGATCTGAACAATAAGAACTCTGAGCAATCAGAACCAATATCTGACATGAATATGAGTGCAGATAAAAGTTGTGTTTGTGTTGCTTCATACTCAGATGAGGCTTTCTGTCTGTGCATGGATTTGTTCTTAAAATTCATGAGTCTGTATGTGTGTGTTGCACTTGTATTGGTTTATTGGTGTAACTGAACAGCTGTCATTTCTAAATGGATGCAATTATGTTATTAACAATCGAGTCTCTTTTTATCTCCATGTGCCTCCTCTGTCATCAGACTGAGATTGCCAAGAGACTAAACACCATCTGTGCGCAAGTCATTCCCTTCCTGTCACAGGAGGTAAGTATGTGTGTGACTTTCCTCAACAGACTGTGTTTTGTTTGATGTTTATACACTTTTTTTTATTTTAGTTATACAAGCTGCCTCTCAGACGTAAGCATTGTTCTGTCTGTCTGCGTGTGTTACAGCATCAGCAGCAGGTGGTTCAAGCTGTGGAGCGGGCCAAACAGGTGACCATGGCAGAGCTTAACGCAGTCATCGGGGTACGTGGACTGCCAGGTCTTCCACCTACAGTGTGTATTCCTCTAATTTCTCTTCACTTACACAAATCCCATGTTTTTATGTTCTTAAAAATGCATTTTATTTTGAAGATGTGGTAAAAGCATAAGCCTACGTATAAGAAAGATCCTTGGAGAGAAAAGGGGTCTTTTTTTTGTTTCCTGTATGTGGCTTCAATAGTCTGTGGCTTGTGTTGTGTGTAGTGTGGTTGTAACAGGTCTGTATACACACCTTTCAACTTCATTTGATTAAAAATTCCTTTAAATAGCCATTATACAAATGCAGTTCTGATTTAAATGTAACTGCACTCTTAGATTAGATGTATTATTTACCTGAAGTAAACCACTTGAAGTTGGAGCTGCACCAGTCAATCTACCAGAGATTGAAGAAGAGGCCAACCTAATAACACACAATTTGCTTATCACGTAACACATTGATAAATTTTGATGAAGTTTTTTTAACAAAACTGAAATAAGAAATTAGGCACAACTTTGTAGATGCAAAAAAATGAGTATTTCAGAAATTTCTTCATTTTCTGTTGGATTAAGAACAATTACCTACATTTAATTACTTGTAGAACATTGCTCATTTTTTGTTTTTGCCTTTAGACTTAAAAAATTGAGTTGATCAAAATTAGACTTTGCTGGCCAAACCTTTAAAGAAAATTCAAACGTTTGGTGTTGGCAGAAAAAGCCTGATGGATGAATCCTTGATGTCGATTTGTCACATAAATTTCCATTCTTTGTTTGTCAGCAGTTAACACCTGTGTGTGTATTTCATAAGCTCTTTTATAACTACGGTAGCTATATTTGCAGGTCACTGATAGTTCATTTGCTGGTAGGTGTTTACAGGAATGAAATGGGAAACTTGGATAGTATTCAAAAGAAAAATGAAAGATTTAAATATTAGAGTCAATATCACAAGCTGTATTATTAAGTGTCTTTGTTGCAGAAATGCAGAAATCACAGCAGGGACAAACAGCAGTGTTGTGTTACAGTGCTTTCAAAATGTTTCTACCTTGTATGTCACTCTGATACCATTTCATTTATTCATATTGGGTTCCCAAAGGGCGGCCACACAAACTATTATAAGATGGTGGACACTTGGTGCTAATTCACAGCATGTTATCCAAACACAATCACATTATTTCAGGAGTCACTCATTAAACCTCTGCCAATAATACATTTGACCTAATCAATGAACTTTCATTGTTCTTTATACCAACACCTGATTTAGATCTTAATGATCAGAGAGCTCATGGAGAACAGTGGCAGCGTTGCTATAATAGAAAAGAAACAATTGTGAGGAAAGTATTGTTGTTGCAATATTCAACAATATTCTAGCAATGCCATGTTTGTTGTATTATAGTGCATTCCTGTAGAGTTGTTCAAAAACATAGTTTTTTAATATGCTCTATACTGTACAAAGGAGCTGCAATTATATTTTCTGCCATTTTGATTGTTAGTCAATTTGAGTAGAAGAGACCTTCTGTATTATATTGCACAGTTGCCAAGTCATGTACCATAAAACTTCATTACTTTTCTAAACTTCAATCTATGTGATCAGCAATTTGTAGAAGTATGGAAAAAGGTTTGGGTTGCACCCAGACTCTGTATCAGCAGATACACTCTCTTAAATCATTGAATGACGCTGAAGGTACTCGCTAGACACCAGTAGTGGAATATTTCTTTTTTTTTTTTGTAATAAATTAGATGTATTTAATTAAATGTATTTAATATTTTGTAGACGGAGAAGTATAAAGGACATTGATGAGATGATTGATGGAGAACGCTCAGCTCCAGTATGAAACAAAGTTTCTGCCCACTTGGAGAATGAGATGATCTTCAAGTAGGAATTTAAAAAAAATCTGAACCTTTGTAGCCACAGGGCTGGAGGGGGAGGATTAGAAGTCTGAGTTTAGGGAATTGTGGGAAAAAAGGGGGGTGTATGTAGCTTTTGTTTTTGCAAAGAGTGGGCAGGGGGGATCAGAGGGTTTGATCCCACTGGGTTTGGTTAAATGTGGGGAGGGCTTGTTAGCTGGCGTGGACTGATGGGGGGCTTCTGTTTTTTATGTGATGGGGTGAGAGGTGGATTTGGCAGTTGCTTTTTGAGTCTTAATTGCAGGATTTTAGTGTTTGTAAAGGAGGTGAAGGCGGGGGGGGGGTCACAACGTTGTCTTTACACCCAACCCCCCCCTCCAACCTTCTCGTCTCCCACGCCGGTCTGTCATTCACCCTGTTTGTGAGTTAAATAAGTGTAATGAAGCATGCTGCCCCTGCCTCCACTCACACACACACACACACACCCCAAATATATTTGTACACACCCACTCACACTAACATCCCATGACAAACTGGGCTCCCCTTGCCTGCACCAATACTTCCCCTCCATTTACTCCCATCAGGGGTGCTTCTTGTGTATCTGTGTGTGAATGTTTGCGAATCTTCTTGTGTGTGTGAAGTGTAGCAGAGCATACATTTCTGTTATCCTCAGAAAACAACAGGCAGCAGTAGGATGGTTGAGTGAAGGTGTTTGTGCCTGCCTTGTTTATTTAGTGTTATACGTGTCTGCATGATCATGTGTGACATGTTTTTCTCCGTTTTTTTTTTTTGTTTGTTTGTTTTTTGTTTTTGTTTTTTGGAGGGGAGGGGGGCGAATGCAAGCCAGCTCTGGAAATTGAGCGTCAGGCAAGCCATGTGGCCAAGAAAACGTTTAGTAGTTTTACTTTCACTCATTGTGGGTTAGTGGCGGACAGCGAAGGACGGATGGAGAGGAAGAGAGAAGGTGGAAGCTCAGAGGGTGGGGTGGGTTAGTCAATTAGGTGAGATAAAAGTCGGTTTGACCTTCAGCACTCCTCCCACCCCTGCTGAGTCGCCTCCTGTGCCCCCTCGTCTCTCCTCCCCCATCTTCCTCCTCCCCTCCTAGCGGCGAATCAGTGAGCTCGGATTCCCGCGGCTGCTGTCTGAGGAGGCAATAATGATGTTTGGGAACACAAAGACATTTCACGCTCAGACGAGCGCCTGATTTGGTGTGAAAGAGAGCAGGGCTGCCAGCCAAACTTGCCCTCCCTTTCCGTTTTTGACCCTCTTGTCTCCTTCTCTACTCTCCTGTCCTCCCCTCTCCTCTCAGCCGCCTCACTCCCTCACCAGATCTGACAGTGCAAGCAGCAGCTGGGACTCTCCTTCCTTTCCTCCTTCGTCATTCCTCCTTTTCCTCCCGGCCTCACTCCCCCTCCTTTCCTCATCCACATCCTTAGGCTTTGGGCTGTGATCCCAGCTGTCAGTATTGTTCAGTGTTTGACCTCAGAAAGAGGAGTGAGGGGGTGTTGGTGTGTGTGATGGTGTGTGTGTGAGGCAGTATATAGGGGGTGATGATGTGTTCACCCTCTTGAAGAAAGCAGCAGCTTGTTGAGCTGATGTAAACCCCAGACACCAAGGATCCCATTCCATCTGTTGAAGACTTTAATTGGGCCACAGTGTTGATTGATAAGGTTACAAAGTACTATTGATTTTTTTTTTTTTGCATGTGTACACATTAGAGGTCTATGTTTTATTTATTGAGGCGTTTGAGTTGTAGGTGTCAATGGTTTTCACATTTTTGGCAGCTGATGAGTTGTATTTCAGGCAACAACTAGAGAGCTTTTTTTGCTCATTTAATTGTCAGCATTATGTCATTGGTGTGGTTTAGATTTTAGCGTTTTAAACACAATTATTTTTCTGCTCGTTCATGAGTTGGTAAGTTAGTAGTTTCTTCCTAAATTGGATTTGGCCTTTCAATGCCAAATGCAGAAATATGACAATCAAGGCTAACTGGAATCTTTTTGCCTAAATATTAGGATTTTATTTGTCCATGTACGTCCCTGTAAAATTTAAACTTCTTCACCAATATATCAGTCTACGGTTTGTTTAATTACTAATCTTTTTACTGCTAAAAAGATTAGCAACAGGCCTACTGTTGGATGTTTAAAATCTGTTGTAATATGTAAATTCATAGTTTTCTTCTCTCTTTAAAAAGTTCATCTTTTTGGAACTTGCTGCAAGAAACCTTCAAATTGAATGAATTCATTTCGTTTAGCGCTTTTAGATCTAAACTAAAAGTTCTGGAGGCCGATCCTATGACATGTACCTGTTTTTTTTTATATATATAATTTAACATCTTTTAACTGTGTTTTTGTGTTGTATTTGTTACTGCCAGCTGGCCAGGACTCCACTGAAAAAGGGGTTTTTAATCTCAGTGGATTTTTATCCTGGTAAAATAAAGTTTAAATAAAAAATTAGCTTCAATTGGTATCTGGAAAAGTATGGATTACTTAATTAATTGCAGAATTCCCCCACCTTCGAAACCTAATCTCCAGCTTTGTCTTGCAGCTGAGCAGTGCCCTGTCTCATCTCCCAGCTAATCATCTGTTCATTTTCTCTCTTGTGCTTGGCTTTACCTTCAGCAGCAACATCTATCCCATAACCATGGCGGCGCTCCAGTTCCCCTCACCCCTCATCCCGCCGGCCTGCATCCTTCTCAGCTAGGTGGTTCAGCAAGTCTCCTGGCGCTGTCAGGAGCACTTGGTTCTATTCCTCCCCATCTGGCAGGAAAGGAAGGAAGTGAGAAGAAGCCTCACCTTGGTGGGCCGGATTCTCACGCTGCAGGACCTGATCACCTCAGGGGTAAGAAGACTTTTCTACCACCGAAAAGCCAGATGATATGAGATCAGTTGAGAAGTTGGTTATGTTTCCACTAAAAATGTTTGAATCAGCTAATCACGACCAACAAGGTTTATTAAAATTTAAATTTAAATTGCTATCTAGAAAGATGCACTCAATGTATTCTCTTTTGTTTTCCGCTTCGGTGAACACCCGACCCTGGGACCTCAACCACGTGCTTGCTTTTTCCAATGGCAACAGAGCGAGAACCTGGCACAGTAAGTTCTTCTGGTTTCTGCTCCAGCGCTTTCTGTTCCAGCAGCATGCTTTCTGCTTTTCTTTGTCTTTAAGGGAGAGTTTGGTTTGGGGGAATTGAAGATGTTGTATGAGAAAGATTGGCGTTTCTCAGCTGGGTTGATTCAGTAAACGTCACTTTACGTCAGCCAGAAACAAGTTTAAACAGTCAGCTCTAAGTAAATAGATTTTACACTACATGGGGAAGTTTGTCTTGGAGGTGATTTCAAGTGGGACGATACATTCTGATTACATCACTTCACAAAATGCAATATAAGTGTATAATTTTCAAGATATTGACAAGGTTATCTATGAATTGAGGACAAGACTGGGATTAAGTTTTGAAGTAAAGTATTTTACAAAACTTTCAATAAGTATGGCAAAAAAAAAGTACAAAAAAATCTGTGTATTTTCAAGTTTTTATCTATCTGTCCATCTTTCTGTTCATCTGTCCATCTATCCTTTATCCGTCTGTCCAGTATTAAGTTTTTTTTTGTTTTTGTTTTTTTTTACCTCTGTTTCACCTTACAGATTCCACTATGAATAAATGTACCTTGTTTGTTTCACACTGAAGTGACTTTCATCCTGCACTAGTCTGTTTTTATTTTTGTTTTTGAATGTGTTTGGGGATCTGCTTTGGTAGAGGTTTGGCCTGCTTGTTTAGTTTTTCCCCAGAACTGCAGTGAACTGTTAGATTTCCTTTTCTATTCCAAATGAGCTTTTTAGCACGCTCACACACACAAAAGTAGGCGCACGCACGTACAACACACACACTTTTCTCTCCTAGTCTGCATTGTTGTGCCTATTTAACACCTCAGTGAGCAGATTACCCCCTTCCCTTCCCCTCCTCTTGCATCCCCTGATCCTGCGCTTAAAGACCCTCATTGTGTTTAATATCAGCACCGCTGAGAGGGGAGGGCTTGGGAAAGGGTGGGAGTGAGGGAGCAGCAGTCATATGACACTAAGCTTGTGTGTGAGTGAGAGACACCATGCTAAAAGCAAACGGGGGGAAAAGACCATGGCGGAGTGGGAATCGCTTGCGTTTTGCGGGTCAGTGCATCTGGGCTCGGCTCACTAAAACCTTTCAATAAAAGGGAGGAGGAGAAGAGGGAGGGGCAGCTGGAGGAGGAGGAGGACTTTGGCAGTATGCAACCCCCTCTCACTCTCTTCCTCATCAACCTTTCTTTTCCTCCACACCCTCCCATCTTTTCTCTTCTAATCTCATCTCCCCCTTTTCCCATTTTTTTTTCACCACCCCCGCCCCTCCCGATCCTCCTTCATTTACCCTTTCCCCCCTCAAAGTGCTGCTCGCTCCCTCGCTGGATGCGTGCATGCGCTTGTGTTTGTTGGATGCACATTTCATTGACAGACTGAGACTATAATGGACTCAACATGAAGCTTTAATCCATTAACAATAGGATCCGTTGGTCAGGAGGCCAGGGGGGGAGACTGCTCTGTCTTTGTGTGTGTGTTTGGTCTTGGGACTCTAGAATATTATGCAACTAACACACACTGACAGCCTGTTACACTCTTGATTCTACACACGGGCTTTCACAGTCAATTACACAGTGCGCGCACGCACACACACACACGCACATGCTGCAGCCAGTGCAGCTTGTCAGAGCCAGGAGAAGGAGTACTGATAGATTTCGAGAGCCACTTAATGTAATCATCAGCTTCAGAAGCATGTGTTTGTATTTGGCTCTGACTGGCTTTGGTCAAGTGAAAAAAGAGGTTGCTGTTAAAGTGTTAGCGCTGCTTAATTCATGATTTTGCCAAACGTTAATCTATTCCTGAGCAAGAGTCAGTTTTTCTAACCTGCTCTACACACAGCTGGGAAGCACTTGTAATTAGCGACTGAGTTTAGCAGGTTCATGCAGAATGCACACACAGCAAAGCAAAACCTAAACTGTTCAGTTTATGTTTGTCTTCCACTTTCTTCTATCTTTCTCTCCAATCTCTTTTTCTATTATTTTCTGCTCTTCCTGTCCTCTACCTACAGAGCAACTCTTTGCTTCCAGAAAGTTTGAGAAACTCGGATAAGCGCCGCAACGGTCCTGACTTTCCTAATGACACCAAGAAACGCAAAGTGGAGGATAAGGATTCCAGCCATTATGTGAGAAGTTCTTCTGATTTTCTGTCTCTTTTTGTCTAAAGTAAGGCTTTGATGATTGATTATATGATGAACTCCATTAGGATAGCGATGGAGAGAAAAGTGATGACAACTTGGTCGTGGATGTGTCCAATGAGGTCAGTGTGTTTTTATTTTTTGTTGGGTAAAACTATTTATACTCCTTGACTTTTTTCACATTTTGTCATATTACAACTTGAAACTTTACTGTATTTTATTGAGATTTTATGTGATGGAGCAATACAAGGTTGCCCATTTTCCAATGAAGCTTTACCAAATTTCCTGATTCCAGTGCAAGAATAGCATACACACAGCATGGTGGAGCCACCTCCGTGTTTTACCATGCAGATTGTGTATTCAGGTTAATGTGTGCTGTGAGATTTCTGTCACACATAGTGTTTTAATTTTGCTCCCCTTTGACCAAAGCATCTTCTTCCACATGTTTGCTGCTTCATTGACACGACTTGTAACAAAGTTCAAACTGGGCGTCTTCTTGCTTTCATTCAATAATGACTTTCATCTTGCCACTCTTTTATTAAGTGGTGTGATGTCTTTTTCAAAATAAAATCCATTTGTTCTGAGGAGAAATTACACACTTTGTAATGCTTGTGGTATCTTGGAGGGTTACGTTATTCACAAGATTAATATTGACTCTGCTCAGTTTTCTGATAAACAGGAAAATCTCTACATCACTGCTGTGGAGCAGCTTTATTCTCATGTACTTCACTGTTTGTTTTTCCATCAGGATGCAGCTTCTCCTCGCGGCACACCGCTTCCGTCCCCCAGAGAAAATGGCTTGGATAAGGCACGTCTTCTCAAAAAAGATCCTTGTAGTCCAGCCTCGACCGCTTCATCGGCCAGCTCCTCTTCTCTCAAGTCCAAAGAGATGGCAATGGTACAGTTGTCTATCTGCGTTGCAGAAAAACACAGTAAATAACTGAATATATTGTCTTTATATTCTTTGATTTGTTTCCTTTTGACAGCGAGATAAGGCTGGGACCCCTGGTTTAAAGTCTAGCACTCCGACACCCAGAGGCGACTCTACACCTGGTCCGAGCTCCACTCCTGGGGTCAGACCAAGCCTATCGAAACCACCATCGATGGAGATACCCCATCCACCAAGTAGGTCATGCACAAACATGTTTTAATCAAAGTTGAATCAATTCAAATGTCCTTATTCTGAGTGAAGAGAATGAAAACATGCAAGACTTTACCCTTCTCAAATGGATCAAAGGGATTTCTTTAATTTCTCTAAAACATCCTGCTGAATTTAATAGAAGTTTTCTTGCTCAGTCATTTATTTTTATGGCACACATGTACTCTCTTAGCTAAATTTGTTTCTGGAAGTTTACGTTTTTTCTCCTGATTTCTCTTTGCATCCTGGACAAAAACTGAGTTTTCATCAAGGATTTTTTCAAACAAGAGGGCAGACCTCACTCTTTTTGTTGCATTTCTCCAGCTGCAGGTCTGCGGACTCCTCTGGCGGTACCAGGCCCATATCCCGGTGCCTTTGGGATGCTCCCCCACGCAGCAGGAATGAATGGAGAGTTAGCGGGTGCAGCTAGTGCTGCTGCTTATGCTGCAGGCCTGCACAACATGTCACCTCAGATGAGTGTGGCTGCTGCAGCCGCCGTAGCGGCGTACGGTCGTTCACCGATGGTGAGTAGAAAATTAAGCAATTTATGGAACATGCTAACAAAATAATTTTTTTTTTCTTCATCAATATTAAAAATAAGAAGACAAACCATACTAAATTAAACTTACAACGTAAGTATAACTTAAAAATTTTAATTAAAACAGCATTTTTTAAATTCATTTGTATAGTTTTAATCTCCAAGTGTGGGACTGGAAAAATTTAGAAACTTACCTTGAAAATGCTAAAAATGTGCACGAGTGGAATTAGAATGAAATATTCTCAAATGCAAAGAAAAACACAATATTAGTTAATTTTATATCTCCCCAGTGTGGGTATTAGTAGGGTGTAGATTAATAGGGACTTGAGTACTAATACTTCATTGGGTTCTGTAGTGGTTGCTTATTTTCTTCTTTGATTTTCTGTAAAATCACAACTGGGCCTAAAGCTGCAGTTGGGTCTAAGCTCCTTTTTTAATTTACTATCTTAATATTTGTTATGAGTTGCAACTTTGAGGAAGTATTCTTGATGTTTTGGTACCCAGAAGGTTTATGACTCCAACATCTGTGTAGCTCAGTTGATGTTGGTTTGCCTAGTGTAGGTTTTGACAGTAGATCAAACATTTGCACTTTCAGATATAAAGATCAAATTCACTTGTCACGCCTTAATCAAACATGGATGCCATCAATTTCTGTATTTAGGGAGTTCGCTTTGTTGTTTTACTTTCTGTGTTGTATTTGTAGTTTTACTTGAACAAATTTACTTTGAAGTTGAGCGTTATTCCAACAAGTAGAGGAAGAAATACTATTGGCTTCTCTGACTGCCTGAGCATTTTATTTTCCAAGCTGTGTGAAAGGTTGACAAATGCTGAGCATCATTCCACTGGTCTTTGTGAGCAATCAGCTCATCACTTCTGGGTGTATTTGCTCAGTGTTCATTACACAGTTTAAATAGGTTTAGGAGACACAGCTGTGTCTGGGCAACACTTGACTCAGAGTTGTGTACTTAGCAGCTACATGAGTTTGTGTGTGTTGGATCAATGCGGGGAGGAAAGCAGTAAAATCATGTTTGTCTTGTGATCATGAGGGTTTGTGTTCTCTGTAGGTTAATATTGAGAATCTGCTTGTGTGTGTAATATTGTCTTTTTGGTGTCTGCCCGTGGGACATATATGTGAACTGTCCTTCTAAAATGTGTCTCGTCTTTTCAAGGTTGGGTTTGATCCTCACCCTCACATGCGAGTTCCTGGAATGCCCCCGAGTCTTACAGGGATTCCTGGCGGAAAGCCGTAAGTATGATTTTGCTGCCTCGGATGCAAAGGGGGGGAGTATAATTCTTAAAAAGCCATGTTTTGTCATTGTATAGTATATTCCTTTCATGTTGTCTGCTATGGTTTGCTCTCATAATTTTCTGCAATTAATTTTCTCTCCTCCTTTGTGCATTCAGTGCATACTCCTTTCACGTTGCAGCAGACGGACAGATGCAGCCAGTTCCTTTTCCCCCAGATGCTTTGGTGGGACCTGGAATCCCTCGTCACGCCCGCCAGATCAACACGCTGAACCACGGAGAGGTGGTGTGCGCCGTCACCATCAGTAACCCCACCCGCCATGTTTACACAGGGGGAAAGGGATGCGTCAAGGTCTGGGACATCAGTCACCCTGGAAATAAAAGCCCCGTCTCACAACTCGATTGCTTGGTGAGTAAAGTTTGAAGTTGTCTTGATTTTATTTTTTCTTTTTGTTTGTTTTTTTTTTTTTATATGATGGTTGGAAGAAAGCGACACATTGTGTCATTTGGGTGAAAAAGCAATTGTGGGGTTCCTCAAGAATCCATTATTGGGCCACTTTAATTCAACATTTATCTTTAATTATAGAGTACTACAATGTGACTCACTAAATGTATGCTTACAAAACAACCTTATTCCTGTGTGTCACCACAGCCCACAAGAATCAGTGAGTCCACATATCAATGGATTGATGGGACAGAAAGATTCCCTTCTGCTAACCACAGTCAGAAAAATGGGTCATTCTAGACAAATTCTTAAATCACTGCACTGGCTTCCTGTTTGACATGAAAGACTTTGAAGTTTTCTTGTTGGTCTGAAAGGAATTTAAGAAAAAAACATTTCTAAGTTACTTCTCAGTAATTTACCATGTACCCCCCCCCTCAGGTTTTCAGAGAACAAGTAGAGGCGTTTAAGTACTACGCTCTTCAGCTCTGGAATAAAATCCCTGAAAAATTGGGATGTTTTTCAGGGACATCCCAGTTGTTATTAGTCCTAACATTATTAGGACTAATAATGTTTGTTTTACTGCAGCTTGGGTTCTAAGAGTCTCACTCATAAACTACTCTCCTAATTATTGAGAAATTAAAGCTTGAGATTGAAGACGACAGCATGACTCTTCCAGAGCAAAGCGGCAGCTTTTCCTTAGCTATTCATTTGCTATAAAATTGCCTTTAAAATGTTTTTTATTTCTGTGTGAGATTTTAGGTGTTCAACATGTATTTCCTTTTATCCTACATCATCAGAACCGAGACAACTACATCCGCTCCTGCCGTCTCCTCCCTGACGGTCGAACACTCATTGTGGGCGGTGAGGCGAGCACGCTGTCCATCTGGGATTTGGCCACGCCCACCCCCAGGATTAAAGCAGAGCTGACATCATCAGCACCTGCATGCTACGCTCTGGCCATCAGCCCCGACTCCAAAGTGTGCTTCTCCTGCTGCAGTGACGGCAACATTGCAGTCTGGGATTTACACAACCAGACACTTGTTAGGTAAGAGACGAGATGCGTTGATTCCGCAACTAGAACTGACGATGTGGCAAGTTTTCTGTCATAACTTTAAACACCTCCGAAATCAGCGATTCTTTTTGAATTCCCTCTGGAGTGACGTTGCGTCTTGGTTCTTTGTTTAACCATGACCTTGTATGTGTATTCTGCAGGCAGTTTCAGGGTCACACAGATGGAGCCAGCTGCATCGACATCTCCAACGATGGCACCAAGCTGTGGACAGGAGGTCTGGATAATACTGTTCGCTCCTGGGATCTCAGGGAGGGACGGCAACTGCAGCAACATGACTTTACTTCTCAGGTGAACACTCAGATCAGAAAATCAACTATAATACAATTTCTAAAATTAATAAAAGTTGCGTAGCATATAACATATCAAGTAATGGTTAATAAAGCCCAAGTGAAACAACGCTACATTTTCCCACCTAGTTATAAACTCAAAGCTAATGCCGTTTCTGCCTTTTCTGTCCAGATCTTCTCTCTTGGCTACTGTCCGACGGGAGAATGGCTCGCTGTTGGAATGGAGAGTAGCAACGTGGAGGTCCTTCATGTCACCAAGCCTGACAAATACCAGCTTCACCTACATGAGAGCTGTGTTCTGTCCCTGCAGTTTGCTTACTGTGGTAGGAAACTCTGTCACACATTCAGGAATGTTTATTTATCTTTGGTTCCCATTTTGCTGGTTGTTGACAATGTGATTGTTTTTCTGTTTCACACAGGAAAATGGTTTGTGAGTACAGGGAAGGACAACCTGCTGAATGCATGGAGAACACCCTATGGAGCCAGTATTTTCCAGGTTGGTTGAAGGAGTTAAAACATTATCTGATAAAATATGTAAAACTGTAACCTTCAACTTAGCATCCAACTTTGACATCCCGTTACTCTTTCTCTACTTTGAACATGACTCCATTTCAATATTTCCATGTCAGGGTACTAAAATATCAGCATATTGTTCACGTTTTACCAGCTGCTTCAGTGTGCTTTGACTTTATGTGTCAGAATGCTGATCCTTCTGAATATTTGTCAGTTTATGTGCATTTCCACAATGAGGTCCAGAACTGTGACTTTTATGCGAATCCTAACTACTGCAGATGTAACACATTTCCCATCTCTTATGATTAGAGTGGAAAACCTTTTAGTTTCCTTCCCAACATTCAAACTCTGTGATTAGTTCAGTTTTAGTGATCTATGGAGGAGCATCACCATCCACAAAAGTTCAAAATGCAAAAATAAATCAGTGAAATGAGTCCAATACCGCATTCATCCAAGTAAATTTTATTATAATATGTATAAAATGTTCTAACATTGTTACTTTCTCTGCCTCCACTGATGCTGAAAGTGGAAGTCCACTTTTCATTTAATGTTTTCAACAAGGCCAGCAGATTCATTGCTGTATTACTGAATATAAGCTATTTAAAGCATTGTAATATACAATATGAGAAACTGGTTTATATGTCACTTACTAACAAAAATATAGATTACAAAGTGCATTGAACATGCAACCACAACAAACCCATTAGTTCAGACTACATACCAAAAATGCAACCTTCCTACTCCAGTTGTTTGCCATCAGTGTTGCAGTTTTATAAAGGATGTTGTGATAATTACTCTATTACATTGGAGAGGGAGCACCAGACATGATTCATAAAGTCTTTTGGTTTCACTAGAAGCTTTTGTTTCTTACTTCTTCCTTTTCCCTGCTTGTTTCTTTTTTTCTCAGTCTAAAGAATCCTCCTCGGTGCTAAGCTGCGACATATCTGTGGACGACAAGTACATCGTTACCGGATCAGGAGACAAGAAGGCCACTGTTTACGAAGTCATCTACTGAAAATATAACAAAACCCACAAACCTTTACAGAATTCTGATAATGTTCACCTCCACTCATGAAAAGGGGCGTGCACATTTTTCTTTTCCATCTACTGAAAAGACACAGATATTTGATCTGCAGATATTTATTGTGCCTGTGAACATGCCTCCGTAACCACTGGGAACCTTTGTGGAGCGGTATGTTGCTGGTTGAGGACGAGGAACCGTAAAGCTGTTGGCAGTTTCTGCTTTCTGAGATGGACCAGCTGCTGGTCGGTGACCAATGGGGAACTCTGTCAGACCGGCCCCCAGTCTGCTGATGAACACTAAACTCACTGTAACAACCAGAGGGAGATGCGGAAAAGAGAAATGAGCAGGACAGGCGGAAGAAAACCAACAGGTGGACGTTTTACAGTGTGTACAATATAAGCTGTTCTGTGTTTTACTTCAGAGATCAGTCTGTTGAACTTCCAGCATTGACATTGATGACTTTTGACCCCGGCTGGCGTTCCTGACACCTACCATCTAAGATGTCTTAACAGTAACTCATTTTTTTACTAACTGCACTGTAGCAGTAGCGGTCCACCCATGCACTGTACTTTTTATCGATAAAATGACTCAAATGGATGTTTTGATTTATTTAACACAACGATACCACAAACGAGCCGCAATGACATAATTCACACAAGTTTCAGACATGGAAAAATGTAAAAGGTGTCCATTGTCTGAAGAATTTTCAGTGTTACAAAGGGACCTAATGGGGTTTATAAATGGGGGGGATATTGCTTCTCTAATCCTGTTTTGAAAGAACAATTGGTGAAAATCTAAAGTAAGAGTTTAAGGGATTTGATTTAATCCTCAAATTCCATTAATGCCCTTTTCATAATTTGCCCTTTTAGCATCTAATTTCTACCTTACATTTTCTCTCTTAACTCACTGTTTTCTCCAGGGTATTTACTAAAGTTTAAAGCTGTTTATCAGTGAAAAGAGCAGTCTTACTGTGATTTACTTTTTATTTCCTAGAACTTACTCTATTTGAGCTTAAGAGTCCACAGACTTGTTCCGTTAAACGTTCATTCCCATCAAGCCTCTGCAAAACACTCAATGTCTTATTGTTTGAATAGTTTACGCTTTGTAAACTGGAACCAACTATGATTATTCTGTCAGCTGGGTTAATCTTCCTGAGTTAGCTGGTATTTTTGGTTTTAAGAAAAGACCATAAATAGTAAACAAATGATGCAATGTCTGTCAGATAGTGTCACTTGTTCTAACATGTTGAGATAAAATACTACCGTGGTGGTGGGGGGGGGTCTCTCTTTGCGAAGCATATATTAACAGTAGAAGATTAAATTATTGAAGTCATACTTCAGGTTAAGGAGGAATTTGTCATTTTTACAAAACTCATTACCTTGTCTCTTTTTTTTGGTCTGTAAAAATGTATATATCTTTTTTTTCTTTCCTACCAGACATGCTGTAGAAATGACAAATTGTTTTTGTACATGTTTTACATTTAATCAGGAATAATTCTAAATGGTTTTAAAGTAGCGAAATGATCGATTCGTCTCAATAAATGTGAGTTTTTTTAATTTTGTATATTTACTTTTTTTCTTCTTTTTTTTTACCCCTCCAGGGGGTCTTTTGCGGGCTCCAGTGTCGGTTACACAAAAGTAGGCTGACAGAAAAGGGGGAAGGAAAGGAGGGAAGACAGGTGGCAAACATCGTCGGGTCCGGGAATCGAACCTGCTACGGCCGCGTCGAGAACTCAAGGCCTCCAAACATGGGTCACGCCATTCCCTATGCCACCACGGCACGCCCATATATTGACTTTTACTTTCCGATTTGGTCAAACACACAGGGGCCGCTATAGACGCACATTTTGATCTAATCGAGGCAGCCAGCATTGCAAAGGGAATAACCTTTAGAACTGAACATCCATATAAAACATTTTAGACTCCTGTATCTTCAAATGATGATCATAGAAGTTATATTACCTCACAGCTATCTTTGTTGTCCCCCTCTGCATCTTGCTTAATTTAAAGCAAGCTGAGCAAAAGCTGCAAGAGGATGCAATGATCAGAGAAAAAACATCTTATCAAGCAGCATCAAGGTTTTGCTGCTGCTGCCGCTGCTGAACAAGACACCAAGACTGATTCCCGACTGGGAAAAACTAACCTAAGCTTTTCCATATCAGTCTTAAAGCCAATAAACACCATGCAAAAACAGAGGTTTGTTCTGGCTAGAACATTTCATACTTTCTAACAACTAGAGTACAGGACTCCTAAATAATCTTCATAGATTGCTACAGCTGCTGTACATCATCACAAAAAGTTCTGCCCAGAATATGTGTCAAAAACAATATGCAAGAACAGAATTTAGACATTTAGTTCAGACTTTAGGCCTTTAAAGAAGCTTCACACTTGGCTGTGAAATACTCCGGTGCTTGATGAAAACTCAAACAGAATCACATTGTCCATATCCTGTTAATGGAAACCTCAAACGGGATCTTTCACAGTGAAACTCTGGTGGAGTCGAACCTGCATTGGATGAAAGCTTGACTTTGTGGTGAGGAGGTGGACAAAGCTCTTCTGGTTATAAAGAAAAAGAATGTTTCTAATCCTCCACTAAGCATCACAAACACCTTGCAGATCGCTGACAGAAGCCTTCTACAGAGCCACAAAAAACATGACCCTCTCAGCAATTCTGTGCGATTTACAAACCTGGTCCACTTCACAGAGATTTCATTTAAGTCAATCCAAACCTAAAATTTATTAAAGGATTTTAATAAAGCTGTCTGCCCACTGACTGTATGCCCAGATTATATAGCTAATGTTTGCTCAAGGATCATTTTGCATAAATAACTACATCAGAGGTGATCAGTGTTTGTAAATTAGAAGTGGTTCTGAAACCGTTAACGTGGGTAAAGGTTAAATAAAAACAAACAAAAAAACATTAGCAGGGTCGACTACGAAGTGCTCTAAAATTTGTTAGTAGATGTTGTCGTTACAATCCTCCATTATGTCATTTACAACCGTTCTTATGAGTGTTGGACTGATGGGTAATTTGTATGATGAGCTCAGCAGACGTGCAGTTCCACTGGGTGTTTACTACCCAGTGACTACCCATTGATGCTGCCGCTAGTCTGGAGGAGCTGAGTGGGAAGGTGGAGCTTTATGAAAGTAAGCGTTTAGTCACCCCTGAAAGGCCTCCAGCGGAGATCAAATAATTCCTCTAGCATGCATAAAAGAATCAACGCAACACTGAAATTATATTTTTGATGAGTAAAGAACATTGCTTCATGATAAGTTCAAAAAAATTGAACTAATAAATAATGCTGTTTCTTATCCCTTTTATTTTTTAACCACAAGCTTTAGCGTGTTGCGTTTGTGTCGAGCTGGAGACTAAAACGGTACATTCCTGTTTCCTTCTTCGACAGGTTGCATTAGACACGCTGATAAAAATGAAAAGTTTGGGCAGTCTGCTGAGCCAATCAGAAGGGGAGAGACGTGAGCGCTGTGTAGAGCTGTGATTTCACACAGGGTTTTATTTTTATGGAGATATTGTGCAGTGAGCTTCAAAACAGAGCAGCTGTTCAAATCAACTGTGTGTTAAATAAGTGAATCCAATCCCCTGCTTAATACTAACTCCAACAACAAACAGACTAGCTCTGTGTCTTTCCCCTGATGTAAACTGTAAATCAGATTAATTACTGTGAATGTATAATTCTGTCTATCCCTGGCGCTCATACACACAACATCTCAAACACACACACACACACACACTGTTGTACAGAATGAGGTGATTATGTGGCAATTACAACAGTCGCATTGACAAAATGGAAACTGATCCTTGGAGGGGGGAAAAAATGGAAGAAATGTCACTCCAAGTTCTCAGTCCATCCAGAGATTTCTGAGCTCTGAATCACAGCGTTCTCTTTTGATCATCACGGCTGCTGCCTCTCTCCGATACGCAGACGGATTATTCCCCCTAAATCTCCCAAATCCCTAATCCTATTTATCTCAACGCCACACAAAAAAGGTGCTCTCTGCCTACTGCTCAGCTTATGTGTACAGTATGGGTGTAAGTATGTCTAAATTCATTTCTATATCTGTGAGAGCCTCTTTACTCGTATATTTGAGCTGTGCTCACCTCCAACATGCTTCTGTTGGAGTTTAAGGTTTCAGTGTTAATGTACCATCCACGTAAAAACCGCTTCTGTAAAAAAATATCTATAAATAATGAGGCTGTGTATTTGTTGTCAAGTAGTTCAACTTTCTTGTGAGTCTGGACGTCGAACATCAGCTCCAAAGACAAGGCTGCATATTGCGTAGTGTTAATAGCACAGATTAAGCTTTAATGTGTGGATAATTAGTGGCATGTCTGCAACGTATCTATGACTGCATGTCTCTGAACAACTGACCAGGTTTGTCCATTCTCTAAAAGCAACGATCTATAAGAAGAAAAGCTGCAACGCACCTAAATCTAACTGAATTCACTCAAATCTGAGCAGAGGATAACAAGTGAGCAGCTGTTGGCAGAGTGAATAAAGTCAGGCGTTTAAAACCATTACACCCAGCTACGCTCCTTTCAAGCAGTTGCCTCCATCTTTTCCCTTTCTCTTTGCCTTCTCTGTCTCATTCAGGTTTTCCTCCTCCTCCTTCTCTTCCTTCCTCCAAAGCCTTTGTATGTAATCTTATTTCCTTTTTCTTTTAATCCCCGGTGGTCCCTTGCTTCCCACTCTCTCTCTTTCTCTCTCTCTCTCTCTCTCTCTCTCTCTCTCTCTCTCTCTCTCACACACACACACACTTTTCCCCGTGTTTTCCACAAGTCCCTCATTGTGTTTAGTGGTAAACCGATTTTCTCTCCTCTCAGAAATCTTCGCCTCCTTCCACTTCTCTATTTCCCCTGAGCCTATTACTTTTTTTCCCCACTTTTCTTCTAGTTTTTTTTTTTTTTTTGACACAATCTTGCTCGGGTTGCTCGCTGTGTGTGTGTTAGTGTGTGTGAGTAAGCAAGTGAGCGTGCTAATGAGCTTAGAGCTGTCTTCCTCCCAAGGTGCGGTATCATGCTGAGGTGATCAACACTGCTGGAGCTGCAGGTATCAACCACAAAACACCTGCCTGGTTGAGCACTGCTGCACACACATCTGCTCCCTGCATCCTCACCCTTTCACACACACACACGTCGGATTTCCGGAAGTAAATAAATCACTTCTTCTTCTTTTTTTTTCTGGAACATAAAGGATTTTTCATTTCTGTCTTACACACAGTTTACAAATGCATGCATCTAAAATATGGTGTGTATTTTATTAATGTTTTTTTTTTTTTTTTTGTCTGCAGACACGAATACAGCTCGCTGCTGCACGGGGCCGATAGCGCAACTCTTTCCTGTCAACACACGGGATAATCAGCTGCTGGGGATTGTGGGTAAGCTGTAATAATCCCTCGCATGGAATATGGAAAGCATCAGAGAGTTATTCAACAGGACAGAGATAAAGGTACGTGTGTGTGTGTGAGGCTTTTCCATCTTCAATATGCATCTTCACCTGAAACTGACTGTCAGCTGGGGTAATTGAAAAGAAAAAGAAAAAGAAAAAAAAAACAACTAAAATCGCTCACGTATGCATGTATGCCAGCAGCTATCAGCACAACTCTGTCCCCAGCTGCTGAAATGATGTTCCCTGCTGGAGGAGACACAGCGTCTTAATTAAGAGCTACATCCTGAACAAGTCTCGTTTAATCAAAAGAGCACCGTTGCAGCTCTTCTGCCTCCCAACCCCCCTCCCGTCTCCTGAGAGGCAAACTTCTGCTCAATACTTCAGCGGTTTTACAATCAAACTTCAGTGTGAGACAGTTCAAGATCAAGACAGTTCTTTCATTTGTCGAGAGGCTCGAAGAACAGCTATTTCTGTCAGTACGTCAATATTCATAAGGCTCTCGTTAAAATGGACTGGTGCTGGTTGGCGGGCAGCGCAAGTCGTTTATGTCTAATCTGTCTCTGACATGTTAAGAAAACATTTATTCCAAAGTTATCGCTTTTCGAAGGTTTTTCCATTATCATGGAGCCCAAACCATGGTGCGACCGTGGCTCTGTGGGTAGAGTAGTCGCTTGTGATTGGAAGGTTGGAGGTTCGTTTCCAGCTTCCTCCTTTCACATCAACATGCCCCTGGGCAAGGCACTTAACCCTTCACTGTCTACTGATCTGCGTATCAATGGGTGAATGTGACTCTAGTGCAAAACACTTTGCGTGGTCAAAATGACTGGAAATAGCGCTACATAAGTTCAATCCATTTACCATTTTACTCCACACTCACTACAAATAATTTGTATAACTAGTTACTTATATAGGTCAGCAAGTGAGTCCTAAATAACTATCATATTTAGATAGTTGGCTCAACATGAGGCAGTCTAAGCTTTGATTTTAAGAGCCAGCATCATAAACGGCTCTGATCTGGTAATGACCTGAAGAAAAAGACAAGACAGCAGGAGATGTATGATCATTTGTGTGTTAGTCTGCTTGGAAAATTGAAGTCTTGTAGAAAACAGAAATAAAGACACACAAGTCAAAGCACTGACTAAGCTTCCAGTTACTGAATGTGCTCAAAAAATTAATTGGATCTTCAGAGGTTCAACCCTGAAACTAGGTTCTTCTGCAGACAACCTGATGGTGAAAACCACCAGCGTCCCAGTCGGTCTAACAGCTGTTTTTAAAGCTGTTTCTTTGTGAGAACGATGGTTCGCAACACTGATTCCCTTCTCCACCAGTTTTAGTGGAATTGATCAGAAAATTGGCGAGGTCTTTTCAAACTCACGCAGCTCCCAGAGCACTTCCCCAGGGACTGAACGCTCATTGTGTATTGATCCACCCAATCAATAGTTATAAACAAGGTCTGCTGATCAGAGCCAATGGTTACTCTTGGCATGGAGAGCAGCATCACTTCCTGCTCTCCATGCCATCTCAGTTTTATGACTAACATTCATACTTGACAATAGACTGCAATGTCACGACACAAAGAAAAATGAAAGCTTCTCATCACTCTCCAGGTCGTACTAATCCTGAATATTTTCTTTAAAAAAGATTTTAGCTTTGAAACAGAGAATACTTTCCATAATTATGCTGCCAGTGAGCGCTAACAGGAAACACAGATCCTAAATAGTGCAGGTCCTCCCAAGAGTTTGGATTTTCAAGGATTTTAATCAGTTAAATATGCGCGTTGCTACGTGTCTAATCTGCTGGTTAATCTCACTAACACTTTTTTATGAGATTGCTAGCTGCTGCAAGGATTACCGCATCAGAGATCACATCCTGATTTCCATAATCCTCCTCTTCGGATAAAACTCTGTTTGTCCCCCAGCTCGTCCCTTTGTTAGACTGTGAAACATCACTTATTTATTTCAGCAAAATCTGCGTCTGTTTCATCTTAAGGTATTTTACTTTGGAATACCATATTTTTAGCTCTTAACGTTAAGTTTGAAACATAAAGAGCTGCAAATTCTAAGTTACAAAATAATATTTTCAGGTCGACAGCTTATCGTAATTACAATCATAATGGATATTAAAAACTGGATTGTAATTGCTTCCTGCGTTTTTAATCACTTTTCCTTTACACAGAAATACACCAAAAGAGGGCTATGAAAAGCTAAAAGTTTCTCTTTGTCTTTTAATGGCTAACATTTATAACAATATATATGCATATTTGTGAAAAAGTCAACTTAATTCTTCAGTGCAAGGTGAAATAATGCAGCTAGTAGAAGACAGGTTGACACAAATTTAATACATCAAAGTGAAAAGATGTGAAGAAGTTGGATCTTTCTTTGACTGAAGCACAGAATATTATTCAGACTGGCAAAAAAAACTTTAAGATACTAACTGAAACAAACTAAAGTGAATAAAACTAACAAAAAAAAAAATACTGAATTTTTAGAATTGTTCAAGTCAAGAGTCTTTAAATTACAGCATTGTATTTAGTGCTTATGGATAATTTTCATAACTTATTTTGCCCAGCAATGAAAACATGAACATTTTTAGAATTAATATATTTACATAGATATATAGAGAGGGTTCAATATTTTTATTGAACTGTTTTAAATGCAAATATCATTGAGATTAACGATGAATGGAGCCCATTCATCATTAGTAATAAGATTGCATTTGACGTTGGTTAAGATAATATTAAGCTAAATTCAGAGGCATTAAATGTTCCCTGTTGATGTGTAACAGTTTTTACGGTTAGCTGGGAGGTTTTTGCCTGTGTGTGTAAATGTGTGTGTTTGCCACACATTTAGCAGTGTGATTTTCTCCTTTATCTCCTGGAGTTTCCCTCCACTAGGCTCCATTTTCTGCTCCAAGGGTCCAGAGCATCTCCTCATGTGTAGAGAAGCTATGATAAAGTAAGCTAGGAGGCGGAGGATAAGGAGGGTCAGGAAACAGCAGAAAAACAGGTTGGGTGTTGGTGTGAGGGGGTAAGGTTGCTTAAGGAGGACGAAGAGTACAGATGGAAGGTGGGATGTGGTGGACGACAGCAGAAAAGCTTTTAGGAGAAGGAAGCTGGAGGAGATCAGCTGGGAGGGGTCAGACATTCAGTCATGATGCTGGTTGAAATAGAGGTCTAGCTGTTTTACAGTCTGGCAGCTCCATCTCCATCACTTTGTGGGTGAATGTGTAAGTTTACTTGAAAGGCTAGTGGTGTGTGTGTGTCTGTAAAACCCCCACTGGGCTTTTACTCTGTCAATGCTCAGCGATAATCAGCCTCTATCTCTCCTGATCCATCTTCTCCTCTATTCCTTCCCTGCCGTGCTCTCTCTCCCCCTTGCCCTCCATCCTCCATCCTTCACTCTCACTCTCACCCTTTCCTCCCACTTCGCACAGCCGCACACACAGCCACATGTAGCAGAGATTAATGTGTGCGTGTGTGCTTGTGTGTGAATCGATTCAGCCTCTGCCCTTTCTAAGCGTTCTACAAGCTCCATTGGCCTCTCACTCTCCACTGAGCAGCATCTGTTTCACACTCCATCTCTGCTGTATGTCATATTACTCCATCACACCGTCTCTCCGGCTTCATGTGTCACTCTGTCTCTCCTTGGCTGTCCTCTCGTCTTTGTCTGTTAGTGTTTCTCTGATTCTCTCATTTATTTATTTATTTTATTTTTTTTCTCAAAATCTGGTTTGTTTCCCCTGGCGGGTTGAATTGATTATTGTTTTCTTGGACTGAGTGAAAAACTATAAACTGTTTCTTTATCTTGATGAGATTTACAGCTTGTTTTGAAAGAAGTTTGCAACAACTTAAACACACAATATTTGTGAAGCGGTCTATTGGCCTCCTGGGATGGTATGTGATTTCTGTTTCATATTAAAACGGTAGCTGCTCTACGTCACCAGCTGTTGAATCTCTGTTAGTCGTGGGTAATTCTGTTTTTCTGTTTGTGGCTGGAAAATCTGATGTTTTTAAAAAGGCAGTACGTTTATTTTGCCCACAGCAGCTAGATTTTCTTTTGCATGACTTGTAGCCAAAAAAGTCTGGTTGAGCTTGTAATTGTGTGAAAGAAATCGAAATGACTTGTCTTTCCTTCATAGGTTTTAGGAAATTCTTCCTAAAACCAGATGTTTTAGAACTGCATTATCTGAGCTTGGGAAATAATATACATGTTAAATAAAAGTGACCCAAGAAGGAAGCCTTGAGGAGCTCCTCATATTTGTTGATTTTGATTAGTAGTAAATGGAACATTGATCAATATATTTGATAGTGTAGTTATGATTTTAATGATGTGAAGCACTTCGAACTGTCTTGTTCCTGAAATGTGTTTTAAAAATAAATCTGAACTTGAACTCACATGACAGTTGTTTGGCAAGATTTGGCCAAATGACCCAAAATAGTCCAGCATAATCTGAACCAATCCAGCACAGCGGTGTGGAAAACAGCTCTAACTTTCAGTAAAATCGACACAGAAGCTTTAAATTCATTATTGTTGGTTCATATGGAATTTAAAACCTTCATAAATCTGATTAGAAAAAACTGAGATTTTTTTTTTATTCTATCCAATTTGGTCATAAATAGGCCACAGTGTTTAGGTTCAATCGTAGCATTTACTATTTTATCAATGAGGCTTCAGACGAGGCTTCTTTAAAAGAGCTTTGAAAGACAGAACATTTTGAGCATATTTAGGATTGTGCTTTAATTTTAAAACCCAATGTAAGACTTGGCATATGTAAGACAGGTGTTCTGCAGTGCTTTTGTTTTATTCGCTGTGTTTTATTATCACAGCGCTATCAGGTAGCTCTGGCTCCGAATAAAGGCAGTTAGTGTGCATCTCTAATTTCCCTGGGAGAGACCTCAACACGGGCCGTGATTCACAGCTCGGAGAGGAGATAATTACTGTTTCCTCCTCACCTCGCCTCTTCCCACCTCGCTCCATCCCCGCCTCGACTTTTTCCTCAGTCCACCCCCCCCCCCGCTGCTCTTCTTATACAGCTGAGTGATTACCCCTCATTAAAAATCAGAATAAAACATTGTTAGCGCAGATCGTTAGGGCGCTAACTCCCTTCTCTCCCTCACCCACCACTCCATCGTTAGCACTCAGCTCCGGCACTAAACGAGCGGCCTTTGAGGAATGTTATTCTAATTCCAATTAGCTCTTCAGGCTTGGAAGGAAGCCAAGTCCCTGAGAAAAACACTAAAAGTGGCGAGCACGCTTACACCCACTGGAAGCAAACAAAGACGCACACACACACATGCACGCACGCATACACCGAGATGATGTGCACACTCATTTTTGAAGAGACCAAACACACACACTCAAAGCGACACACACTGAATTTTCTGAGAACAGCAGCGACTAATGGCTTTGGCAGCGCTGCACAGGGACCTGAAGAGCAATTAGGCTCCAAACTACACATTGTAAATCCCGTCTGATTACTTTGCGTGTGTGTGTGTGTGTGTGCGTGTGCGCGCGCGGGGGCGTGCACGTGTGTGTGTTTGAGAGAGTGAGTGTTTGTGTTAAGCGCTGTTTATCTGCCACCAATTACCTCGCCCTGCCACAAGAGATGCACAGTGGATAAATGCAATCCATAAACATACACCACCACTCACACTGAGTGCATACACTCAGGTAGAGGCACACACAAGACACCCCCGCACACAGGCTTACACAACTGCAAGCACACACTCGCAGAGGAGCTGTCTTATCAGTTTATGTTGGTGTGACTGGAGGATTTAGTCACATGACCTGCAAGACAGGAGCAGCCAGGCGCCAAAACTAATTTCCACCTTCAAAGACTCCCTTATCTCCTCAGACGCCATGCGTATCTCAGTGTGCATGTGTTTGCCTGCTGCTATGTGTGTGCTTGATGATCTGATGTCCTCTGACAGAAAGACTTGCAGCAAATCATGTATCACTGTCTCATCTGCATCAAAACGACACACAGACACAGACAGATAGATGGGAAGATCAAGAGAAAGGACCTCCACCCAGCAGTTGAAGGGGAGACGGCAACAGTTAGGGGATTGCAGATAGTGAAAGTGAAAGATGTAAGCCTTAGATTGGGATGGAGGGAGAGATGACAGTTAAGAAAAAAAAAGATGAATGGAAGAAGAGCTGCATCTGATTTGGCTCCTATAAAGTCAGGAGATATAGCAGCGATAAAAGCAACTTGCCTCTCACGGGCATGTCTGCTTACCCAACCTTATCCAAAGCAGAAAGCAAGCAGCAGCTGATAAGGGAGAAAACACACCTGTATGTGCGAGGATTTCAAACGACAGGGGTGCGTTGTATATTTCATGGCGCTCGTTTGAAGTCGGACCTACATTTTCCAACAGCTCTTCAAAAGGTCA
The DNA here is from genome assembly GCF_003331165.1 of Xiphophorus hellerii. Taxonomy (NCBI): domain Eukaryota; kingdom Metazoa; phylum Chordata; class Actinopteri; order Cyprinodontiformes; family Poeciliidae; genus Xiphophorus; species Xiphophorus hellerii. The sequence goes on from NC_045683.1 coordinate 14,495,212, forward strand.
GACTGGAAAACTCTGCGTTTCATCACCCGTCCGCCCCACCTTCCCCTCGCTGCTCCCCCTGATGTTTCGCTCACGTTGCGTTCTCTCCTGTCGGGCCCCTTCTCTTGTCAACTGAGATTTCTCTCAAATCAAGTCGCAATCAGACTGAAGTCAAATCACTGGTAATGCTCGGTGACTGGGGGGGGGGGCTCTGATGCTCAAAAGAGACGCAGCGGGAGCAGATACGGGGAGACAAGTGGGAGAGTGTGTGACCTACAAGATAAACCACAAAGCAAGGCAGAGATCAGAGAGGAATGAGTCTGTATGACGGTGTTATTGAATGGAGTGAATAAAGGTTTTTTTTTATGTTGGTCAGATCAAACAGTTTACTGTGTATTGTGTTGAAATCCTTTCGTTTTGGGGAAAACTTTTGCACCTTGGGTTATTTCCACTGAAATTGTCCAGCAGGAGTCATTTATGTAAAAATAATTAAAACATAAAATAGAGCTAATGACCTAATTATCCAGTGATACCCTATCTGCTATTAGCAATAATTGCCATGCTAATGATACACACAAAGTCAGACAGGAGGTGAATGTGCATTAATATGCGCAGGATATCCTTTATACAGTATGTCAGAATGTGACCTATTTCCTTGTGTGTGCGTGTGTGAGTTTGTGTGGGCATGGGTGTGTGTGTGTGTGTGCTCGATTTGTTGTCCACATCATAACCATTAACATCCTCCAAACCTGGAGCTGTTCCAACCAATCAGATTTTAGTGTGCTGTCAGCAGGTGTCGTCAGCTCGCTGTGAGATTTATCAAAGTGATGGGGCGCACCGCACAGTACGACAGCAGCATTTATCTCTTTTTCCTGCTCTACCTCTCTCTCAGTTTCTCTCTCTCCCTCTCTGTGCACCACAGACACACACAAACCAGAGCATTACTATATTTACTGCAGCTGCAAAAGATGTTCTTGCTGAAGAGTAGTGGTCATTTATGAACTACAGTTTCAATCTAAAACAATTACAGATCACTGTGGACATTTAGGGTTGAACCCTTCCAAATTTTTTCCATTTTTGCATTTTCTTTGCCTCACTTAAATGTTTTCGATTATAAAATGATGTCAAAGACAAGCTAAATATGATGACATGAGATATTTAAAATGGTAATTGTACGTTCTGTACTAAAGGAAAAGTTGGCCCTCTTTTAAAAGGTAGCTGCTCAGCAAACCTAATAGCTCTTTGTTCCACCTTTCCTGCTTTAACCCCCATAAACTATGCTGATCTGTCTGTATGTTTAATGTGTTTGTTTGTTAGTTCTTAGAATGTCCTGTAGAGGGCACTAGACCCACATTTCTCCTGTGTCGGTACGAGAAAAAGAGTAAAGAAGAGGGAAGAAGAAATGCAGACTAAGCACATTTCAGCAGAAGTAGAGAAGTTACTACGCATGAGTGCTGCTGTGATATGAGAGAAATCTGTTTATTCTGAACTGGATAATGTACATTCTGTTCTGAGAGTTCTCTGGTGAGTCTGTTGTTTTATTTTCAGCTGCTTACTTACGCGGAATGGCTACCTAGCTGGAGCTAACGTTGCTCAGTGTTTTTCGAACTGGAAAAAAAACCAACCGGAGTATAAAGTGTCGCTCTGTAAGCAGCATAGCTCTGTGAAATGAGACTGTTTATTAAGTAAGTTCTTTATTACTGAGCGTTTTTGGTTTATTTTAAACGCTAATTTGATTTTCACTGAGAAGTAGTTGAAAGATTTCTATGATTTCCGTATACCTGCCTGATCGGTTAACGCTCTGCATGCAGGTTTTTTTTTTTTTTTTGGACGACCGATACCTGAACGAGCCAGTGGTTCCAGTAGCAGGCGGGTTCCGCCGCCGTCTTTGTGACTCGGACTGAAGCCTGGAAAGACGGAGGGCCTGGTGCTGCTGGATGATTTGCGTGGACAACAGATAAGCTTATTGAACAAAAAGGGGGCCCCCAAATCTTTTTTTTATTCCACAAACTATTTGTTCATGAACATTTTCATAACGGACAACTTATGTGCACATTGACTGAACTGACTGACTGAACTGTTATATTGAAGGACTAACTGGAATATGTAATTTCTTTTATTGAAATAAGCTTTAAAGCTACTGTTTTAAAAAAAAAACTACCCTCAATTTTCTATATATTAATTTGATATTTTTATGTAAGGGTGGACAATTTAAGTTTTATACCTTAATTTTATTAAGGTAATTAGTGTTACCTGGATTATTTTTTTTTTGTGGGGAAAGTTGAGTTGTTAAAACTTGTATGCTTATCATCCTCCTGTGTGACCCTAGAACAAAAGTAACTTTCCTACTGAATTTATTGCTAATTAAATTAAGTAGTGGTTACACTGCCATCAAATGTTCATGTTAACCTGCAATGGGCCTTTTCCCTTCATTTAAGTCCAGACTTTTACTAGGCCACTGCTCCATTCAGAGCTGACTTTGGATCATCATCCTACTGAATAAATGGATTTAAGCCTAGGGTCAAAAACTGACATTCTCCTTTAGGATTTTCTACTTCTATTAATTACGATGAGGTCAGAAGGTTCTGTTAGGTGATTTCTTGATTCCACCAGTTTGGCAATAATCAGGCTGAATGAAATTGAATTAAACTTCTCTTGAAATGTGTTAGGTTCAGTGGGTATATTGTCTTTTCATCTAGAGATGGTTTGGTTAGGATAACCTTGTTCCTTCATGAGTAAAATTGTCATTTGAAACAAAATTTTGTATTTACTCAGGGAAAAATGTTTTATCTTCACCTGCTGGTGAAACGTCAAGGAGCATTTCTTACATTTGAATTTAGAAAAATATGATGTTTGAAGGTAATATCTTCAAAGGATGAAAACATTTGTGGATCCTTTGACTACAAAAATTAAATCACTTTTTCTTACTGTGTTGTTGCAGTGTAAACTGCTTGTCAGTCTTCTTCGTCATAGGGATGTTTAATTTTTTTCATGGACTGTCAGGAATGACATGGAGTTATTTCGTACAGTTTCTAAATACATATGTATTGTGGTAAACTGATAAGAAATGTAGCAAATATATTTGATTATTTCATATTTAGGGCGTTCTAACCGTAAAGTAAAAAGTTAAAATTTCACAGTTTTCATTTAGATAAAATTCCCAAAGTTTTAATGTTATAGAACAGGGGTTTTCAAAGTATGAAAGGGTGAGCCCCCCTCCAAGGAGCACAATGCCTGCTGCCCCCCCCCCCCCCCCCCAACAATCAACCCACACACAAACAAATGCCACTACAAAACACCTTCTAATTGCTTTTATTTTAGAACCATCTCATCTTTTAAAATGACACTTTATCTGAACTGAAATTTAACACATGAACATTTTAAAACATTTCCTCCCATTTTAATTATTTTATCAGGGCCTTTGTATGGCAAATACGCCCTTTTTTCATTTTTCTAATGATAAGAACAACCCCAAACTCATTTTTTTTTTCATTTGTTTTTTTTCTGTGTGCACAGCTCCTTCAGCTTCCTCTCAAAAAACTCCCGCGGCTTGGTCACTAAACTCGGGTGCTTTGTTTCAATGTGACGCCGGAGCTTACAGGGTCTCATGCTATCATTAGCCAGAACCTCCTTGCAGATTACACATTGCGGCCTTGGAGCATCATCGGGAGCAGTCCAGGAAAATCCAAACTTTAAGTAGTCGTGGTCATACTTCCTCTTTTTTCTACTTACGCCAGAGCTTGTCTCCCCTGCCTTTTTCTTTACTAAAAATTTGTCCATTCCTTCTCTCACATCAGTAGACAGCAAGCAGATAGCTTCTTTTCCGGTTTATTTTTTCCCTCGCACCGCGCCTTCCCCTAAAGTGCTCTGGCACCCCCTAGGGGAGGCGCGCCTCACACTTTGAAAACCGCCGTTATAGAACAAACAAACTTGATGGCATAGATGCTTTCCCCTCATTTCTTATTTAATATTTAACTCCTAACCATATAGCTGTAGTCTCATGTAAATGCCTTTTTCATGCTGATTGCTCACAAATTGCTCTCACACTGCAGGTTGTTCCCCTCAGGTCAGTAATATTGATGGACCGAGACACTGAATCCATTCTGCTCGTCACCTTTGACCTATAACTCTGCCACGACCCCATCATGATGATGTACAGCAAGCTCATCGTCTCCATAGTAACATGAACTAGTTGCATCAAACAACGCCACAGGGGAGAGAGAGTGCATGTATGAATGCGAGTATGTTCTGTGTGTGTGTGTGTGATTGTGGCAGAGCTCATTTAGGGACGAGAACACACACACGGACACACACACATTCAGCCACAGACACACAGATATCCACTCGGTATGGCTCTCCATCTGTCTATGTAAATCAATTCTGACCTTTGTTGAACTCTGGCTGTGCAGTTTGAGAATTAATCACTTGATAAGTGCATTTTGTGACGTGTGTGTGTGAGTGTGTGTGGTTTGGCAGACAAGTGCTTTATTCTCTGTGTAACAGCATGCAAGCGTTTCAACAGTAATATCCTTTTAAGTGAAACAGAGTAGAGCAAACTGCCAGAGCTACAGATATATAAATAGTACAAAAGACGCATAGCGGGACTTTTTTAAACTTTCTGACTGACGGTGAGAAATAAATCCGGCTAAACTTTTCCTGTCTAGAGTCAGTTAGGATTACCAACATTACATATATTTCATAAATTAAATTGTTGTGTTCCAAATTTTTTACTCTGCTGGAAAACTTACTTTTGTGGGGATGTAAACTTAATACATTTTGTTGAATGAGTGTAAATTGAGAGATGCAAATGGATATTGATGTTTGAGTGAGAATTGAATATTTAATGAGATGCCCTGGTGTCATTACATGGCTGATTACAGCTAAGTCCCAAATTCTTTATACCTTTATGTTCATCCAACCAAAAAAATTATGTAAATTTTGTTATCCTTCTCAATTCCTAACAAACCTTTTTAGGAATCACAGGAAAAGGAACATGTTTTGCCGACAAGTTTTCTGGATGTTTCCTCAGGTATTTTGATGATTTATCCTTGGTAATAAGCTCCAAGTGTTTGAGGTCGAAAGCCCTCTGTGCCATCACCCTAATCTCCTGCTTCCTCCACGCATTCTCCATCAGCTTTAAGTATGGACTCTGGCTGGGCCAAAACAGCAAAATTACCTTGACTCGGGTAAGTCTAATGGCAACCAAATTATTTTTGGTAAGTTTCCGTCTTTGCTTAGCTTTGAGCATATTAGGAAAAGCTGCACTTCACCGTAAACAAAATCCTTGTGTTGCTCTGCTCCAAGAAAATGTATTTGATTAGTTTGCAGCTCACAGTGGAGATCAAAGATTTACATGATGGATTTCTATCTGTTTGAGCAACATGTCAATATTGATTGTTCTTGTCTGAGATTACCTCTGTCAATATTCTGCAACGTTAAAACAAATCTCAATATTGTGTGGATCAATATGTCAGCGGGTTCAGAAAAACACACACAAAGACAACGAAATTAAACTGCCAATGGATTTGATCACCTAATAGAAACATCGACTGTCAGGTCTTTTATGCTGTAATACAAAAATAATCCAGTTTTACCAGTTTTAAGGCCTCATGAAACTCCAGTAAATTTGGCTGTTTTGATTGTTGACATAAAGAGTGAATTGTGTTCGGACTCCGGTGAGGATCTTTGTGGACAAAGAGTCCGAATTTTGGCAGGAAAGGCATTTAAAAGCACTGCATGCTGTATCAGCTTGACTCATACTACCCCACATATAAATTGAGAATTATGAACTAACCTAATGAAGCTAATCTGCCAGATTAACACATTATGAAACGGTCACTAATCCACGCTCGTCCTTCTGGAGAGCTGATTGAGCGGTCACAGAGATAAGCACAGACCAGGAGATTCCCTCTCATTGGACCTGAGCCCACGTTACACAAACACCAGTTTCCCAGTAAACTTGAACTGATTCTAAGAGACATCTTTAGGGACAAGCTGAGCTGTCTTCAGGACACTTTTAATTAGAACAATTACATATATCATCTTGTGTATTTCTGAATGAACTCGGACTCCTCTGTCACCCTGAACACAAAGTCTTCCTTTCAGGAAATGTATTAGACCTACTCCAGCTTTTTGTCAGGTTTTTGTGGGGGGAAAGGGTAACTTTTCAAGACAAAACAGAATAAAAAATTTTATACTGTGGGATGGACACCGCTTTGAAAAGGTATTCACATTTATTTCTCATGCTGCATTTTATTATGTAACAGATGACAACATGATGAAGTGCTCAATTGTCAGGTGGAAGGAAAAAGACACACAACTTTAAATTATTTTATTTGGTAAAAAAGAAATATTTGTACATCATACTGTGGGAATACATTTCTTTAGCAGGGACATGGAAGGTGGTCAGATTTGATGGGAAGATGTTTGAAATTTTAAACAATCTTCAGAGAAGTCTCAACAGGCCACAAACATACAGCGAGAGCAACGATGGAACGGTTCAGATCAAGCTTAATATGCATTAAAATGACCTAGTCAAAGTCCAGATCTAAACTCAATTGCCACCTTTTTTCCAGACTTGAAAACTGCTGCTGTGATCCATCCAATGTGCAAAACCACTCATCTCCAGATGTTCAAAGCATTTAGAGGCATATACCAAAAGACCTGCATTTGTAATTGCAGCAAACAAATGGATGCCACGCTTTTTATTTATAAAACATTTTAAAATCATGCACTATTTTTTACTTTTATTATAGAATTATGCTCCTCACTGTTGGTCCAGCACATAAAATCCTAATATAATCCTTTAAAGATTGTAACAAAGTGTGAAAACAGTTAAGGGACTGTAGTAGTTTCAAGTGTGGCTCACAAAACAAGACAGAAAATTGTCCATGCACAATGCTACTAAATACTGTACTGTAGCAGACTGCTGCCCTCTTGCCTGCAGAAGTGGCATAGCACAGTAGGAGGTTAAATGCCAACTGGATTTACACGGTCTCACTAAGACTTTTCACTAAGAAACAGCTTGTTTCTAATCATATATTAAAGGTTAATAAGAAAATGTATCAAGTGTCCATTAATATTCAATTCTTTTATTTATTGATACAGATTTATAATGAATTGTTGCTCCTGTCGGAGTTGTAAAAATAACACACATTACCACTACTGCACCATCAACCACACTGGCGGATATATTTAGAGATTTTAATAAAAGATGACAGTTTGACCAGCATCTCTATTGTGAAGCAGACAGCAGCATGTGCCTATGTGTGTCATGAAAGTGGCGCGTGTCTGACATGGGCGTCGATTTCGACGGACAGTATGCTGTCCCAGATGTCATCAGAACTGGACCTGTTGTCTGACCCTTAACCTTTCCAGATGGTGACAACACTTCTCCCCTCGTGCACTTGGAGAGCGCCTGCCCTCTCTTATGTCTATGTTAAAACCTTCTGTCTGTTTTCTGATGCGGTCCAAACTTGGGAGGAAAAATATTTGAATTAATTAAATCTCTCTTCACACTCTAATGTAAAAAAAGAGAAATTGTGCAATATTTTTTCCAATTAGGTCCTAAAACATCATAAATATCACTTTATACCTTAAAGGACCAGATTTTCTTAAAATTTTTTGTATGGCTTTGATTAATACTTGTGTTTTTTTCCACTCAATTTTCAATCTGTATATTGACCATTTTCACAGAAATACTTGCTACTTACTACTTTATGAATCCACCTAACTTTGACATGAAACTTTCAGAAGTTAAAAAGGCACCAAAGCTCAACATTAACTAATCAGGATTATGTCAATTGATACATCAGTTGATCCAGACTTCATAGTCCTGTGTTACTGCAGGTCATATTTTAGCAGGTTCAACTGTAAAACTACTCTAAGCTGATAAAATGTTGTTATACACCTTGACATTAAGATAATTAATAATTTTAACCTCTAACTGAATGTGATCACTGGACATTAGCACATGTTCTGTACTGATAGAGATAACACAAAAAAGTGAAACAACATTGATGGAGAAGCAAATCATGTTCTGAGATATTTCAGAAGGCTGGTGGACTTTTGTGCTACAAAAGTTCATTTTAATTAACTAAGTTTAATTAAGTTTTTAAAAGTTTCAAGATTTCTTGTTCTAAAAAATATTTGTATGGCTTCTCTTCCAAAGATAAACAGTTTATTAGATAAAAATTTGTATTTTAGCACAAAGGGTTTTTTTTCCACCAAAGCAACTATTTACTAACGTGACGATGAATGACAAAAGGTTAGTAGATGCAATTATGAGGATGATGTATTTCTTGTGCATGATGTCAGATATTGATAACCAGAGGTTTTCTGAAAACCAGACTTCTATGATGGAAAAGTGCAATCCCTGATGGTTTAAATCTAGTCCATAGAACTGTACGTGATTAAATGCACATAAATAAAGTAAATAAAAGTAAAGCCAGTTGTCTTCCAAACATTTTGATTCTTTATTTTGTACCTCATACATTTGTCTAGAATAAATAAAACAAAATACACACAGGATTCCCCAGGAGGATTCACTGATTTGAGAGCAGATGCACATCAGGAAAGAGAACCTGCTCTCCTCTTCACTAATATATTCATTACTGTCATTAACCTTTTTGGCTGCACAGTCCCCCTTATCTAATTATCCCCTTATTACTGCTGAACACACACACACACGTGCACGCACCCCCCCCCACGAACACAGAAAAGTCATTATCTGCTGCTTACTCCACAGACACACGCACACACCCGCCCCCATCTCCACTTCTGTTATCCCACATGTTGTTTGACAAATGAGTGGTCTCGCCTCATCAAGCACCTGACAATGTAAACAGATGGGAGGTGTAGACAGGGGTCTGTGCCAACTCGAACACACAAAGTGCAGAATCCCCAACATATGTTGTAGTTTTTCAAACAACTGTGCTTAGAGCGACCTCCAGATGCACTGCTTACAGGAGGGTGTCTCAAAAGTGTCTCCCCAGAAGAAAGTCTCTGATTTAATGTCTCCTTCTGTCAGAAAATAAAAACACTTCCAACAGCTTAAATAAATTACATGTAAATACTTATAAATCACTGCTGTCTTTACGGCAAGTTTTAAAATAAATTCTTTACCGTCTGAAAGTTTATTTCACCAACATATTCAGTAGGCAATATTCCATGTTCACACAGAGGACAAATAATGATTCAAATTCAATTCATTTCAAATAAAATAAGAGGTTCTTCAAGGAGTTGATGATGGCTGTGAGGAAGAAAGGTCTCCTGATGTGGTCAGTATTACAGCGGTTCTCAAGAGGCCTCTGACTGAAGACGCTCTGTTGTGTGGGACAGGCTGATGAGAAGGAAGCGCAGGGTTGTCCATAATGCTCTTTGTTTTCTGAAAAATCCCTCTTTGTACAATATTCTCCAGAGGTCCCAGAGTAATCCCCAGAACAGAATCAACCTTCTTTATCGGCTTGCTTGGTTTTTTAAGCCCCTAGTTCTGATGCTGCTACCCCCAAACAAATCGGCAAAACAGATTACACTCTCCATGTCTTGGTGTAAAAACTGAAGGATCTTCACTTTCTCAGTAAGTATGCTGCTTTTTCCCATTTTGTAAACAGCCTCACTATTGAGTCTCCAGTCCAGTTTGTTGTCAACTGTAAAAGTTATTGTTTGCCTATTTCCACATCCTGTCAAAGGAGAAAGGGAGTAGATTTTGCTCTATATGTAAATCTATTGTTTTTCTGAACAAAATATATAATGGAGCGAACCAAAACTATTCATGGGGGTTAAAGACCACAGCAACTCATGAATAGCTAAAATGTGCAAATACATGAGACCCCATTGAAAACGCTTCTCTAACTGCCTGTTTATACCTTAATAAACGCAGTGAGAACCGTCTTGGCTGTACCGCATAAGCTAACATCTACAGTCTTCCTTACTTAAGTTCTTAGAGGTACAGCCAATCAGTGCCAAGGAAAATGAATGACACTTCAGGATTGGCTGATTTGCAAACCCTAACATTGTGTCAAGTAGCATTGCTCCCAGGAGTTTCAGCTTTCCAGCTGCACTTTTTTGTTGTTGAATAATTTAAATAAGCTCTATTTGAAGTTAAGTTCCATTGTAAAATCCATGAATAGGTGAATTTGGAAATACTGAACAGTAAAAAGGTGCGTATCCATTGTATGTATATTTTTATTTTGAATCGTTTGAGTGTTTTTGTGTTTCCGTTTGTAACAGATCTGTTCTGTTACTGTGATTGCTCGGTTTTCTGTACCTTCAGCCATTTTTCTAATTAGATTCTTTCAATTGTCTCAGTCTTCTGGTTTCAACTTAGTTAATTATCACACATACTTTGTCATATATATAGTCACTCTGGCCTATTCATTCTTTTTTTTTATCTTGCTCCTGCTTTTATGTTTTGCTGTCTCCAGTTTTTAGTTGTCAGCAATAATTTTTCAATTTTCTTCACATATTTGGGTTTTGTAAGCTGGGCTTGAATTCCTTTTTTCCAACACTCTTTCAGCCTTATTTCTCTTTGCTGGTCACTATTTAGACCCTCCAGTCCAGACAACACTGACAGTTTAGTGTTTCTGTTTAATTTATAATTTAAACGTTAACTAAATGTAAAATTGGAACAGCTTTCAAAAAAATGTCCCCCCATCTTGACACTTTTGTTGCCCTTCTGGCATAAAAAACAGAAAGCATTCAATAATTCCTTTATTGAATTAAAATTGTGCATTGCTTCTTAAAAATAATAGTCTATACACTGTTCTACTCTCTTATTTATTTATTATTTAGAGAACATATTGAACTTAATAGCATTTGTAGAGCTGAAATAAACAAGTAGAAACTTTATTACAACAAAAATGTAACACTGCTTGGTATTATTTAGAAGTGGGTCAGGACATTGCACCTGAAACCATCATGGACATTTAGTGCTTAAATCTGCCTCAATTCTCAGTCTCTGTTTTCGTCATCAATACTCTTTGTATCTTTTCCCACCAGTAAAAATGCGACTCATAAACCGATTGCACCCCTTACATTATTTTCACATCATTTCATCATATTCACTTCCTCTTTCTTTACTTTCCAACTCCTCTTCATTTTCCCAGTTTTAGTATCATGATTTAGTTTTTCTCTCAGAAAAATGTTTGAATGGCAAACAATTCATAAATACATCCTGTAAAGTATGCATAACAGCACAAAAAACAATGAAATTGTCTTTCACAGAGAAAAAGTCGGCAATAACTCAAACTTCTTGATGTGCAGCGGCTGAATCTCATCTCTCTTCTTTTTGCCACTTTCTTTATAAATAAAACAGTTTTGGTTGTTGATTTTTTCCAACAATTATTTCTGTGTTGCTGTTTTGTTAGATTTCTGCTCCTTGTATTCTTCACATTAAAGCAGATGAGGAGGTTTAGATCTGGTGAATTTGATCAGGTGCAGCAGGAGAACTTCGGTTTATTCTTGGGAGCATTTAAACTGGTCAGCGACTGATGGTGTTTCTCCTCAAAGGTGGCCTGCTTTATTACCAACCTGCCAGAGGCAAAAAATAAATAAAAAAATTATAAGTTTCCACATGTAAAAGAGCATCTAGTGACATTGATCAGTCATTCAATTAACAGCAATCTGTTGCATTCTAAGTTTTAAGCCTTCAAAACAAATACAATGTAGGGAGGACATAAATAATTTAAACTAAACCTGGATAAGAAACTGACAGCGCCTCACCTGGCCAGGTGCAGCACAGCCTCCAGGATGTTGGAGCCGTCTTTGGCACTGGTTTCACAGAACAGAGTGCTGTAGGTCTGGTGGTTGGAGGCAGAAATACAATATTATGATTTATTAACAGTAAATAGAAAGAGGATTTGAATATAGATCAAAAAAGATTTTATTAATTGGATAACTCATCACCACCCCATAAAGCATTATTCCTGAAATGTTTATCTTTACCTAAGAGAAAAAAACCTAACCGAAAGGTTTCTGCAGCAACTTTCTGCATATTTCCACTGGTATTTTGATGATTTGTCTCAGGTAAAAGGCTCCAAGTGTTTGAGGTTGGAAGACCCCTTTGCCATCACCCTAATCTTTAGCTTCCTCCACAGATTCTCTAAAAAGTTTAAGTAAGGATTCTGGCTGAACCTTTCCAAAATGTTAAGATTAAATAGTTTTGGGCTTAACTGTAATAAATGCACGTTGTGATAAATACAAATGTATCAACCGCCAAATAAATGAATGGATTCAATGGATTACAAGTTAAGTGTAGTAAAATAATTTTGTTTGTATCTACCATTGCAAGCTTTTGTCCATAGCTGGTAGGAACAGATTTATCTCCATCTTGCCGAAGATCGCACTTGTTACCCACAAGCATGATGGGAATATCATCATGCGCCATATCCTGGAAAAGAAATAACAAATAGAGCTCTAATGATGTCATGGTGCAGATCAGGAAAATTTAGAAAAGGTGTAGGCTTGTTAAGATTTCAACACAGTGCAGCACTGAATGGACATATTTCTATTTTCTTTTCACCGACATCACACCACTATCAAAGACCAGCATGCAAAACTCAAAGTTCACAGGACAGCAAAACACACCAAATACATGCCGTCCATCAAAAACTTACATATCGGCTGCAAATAGGAAGAGAGAAACGTGTAGGACCACTTAGTTTTACATTTAAATGAATTTATTGCACACGAAGGATTAAACAAGTTTTATGAGTTGGCTCAAAGTGAAAATGTCTAGAAACAGCAGGGAAGCAAACCAGTGTGTTACCTCAATCATGTCCACCCAATCTCTAACATTCAGGAAGGTTTTCTCACAGTTGACATCGTACAACAGTAACACACCATCTGCACGCCTGAAGTAGGACTTGGCAATACTGCGAAACCTGTGAGGACAACAGAAGAAGAGATGAGGTTCACAAAACCATAAGAAAACAAAACTTTTTCACTAACATTATTACACTTTTATGGAGTAGAACAATTCCTTTTATTGTGCATGTACCCAATATAACTTTTCTTTTTCCTCACTCACCTCTCCTGCCCTGCAGTGTCCCATAATTGTAATAAAACTGGCTCTCCATCCACAATGAGTGTTTTCATCTGAAAGTCCACGCCTGAGACCACAGAAAACAAAAACTAACTTAAAATCAAGATGTCCTGGTTCTAATACAATATTTATCAGCAGCTAGAGCAGGTTTTAGTTTCTCCAGCTCACCCAGAGTAGTGCTGGAGTTCAGTTTAAATTCGTTCTTGCAGAGGCGAAGCAGGAAGCTAGATTTTCCCACAGCCACGTCTCCTGCTAAGACGATCCTGTAGGCCTTCTCTGACGTCATGTAGCCGAGGTCAGCGTTTTCTTTGTCGTCATTCTGCAGAGGAGAAAGAGGAGCAGAGTAACCATTAGAGGTTACTCTGGTCATCCATCCAACTACCCACTGTCCTTTACTCCTCTACTGATAGGGAAACATGTGCAGGAGAGAAACCCAGACATCCGACTCATCAATGACACGCCCCACTTTCTTTTAAGGACTTTCTGGCTCTAGATTTCTTTCTTTGATATTTAGTGGACAGGAAAGCAGGTGAGATGGGGAAGACGTTCGGCTAAGGTCAACAGGCCAGGACTCGAACTTGTGACAGCCGTGTACATGGGTCACCGATGCGCCTTCCCTGCTCTTTCTGAGGGATTTCAAGGCTTTCCCATGAAAGAAAGGGACGTTTGTGTTGTCCCTCCAGCAGGTTCTATATATGCCTATATATCTTGACGTTCCAGTGGGATGTCAAGAACGACATCCTGTTCAGATGCTCAATGCCTGTGAGATGAGCAGCAGCTCTGAGCCTGACAAAGCTCCCATCTCATCTCTAAGGTCGATTCCAACCACTTTAAATAGGAAGCTTGTTCGACATGCTGGTGTTTGGGATCTCACTCTTTTACCCATAATCCACATCTCATGCCTGGTGAGGGTCAGAAAACAGATGGAAAAGCAAATCTAGAAGTTTGACTCTCCGTTTTCTTCATCACAACAGACCAGAGCAATGCCTGCATTTCTGCAGAAGAGGCCCTGATCCATCTTGCCATTACAAGACTCTGAAACTCTGCCTCGTAAGGTGTGATTGATCCCTGACCTCAAAGCAGCTTTCCACCTTTTAAAAGTTGGCCATCATTTTCTCAGACTGAGAGGAGCTGGCTGAGTGTTTTTATGTATCGTAGATTAATTGGATTATTCTTGAACTCAGTGTTGCTGTTTTGAGTATGTCTTTTTGTTACCATTTTAAAAGACTTTAATAATACAAAAAGAGGGCATTAAATCATATTTTGTTTTCAACAGTGTAAAAAAAGACATGAAATGATTGTCTTTGTTTTTAGAAAATGAAACCCTTTGTCATTCTAATTTGACACAGGATCTAATCTGATGACTTATTTATAAAATGTTGTTAAATATTCTCAATAGTGTTTAACATACTTACTGATCAGCAACCATTCAGACTGTATGCAACATGTGGTTTGAGTAACACAAAACTACATAAAAAAGACAATTCAGCTAAGCACCTATATCCCATATAATGCAATTTGGCAGATAAAAATCATAATTCCAACAATTCAACAATGATCAATAAGCTAGAAAAATGCATCTTTTAGACCCTAAGGGATATTATTTTCTGATTTTTAAGGAACAGTACAACTTTCAATGTTTATATCTGTGGCAAAAACTCTAAAAAGCACTTTAATCTGAAACTTACAAATGTTTACAAAATTATAATGCATTATAAAGTATTGCTACATTTCTCATATGCTCCATGGATAGGTTACTTGAAATAGTAGTTTCTAGCTTTTGTGTCACTCCCTCACCTGAAAGCTGATGGCGCTGATAGTTTTCTTTGTTGTCGGGGCGGGAGGCGTAGTGGAACCAAGCGAGTCAGTGGGCTTCCAATCCAAAACTGAGCTGCAGTCCGACCCGATCGCTGACTCTCCGTCCTGAGTCTCTGCTGGCTGTGACAGAAACACACACACCGAGCAATTTAACAGCAAAATTTAAATCTGGAGACGTTGAATAAAAGTCTGGCATTTAATTCAGGTTTTTGGAAATATCAAAAAGTAGAGTGTACTTTCTTGAACATATATTCCTGTAGTTCTTGACTTTAATGGTAAGAAGTTTGTACAGAACCATATATAAGCGTTAACCTCTATTATCTGACCTCTGTGTCAGAGTTTTCACCCAGTATGCTGTCCTTCTTCTCTTCCTCTTCACCGTCTTGACCCTGGACCTCTGGCTCCCAATCGTAGCCGCCATGCGAGCCTCTAAGTGTGGACATGCCGCTGTCCACGTAGATCTCAGGCAGGCTGTCCTCCTCGCACTCGCTGCTGTGTCTACGCCTCAGCCCAGGGTCACAGATGGCCAGGGCCAGAGTATCGCAGCTGGGCCGACGTGGGTACAGAGGGAAATCATCCAAACGCTGGCCAAGTCTGAGAAAACATTAAGTCAAATGTACACATTTATTTTGCTGACAGGAGTTTATCAGGCTGGATAAGTTGAGATTACATGTGGAGTTCCTCTAGGGTCCATCCTGGACCTGCTCCTGTTATCAAGTCATGATCTGCTCTGAAGGTCACTTTGTTTTATATTATACTTATTTTATTTTGCTGCTATAATCACAACATGCATACGTTATAGCAATGACTTGGCTGTGTAAATAAATCTGACTTTTTTCTCATCACCATAACTTCCTTCCTAATCTTCATTCATTTGTTTAATAAATATCATTTTACCGTCCGTATTAACACCAATGTTTAGCAGCACCATAGCCTACAGGCTACATAATTCATTCTAATGTCTATCTCTGCTTTACAAAAACAAAAAAGCACAATTATTTTACTCAGTGTGATTAGACAGCTGAAGTGGTCAGCCATATTTCCTTCACTCACATTCACAGAACATGCAAATAAATCCTTTAAAAAATGTCTGTTGCCACCTGATGGGATGGAGGAGAAAAACCTTCTTTGAGCTTGCGTAGTACTTATGTCATAACATATCTAAGCGCACACTTTAATTTTCTGACTTTGTGCAGCCGTGCAGCAAATCTAGAGATTATAAAAGCAGCATGTAGATCAGTCTGCACATACCTCTGTGTATTTTATTTTACCTGTCTAATAATGCATGTGGCGATGGGTAGCAGATGCTTTTACTCCTGTTTCTGTTCTTGATGTCTCCTGGGGATCCACCGTTACCAGACTGTACCACAAAAACAACATAATTTAGTTGATCTATTTAAAAAGCAAGTTTCCCTTTAAATTTGAAATAAAGTGAAATTTAATGGCATGTTGTTGCCTACAAATGGTCAGAATCACATCAAGTTCACGGGGGAAACGGGAGGCATTTTCAGCGTCTTTACCCTTGTGATTTTCTCCAGAGTCGACCTCAGACTGTCGTTAGTGTCATGGAGCTTCCTATTGGCTGTCCTGTCCATTCAGAGAAAAATAAAATAAAAATTCAAGGCTGCCCGTTGTATGTTCCTGTCTTTATGTTACTTTTAGTGTCAGACTTACTGCAGAACCTCAATCTGACTCTCCAGGATGTCTCGCTCGTCGGCAAAGTGTTTCATGAGCTCCTCATCTCTGCAGCAAAACACAAGACACAAACAAGGTCTAAAAATCCCTCGGTCTCTACATACCATATTAAATATCAAACTTTAAAAAAAAAGCATTTGTGCAATATATGTCATAAAGTTTAGATGTTCATCCACAGCAGTGAAATCCCCAAGCTGCAATTAAAAGTTTTATATAATTTCTGAGTAACAGCCGTAAGATAAAGAAGCGACTGTGTGAGGATGATGAGCAGATCCTTGAAGGCGAAGTGTTTGTCTGCCAGTGACTTTGTTTCATCTGTTGCTAGGCAACCCTTCTGAAAAAGTTATTGTGTGTGCAGAGTCACTCCAGGATATCCTGTTTCGGCTCTGACAAAACAAAACCTCCTGAGGCCAAACCAACGTCACTCTGCAGGTCGAGTTGGGCCCTCGGCTCCCAGTCTCTGTGCTTCAGTTCACACGGGGTCGTTTGATTACAGAAACTCCAGGTCATTTATGGGTTTCACAGATCATAAAAGAATCAGGACACCCCGGGAAATAGTCAGTTTTTTTCTAAGAAACGTTCACATGTTGATGTCTGAACTCCTTTTTAATTTCTGAAAGATAGAAAGTAATCTCATAGAACTTAAATGCAGATATTCTTGTTTAGTGCAATAAACAATATGTCAACAAAACATTGCAGTTTGTAGTAAAAAAGGTTAGAATACTCCACACACATGGATGACTAGTGTTATCCCTTCAAATGAAATATCTGAATTTTAAATTTACATGCTGCATCAGGCCGTATTGGAAGGCCAATTGATGTGATTAAGGCTCCTCCATAAATTTGTTCTCATTTCCCTTCATTTTAAGGACCGGGCTGATCCATCCTTCCCAGTTCACCCTATCTGAACATTTATTGAGGGCTGAATGAGAGATTTTTGAACTTGCAACAGTGGTGCATGAAGCAGAAGAGGAACACAGATTTAAAGGTGAGTAGTAAAATCTGATGGTAATAAAGTTAAAAGCTTAAAGCGGCTGTGTTGTTACGCTGTGTGATTGTGGGAATAAAAATAGCAATAGGTATTTTGTTCCATATAACACAGTAGGAGTGTAACAGGTAAACCTTTTATGGATGTAAACTCCACTAAAAACCCACCTGTTTAGGATTGTATTTGAAACGTAATCAATTACAAATTTATTGATGTGACCTGACTTAATGTCGTGTTTTGATTGTTTGCATTGTGTTTCTGTGTTTGATATGATGTAAAGCACTTTGAAATACCTTGCTGCTGAAATGTGCTATACAAATAAAATTTGATTGATTGATTGATTGATTGATTACGCTTTCATCACTTATTGAATTTGAGTGAAATGAGAGATACTTAGGTACACCAACCTAAGTGACAGGTTTTATCATGTGATGCAGCCATCCTAACTTATTAGGATGGCTTTTATTAGAAACAACTTTTTTTTTTAAATCATTTTATTTCACGGAAAATTTCCTCATGACTGTTGTTTTGCTTTGGCTACAGAACAAGGAACAGAAAAAAAACAAGAAACCCTGCTCTGGGTTTCTATATTTCTATATTTTGATGTAATAACAGCACTGAACTGAAAAAACCCCCCAACTAAAATAAACACCACATAGAAGAATAAAAATATGTCAAATGATGTTTCTTTTACCGTTCCGAGTTCATGCTTTGATCAGTTAACTCTGTCTTTAATCCGTCCATCTCACTCTGCAGACAGGCAACTTTGGTCTGAGACTTCAGAAGCTCTTGTTTTAATTTTTGGTTTTCCTGAAGAAAAAGATTATAATAAATTGGCAGAAGATCAAAAACAAAAGAAGAGCAAAGCAAACGTTGCATCATGAATGAACCAAAGTGTATTTGGTCTCACCAGTGTTAACTCATTGATCTTCTTCTTTAAAGCTGGGCTCTCATCTTTCACTGTGATGTTCTTGTACTTCTGCTCTATCTGTCAAAGGTCAAAGGTGTGGGATTATTTGTCCTTGCAGTTTGTATATTTTACTAAAAGCAACAGTAAGAAACCCGCTTGGTCTTAGTTTGGCTTTTTTCAATGTTGAAAATGAACATGTTTACTCACAAGATTCATTTTCTTGGGAAGACAGACAGTGTGACTGTGGTGGAACAAATTTTTAAGAGGCAGTTTTTTGTTTTTAATTTTATTTGGTCAAACTTTGCCCCAGTTTCCATATGAAGCATCTCGTTGTTCACGCTTTAGAGCAGAACTTTGCTCAAATACACCGATTGAACAGATCTTTAATATTTTGCATCAAGTTTAGTTTTTTTTTGAGTGAATTTATAATATGAATATTTTGCATAAATCCCCATTAACTTTTAGTGAAAGCCCCTTTTCCACCACTTGCTGCTCTGGTTTAATCCAGGTTAGACGTTTTCACATCCTTCTTTGCAGAATTTGTTGGTTTCCTGACACAGATCTAGTAAACGAGTATGGCTCATATATTTCCAAGCAGCCCAAGAATCCCACAGCACTGTGCTGCCACCACCATGATTGACTGATGATTAAGTGTACTCAGATTTTAAAGCCAAATTTTTTGAGTTGTCCGATCTTATGAGCTTTTCCCTGAAGGAATTTGGTTCATCCACAAATGTAAATCTTAGATGAGGATTTTGGAACAGGTTCGTCTTTCTTACTCTAGATTTTTTTATTCATGATGGTGGAGTTAAACTGGCCTGACTGTGAAAGTGACACTGGTATTCCAGCATACTTCAGTCTGCTGGCAGCTGCTTACGGGAAAGATCAGAGTCAGAGTCAGGAAACCGCCCAATTTAAATGAATTCATTTAGCAAAGAACAGCAGTCAAATATTCAGTCGGGATTATGCCACACCAACTTGTTGATTACAACAAAGAGTGGATCAAAGCAAGATTGATGATGTAAGTGACTTTTTTTCAATCTCTAATGTGTTTCAGTGTTTTTTCTGATTGGGGTTGTTGTTTCAGAAACATGCGACTTGCAGTGCTGATGTGTTATGGTAAGACAGAATCAAAAATACCATCTGCATCCTCTGGATTTTACACTGAAGCTCACAAACTTCAGTGTCGTAACTCCTTCGCAACTCACTGAGTGCAGCCTCTGTTCGCTTCTTCTCCTAGAGAAAACACACACACATAAGATCCAAAATTACATTTACCTTCAAAATCTGTTTTCTCTCTTTAAATATGAACCTTAAGCTATCACTGCACCACCGACATAAAGTGACAGGAAGTTCAAAGAGTGCTCAGATGCAGACCGTTTGCACATTTATCACACTGTGGGAGAACACAGGTGAGCGCTCTCTGATTTTATGAGTTATTTTAGGACAAAACAAACAGCAGCTCCTTCGCTAGAGAACACTTACATAACACACCGGAACAGAGATAAGACAGCCACCAACGCTCCCATTAACATCAGGGTCACAAAATTAAATTAGGGTGACTAAATACAGTTTTCTGAGAACATTTGTATACTATTTGTACTTGAAACATTAGAGAATTAAACTGTAGTTGTCTGCCGGTGCAGCTTCTCAACCAACACTGATCAACTTTATGTTCAATAAGCGGAATTTTTTTAAAGAAAATGCTCTTTCTTTATTTATTGAAAATGGATTCCAGTCAATAAAATCATGTGAAATTTAAAATCAAATGTATATTGTATTTATCAATTGCTCTTGTTGTGGCCTTACATGACTTTCCTCAGTTACATAATGCAGAAAACGTTGATGAAACACAGCAGACTAAATTTCTAAAAGCATAGAATTACATTTGTTGTTTAACTGGAAACTTTAAACATAAACTAGCAGGATCAGTTTTAGTATTCTCATTTATTCAATGTATGTTTTAGGAGTTTGTGAGACAGATCAACACAAAGTACAGCACAATTTCTAAAAACAACATTCTGAAAAGTGTGGCATGCATGTGAAATCCCAATCACCTTTCAGTGCAATTACAGCAGAAGGTGTTGAAGTCACAGTAACTGTGAACATACATTTTTTACATAGCAAAGAAAGAGCTTCATCTAGTGCAGAAAAATGTCAAAGTCAAAGGAAAACATTTGGCCAAACATAAAATGGGACCTAAAAGATGATTCGAAGATACTGTAAAGTGAAATTTAGTCATTATTTTTTAAGTTTTCCTGTTTTCAAACTGTCCTTCCTGTGCTACACTTTTTATTTTAGCTGCAGAAAAATTGGATATAATAAGTTGTATGTGACACCGAAATCTCAGACTCACACCTGAAGTCGCATTGCCTTTCACTCATCCAGATTTGAAGTGCTGGCTGTTATCTGGCACCACATTGATGGTGGCCCGCCGACAGACGACACACACATTGTCGCTTTATCCTCACGCCACAACTCTTATCGCCCCAAATATGTGCAGGCTTATCATTTTATACTGGAGGATAAACCATGCCCCAGCACCTCCATCTGCCTTCCAACTGGTTTTATATCCACAGAGTTGTGAAATCCGTCTGATCAGCAGGCGTGTCGGAGTTTGGATCAGTAATCTGATATACAGCTGTGCGTGTTTGTTTGACATGAGGGAAGAGCTGAACAAACTCAGCCTGCTTATCACGCTGCTTACAAAAACTCCAGAGAAAGGAGCAGAAACAGCTCGCAGCAACTACCCTGGCATGTCAAAACATGGTAATCTTCCGAATGCATTTGAAAGTTGTAGGTTTTCCATGTGTTAATTCAGACCATGCCCCACCTGCTCATGAGTTTTTCTCTCTGCAGCCTGAATTCGCTGTTCCATCTCCTCCTCCATCTCACTGAGCTGCATTGACGCTTGGTCCTGTGCTCTGGAAAAGAATGGGCTCGCTATAATTCACGACCATCACAGGCGTATTCTGTGCTCCATCACAGGACCATTTAGGTGTGCTTTGTTTTGCTCACCTCTTGATGGCGAGAGCCAGGTTCTCCATCTCTGAGTTCTGCTGCTTGATCTCTTTAGCGAAGTTCATGATGACTTTCTCAAACTGAGGAATCAGTCTGGGCTCGGTCAGGCTGATGTTCTGGTACAACGTTGCTGCCTGTTCATGCCTGAGAAACAAACAACAAACAAAATCAGGTTACCAATCACTGTTTTTTTTGGTTGGTTGGCTTTAAGGGGGTGACAGAGACAGATCAAATATGTAGCTAATTTGGAGTAAAACAACGTTTGATCTTAAACTTTAAAGCATTTGTCTACAAAGCTCTATTTGTTGATGCTTTATGGTTGTAGTTTCAAACGTACAAAAATGCTTTTGTTAGGTGGAGCATAAAGTATCATAAAGGTTTGTCAATTTCTTGGGACAAAAAATGACATCTGTCTAGTAGTTTTTACTCATTTTTACTTTTGTAGTTTTTTTCTGAACTTCGCAGATCGCATAATCATGTTGGGGAAACTGTGGACAGACTTTGAGTAATTTGGGAGAATAATAAACTCCCCTGCTTTATTTTGAGTAGAAATAACACATTTACACCGTAAATTCTGAATATTGAGTTTAAATTACAGAGTTAACCTCTTTTTACTGTTAAGTCAAGCCTGTTTTAGCAAAATCACGGAAAGTTTGCTGTTATTTTATTGAAGCCTTTGCCAAAAACTAACTTTTAATTAAGCTGATTTACCTCTCACTCAAAACATGATGATATTTTTAGTAGAAACCCTACAATAATATGTCAACTTGAACTAAAAATCTACCTTACAGCCACAATGTTGATCAAATGTATGTTGCTTTAGAAACATAACAAGATCAATTTTCTCTGACTCAGCAGGAAGATAAAAGTAGATCCTGCGAATGCTCAGACTGTTTGTCTAGTGAAGAGGATGAGTGGCTATAATCCTCTGCAAACAGACAACGTTACATAAAGTAATGATAATAGCCCCTTGTCACACACATCTTTCTGCAGCGTCACTACAGAGTCAAACAATGACAGAGTACACACAAATAAATGAAAAAACCCCCCACAGGATCAGAAGTGCAAAGGTCAAGTGTATACAGATACAGAGGTGGTTGTCAGGATGTCGCTTATAACATCGAAAGTTGGAGTTCACCTGAAGTCCAGAATGAAAAGTGAAAAGAACCCCACAAGATTAAAATGAAATTGTTTGAACATTTTCACGTTCCCCATGGGAAATAACATCCCAAGGAGCAGAATATAAATTCTCTCAGATTTTTTTGTACTAGAACGCAAGTTGAAGAGTTGTAAAGTGACAAAATGTGACAAAGTTTAATAAATGTCTCTGATGAAACTTAAAGTGGTTTATAGATCCAAAATCATTGAGGGCAGACAAGGCATTTTATGTATTTTAATTAAGATAACTTGGGTTTGAGGAACAGCTACCTAATCTCTCCAACTATAAAAAGGATCCCCTAAGATTTTCTGAATAATATTTAAACCTAAACATGTGAATCTTTTTAACCAGGTCTGAGAAAACACCAAAATCTCCTCAAAAGATCTTCTGGTTACCCCAACTTCAACTAAAATAAAATTCCCAGTTGGCAAATAACACATTTTTTTATTTTTTCTAACGTTGATTCTTAGAAACAAAACATTCTAGCTTTATTTGACAAACAGATGCGAGGTATGAGCTCATTTGCAAATTATTGTCTCTCAGCTGACTAATGAACCAGAGATTGAGAACTTGAAGATAAATGAGTCCTTTTAGCAGAGACCACCACTGTGACAATTGATGTCCTGATGCCACAGTGCAGTAGCACGAGGATCAGTCTCATGCAAGGCATGAGGCCACACACACACACACACACCCACACACACACACGCACCCACACCCACCCACCCACACACACGCACACACACCCCCACACACGCCAAGACAAACACACACACGCCCACGCACATTCACCCAAACGTCGACAAATTCACCCTGTTTTAGTCAACTTTCCTTCTTTAGCTTTAAATATGCTATATCTGGTTTAGATCTTCAATTAGATTCACAGTGTTTAGTAAAGCCCAAAATGTACATATGGTGTACGGTGAAACCTGGCAAACCTACCGAAACTGTTACTGGGGGTGGCAGCATCATGTTGTGGGGTTGTTTTTCTTGAGGAGGAACCAGTGCACCTTATAAAATATAAAACAGCATTGATGCAGTAACTCATGTATGATCCTCTAAGTTAGGAAAAATAAATGTATATCACTATTGGTAATGCATCTGTGTATTGGGGAATGATCTCCAGTCATTATTAGGTGATAGGTAATGCTGGACAGGTCACAGTACAATACAGAGGCTCACAGGACCAACAGCTGTGTGTCGACCAATCAACCTAACATGGATATTTCTGGACTGTGGGAGGAAGCTGGACTGTAAAGAGCAAACATACACATGCTTTTGGGAGAAAAGGAAACTCCACGCAAAAAGGCACCAGACAGGATTCAAACCCAGGACCTTTTTGCAACATCAGTGAGAATCAGAATCAGCATAAAGGACAAGAGGACAAGAGGGATGCTTTCAGCAAAAAGCAAAAGAGGGAAGACCAGACATGTATAAACCTTCAGATGAGCTACACAGATAAAGCTAAAATGTTTAAAATGCATGTTTAGTGATACTGGAACCACGACTTTGTTCTTAGGATAACAGTAAACAGTAATGCCCAATTAAAGTAGCATAAAGCAAGCACTGAAAAAAACTATTATCCTGGCAAATGTTTATTGTTATTATTATTATTATTATTAAAATATCATATACTTGCTGTTTAATTTTTACATTTATTTTCGAAGTAAATTGAGTTTATGGTAACACGTTATCAAAAAGTAAATTTTGTCTTGCCTTGAATAATAATGGACAAAAATTGGTACAAAACAAATTTAAACCACAAAATCTAAGACAGAAACTGATGAGTAAATATTTACAACATGTTTGACAAAGTGTAAGAAAATATGTGCAACTCTTCAGTAAAACCACTTAAGAGAGAACAGATAGACTGCTGATGTAAAATAGTTCGATCTTGTTGCTCTTGAGCTACACAAATAAACTTGATTGATAGGCAATTAACAATTATTAATATTGGTAACGCATAACGAAAAGTGAATAAAGAGTTACTGTAAGAGATTGTTCACGTGCTGATCCAAAATCACGTTTTGGATAAGGCAACCTACACTTTTTACTCCTTTCCGGTCTTATAAGAAATAACTAATAATTGTTTATCCATGGTTTATTGAGTGCTGCTCAATAATCGGTGCTTTAATTTTGTATTCATTATTTGGAGGGGGATATTTATGCTTTTGAACATATTACAAAGCGCTACTGGAAGTTATATAATTTTGAGCGTTTAACAAAAAAAAAATCTAAATAGTTGTCTATTTTCACACTGTGGTCCTTCTCAGACATTTACCACTCTTGTGTTTTTTTAGAATCGTGTAATAATTTTATTTTTTATAAAAACTTCATTATTCTTATTAGTCTTACTGACTCAGTTTTATGTAGATTATATCTCTTACAAACTCCCTACTTTCACTGCCCGAGAAAAAGAAAAAACCCGCAGCCATCCACTTGTTTGTTTTTTTTTTTTTAAATTTACAACATATGTCCTTAAATTCAGAGCAGTCTTTGGTATTTTTGCTTTGTTTATAATGTTAAATAGTTCGCAGCAACGATTAAACTGTCGGTGCTTTAAGCACACTGCGCTCTCTGTTGAACAGCCTCCTATCTTTCTGAACATTTCCATATTTTAACGCATGCAGCCTCCCGGACAGGTGCGCTCTCTGTCTCTCTCTCACCTCGGGATGAACTTGGCCTGCTCGCCCAGTCTCTTCTCGAAGGTCTCCCAGGCGATGGACACTTGCCCCCCGTCGGACTCCATGTCCTCTCCGTAGCGGTCGTGGAAGCCGTGGATGAACTCCTGCAGGGTGACGGTTCCGTCCTGGTCCACGTCCAGCCGCTGGAAGATCCTGTCCGCCTCCACCGCTGACACCTGCAGCTCGGCGCAGATCGTGAGGAACTCGTTCCTCTCGATGCGCCCGGAGTTGTCGACGTCGTACGCGCGAAAGAGTGCGTGCAGCCTGTCCCTCTCCTCCGCGCTCATACCCTTGACGGGAGACTGTGGCTGGCTGAAGGGGAAGATGAGGATGTTGCGGAAAAATTAGGATGACCACTGAGAAGGGGAAGGCAAGAAATCCAAATAAAGTGGCAAGTGTCTTTTCCTCGGGACGACTGCGAAATAAAAGGTTTAGCGTGTAACCTGCAGTTTCGAAACGCTTCTGCCAACTATTTTCACCTCGTTTTGCATCAATCAAATTTGAGTAAAAAGTGAGTAAATTCAGAGTAAAGCGATATAAAGCTGTCTCAAATGAAAACTGCTATCTAGGACTCCGGTAACGCACCTGCCCTCAGTACCTGTGTCACAGTGTTTGCTCACTCCTCCCTCTGATTCTAACATGAAGGTGTAGGCTTTACGCAGAAGGAAAGTAGCTGCAATATCTTGTACTGAATGAACTTAGAGGGCCAGTAAAATTTATGGCAGTCAATTTTGGCCACTGTCATATTATACTTTCTATTATATTTCTAGATAGCCAAGCAGAGTGATGGGATAGAATCTCATATTATCTAATTGGTATGAGAACTAGTTAAACATTTATAATATGCTAAAGGCATAAGTGCTCAAACTAATTATTCAGTGCAAGTAATAATAGTTTAATTTACAGAGTACATGATTCATTATTATAAGATAAAATCTATTACTTGCTTATCACATAATTATGAGACACATATTCTTTTTATAAGCACAATAACACGTACACACAATGAGTATTTTTGTTTGTTTTTTTGTTGTTATCTATATCTTTGGAAAGAATAAACATTTTTCACTTTCAACTAAAAAAACTTTACAAAACGGCTAGGCTTTAAAACGCTCTTGTTCAGTCTCGCGTCCCACTTTGTGTGGCTGCAGCAAGATGAAATGCAGCATGTAACCACAATATTTACTGATAACCTTATGCTGCTGTGCAAGATACAGGCTTAAAATGAGGCCAAAGCTTTAAACTCTCTTTCAGCATTTCTTCTGGAAAAGGACACAAAAGAACATAATGCTAAAAGTAGCATGGTAGCAGCCTGAGATTATTCCAGCTTCAAAACCATGTTTATACACAAAAACATTATTTAATATTTTATATGTTTAACTAATCTGAACCTCTTTTTTAAATACATATATCATTCCAGTGTTGCAATAATAAGTAATAAGTATTGTAATCTGAAATTTGTTTTTCCTTCCATCATTCAGAGTAACTTCATGTGAAAACCTGGAACAACTGTTTACTTGTTTCTAACTACATTTGACTGTAAATATAAACTCCTTTATACAAACAAATCTGACAGCTCACCTGATCATGACCTGCTCTTTATTGATTGAAAATTCTTCCACAGGTAAGTTCATGTCTTCTTCCTTTTCTTCTTCTTTTTCTATTTGTTCCTTCTCATGTTGGTCTGTGAATCCACTGAGGAACTCCTCTAAGGTAACCGTGCCATCACCGTCAGCGTCCAGGCGGCTGAATATGCTCTCTGCTTCGTCAGAAGGGACCTGGAGCTCTTGGCAGATGGCAGAAAATTCGTCTTTTTCTATCCGTCCTGAGTTGTCCACGTCGTAGGTGTGGAAAAGTGATCTCAGGCGGCCCTGTTCCTCCTCGGCCGCTTTGTTTGTGGATGCCATAGTGGTGTAGCTTGAAGTTTAACAGAGATTCAGGAGCCCAGAATTGATGATAAAAACAATCAGAGGCTGCTGGAGCTTTACTCTCTTGCAGAGTTCAACTTGCATTTCATGTTTGAAGACACTCACAGATTATGGGGAGAAGAACAGCCCCATTAATAAAAGGCAGCAGCTTCATAGATAACGCTCTGTCATTCTGTTACCTCACTTTTATATCACCCCTCCTCCTTTATATCCCTTTCTTTTTATTTTTTTCATCTGTCATGATAAATGTCCTGATAAACCAATGACAGGATCCTTGGAGATGGTGTTGCAAATGCTGTTAAAATGCTGCCACGGCTGTTATTAAAGAAGAATAAATCCCAGGAAGAGAAAATGAACCAGGAGTTTCATCCAGCTGAGGTCCTTTTTGATCAGGTTTCCTAGTAGATTTTAGACTCGGGTTTTCAAGTTTGTCTGTTGTCACATCTGTCTTGAAATTGTCATCTTACAATGCAGTAAAAGTATATTTTCAATCTTTTCGTTTAGTTATGTTGAGCGAATTAAAGGTTTGTCGTCAAAGATCTAGTTAGAGAGAAGCCAGTAAAGCTGTGTCAAGGTGTGATGTGGTAATCCATCCATCCATCCATCCATCCAGCCATCCAGCCATCCAGCCATTCAAGTCACGTTGTAACACTGTGGGAGGAAGCTGGAGTAACCGGAGAGAACGGACCAATGCACAGGGAAAACATGCAAACACTAAGCAGAGAAACCTCCGGCTGGGATTTGAATCCTAGGAACTTCTAGCTACAAGGCAACAGAGACACCAGCTGCTCCGTCATGCTGCCCTGATGTCATAATACCTCCTGAAACAAAAAAATCACAAAAGAATCAATCACATACAGATGACAACAACAGAGTTTATTGCAGTAGGTCATTTCACATAATAACTTTAGATAAAAGCCCCCCTCTTTTTAATTTCTATGGTTTTGTGGGCTTTTTTCTTCCTAAAAGGCATTTATTGCAGAGTCCATCCATTGTCTTAACAGCTTCAAACCCCTGCGACTCTTAACACAGTGAATCTGATATTTAAATTAATGAATGCATGTGTACAGGTTTCTCAGTAAGGGCTGTAAGCAAAGTTAATAAGATCAAAACTTTTGACCTAAAAAAGAGAAACACACCGTTTTGTGTGTTTATGTGGCACAGCAGCAACATTTTAACACTGCTGGGTAAGTAGTGTTGCTCTAATTTGTAATATTTGCTCAGAATAACTGGAAATACCCTTATCTCTGTATTCTAGCTTATTTTTTCCATTAAGTCACACCAGTAGCAGCTGATCTTTCCTCTTTCTTCATAAAGGTCTCTGCATACAGTTGGTCCTTGTTTTGATCGTGGATTTGTGGATACGCTCTTTACATGGTTTTGTATAAATTTCTCTGTCTTCTGATCATTAGTAAGTTTTATAGCAATAATATTCTTGAAAACTTTTCTTCTTTGTTTCTCAGAATTACTTTCTTTGACGTTTCAGTTTTAAAAGTTGCACATTTTTCAGCTCTGGGATTTTAATTTTTTTTCCATGAAAGCAACAATTTTGTTTGCAAATTATTCACAAAGCCTCAGTTGGGGAGCACTGTTGCCTTGCAGAGAGAATGGGCTCAAGTCCCAGCCTGGAGTCTTCTGTTTGGGGTTTGAATGTGTGGGTTCTCCAACTTCCTCAAAAGTCCAAAACCATCACTGAAGAAGCCTGGTATAAGTGGGAGCATGCACTGACCCTGTGTCACATGTCACAGTTTACAGATTTTATTCCAGAATCTGTTGCTTCACACCAACCGATCACATGACCAGCAGTCTGTCTAATCAGGAACAGCACTCTGTCACCATGAGGACAGATGCAACTTGTCACTTGGAGTTCCTGTAATTAACAAATAACTGTTTGAGAAAAATGTTACAGTTTGTATTTTTGTTTATGTTGTATTCTTTAAAATGTTTTCCTTAATTGTTCACATAGTTGTTTATTGTTACTGTCGTTCATTCCTTTTCTGGGAAGCATAGGTTCTGCAGGCTGTGTGCAGGTAGGATTGCATGTGAAAACGCAGTTCTAGGATATCTTTTGTTTGTCCAGGGAGTGGTGCAGTTCGCTGATGCATTGGAAATACTCACATCATGAGAACACGCCATGTGCTGCTTGGAAAAGCTCGGGACATTCCACTTACCGACTGTATATGAAATAATATTCTCTGTGTTTGGGAGTTCATCAGGCTTATTAACAGAGTGTGTGATCTGCAACCAGCAGGCCAGTCGGTGCCAAACCTACAATACTGGATTACATAATCCTATGGATACGTTCCTGGACATAATGTTGTGTCAGAGCTTTAGATGTGTGTGGTCAGTGACTGACTGAGAAGTGTGAAGACAACAAACTCAGACAACATGACGCAACAAGATGTTCTTTTGTTGGTTTACTGTCTAATTGGGATTTAGATGAATGAAGTTTTCCCACAAAATTTGGAGAATGTTTCAGCTTTAGTTATTAATTAAATTTAGTCTGTTGTTTTAGCCATGTATGCAAGTTATAAACATTTCTAAAGATGTTTTTACAATTTAGGAGTCATTTACTGTAGCACACAATGACTGTAGATGCAAACAAGAAGTTGGAATGTGTGACTGTGAAGGTAAAGGATTTTAAGGAAACTTTTGGAAAAGTTGCTGAAAATATACGTATATATACTGTATATATATTTATAAAAACTAACTGAAGACAGACTTTTGTTATATAAGGAACCTGCTATAGGGTGTCTGTGAAATAATGTTTATAGCTGCAATGGTGTACAGCAGATTAACAGACTGATTATATGAAAATAAGTGAGACTTTCAGCTGCTTCCATTCATGCTACAGTGGTTTACATAACCAAACAAATATTGTTATTAAATAGAAACTGAGTCCTGGTGGATGTTCATGCACATCAGAGTAGCAATGCTGGTCAGAACTGTAACAAATATTGCTCCATCTACCTAAATGCTGCTATAATTTTTTCCTTTTGAATAATTATTTGTCATTATAATTATTGGCCATTCACTGCTGTGGTGAACTACAGGCAGACTGGATTCACAACATTTTCCCTTTGAAATCCCTGATGAAGTCTTCAGTCTTTTCGATCTCTAAGCTTCTCCTCTAAAGCTTCCTCCTCCAGTCTGATCTTCATATAAATCTTCCCAACATACACTAATGTTCAAAAGGTGATCACTGTCAGAAAACTTTCATCCCTGTTATTTTTGACTTTAGACGAGGAGATGGCTCTGCCAAACACAATTGTAGAAGAAGAGTTAGAAAAATTAGGTTATATTTTGGCTCCTCTATTATTTATGAATGTGAGCGTTTCCTGAATTGGATCTGCTCTGCAGGTGAGCTGAACAGCCTCATCAGATTCCTTATAAAATTACTGCATTTGTTGCCATAAAGTTTCATGAGCACAAGCTGACAGGAGTATTCTTTCATCACAAATATCTGCTTTGAGCGCTGATGGCTGCAGGTGTGTCTTTCACAGTCAAATTGTCACAATACTTGGTTTCTTTATGTTGACAAAATGTGGCTAATTTTTAAAACCTTTTTAAGGATTTGTGGCATGTTTTAATGCTGAATTTAATTTTCCGTCTTTGTGGTGTCGGTTTCATACAGAACAAGTATTCATAATCTTTTAAAAATTACTTGCGGTTTATTTTTTGCTTTTTCATCTCCTGCTTCTCTATTTTTTCCAACAGTGAAATCCCTGACTGAGCTGCTTATAAAGCAAGACTTTCATATTCTAGTTCTATTTTATTTTATTTTTTCTCGCTGCAGGCAACCCCATGCCTCTATGTAAGAAACATTTCCCCCTGATGACATAGACTCCTCAACCCAGTTTGTTCCAGCATCTGATGTAAGAACTTGATTTTTCCTGCTGTGTGTTTGTGAAGGTGCCTTTGACTAAACATGTAGAGACTGTTCTACAGTGGAGTTTGTTGGTACCTTGCAACATGTTTTCAGCTCATTTGAAATTATTTTTATTGCAAATATTTTAAATATCACACAAGGAGGGACATTTGTAATCATGCTGGGTCATCAAAATTACCCTTAACATGCCATCGTTGTCATTTGGTGTTCGTTATCTGTTGCTGAAAAGTAACAGATAACACATAAAGGAAACCTAACTAAATTTTTAAAGAGAGTGTCAGTTAATACGCAGACTAGTTTTAGATAGTAAAAATATAATAGTAGTTAAAATAACCATCCATTTTTAACAAGGTATGCAGAATGCCATCTCTGAAGATACAAACACCAAGACTTGAAGAAGATGGGCGACAGAAGCAGAAGACAACAAGTGAAACTAAAAAATAAGCAACCAAGTCTACATTTTAGTAGACTCTGTTGCAACAGGCAACAGATTTAAAATATGTTGCCTGGTTTCAGATGCGACCATCAGTTTTTGGTGTAAACAAATAGCAAGGATCTGGCTTGAATCAAGAGGTCAGACTGTTGGTGATTTAACGGTGTGAGCTTTTTTTATTTTCTTGATTCAAGTTGATTTCAGTTGAGCCTTGTTTGGTTGCCAGAGTCAAACTGAGCATCAATGTAGCCATGTCCATCTCTTTACCACAGTGTAATCATCTTCTGAAGGCTACTTCCTGTAGGAAAAACATGTTCACAAAGCTCCAAAAGCCATCAAGTTCAATCCAACAGAGCACCTTTGACATGTGGTGGAACCAAAAATATCTGGAAAATGCCTCCAACTACTACAGAAAATGTAATTATGAAGGCAACCAGATTTTCCAACCTGGTTCCAGCAAGGTGCGCCTGATAAAGAAGACAGTGAGTGACAATAAGATGAGATGACAAGAGTCAAGTCTTATCAGCTAAAGTGATTGTGTTTGTTTATTTTTAGTTATCTTATCGTAGTTGCATTGTTCTGGTTTTTTCTACACAGAAGGGGGATCTTGAGCGTTTCTGATCAAGCTCCACCATACGGTTCCTGTTTCTCAAAAAGGTTTATGAAGAACTAATGAAACTGGTTCTGATAGTGAAAACTGGAAATATCGCTGTATTCCCCTAATCTACAGTAATGTCGGTGCCATATATTTTATTATACAGTATGAGAACAGACAATGTAGTTGTTAAAATGTACCACAAGAGGGAGACAAGGATGTCATAAAATACATTAAATAATCCTGCATTGCCTGTGATCTTTTCTGGTTATTTTGATACAACAGATTATCGCTAAAAGAATAAACAAGACCATCCATCCATCCATCCATCCATCTTCTTCCGCTTATCCGAGGTCGGGTCGCGGGGGTAGCAGCTTCAGAAGGGAGGCCCAGACTTCCCTCTCCCCAGCCACTTCTTCTAGCTCCTCCGGGGGAATCCCGAGGCGTTCCCAGGCCAGCCGAGAGACATAGTCCCTCCAGCGTGTCCTGGGTCTTCCCCGGGGCCTCCTCCCGGTGGGACGTGCCCGGAACACCTCACCAGGGAGGCGTCTAGGAGGCATCCTGACCAGATGCCCGAGCCACCTCAACTGGCTCCTCTCGATGTGAAGGAGCAGCGGCTCTACTCTGAGTCCCTCCCGGATGACTGAGCTTCTCACCCTATCTCTAAGGGAGAGCCCAGCCACCCTACGGAGAAAACCCATTTCGGCCGCTTGTATCCGCGATCTCGTTCTTTCGGTCATGACCCAAAGCTCATGACCATAGATGAGGGTGGGAACGTAGATCGACCGGTAAATCGAGAGCTTCGCTTTTTGGCTCAGCTCTCTCTTCACCACGACGGACCGGTACAGCGCCCGCTTGACAGCAGACGCTGCGCCAATCCGCCTGTCGATCTCCCGCTCCCTTCTTCCCCCATTCGTGAACAAGATCCCGAGATACTTAAACTCCTCCACTTGGGGCAGGACACCCCCCCTGACCCGGAGAAGGCACTCTACCCTTTTCCGGCTCAAGACCATGGCCTCGGATTTGGAGGCACTGATCCTCATCCCGGCCGCGTCACACTCGGCTGCGAACCGCTCCAGCGAGAGCTGCAGATCACGATCTGATGAAGCCAAAAGGACCACATCGTCTGCAAAAAGCAGAGATGAGATCCTAAGGCCACCAAATCGGATCCCCTCAACACCTTGGCTGCGCCTAGAAATTCTGTCCATGAAAGTGATGAACAGAATCGGTGACAAAGGGCAGCCCTGGCGGAGTCCAACTCTCACCGGAAACGAGCCCGACTTACTGCCGGCAATGCGGACCAGACTCTGACACCGGTCATACAGGGACCTGACAGCCCGTATCAAAGGGCCCGGTACCCCATACTCCCGGAGAACCCCCCACAGGGCTCCCCGAGGGACACGGTCGAACGCCTTCTCCAGGTCCACAAAACACATGTAGACTGGTTGGGCGAACTCCCATGCACCCTCCAGGACCCTGCCGAGGGTGTAGAGCTGGTCCAGCGTTCCACGACCAGGACGAAAACCACACTGCTCTTCCTGAATCCGAGGTTCGACTATCCGACGGACCCTCCTCTCCAGGACCCCTGAATAGACCTTGCCAGGGAGGCTTAAGAGTGTGACCCCTCTATAATTGGAGCACACCCTCCGGTCCCCCTTTTTGAACAGGGGGACCACCACCCCAGTCTGCCAATCCAGGGGAACTGCCCCCGATGTCCATGCGACATTGCAGAGTCGCGTCAACCAACACAACCCTACAACATCCAGAGCCTTAAGAAACTCCGGGCGGATCTCATCCACCCCCGGGGCCCTGCCACCGAGGAGCTTTTTAACCACCTCGGCGACCTCGTCCCCAGAGATTGGAGAGCCTAACCCAGAGTCCCCAGGCTCCGCTTCCTCAGTGGAAGGCATGTTGGTGGGATTGAGGAGGTCTTCGAAGTACTCTGCCCACCGGCCCACAACGTCCCGAGTAGAGGTCAGCAGCACACCATCCCCACTATAAACAGTGTTGGTGCTGCACCGCTTCCCCCCCCTGAGACGCCGGATGGTGGACCAGAATCGCCTCGAAGCCGTACGGAAGTCTTTCTCCATGGCCTCTCCAAACTCCTCCCACGCCCGGGTTTTTGCCTCAGCAACCGCCCGAGCCGCATGCCGCTTCGCCCGCCGGTACCCATCAGCTGCTTCCGGAGTCCCACAGGCCAAAAAGGCCCGATAGGACTCCTTCTTCAGCCTGACGGCATCCCTCACCGAAGGTGTCCACCAGCGGGTTCGAGGGTTGCCGCCGCGACAGGCACCGACAACCTTGCGGCCACAGCTCCGATCGGCCGCCTCGACAATGGAGGCACGGAACACGGTCCACTCAGACTCCATGTCCCCCACCTCCCCCGGGACGTGTTCGAAGTTTTGCCGGAGATGGGAGTTAAAGCTCCGTCTCACAGGGGATTCCGCCAGACGTTCCCAGCAGACCCTCACAACACGTTTGGGCCTGCCAGGTCTGACCGGCTTTCGCCCCCACCACCGGAGCCAACTCACCACCAGGTAGTGGTCAGTGGACAGCTCCGCACCTCTCTTCACCCGAGTGTCCAAGACATACGGCCGCAGATCCGATGAAACGATGACAAAGTCGATCATCGAACTGCGGCCTAGGGTGTCCTGGTGCCAAGTGCACATATGGACACCCTTATGCTTGAACATGGTGTTCGTTATGGACAATCCATGGCGAGCACAGAAGTCCAGCAACAGAACACCGCTCGAGTTCAGGTCGGGCGGGCCGTTCCTCCCAACCACGCCCCTCCAGGTCTCACTGTCATTGCCCACGTGAGCGTTGAAGTCCCCCAGCAGAACAAGGGAGTCCCCAGGAGGAGCACTCTCCAGTACCCCCTCTAAGGACTCCAAAAAGGGTGGGTAATCTGAACTGTCGTTCGGCCCGTAAGCACAAACGACAGTCAGAACCCGTCCCCCCACCCGTAGGCGGAGGGATGCTACCCTCTCGTTCACCGGGGTAAACCCCAACGTACAGGCGCCGAGATGGGGAGCAACAAGTATGCCCACTCCTGCCCGACGCCTCTCACCTTGGGCAACTCCAGAGTGGAAGTATGTCCAGCCCCTCTCAAGGAGACTGGTTCCAGAACCAGAGCCGTGCGTCGAGGTGAGACCGACTATTTCTAGCCGGAACCTCTCGACCTCACGCACTAGCTCCGGCTCCTTCCCCACCAGAGAGGTGACATTCCACGTCCCAAGAGCCAGTTTCTGCAACCGAGGATCGGACCGCCAGGGTCCCCTCCCTCTGCTGCCACCCATCCCACACTGCACCCGACCCCTTTGGCCCCTCCCACGGGTGGTGGGCCCATGGGAGGGGGGGCCCATGTTTCCTCTTCGGGCTGAGCCCGGCCGGGCTCCATGGGTAAAAGCCCGGCCACCAGACGCTCGCCATCGTGCCCCCCCTCCAGGCCTGGCTCCAGAGTGGGGCCCCGGTGACCCGCGTCCGGGCGAGGGAACACCAAGTCCAAAGTTTTCCTTCATCATTGGGGTCTTTGGGCTGCTCTTTGTCTGGTCCCTCACCTAGGACCTGTCTGCCTTGGGTGACCCTACCAGGGGCATGAAGCCCCAGACAGCATAGCTCCTAGGATCATTGGGACACTCAAACCCCTCCACCACGATAAGGTGGCAGCCCATGGAGGAGTAAACAAGACCATATTAACCATATTCTTTAGGGATCTTTATTGTGGCAGTATTAACATAGAAAACAATCCATGTTTATTTTTTAGAACATACAAACATTCAAAGTTTTACTCCACAAAATTCATAAGGCTTGGTTGTCTCTGGTTTTCTTTATTCTTTCTTTTTTTTCAGATTGTTTTTAAAAAGAAAAATCTCCCAGAGTGGCTTAGTCAAAGAGACTGAAAAGAAAAAACAATCCAAAACAAACAACAACAAAAAGAACTGTCTAAAAATAAAAAAGTAAACTTAAACAGCAAAAGCTACAACCCCAGTCTGTAGTTTACAAACAGCCATCATATTTTGGGTTCTTTGTAATTCATTGAAATTTTACTTTTTCCAGGTTGGATGGATAATACAATAAACAACATAAAAAATTTTGGAGGATAGGAACTGAGTGCACAGATTTACTGTGGATTTTGTTTATTTCATAAATAATTAATCATGAAATGTATAGCCAGACATTTCCACTGACATTTGGCTGATATATCACTTAAGATTCTTTGGCTACTGTCTTTGAGGAAACCTACTAACTTTCAGAATAATTTTGACTTGTCCACACTCAAAACATAAAATCCTCAAATCAATATTACATCCATGTCACTTGATGGCTGTATGTAAACTTCTGACAGGAACTGTAACCAAAACAATCAGTTTGGTTGACAATTGAAAAAAAACCACCAGAGGAACCGTGCAAGATAATCTGCTACTGTACATGCACATAAAACACTGAATTAACACACTTCCCGCACCCTTTTACTTATTATCCAGCATTTTTTGCATATATAAGACCTGAGTTTTATAATTTTAAATACATTTGCTAAAAACAGTTGATAATTTTATACAATTTAAATTCCAGGTATTATTTTCTTTGTCAAATTTGATTTGGATGACAGAAAATTCAGTTTTGAATTTGAAATTATGATTAAAGGACCATATCATTAACAACTCAAGTGACATCAGCTGGTGCATCATGTTGTGATTTATCATGATTCAAATCACAACCACTGTCAGCTGCAGGCCTACTCTCCATCAAACTACTGGGTTATCAAACACGGGAGGCTAATTAGCTCAAAACAGGAGCTACAAACTCAAATCAATCAAATGCCATCAAAGAATGCTAACAGAACTGATAAATAAGCTACAGTGGCGTGCTACATGTCATATCAGGCTATGGTGAGTTTTCAGAACCAAAAGGTTTTTTCATTGTTTGCAGAGGTTAAGGGTTTTTACATTTGCTTTCACAAACTGAACATATACTGTATGTTGACAATGACTGGAGTCCTGTTAAATGTATGTTTCTCTCAATTAAAATCACATGAATCCAGTTTTTGGCAGCTAACATGCAAGCATGCTGTTAGCAATGAGATTAGCTTAGCTTTAATGGCTTACAATGACATAGCTTAGCATGATGAAGCTAACTCTTCAAGTATTTTACAGCTTTTTTTTGAGGGCCAGAAGAAATGTACATTTCCAAAACTTCTTGAATTATTTAAGAAAATTTTTATGCTTTATCTGAAAGGAAGTTCTTACAGAGTTGGTACAGAAAACCACGTGTAACCAATATCAAGTAGATAAATAAAATGAAAGCCTAATTATGAATGAGAACAAAAGCTTTCAAGAATATGTGGGATGAATGTTCCTCTCTCAGTTGATAGAAACACAGATAACAAGCATTATTTTAAAATGGATGAGACAGCCAAGCCTCTTTACACAAAGACATACATAGGGAAGAAAGGAGAAAATCTTTACCTGCAGTGGGCCTGTTCTTGTTTTTTTCTTATTTAAACCACAACTATAAACACAATATTTACAGATGAGGACATGCAGTTTGCACTGAGAGCTAGTGGAGCCAGTGAACTAATATAAAAGTTGCAGCACAGCAATCAAAGACTAAAACCAGTGACAAACTATGTCTTTATATATGTACATGTGTAAATGATGTGTTTACATAATCTTTTTTTGTTTGTTCTGCAAAGTATCACAAGTCTTTTTGATGTCATGACATTTAAGGAAAAAAAGACATATTCGTCTGTCATTGGATGGGAATTATTTTACAGTGTCAGTGCATATGGGTCAGGTTCATCCTCCACAGTGAAGCAAAACTGAACTCAGATCTGTGACATTTAAAGTAAACGCCATCATAGCGTTTTGGCCCTTTGCTTGGTTTCACCTATGAAATTCAGTGCATGTGCTGTCGTAGGAAAATAAATGCTCTGTCTTAAAGTACATGTTTCTGTTGTTACTGCATATTTCCTATGCATAAAACTTGCAAATGCATAAAGTGTATAAAGTCACATAGCAATACAGCTGATCATAAGACATCAGATAGAAGAGAATTTGATGTTAGACTGTGTGCTGCAGTCTCACAGACTGTATGAAAAGTGACATCTGTATGTAAGGTAAATGTTACTTTAGTCAGTAAAAGTGCATTGAAGGAGACACTTTATGTTCCAGTTCCCATTAGAATGACATGATGCATACACAGCTGATTAAATTAGGCAGACAATCTGCAGCCGTAATAATATCTTGTTCCACATAAACTGCTTTGGTGTCCAGAAAAGCACAATGTGTGACTGTAATGTGTGTTAATGTATCCGTTGTGTGACACCTGTTTTCATGTTAACATAAACAGTTGAGCTTTCCTGAGAGTAAGCTACATATTATAGTTTCTTTTAGTCTAAGACCCATGCTCACCATTGTTTGCCTTCCGTAGCCTTTACATATTAATAATTTACTGATAGTTGTATATTTTTCAGTCTCGGATGATTTCATCCCAGATTTTCTTCTCTTGTATTACGTTAATGATTCACAAAACAAAGAACTGAATGACAGTAAGATACTCCAATGCAGCAAGTTCCTCAACTACTTTTCCAAGCAATTATCTCTTTAAATACTTTTGTAACTTTATCTAGAACAACAGCAAAGGTGGAGTGAGTAGGCATTTCTACGGATTATCCTAAAAATGAATACAA
The DNA here is from genome assembly GCF_003331165.1 of Xiphophorus hellerii. Lineage (NCBI taxonomy): Eukaryota > Metazoa > Chordata > Actinopteri > Cyprinodontiformes > Poeciliidae > Xiphophorus > Xiphophorus hellerii. The sequence goes on from NC_045683.1 coordinate 14,534,044, forward strand.
ATTAGTTCAAATTTGTGTTTGTGAAGGGTAAATACTGTATGTTTGGTATTATTTCTTTTACACCAGTGAACTGTTTGCATGATTGGACTAGGCCTGTGGTTCTGACATTGTGGTACAAGTACCACTGCTAGTTTTAATGTTATGCAGTGTTTGATTTATCAAGGAAATCGTGTCTGAAAATGAGTTGGAAATCAGTGTTATTTGCTAAATTTAGGGTGTTTACAAAAAGTAACAGCCAATTTTTTAGGAAAAACAAACAGTGAGTGTAACACATGCAGAAATGTTGGAGAAAGAAATGATTAAAACAGCTCTTAAAGTAAAATGGGACTGTTTTTCAGATAGAATTTCAAATTTAGTCAATGACATGACGCATACAACAGAAACCAAATAGCAAATAGCAAAACTATTAGAAATGGGCACCAAATTAAAAACCTACTGATTGTCTTAAGTAAGACTGCAGCAACTAATAATTCAACATGTATCCAACCTCCCTAAACAATAAAACTAACAGTTACTTGATAGATTTTTACAAGGCCAATGTTTTCAAGCTGCTTAATCTCACAAAGCCATGGCAGCATTTCTCAAATCTTAGTGCCTCTGAATTTATAGTAATGAGCTATAATTGACAGTAATTTGTTCTCATTACTCTGACAAAAAATAATCTGCTTATTTTTACAGAGTGTATGTAAATATCTGGTTTCAGCTGGGTGTGTGAAATGGCTTGTTCACTGGCAAAGCCAAATGGCAAAAAGAGGCACTGACCCAGTTAATAGTACCTAGTGTTCGATAAGGTGGTACTTGTAATCAAAAGTATGAGAATCATTCAACCAAACCAACCTAAAGACTCACTTATGTTTCTTTACTTTGTGCTAACACAAACTTCTTCAAAATCATAAATCACCAAACAGCGATTCTCAGTTTCACTAATTAGAAGCGTCTTCACTTCCCTTTTCTTTTCTCTTCTTTGCTGCATTTGTTGAAAGTATCATGTTGAAAGATGAATGCTAATGCATGAGCTAACATTTAAAACACTTAACAGTTCCACAAAGGACATCCTAACGTCACAAACTGGTTTGTTTTTCTCTACGGCTTTCCTTCATGATGACATCAAATAATCCGAAAAAGCTGAAGGATTTGTGCTCTAACCTCTGCTGGAGTAAAACCAGATTTCTACCACAAAGACAACACATGTTGACGGTAGTCTTAAAAAAATAGTTTCTCAACACCCTTCATTCTGATAAACCTCAGTAAATTAGCTTTTTTTTTTTTTTTTTAGTAATCTTTTGTAAACTCTTAATTTGAAAATAAGCTCAAAGTAGATCTTCTGACTGAAAAATTCCTGAAATATCTGAATCACATAAAAATGTACAAAACTTTTAAAAACAACTTTTTAAATATTGGTAGCAATTTTTAATATCTTGGTGTAGTTTTTTTTAATCTGTTGCTCAGATTGATGCTTTTGTTTACTGGTGAGTATGTATTTTTTCTTTTTCATTTCCCACCCACTCCGTCATGACTGACACACTTAATAGCCAATCAGGTGATCTGGTTGGAAGGATGAACACCAATCAGAACAGTTTGTGAAGCCTACTGTAGAGGCTTTGCCTGCACTTGTCAGCATCAGGAGTGGAGAAGCCTTAAAATCTAAAGGAAAATAAAAACAATAAAACTAATACATTTTTCAGTTTCCCTTCCCTCCATGACTTCCCTTTTTGTTCTCAGGTAGTTCTTGGCAGAAATGTCAGTCTTATCAAGTGATTCAACTTCATTATAAAGAAGGATTTCCCTCCCTAGTTTCAGTTTTACTAAGAGGTAAGTCGTTCTACCAACGAGGAGAAAGAACAATACTTGTTTCCAAAGTGTTTAGCACGCACTGACTCAATTCAAACAAGCGATTTTCCTTCACCTCATTGGCAGGTTGAATTGTCTACCTTAAGAGGCATCGCTTTTTAAGACTCACAACAAATCACATGTTAAACAGACATTTGGGCCCAGCTTTTTCCTTTTTCCTTGACTCATCACTGATTTCTCTCTCTTTCTCTGTCTTGCCTAGTCAGACCACAGGTTCTCCATGGCCATGCTGATCTTGCACAGAATCCAGCGTCGAAGCGGGCAGTAGTACTCGTAGTGGAACTGCTCAAACTCTGGTGTCTGTCGGATCTCGTGGAGGAACGACACGTCGATGTCCGACTCCAGCAGCAGCAGCAGTGTGGGCACAGTGATAAGCAGGACCCCCATGAGCACAGCTACAAACCTGGCTACCCCCAGCACCCAGGTGTTGACTCTCTCATTGGACGAAAGCAGCCGCAGGCTACTGGCGAGGACTCCGCTCATTCGACTTCTGGCAGCCAGGCGAGTGCGTTCAAATTCGCGGTCTCGCTCCCTCTCAGCCTCCAACTGGGCCTGGATGTCGGGGTCAGCATGGAGCTCTCTCAGCAATCTAGCAGGACTTTGGACAGGACTGGAGAAGAGCTGGTTGACCCCTCCCTGACTGTCTTCCACTGGGGTGGGGAGCATGCTGGCACAGGGGCTGGAGAGGGGAGACAAGATGTTCATGAAATCAGAAAGATCCTAAAGCAAAATGGAACGAGGCAATTTTTTTCAGAGAATGTTTGCAGGTGCAATGCTTCACTTTATGTGACAGCAGAAGTCCTAGCCTAAAAATACCACCAGATTAGTTACAAAGTGAGATAAAGACATCATAAAATGGCAAAGACAATGTTTAGGTAGAGCTCAAAAGCTGTTAGCAAGATGGCCTCTCAATCTAAATAAGTTAGATGAGTTTATGCTGGATTAATGGGCTAAAATTCAGCGAGCTAATGTGAAAAGCTTGTGGAAGGATACCCAAACACTGTTGCTCAGATTGATGCTTAGAGAGCATCAATCTGAGCAAAAAGGCAACAGTAGCATAGAGTTAAAAAGGCAACAGTAGCAAATACTGAGAAAATATGACTGGACTTCTGAATATGAAGAGAGTTAAAAAACAACACTTGACATTCTCCCTCATTATTGTAGCAGTCAGCAAATATAAATAAAAATGTAAATTCTAACTGATCTAAAATCTGAAAGGTTTAGTCTGATTTATTATGAATTAGAACGATACAAACATAATTACGTCTTTTTTAAACTAGTAGTCTTGAATTAACTGATTATTATTTTGCCTGCTACTTGGTCAGAGTGAAATAAATGAACATAAAATTTAAAATATAATTATGATCTATGTTTATGCAACTTTAAAGACCTGTATGCAAGTTCAGAGATGGTGAGTGCACCGCCGCCTTCGTCGTCTTCCTCCAGTCCGTCTTCAGCTTTTGGTGTTAGGGGTGGGAGGTATGGGGTTTCCATGGAGACACAGTGAGGCTGCAGGTCATTGATCAAAGAAGAGCTTCTCCTCTCTGCACATGATTGTTCTGTGTCCGCTGCTGATGCCGCTGAGGGTTCGAGAGGAGACAGAGGAACTGGATCCTTCACAGCAACAACACCTGCTAAAGGACAGTTACAAAAAAAGAAGAGAAAGCCATTCATTATTCAGCGAAGTTAAATATAATTTCAGACAAATGAAAGTTAAATATCACACAGAGAAGGTTAAGCTTCACTGGATACAAATTCCCAAAATTATTGGATTGTCATGAGTAGTCCAAAAACCTAAGTAGTTTTTTTATGCCTGGCCTGTAAGAGAAGGATACTGGTGGCAAATCCCCATCTGAAAAAGTCACCTTCATAAAACACACAAACTTTAGCTTTCCAATATATCAACCACATGATGGCGCTCCTATCCTACTTAAAGACAGAGCAAGTGCCGCATACAATGAAAGAAATACTGCCTAATAAAAATGAAGTAACCAGCTTTGAATTAAATGTAAAAGAAAATGAGGTCAGTTATGTAACTTGTTGATACAGGAGTGATAGACATGAAAGAGCTGCCATCTGCTTGGTTCAAAGTGCATGTCGCAGCCGCAGGATGTTCTGTACGGCCTGCAGAGGCCAGTGGGGGAATCTTGCCGTGCATTAGTTGAGGTTGTGATCAATTCTGAGATGCTGTTTGTGGTTCTGTCTCGTACAACTTCAGGCTCGTGGCAAAGTAAATCTCTTTGATGATGCGATGCGGACGGACAGGAGAGCAGCTGTGTGCGGATTTACTCAACTCCAAGGTGTTGACTCAGTATTGAGTGAATGAATCTAAATAATGAATCTAAATACAATCTGACTAAATAAGTGATGCATGTGTTAAAAATAAAGCCAGCTGTCATCCTGCAGCCGATAAGGAAGAGGCTGGGGGGTAAACGTCTTGAGAAATAAGACTCAGATGAAACACACATTCATGAGCGAAATCACAGCTTGTGCCGATGGATGGGAAGCGAGTGGTGGCAGTAACCATAGAAACACAGCTAGAAAGAAATAACATGTGTGCAAAACTTAGCACATGGGAATCAGAAGTAAAGTACTGTGGAAAAAAGAGGGACTCTGTATTATTTCTTAAACCACTGATTTAAGATGCCACTTTCACGCTTGGATCTTAAATATCCTTTTATTCCATGCAGGTTGAATCCCACAATCAAAATAAAGTTTTTTATCTCTTTGACCTTTGAAATCTGATGCTGCATATTTCAAAGTTTGTCTTGAAATAATGCACTTATTTTACTAATTCGGGAGTAAAAAAGCTTCTAAGTGTTCCTTTTTGTGTTAATCATGAATAAACCTTAATTTTGATAAATATACCAGAATGTAATTGCTTCATTTATTTGAGATAAACTGTGCTTACTTTAAAGGTTAAACACTCTTCTGGGACTGGGAACTAACTTTGCAAGACTGGGACAAATTTGTTTATAAACTTTTAGGTCTAAAATGTTTTACACAAATTGTTTTCCTCTTTCCTTTATTCAGCTTTATTTAGCTGACAAAGGTCTGGAAGGTTTGTGGTTTCCAGTTTGTAGAGTTTGGTCCTGCACACGTCAGGTTTTCTGGGTGCCATGCTTTCCTCTCAACAACACAAGCACATGATAGGCTAACTGGAAGAACTAAAGTTCATAATTATGTGGACAAACCACATAGTTCATAGTTCACAGATCTACAGTGTTTAGAGTATAGGGATATTCACTTTACAGTTTATAAGGACCAGGTTCACATTATGACCAAATAATTCTTAAAATAAAAACTCTGAGTCTAAGAATCCTCATAACTGACTGGAGGAATCGTCTCTTAGCAACTCCTGTTTACTGTCCTTCATGCTCTGATGAAGACCTCTGCTGAGATGAGATGAAAAGCACTACAAGGTGTAAAATTCCTCTGTGGTCACCACACAAACTCCAAGATGCACACACAGTGAAGGTTTTCCACTGGTTGTCCAACACAGGCCTGCTATTATTCATCATGCAATCTCATTTTCAGCTCCATAACACCTAAATTAGTTTATGTGAAATGTGTATGTGGCTATGCCTCTGATATACAGTACAGACCAAATGTTTGGACACAACTGTGTGTCCAAACTTTTGGTCTGTACTCAATACAGACCAAAAGTTTGGACACACTTTCTCATTGAATTCAATGACACACTTTCTCATTGAATTCAAAAACTGAGTGCAGACCAAACGTTTGGACACACAGTTGTGTCCAAACTTTTACTCTGTACTGTACGTCAAACTATTTCTCCCTTCTTTGTACTCATCTTACTTTGTTCCAGTGAGCCTCTCCGATGTACTGTTCTGGTTCCGGCGATCCGTCCGCCGTGCCCCACCAGCCTCACGTAAACGTCTCTTGAGGTGTGATTAGCTATCCGTAGATGGATGCTCCGCCTCGTTGTGATCTTAACCTGACATCTGGCAGCCTCGGCCACCACCACTGAGGCTGCTTGCTCCTCGAAAACCTCAATAGGTCCGACCCGTCCCGGGTCCATCCCCTCTCCCTGTGGTCTCTCTGGTATCAGGTCCACCATCAGCCCCCCTGTCTGTCCCGGACTTCCACACCTTGTAGTGTCCCCTACTTTAGGGTGATCACTGACTCTCAGCTCCAAGCTGCTTTGCAGGAATTCCCCGCCAACATCCCCACCATTTCTGTGCTCAAGAAGCTCCATGGTTCGGTTTTAAGGCGAACTTCGGACTGGGCTGCCAGCTGGACTCAAACGCTAGAGACAGACGCCGTGAGACATTCACCAGACACATGCCCTCACTCATACACAGACACAGTGGGCCCTCCTGTGAATGTCAGGGATATTAACATGGAGTGGAGGGGGCATTAGAGGCGGATCAGGCCCAAAGCTGCACTTTCTATATATAACCAAGTGGTCCTAGCTGCAGAGAAGCAGCTAATCTAGCTGTGATTACTGAGGGGCAGGCCTGACCCCGACCGCCATGGGGATCACTTTCTTTTCCTTTCTACAAGTCTGACTTTATCTGCCTCTTTTCCTCCTGAGATAAATTTGGTTCTGTGGGGCATTAGTTACAAGGCAAAGACAAACATTGTTCACTGAAATGCATCCTCCAAGCCCCTGATTAACCAGAGGTGACGACTTGTCGCATCACTCCCATGTCCTTCTGTGATGCAACCATCTGAGGGAGGTCTAAATTTATAGTGCCATTGAAATAATGTATCTGTAGACCAAACTGTGACATATAAAGTTTGTCTGTGTGTATTTGTGTAAAGAATTTGGTGCTTCAGACTGGAACAGGCTGCACTAGCAGGACAAGGACATCACTGACCTTGGGTCAGCTTCCTGTTCCCCCACTAATGGTTCAGATTAGTGCTCTGAATATAGATGGTGATCCTAGACCATCTTGAGGACACTGTATCCCAAAGTCCTTGCAGCAGATTCTTCAGTCAGCATTTGACAGTTTATTGGTGAGAAGGTGCTTAAAAAGGCTTGTTTTAATGATACTGGCTGCAAAATTTATGATACTTTAATGATATCTACACTGTAGAGCAAAGACGAACGTTTTTAAATTTAGTTTTATGTTAACACTTACTCTTTATGTTAATAAAGTTATTCAATTTGCAGAATAACTCGTGATGTGAATTAATGGGGAGAGGGGTGTGAGGCCCTCAATTAAGGGTTGGATTCTGGCAAAAAGAGGAGAAATTACAACTTGGGTGATAAAGAATAATAATAGTAATAACTTTACACCTTAGCATTAAGTGTATTAAAAAAATAGATGTGGAAAAATTTGATTTCTGTAAAACTGCTCCTGCAGCTGTTGGTTAAACATGGCAGCAATATTCTAATCATTTTCATTATTTCACTTTTTCACATCAGATCAGATAATGCATTGTAATGTGAATGTGAAAACTAACCTTTACAGACTTACTGCAAAACTTTGAGCAGTGAGGTTTTGATTTTCTTAAAAACAAATGAGGGGGGAAAGAAGATGACAGAAAAACTAAGAAAGGGGTAGAGAAATCCTGTCCCCGAGGATAAAGAGGAAGAGGTCAAACAGAACGATGTTTTTATGAAGCCATAAACAGGGGAATCCAGGTAGATGTGTGGGAGTAAATGGAGGAACAAAATAAATCAAGAAAAATCCAAATAGAGATATGGTGGCTGAAAGTGATGGCAAGAAAATAGTTGAACCATTTTGATGGAAAAGAGAAGAAGGTTTTATTATGGACCATTATGTTGGTGGAAAGATTCCTGATCCTTCCCATTCTCAACCCACTCAACAATGGACTCTATTCCTGGTGAACATCCTCTTCATCTTTCATTAATCCCTTATTATCCCACAAACTATTCTGTTCAGTTTCTGATGTTTCTACTTTATATTCCAGAACCATTGAGAGTGATTCTGTCTGAGTGTCTGACTTCTCCATCCTAACCTTCACTGATCCTTGACTCTGAAACTGTAAAGATGAGGATCCTCCAGATTGATGTTTGCACTTATCTTCTCATTCTTAACTCAGTTAAACTAATTAACTCCTATCTCTTCAGTGTAGTCCTCAATCAGCGCTGATAAGGTAAGATTTATCAGTTTCTTCTCATTTAGTTGTCTGACTTCTCAAGGTCAACAAAAACATTAGTTTACCTGCTTCCCTTTCTAATTGTCATTTATTTATCTTTTTTTTCCACATCCATGCCTTTCACTCAGTTTGTGACGCACATCCCTCCCATCATTTAGCTCCTCTCTCATGTTGCCCTGTCTTGTTTCCATTCACCCTGTTTGTCTCTGCTCTCGTATAATCCTACCCTGAGCTCTTCCACACCAGTTTCCCTTCCTGTCCTATCAACAACACTGGTAGATTAATAGATACATGCTGGAAATAGTGCAAAGTAGACATACATAATACATTTAAATTGACATCTGTGGCCAGTGATGAGTGCATGATTATATGCAACAAGATGCCAAATGCTTTGTTTCTTCTCTCTGACCACTTGAGTCTAAGGTAACAAGTTGTGTACAAGACAGGATTTGCCAACTGATAACTTAAGTTCAGTTATAAATTTTATTTTTATTGTATTCTTATCCCATTTGAACTGAACAAAGATGGAAAAACTACATGTGAAATACAGTACAAGGTTTGTTAAAGACCAAAACTGAAATACCTTAATAACACTGAAAATTCAGATAGCAGATTGGTGTTGTTGCAGATTGATTTTATTTTAATAAAGAGCTAATTGCTTTAATATGGATCTAGGTAAATACTGGAATCCACTTAAAATGATATTTGGTCACCTTGTTCTCATTGGATTTTAGTTTTAAGAAAATTCAAAACTTTTTCTTTACCGTTATCATTCTGGAAATGTAGCCTTATTCAGAATATAAATATAAAATAAACATAAACATTCATACAAATGGAGGGTTTCTACTTCCTCTCTGATGTGAAAAAATGCTTTTTTAGGCATTCATAAAACTGGAACTTAGTACATAAAACATATTCAAGGGTTTTTGATACATTTTGACCGTCCTTGTTGCTTCATGTAAATATTTTCTAATTTGACATTAGAAAATACAGTATTTGGCTAAAGACTTTAGTCTTTAGTCAAAAGTCATCCAGAACAGTATAAAGAAATGTAGGAGAAATAAAGTAGCAAAATGGAGACAGAAACAAAAGGGAATAAACAGAACAACAAAGAAACACTGCAGGGTAAATAAAACACAAGAATAAGTAAGTGGTAGTAAAGTAAAATACTAAGATGAGTATAATGATTCTCTTAATATAGTTGATGTATTTTATTGTCACTGAAAGATGCAATCATTTATTATTAGTGCAGAGCCTACGACAAACAAAATTAACAAAAACTTGCAGGCCCAGATGCTCACAGGGGCGTAAACAGACAAACTCCTTGGAGCCAAATGCATCACTTGTGATTGAGTTTTCCTTAATGATACGGCGGCAGATGTTTGCTGTGCGGCTGTGTTTCTGAGATGACAAAGAGTACATGTGACTCTGTAAAAACAACCTACACACAAAGTCAGACATTCAGACACTCAGAGGCATGGGGGGATCCTCGGGGAGGATTATGGGAGGGGTATTTTTAGCGTACAGCAATTGGAGTCTCCAGGGAGACGAGGCTGATGGAGGGAGCATCAGCTGCTCAATTAACTCTCGCTGGCTGAGAGTCACACATGAGCTTCCTCTTACACAAGGGAGGCCCAATGTGACTTTCTGAGGCGTATTACAGGAGGACATGAGGGTGAAGCTGTAGGGTGAGATGTGTACGCAGGTTCCTCCTACCGGGGTCTGCTGCCGCCTCTTCGTATTCGTTGGTGGATGGCAGTGCTGGCACCAGAGGCTCCATGTTCATGATCAGGTTTTTATGGCTCAGAGAGTTAAAGCTTCGACTCTGACCAAACTGAGCTCTGAAAAAAAAAAAAAACACACACACATTGAGACACATTCAACATGAAAAGTTGTTGTGTTGTCCTTCAGAGCGTCAACTGTGCAGTCTTGAACAACTAGAGGTGTATCAATCCTACCTGTGAACCTCGGGTGGATCTCGCTGAATCTTGGAGCTGGCCTCTATCACTTCCTTTGCTACTTTTCCACTGAGGAGGAGAATCACATACATGTTGATGGTTTTACTAACAAACATGTCACTTTTCTAAATACTGTATTTTTTCTTTTGCTGCATATTAGAGTTAGGAAAAAAACATGGCTGAGATTACGAAGGTTTCCTTAGTGTGTATTGTGAATTATAATGAATATGCCGTATGGCATTTTTCTAATTTAGCTGCAGAAGCCTGCAAAGAAAATGACTAAAGTAGATTTGTCTTATTAGTTTTGCTGATGTTGCTAATAACTAGTGCTATTCTTGACTGTTTCATTTCAATTCTTTCTCACATTTTGTAACATTATAACCACAAACTTTCAATGCAGCAGTGTTGCTGTTTCACAAAACGTGATAAACTTAGCAAGTATAAACACATTTGTGAGGCATTGCAGCTCCCATTGTTTTGAACAATGGGAGCTTAGAGGTTTGCTTCAGGGTCAGCAGGCTCCACCATCACATCTGCTCCTTTTGTGAAGACTCAGGGTAAAATAAGAGATCTGCAAGGTGATAATGTATACTTGTTACATTTATATTTTTTGCTTTCCTGTATTTCTCTATAGGGTAAAGTCACAAACAGAGTTATCATTTATCTGAATGAATTCTATTTCAATAGTTGAAGAAACCAAGGGTCATTAGTTGTGAATTACATCATTATTCTGGGAACTTCTGCTTTTTTATTTTAATGAAATGTATTTTAATGTCTGTCAAATAACAGACAAGAAACTCAAAAGATACAATATAAACAATACAATACAATATAAAGTCAATAACCAATTTTGATGCATTGAACAAGAAAGAAATAGCTAAGATCAAACTGGAACGTATGCAAGTGAATCTGAATGTCTGTATTAAATTGTTTTTCTTGTAAAGATGTTGAGAGGAGATTTAATGTGCACTAGTAGCACTAGCTCATGCTAAAGATTTCAGACTACAAACCTTGTCTAAACAAAGAATAATATTCCTCTTATTTTTCCTTACATGGAAAAATATAAATAAAATTCCACACTTCTCTGGACTTCAACAATGTGTAGGAAGCCTTCCCTCCAAGCATGAACTTTGCTTTTCTATCACGTTGTGAATATTTTTCACATTGCTCTCTAACACCACGCCTCCGCACCGTTTTCTGTCTCACCTGTATCTGAACCTGCTGCCTTTGAAGAAGATGTTACTGCTTGAGACGGTCTTTATCTGACTCGACTTCGCACATCTGACAGACAGACAGAGGAAGAAACAGCAGCAGACATTAAGCATAGCTTCAAAATGCGACGCACACTGCAGCTTCACAGACTCAGTGAACATTAAAGAATTCAGATAAACAACTCCACCAACATTATTAGGTCTTTTAACATTGGTTATGTTCTTTAAGGTTTTATTAATAATCTTGCTTCCATTCCTCGTCTTCCAGCAGTATTTACAGAAAAATGTGGGCTAAGGTGAATATTTTTCAATGTTTTTCATAATAAGATCTGACTATCAACGATCAACAACCTCATCTTGGCAGCCATTTCCAAACTTGATTTATTGTAATTTGATTTAAAGGTTCTAATGCTTGTCTGACATCTGAGCTGACTTTTACTCCCTCCTTCTCTCAAAGACACACTCACCCTTTATAGTATTCATCTACTTCTCTACAACCTCACTGTTGATTCCTGCTGCACTTTATTGTCTTTGTGTGAATAGATATTAATTTATTCCAGAAAAATTCAATGCCTTACATTGTGACAGATAAGGACATGTTATAGTGTGTTCTTCATAAGTGGGTCAAATCATGACTAAGTCTGACAGAAATGTTTTTTAAGCCATGGGGACTCAGTGGCTAAACTTTATAAATTGAGGGGCAAAGTTGCACAAAGTCTCTTCATTTTTCACCTTAAATGGCTGAATTTAGATGCTTAGATAAATTTCTCATGACCGTTCCTCCTGACTGGACTGGTGTGACTGAGTCAGGTTTGTAAGTTTATCAGATTAAACTTTTAAAATATTCTTTATGCACATGCTAAGACATACTTCTCACTAAGCCCACAATAGCTGTAAACAGAAAATGATCATAATTAACAGGAATATTGGCTTGAAAATATCTGTCTGCGTATATAACTTATATGTGTTTCACTTTATGAAGTTGCCAAACTAATAAAAATTTCTACTAATACTGTAATAAATATGATTACATTTTTACTTTTTAGTTGACTTTGTGATGACTCAAATACTATACAGTTTTGTTTAATTTCTGTGATTAATAAACGTTTATAGTTGTTCTTGAAATTAAATCTAGATTTTATTTTTATTTTATTTTACTTTTTATCTTTCTTTTTATTAGTTTGAACTTAATTGTAATATTCCTAAACATTCTCATCTATCTTTACCTCTTATTAACTTAATCACCATTTCCGCTTTGTCTCCTTTATTCCAACACCATTTATGGATACTTTATATATTTCTATACAGTTCTGCTTTCTCCCTAATTTAGAATTATTTTCTTCTTGAGCTGTTTGAATTTTAGTTTCTGCTGTTTTGTCTTTTGCTAAATGTTTTCTGTTCACTTTGAGACGAATATTTACAGCAGTTTCTTTTATGAAAACATGTACACCTAGAAAATGTATATACTGTAACAATGCATGTGTGTTTGCAGACGCACTTGTAAAAGGCCTGGTTCTCCACCCCACACTTCCATAGGTGCTTACACGCTGCAGGAGTCGAGGTGTGAAATGTCAACACCAGCTTTTTCTGCACAGAAATAGAGAGACAGAGAGAAAAAAAGAGTGAATGACTGCCCAGAGAGGCATAAATAAGGGGAAGTGCTGAACATAATGTGAGGGAGCTGCACAAAACGCTGACCCATAGATCCAAAGCTGTAAGCTTAGCAAGATTTAAGACAGATATAGTGATTTGGCCACCGTGTTCAGCAGTAAAAAGAGCTTGTAGCTTGCAGAGGATGGGTCTTTATGGACAGGGAGAGGGGATTTATTCCTGTAGATGTCTCGTTTTCAGGCCTGCTTGTTTGGTAACATGAGATACCAGATCAATATCGCTCAAATGCAAGGCGCAGAGTGAGCGAGAGGCAGAGAGGAAACAGTGAAGTCAATATAATGAAGAGAGTTACAGTAACACAATATGAGGTATACGTCAGAGCCAAATGAAAGTGGCACAAACAGCTTTGATGGGTTTTTTTTTTGTCCAGTCTGTTTCTTTTCCTGCACAGCTCCCTCTTTGTCATGCAGCAGGGGCAGTGCCTTGCAAAAGTATTCATATCCCAGCATTTTCATTTTTACTCACGTTAAAACCACAAAGCTCAGTGCACTTATTTTAATTTGTATTTGACAGACCAACATACAGTAGTGTAAAATTGTAAAGTAAAAGAAAAATGATACATGGGTCTCAAAAGCTTTTAGAAGTAAAAATCTGAAACAATTGATAAAGAGCCTATTGAACTTGTTGATTAGTATCAGAGTCCATTTATGCAGTGTAACCTGAATATAAATACAGATTCTTGTGTAGGTTTGTTGGAGAACATTAATAAACAACCAGCAATGTGACACAACAAAAAGGTCAGGGTGTAGATTATAAAACAATATCCAAAGCTTCAAACATCTCAGAACACTTTTCAATCCTTTATGCAAAAATGAAAAGATGTGGCACAACTGCAAGCTCCACCTAAACTGGCAGGGTTATAGAGCTACTTTCATCAAGTCCAAATCCAAATCCTCGTTGGACTGTGGCTGAACAATGAGTTACTGAACTGGACTAATAACACAAGGCAGCTATACATGAAGGGACACAGCAGGAAAAACCTTCTGATGAGACTTTCATCATTTAAAATGTGCAAGACGATTCCTATGGATGTTTTATCTAGTGGTTGATACTGAGAGGAAATCCTCTGCTAATCTGCTGGTCATTTTAGACAATGCTTGTCTTCACCTTCATAACATCCTTTTCTTAAACATCTTTAATTTTGCATCATGTTTACATTAAGTCCTGCACACCACTCAAACTGACATCCCTTAAATTTTACAAAATAGAAAAAATGTTTTAAAGCCCATGTATCATTTCTTTCACATAAAATCCCAATAAAATACACAGAAATTTGTGGTTTTAGTGTGAACAAATCAGAAAATATTGCAGGTGAATAAAAACTGTTGCAAGGGTCTGTGTGTATTAAGTTGGTACTGTGATTCACACACATGAACTTCACCAGCTACGTCTGTGCTTACATGTGTGTAAAAGAGATGAGATGTTTAGAAATTGACAAATAATCTTTGGTCCCACTTTGGCTGAAATGCTGAAGTGCTCTAAAGGACGACCTGATGACATTTATTATGCTGATTCAACAGTTCCTATGGAAGTACACACTGCTTTCCAATTTCAAGTTGTATAATCTATTCTAATATATTTATAATGCCCTCAATAATTCTTGATACTTCTGGTAAAGACGTACAATAAGATGAAAAAGTTATTAATCTGTAATTGCATTAACATAATTTTGCATTGAACGCATTTAATCTGTGAACAAATTTCGTGAAGAGAAATACACTAAAATCATTAGCTTTTATAAAACAAATGTACCTGAAACATTTAAACTAATATTTAAACCATTTATAAATTTGATCAGAGTTTTGTGGGAACTTTATTTTGTAATAAGCAATTTCCTGTTTCCTGTTTAATTTCTCTTAACCACGCCTCAAATTTGGAACATGCCTTTACAGCAAGGCAGATTTATATTTACCATAATTTATTGGAAATCAGATTAACTAATATAAATTTATCTTAAACAAGCCTTTGCCTGAGTGCTGCACAGCCTTTCAGTATTTAGGAGGAGTTTTTTGGTTAGGAATAAAATAAAGACTAAAATAGACAACATTCATGTTTAATTTTACAGAAAATTAAAGTCCCTGTTCTCCAGTTTTGACTTGTCCATGCTACTTGAACTTTTCAGCATTGGTGAAATCGATGTTAAATAAACATGTAAGATTTGATGTAAGATTTTCTTACTGTCAGAACGTCCCGCAGCCTCATGTCTACTGAGAAACTTTGAACACATTTATTTAAATTATTACACTGACAATTATGTATTTATAACACTAATTATATCTCTTTAGTTCTTTACAAAAGATAAGATACAAGCAATTATGAAAAGTAGGGTATAAGTTTGCAAGTTTCAAGGATAAGTTTGAACAAATCTGTGAAACAAACTGTTTTACATTAATATTCTTCAGATTCGCAGCTACACTGTCTTGTGTCTATTTTTGACTCTGCAGAAGATATAAACATTTACATTGATCCAATTTAAAATGACATTGAAAAGGTTACGAGACGAGGAAGAACAGGCTTTTCAAGCAAGTGCTGCATTACTAGGGGAGTGAAAAGTTGCAATCAGCCCAAGGTGGGAAACACAGAAAAAATTATCAGTTTTGTGGAAAACGTTGTAAAAGAAAAAAGATAATGTAAAATACACACACAGACACACCCCCACAGACATAATAGGAAACACTCAAAAATGAATATGTCAGGGAACATTGTTGAAACAGGAAAAAAGGAATTGATTATGCATCTTGACGTTGCATAATCTACAGTAACTGACGATGGAGCTGTGAGGGTCGTTTTGATCATGTGGCTGTAAAGATTACAGGAGATAACAGAAAATAAATTTACTAATCGTTTCAAAACTGTGACAATACAAGACAAAAATACACAAACAACAAAAAAACAACAGAAAACTTCACTCCAATCATTCTCTGAGGTGAGGGCAGGTCTGCAAGGAGAGGTGTTGTGTTGAGGATTTAATGCTTGGTGCTACTGCGGTTACTTATATCTACTCACCAGTGAAGACTATGTATTTACACAGAGAGAAAAGACAGAAACACAAAGATAAATCTGCATCTTCAGCCCTCTGTGAGTTGCCAAACAGACAAGCAGGCACACTGACATGCTAAGCGGCAATGGAAGAGCCAGGTTAAGCTGCAATGAGGAAAATATTTATGAGAATTGCTGAAACCAATCAGCTGAAAGGTAGATTAAAGAGCAAGCACACTGTGGTTGCTTTGAACACAGTTTTATCAAAATAAATGAAGCATTTATGCAAAGCTCTGAGAATGCTGCTCCAAATCTACCATGACTCTGCAGGATGATTAACACAGAGATGAAGCACGTGTCCCAAATGTTAGGACACCTGCTGCGGTACGATGCATGTCTCCAACATTATTTATCTGTGATTTAATGCTTTCATTTGGACCACACTCAAATACATAATGCGAGGGAGGAGATTAGTTGTAACACACCCACCATCCTGTTACATTGAATCCTGCCTGTTAAGGAGATCTGAAACAGCGACACACATATAGATTGTGTGTGATGGTGGACAGGATTACAAACAGGACAGTTAATCTGACAAAGATGATGGACAGGAACACGGGGGGGGGGGGGGGGGGGGGGGGGAGAAGGGAAGAATAGAAAGAGAGAGAATGAGGGACGGAGGAGAGTTCAGCAGGATTTTATCTGTTTCCAAACGATAAGTGTGGCTCTAAATCACAATGGTAGAGCGAGAAGATATTGATTTAACATGGTGATGAAGATGACTTGTGACAGTCAGAGAAATCTACATCATATTTGACTCCATAGTAATAATAACTTAAATGTTTTCAAAATGTACAGGAACAATGCTCACCTCTTTTTGGACTCCAATGACATAAAAGGTTTTGCCTTCAAACTTTAGCTTGCTTACGTCACCCCTGCAAAAACAAGTCGCTGTCAGAATATTAAACATGCTTATAGTAAAACTCGTAGTGAAACTCTGCTGCTGCAGTGTTGTGTGAATATAAAAAATGTATGACATACAGTTGAGGTCATAACTTTTCAGACAATACGAAGGGCAATACAACAACTTATATGTCACTTCTGGTTAGTTGTTTCTGAAACCAGAGTCAAATATTTCATATGTAATTTTTTTTTAGTCTTATTTCAGACCCTAGTTTTTACCACTTGAGGAGGTGAATCCTCTTGTTTCCCTGGAAAACCACAAACCCCGTGGCTGTGAAGCCCAGAAATGCAGTCGAGCCTGTAAAGTCCTGGAAACACAAACACAGCAAGGGGGAAAGCGGCGTGTCAGTGATCTCCATGAAAATGACACCTGCACAAAGTCACTTAGTAAGATGGAGAGAGACATAATAAATGACAGCAGATCAGAACAACGTGGCTATTCTCTAATTATTTACAGTTTGAAAACATTTTCTTGTTGCTGTTTCAATATAAATCACACTATTCCTCTCTACTGTCGTCTACTGTTTCACCAAGCCTCTCATCTTTTATCCATTGTTCATCTCCAATGGTTTGTGCATAAAGCACACAAACTAGATATCAAACACAGTTTTCTCAGGTTGAGTATTTTAATGGAAACATCGACGCAAACATGATTTGTGTGGATGAGCGTGTCAAACACCGAGTAGTGTATGTGTATCTCATGTATCTGTACAGGAGTCTTAAAGTTATCATTGCCATCAAAAGGAATTTCCACAAGGAGTTTAATTATTACTTTCTGTATAATTCATTTTTTTTTAGTCATAACTAGATTTGTGGACTAATTTGCTTTGATTTTGTTCAGTGGATCTCTTGGGTTCTTAAATACCTCTGGTTTTAATTTTTTGTCAATGGCTCAGTTAAATATTAGTCTGGGGAAAATGTTGATATGCTCAATACTTACTTGTTTATGCTTGTTTTTTCTATAATCTATAACCTAATTAAGTCAAAACAGTAATTACAACAAATCAGATGAAAATATGTGAAATGACTGAGGGGACATGCAAACATTATAATATATATTTTTACTTATAATATTCCTGCTCCTGAAATAGTCAAATTATATATTTAAGAAACTTTATCAGACATAATAAAGTCTGAGTCTCATGCTATAAAAGCTAGCATAAGATGTGCTTTCAAGCTGTAAACTACAAATTCAGCAGTATGTGTTACAGGTCCAGCTACAAAAGGAGAGCAAAGATTGCTGACTTACTACATCAAGGATTTGTTTAGATCGATCAATAAGATTATTGATTCCTGAAATGTTTCTTTTTTTCATTTGAGGCAATGACATCCCCAGAGTGAGATTAAAATCCAGGAAGTAATTGGGATCTGACCTCTGGAGCCTTTTCTCATTCATTTCATTTCTGCTTCATCCTCAAAAGATTTTGAGAGAACAATACTGGGTTTATGTCCGGCCTTTTATCTGTTTAACTGTAAAGACCATAATGGTAAAATATCCATTAGTAGTAAATTACTGTGGAAATGGTAGAAACGTAGAATTAGCTAGTTTCTTCATTTATACTTTTATAATAAACAAAAAATTTAAAACTATTTTTGAGTCCCTAAAAGCTTTCTTTATATGGCAAACATATTAAACTTTTTTTTTATGCCTGATACAAACCCACAAGTATGAGTGAATTTACCGAAAGCACAGTGAGAAACAAATGGAAACATATAAAAATTTCCAAATCAGTGTCGTTTCTTCTCCGTCAATTAACACAATTCATATAACAATACTTTTTATCATAAGGAAAACATTCTTTTTTCGTAAAAAAATAGACTTGCAACACCTTGACCAGGCTACTTTCATCAATAAGGTAAAGTTTCACAATCTAGACTAATCACCTTGCATGGATGAGGGTCGACTCCATACGTTTCCAGGCTGTGGGCTCTTTGAAGCATATTTAACTCTGCCAAGGCTGCACACTGACCCCTAAGGGAGATGAAGACACAAAATTCAAGTTGGTGTGGCACAGGACGCACAACCAACATTATCCCCATTTTATCAGTTTGATGGGAGGATGTAGGACACAGTGTGTCACCTAATGGGCCATTTGCCCAATAATTTCAACAATCATTTTGACTCTGCTCAGCAATTTATATTTTGGTTCATGCACTCAAAATGAATAATGCCCACAAAACCCCAAATCTGTGTGTTATGGACACTGTGGATTGTTTCGATCAACAAACATAGCAGCCGTGCTGCTACAAATGTTACATTCGCTGACATGGAACCCTGTTGGGCATAGCAAACTTTTCCAAGGCTACAGCCAATCATTGCCTCTACCAGGCACTTCCAGACAGACCCAGATATGATCCATTTTTTAAAATTAACAACCACAACTTCACTGTGGAAGATCTATAAACGCTCAAGACAGTCAGGGAACTCTCACACTCTGATTTCTCTTTGAGTTGTCTTGACTGTGGAAATCACCTGAAGTCTCTATTGCTTAGTGTTAATCTACATGCTGTTAATCCCATCAGTCGAATCCGCCGGGGCACACAGAGCGCACAAGAGGGAAATTAAGGATTTGCCTTTGATGTTCTGGAATAAAGTGTGACGGACAAGAGCTAATTTAACATAGGCGTGATAAACAAACACCCCAGTGGAGAGGGTTTATATAACTATAAAATAATCTTGTTATGGAAAGGCATTCACTATCCAAACTTAATACCTGGCATGACTAGAAATATTAAATTATTACTTGTTAATATTTTGCCATTTTTCTTTTATTCTAGTCTAAAAGACTATTGCCTTAATAATATTTAAATTATATCAGGTTGTATCTATTATTAACTTAATTTTACCATCTAAAATGAAGTATCACAAAAAGAATAAGTCACTCTTTTGTTGGATGTGGAGCATTACACCCTGTTCACACAGTGAACATCTGGCTTCACAAGCATCAAGCTGAAAACATGGGCCTTGGTCCAGATAACAAGCGACCCCATCAGACTCTCTCCATCATCTTCTTTTGTTACCTGAGCTCATTTTTGTGTATTTCCATAATCTTCCTCTCCAGTTTGAGGGACTGTTTAGGGAATAGCTTGAAGTCTCTGATGTAGTCTGATGGATGCTCCTCTGGGTCATAATCTCCCAGCTCAGCTGCAAAAAAATATATATATATGTTATATTTCTGACATCTGGCAGCATTGTTTTTGTAAAATAGATCATCTTAGAGGAAAATATGGAGGCAAGTCACATAAGCTTCTCAAGTCTTACAGCCTTTTTGTTGAATCTTTCTTTTGTTCTTTCTAAATAAACTATTTATAGAAGAAGTTTGAGGCAGAATTCAAAGCCAATCACATTAAAGATGCAGGACCGAATAAAACTCAGTGGATTTTCACGTCTCAGTCCTTCAGTGTTTGACAAAGCAGATTGCTCAATAAATGGTACAGATTTAAGAAACAAGTCTAGGCTGATTTTAATAACATTTATCTGGCAGATTCCAGTTTATTTATTTATTTATGTCAACAATAAATGTGCTTCTTGCACCGGAACAGGCCAGGGAGTTCCACAGGGATGTGCAATTGATGAGACAATATGTTTTGCTCGATGTAAAGTTGAAACCAGAGGTTTGCATACACTGAACAGAAAGACACACACACCTTTGTTTTTTCCTCACTGTTTACCGTTAAATAAGACAGAACTTTGTCTTATCTTAGGTCAGTTAGGATTACCAAAATTATTAGTATTTGACAGAGAGTGATGTCCAATGTAAAAAACAAAAACACATTAATTTATGCCCTAATAGAGACAAGTAATTTTTTTTGTCAATAAACTTGCAGCTAGAATAAAAATTACCAACATTTTATTTTGCTGTATTTAACAGTCAACGTGCAACAGAGGGAAAATTGCTTATTGGATTCAGAGCAAATCCCTCTCACCCACACTTATTTCTGGATCCATTCTTAATTAATAACCATAACAAAGGTCAAATGAAAAACTTGCCCAGAGTTTAATTTAACAATAATCCTCAAACTGCTCTGCAGCTCCCTAATCAACACCTTGACAAAGTGGGATGGGGACGTGTCCTCGTTAGTCAGAGCAGCCAATGATACGCTGCAGACACGCTGTGGGTTGAGATAACTGAGCGAGCCACACTTTGCTCTCTGAGGACATGAGCGAAATGAGACGATGTTAGCACAGCTCAGAGATGTGTGGATCAGCCAGGAGGCTTCATTTATATGGTAGAGCTTCCTAATCCATATCAAAGTGGCTGTGATATGATGGTTATCTGTTACTGCTAATTGAGAGAAGGAAGAAAAAAACATTTTTAATGCCTGTTCCCAGAGGTTTACAGAGATCTCTTGGTGTTTTAAAATGAGGGATTATAAGATAAGTCTAATAACTTCAGCAGCAGCTGGTTAATGGGCAAGAACTAACTGGTTCGACAATGAAAAATCCTGTTTGTGTTTATTTCATACAGGCCATCATTTTGGTAATTTATTTAAACAGCAAATAGCTTAAGGGACATTCTGATTTATGTACAGTATTGCCACATTTTCACTTTTGGTAATTTGCAAGGATTTGATTTTCAAGCTATAAGGCTTTCTCTTTGCAATTATTGAGCTGAAACACCATGCAGAGCTGGAGACATTTCCCCCTGGTAAAGATGAGTAAAAAGCCTAAAACAAATAATTCTTCTAGCAGCAGCAGAGACTGTATGATCACACATAGTTTCCATGTCGCTCTGGTCCTCCTCACCCTGTGCGATGCAGGCTCCCAGGTACGCCGCCTCAGCAAAGGGACACAGGAGGCGGCCGTGGTAGATGTCTCTCTTCAGCTGGAGGTACAGGAGATACCTGGCAGAATACAAACAACCACAAAGCGACTCATGAACAATAAACAGAGGAAAATACTTTGATTTGCATGAAAAATTATTCTCAAAATGTGCATTTATGTCTGTTTTGAATCCATCCACAGTCAACGATTTTTAAAAAAAAAGAATTTTTTAAAAAGGAGCCCTGCCACAGCGACATCGACCACACCGCAGAGCGGTGCTGTGGTTACTATAGAAACAGCTTCTTCGCAGACGTATCCATGCTGCTAACATGCTGATTTGTCTGGTTTTACCACAGAGACAAAAAAATAACAGCCATAATGGAACCGGAGACACTTGTTGCTATGAATGCAGATGAGTTTGCATGTGAGATCACATCAACCAGTGAGATGATATCCATGAGATCTGACCGATTCAGCTTGGATGGTGAAAAGTGGCAGAAGGAAATCCTCACAGATTGAATGGAGAGAAAAAAGACTGCTGCAATCTCTAAACAGTTTTATTTATAGGCTGCAGCTGCATAGATGTATAAGCCTAAATGTAATGATGAGATTCTTCTCCGATGGGATTCACACCAATTTCTTATTACACTTTCTGACTTTTTGTGTCAATCTGCAGATCTTTTCAATATGTGGTGCTCTGAGCAACAAATAGTTAATTTTTTATTTTAATTAAATTTTTATCATTATTACTTTTTATTTATTATTATTTTTATTTATTCATTTACAATATAACTTCTTTTTTGTCACTGACATCAATGCTCTAAGTTAGTGGTATTTTTGTCCTTGTTGGGTTGCTATATAATGTAGAAAAAAAAACATGAGTAAAAGAACTTTGTAATTGGGAAAATATTAAAGCCCTGTACTAAATATCATTTTTATGATAAAAGAATGATGCTCAGCAGATGAGAAACCCCCCAAAACCAGAGCTGGCAGTGAAAACAACTCGTTCTTCCTGAGCTGTCATCTCTTCTAACCACTTCACTGGTGAGCAGCTTCAAGGTGCTCAGGAGGCATCTGGACTTCTTTTCTTGATTTCTTTTACAATCCAATATGTTAATTAATTTAAGCACTTTGGATATCATGTCCTAGACGGCTGAGAATCTAGACTGATGAAGTGAGAAAATGCTTGTGTGTCAATGCAGGGTGTGAGTTGGTTTAAGCTGAAGTGACTGATACATGACTCAGAATCAGCATGTTCACTTCATATCACGTTTCCTTTTTATGTGATGTCAGTTGTTCGCATGTTTGTAGATCTTTTTAACTTAAAACATTTGTTTGATTTAAAGAGACATTTTTTTTACATTGTTTCTCACCTTTTGAAATCTCACATAAACTCCTCACGTGAATCACCTCTTCATAATTTCTCTCTGTGCATATTGTTGCTACATGGTGCTACTGGCACATGGCTAGTACTATGTTTACAGGTTTCTCTTGCAAACACAGCATTGCTTCAGTTTTTTCACAAAAAAGATTTTTGATGTGATAAAAAGTCATATTGGTTCAACTTTTTCTTCTGCTGTAAATTTGTCTCTTATTTCTATTTAGGTTTTATATTTTTTAACGTTTGTGTGAATATGCATGCAACCATTTGCCTTTCACTTTCCTGCTGGTTCACCTGAATTTCCCAACTTTGGGACAATTAAAAATGTTTCTGTTCTATTAACGGCTTGCTAAACATATTGGGAAGCTGCTGTTGCCCCCCCCCCAAAATTATATCTGCTCATATTAAATATAAAAAGCAAGAAACTATCTCTTGCATAGAAATAAATAATTTCTACAAATTATATTAATCTGTGTTAGTTTTTACCTGGTGAGCTCCTCCTTAATTTTCATTGGCTCGTGGGGGTAGAACTTGACCCGGAAGCACATTGTGAACGGCTGCAGAGCTGCTGAGGACAAGAGACAAACACAATACTTTTTATTACATTATGATACTATTGAAAAGTTCTTTTGTTTCTCTAACTCAGCTCACTTAGTTTAACACATTGTAGATTGATAAATTAAAGGTGATGCTCTCGGTGACTTTCTTCCTGTTAGTTGAGGATTTTCTGATTACAGCTAATGAAAACATAATCTTTAACAATAGAATATTACATAAGACTAATAAAAAATATTCTTAATAAAGAAATGTTTTCGAAAAGTACTTTTAATCTGCGTCGTTCACCTTACTTCTTACTGTTAGACAGTTTCTATTTAAACTATTGATGCAGGTCTGTCAGTAGTCAGGCCTGGATGTGTGAACTGAAACTGTACCAAATCAATATGGCTAATTCACGGCTATAGAAAAGGGGGGGTTGTAGTTTTACAAAGGGCTAGATTGGTTTGGATAGTTTATTTCCACAATAAATTACATTTTTTCTAACTGCTTTTTGAATTTACTCTGGGTATCTTCTGATAATTTGTTTGATAATCTGATAAGTAGTTTTTACTATAACTGCATGTGATGTATCTGGAAGGTAATGTTCTAAATAACTTTCAAGAGATAAACACTGCTTGTTTTCCTCTGTTTAAGTCCATCATGGACTTAAATTTGTGTCGCTCATATTGAAATTCATCAATTCTTACATTTTATTTGATCTTGAACCCATTTTTTTTACCCTATGTTAAGGTAAATGAGTGTAGACAAAGTTTAGAGCAATGACAAATAAAAACAAAAGCAGAAAAAAAATTGAGAACAAAAAAAAATTAAAGTGTGTCTCAAAAAAAAACAGTCATTTGATTATGACAGTAAGTCATAAAGCAGGGTGTACTGATTTTCTGTTAAACCCAAAACAAGTGTCTCTGTGTGAGATCCATAACTTTTGTTTCCAATGAATCTGCAGCCTACTTTTATGCAGTTTTAAAAGGGGCAAAATTCCAACATTAAATGTTCAAAAAGGAGCGTTACTGAGGAAGAAATGAATATCCTCTAACCAGTAATCTTCACAGTGTGCCCCCTCCAGCCTGCCTTTAAAAGCAGGAGCCCCTATGGTATTATCTAGCCATGAAAGAAAGGAAAAAAACATCCCACATCTACATAATACATGCTGAGCAATGTGAAAGATGCAATCCTCCCACCAGCTCCCAAAGAACTTGAGCTGCTTATTTGCTCGGGCTTATGGGATGGCAACAGTGTCTCTGAAAACATTCTTGAGAAAGGCCGTTGGTACAAACGTCGGGTGAATGTGACGTCTACCGATGTGCGTAAGCCGAGAACCACAAAGAGTCGTGAAAACACAAGCCACCAAAACCCAATTTATGGAGAAAAATCCTGCTACATGCAGAGCTGATGTGTCATTTCAAATCAAATCTTTTCAACGCTCTTCCTCCATCCTCTTCTTTCTTTTCTTTCTCCTTCTTTCAGTCTCTGTCAGCTTTTTTTCATCTCAAACTCTCCAATTTCTACTATTCTATTCACTAATGTGACTTCCCTCTTTAGCTACATTATCAATCAGTGTCGCTCAGTCAGTCTGAATTAACCCTGGAATATATTGGCTTTATTACTCTTCCAACATCCCATTTCAGTTTGCAGTGATATCCACAGTCTCCCATTTTCATAGAGGGAGAATATGCAACTAATAGCTCTTTTATTAATTTATGACAGGACAGAAAGAACAGGGCCGTCATTAAAAGATTGGGTGAACTTCAAATAGCGAATTGAGGACATAGGAAGGAAGAAAATTAAAAAAACGAAGAGAACATCCAGACTAAAAGGAAAATTATGAGCGAACACAAAAAAAGATGGATGAAAAACATGGAAGCCAAGAAACATTAAACCTGGGAGTTTGTAAGGAAGATCTCAAAACCCCCAAAGTGGATTTTGTTTAAATTTTTCATCAAGCAAAGGCGGATTTTTATCCCTTGATGTCATTTTAGTTTCACCAAAATTAAATATGTCCCACAACTTGCTGCAGGGAAATTTGAAACTGTTTCTTAATAAGTACAGATTCAATAGGTGCAGCATCTGCTTCCAATCGCTGGCAGCAAACACAAAGCTTGACGTAAACAGCCTTAATGTCACATATCAGGTTACAAACATCACAACAAAAACTACAAGGAAATACTTGTCTAAAGAATTGTTTGCTAACTTATCATGAGCAGACGTGAATAAATCCTTTACCTACTGCAAAATCTTTTATGGTGTAAACTGACGCAAACTGGCTATTTTTGTAAAACATACTATTTTATGATAGTAATATGATATCATATGCAGCACAGTATATTTACATATTCTGTGTAAATGACACAAAAACTATTTCCTGGAAGTGTTTTTTCCTGGTTTTTGGTCACTTAGGGTTTCCAAGATTAATTAAATGTTCTAAATGCTAGAATTAGGAGCTCAAGTAGGTTTTTAGAAAATTCTGGGGTACTGAGGCTTTGTGAGGCCCTTTCAAACATTTACTTTGTTGTTCTTCAGCCACTTTGTAAATAATTTGCTATTCTGAGGGTTGTAGTCCATTTGGGCCACCATTTTGATCTTTTTTTAGATGCTACCTTCATTTTACTTCACAATGTCACTTGCTTATGACACAAACTATTTCGCAGAGTGCACCAGTTCCTCCTGGTGGGTGAGCAAAACACCCACAAAG
The DNA here is from genome assembly GCF_003331165.1 of Xiphophorus hellerii. Lineage (NCBI taxonomy): Eukaryota > Metazoa > Chordata > Actinopteri > Cyprinodontiformes > Poeciliidae > Xiphophorus > Xiphophorus hellerii. Next base: position 14,560,163 of record NC_045683.1, read on the forward strand.
CACCATGCTGCCACAACCATTCTTCACAACTGAGGTGGTGTTTTCAGGCATGCAAGCATCTCCCTTTTTTTATCCAAATGTAACAATGAGCATTATTGGCCAGACAATTTAATTTTAGCTTTATAAAACCACAGGACATGTCTGTGAAAATTAGGACCTTAGGCCTGAGCTCTCAACAGCTTTCAAATCCATGGCATCATCATCATCATCTGGGCTTTCAGAAATAGCTGAAAGGCATATCAATTTTGCTTGGAGTATATTGGGAATCATAAAACGGAAAAAGTAGTCAGATAAATATTGTTCACAAGACCTTCAAGTCTGAAGTCTGTCTTTCTGCAACTAATGTGTCCAAAACTTGACTCACTGAGGAATGTGACTAAACAGGTGATGGAAAAAGCAGCCAAGTTAACCTTCAGGTATCTGCAGATTTTTTCCATTCAGACATCAAGATCTTGCTTATTCGAAACAAAACATAACAAATATGACAGATGATTTAACACTTCAGTCCATTAAATTATAATGCCAACGTGTGAGATTCAGAAAGGTGCTGGCAAACTCCTGTCAGTCCAAAACAAAGAAATACTTCTGGAAAAACCCACAGCTGCTGGGATGCAATCACAATCTGCAAGGCTGTTGTTAGCAGCCATAAATGTGGCTAATTTCCCTTAGAGTAAAAGCAACCTCTCTTTGTTTTTCCAGGAGCTTTTAAATATTTATGCTAACTTCCACAGAAAACAACCCTCCTTATCCATGTGCCTCTGAGCAAAAACACAGTCCTGTCACTTTGTCCTCCGTCGCTGCGTCTCGTTTCCCTCCTTAAGGTCGGCTAGAAAAAAACTTCTTTCACCCTGTTTGCGCCTGAACTTATGACAGCGCGTCACTGTGGTGCTGCCTGCTTGCTTCAGATTTAACCTGCTTACGCTTAAATGAACCTCTGAAGACACAGGCAAAGTACAAACAAATATACTCAGGTACAAAAAACAAACAGTACCTTCCCCATTTATTGGGAAAGCTGTGGAAGTCTTAGAACAAGTTTAACTTCAATTAAGTTAAATAATGGACTTAGAAGTCTATTATGATAGTAACATAACAGCATTACTGTCATATTAGAGTAACATGAGTATGCAACATGTAGCTGAAATATTTAAAGTTGTTTAAGTTTGTTCTTAACTTTCTAAAATTAATCAAAGTGTGAATTTGAATTGGCAATCCACCAAATCCTTTTTTCCACAGAGGTCTGTTTCTCTCAGCCTTTCTTCAACATTGGAACGATAAGAGAACATGACATTTAAATAAAGCATCTCTGTGTTGATCTTACTAAGTCAGGACATGGCTGCAGAAAAATAGAAACTGGCTCAAACTTGCCACTTCAATACTTCACTTCAATAAATTAAAACTTTAAAAGAACTGGAACTGTGATAAACAAGCTTGAATAATGTAATGCTGACTCTTTCAGAGATTACCAAAAGATGCCTATAAGAACCAAAGCGAATGTTTATGTTTTGTTTATTTGTCATGGTGGTACGTGTCCAGAGTGTCCTACACCTCAGCTGATGCGTAGGGGTGTTTTAGCATGTTACTTTCCTGATATTGGTGTACCCAACAGGTAGGTTTCGCAAACTTCATTCTAAATCTTTTTTTTTTTTTGTCATTTCACATAAGTTTTCAAACCTGATCACAAGTGATGTGTTTGGTTTGATTGAGCCAAAATTCATTGTTCTAAGTTTTGAAATTAATGTAAAAAAATGGGACTCATCATGGCTTATTGGAGATGAAATACAGCAGCTGCTATATTTCAGGATCAAAGTCGGTGCAACATCTTTGATTGAACACACGGCCAGAGTCCAACAAGGTTTTATAGTTTCAGTCACCCTGTACACAAACCTTACAGCATGGAAGAATCCATTTAATATTACACCTACTGTCCAAGGACTTACAACTCAAGAGTTTTCTGAGGATTTAATTTTTTCCATCTGTGTCTTCCAGGGAAGAAACTTGCATGACAGATGATGATACAAAAGGACAGAAAATAAATAAATGCTCACTCTAAGAGATGTCACCCATTTCATCTTAGTTTCACATACAATAAGATGATACAGGAGGAAAGAAAATCTCCAAAGGTTAAAGTTCTGTCAGTTTCTAACGCTGCTGTTGTATTTAAACGTTAACTTGTTTAAAGCTTTTTGCCTTTCTGTACCAAGGCTGCTGGTCATTATGGGGGGCACTATAGTACACTTGCTGTTGCATTTCCAGAGACCCTAATGCAACAAGGTGAGCAGAAGGGACACTTACACTTCATTTGCTTCACCACAGGCTTGTTGGGCTCCAGCCAGTGCTGAAAGAGAGGAAAATAGGACATGAATGAAAGTCAAAATGAAGTAAACTTAAAAATGACACACCTCTTGAAAGAGCAAGGCAAATAAAGAGAACGTCAAATTTATGCAGATATTTCTATTGTTTTCCCTCTTTGTTTAAAGAGTTTTTCACATCTAGAGTTTTCTGATGGAATCTGTATCAAATTTCAATTAAATTATTTTGTTTTGTTTTCCTGCAAATAGACAAAGTTTTTGTTAAATGCTCGTATGGGAGAACCATTTCATCACACCTAATTTTAAAAAGTACAGTATTTTCCGGACTATAGAGCGCACCTTACTATAAGCCTCATCCACAAAGTTTTTTTTAAAAACTGGAAACATACATATATAAGCCGCACCGGGTTGTAAGCCGCTGGTATCTCCGCTGCTCTCGGTTTTCCACAAGGACTGCTATTAAGGACGCAGCCCTCTGTCTCCAAACATGCATTCGTTCATGAGCAGCGGTTAGCGATAGCCTTCAACTTAAAAGCGGCATCATATGAACTTCTTCGTGTGGTTTCCATGATGAGCGGGTATGAGTTTGAAGAAATTTCTCCGTCGTGCCTGCTGCTAGCATGTGCTTGTTGTTCTAAATGAAAATCAGCATTTTCTTCTTTGATTTCCAAGTTTGACTTCCAACGATTCATTTCCTGCAAAAGAGCCCCCTGGTGGTTGAAGAAACATCCACAGAAAAGCCGCACAGGGCCACAAGCCGCATGGTTCAAAGTGTGGGGGAAAAGTAGTGGCTCATAGTCAGAAAAATACGGTACATGTGGAAATCAGAGGGGTTGGATTCTTGAAGATTCAAAGAAAAACATTTAAGTAAAGAAAACAAACTTCAGCTCCACACGTCAAAACTGTTGGAGAAAGTTCTAATTTGAAATGCCTTTTTACTGTCCAAAATTTTAAAACAAAGTGAGACAATACTTTATAAAAGAACAGAAATGAAAGATCTTTTTTGTCACACTGAGGAAAAGTTTATTGAACTGACATGCAGAACAGAATATCTCTGATTAGTGATAGTTTATTCAACTTCTGGCTTTTAAAATACTTTTGAGTCATCCTCCCTTGGAATACAAAACCTATAAACCTTTTGTGTGCCTGTTTGGCTTAGTGAGCTGTCTGTAGTATTATTTTCCAACAATATTTGCTGTGTGTTGGTGTGTTTTTCTCACTGTAAATTCAGTGTAGCTGAATGAAGCATCTGGTCTCGTCTGTGTGCGTAGGCTGTTTGAAATATTGAGACTGATCTTGATTATTTGTCACTTGAGCCTGTAATGTAATGCACCCACTGCTGTCTGAGTAATATCTAACAGCTATTCTGGCAGCGCTGACTCAGTGCTACTACTTTCTCTCAGTGAGTGCGATTCTGTTTGCGATTGTTCTTCTGCTGACGATTTCATTTTGTTAATAGAGGTAAAACATCACCAGTTGTTCCTGCAGACAGTCCTGCAAGGTCTGCTGGAAAAACACTAAGCAGTGCCTTTTTGACTGGTGTTAGTTTGGGGTATGTCCACTTATTTTGATTTGCTTAAATATATTATTTTAAGAAAACAGTGGATGCTACACGTAAAGTTGCTAATATGGTGACAAAGTTGCTAAGTTGGCAACAGCAGGGCGACTATTGTTTACCGCGGAGACGAGACCCGGTGGGCGGGTCTGTCTGTCCGTCCGTCACGCCTGAACAAAAGGAGACAGTGACTGATTTTCAGACTTTTGTGAAGGTAGATAAGACCGGTTTCTCATTTAAGTATCAAAATTTAGTATTTAGAAGGGAGCAAGCCTACCAAATAGATTCGCTTTTTAAAAACCCGCCTGTTTAGAGTTGCTCTTGAAACATAATCAATGAAACAATAATCAATAATTTGATGTGTAAGAATGGCATTTGACAGAATCTAATGTTTCAATTGTTGACTGTATGTGCTACGACTTAGTATTTTTGTGCTTTTATGATATAAAGCACTTTGAAATACCTTGTTGCTGAATTATGCTACACAAATCAAATATGATTTGATTAGATTTTGTGTTTACAAGCAATTGAAGATGCATAAATTGATCACTTACTGTGTTTTTTTTGTATTTAAGCAGAAAAATATGGCTTTATCCTTTACCCTCCACCACATGTCACTGACATTGACTGAATGATGTGAAAGAAAGATGAAAACAGTTCATTTTGTGCTTTTGTGTTTCATAGTTACCCTTTGTTTCTCAGGATCTACGTATCGTATACCAAAGTAGTCCTTCTCCAGCAGGTTGTAGTGATTACAAACATGGTCCAACAGGAACTGGCCTTTGGTCTCTTTCTGTAAAGCAACAAAAAGCAAAAGAAGTGTCTAGTGTCTTGTGCAGTTATACATCAACCACTACTTTGGTGTAACATCTGCAAAAAACAACAAACCACACAAACAATTGCAGCTGGTAGTTGTTCCAGCATACATTTTAAAGACAATGGCCCTTAGTTGCACCATATTCCTGTGCTGCAGACATTATTTCACTTGAGTATAAGCACTGTGTCTGCAATTTTTTTAGCCTCCTGGTGCTGATGTAGTTACTGTAGTTATAGTGTTGACTCAGCCGCTGTGGTTCATAAACACAGAGCCGGCTCAAAGCAATCAATAGTCCATCAATATTAATCACCTCCACATCTACACACTTCATAACAACCTAAATGTTTCTGTGCTCATACAGCCACCTTATCATATTTTCACATAGATGCTCTTCATTCTTGTTATAACCTTTGATTATGAATTATAGTAAATTATAAAGCTGTAAGTATTTTTTATCCTGAAGTCTCATCATTTCACATTCATCACAGCTTCTCATCACGCCACCCAGGGCCAGTATATTCTGCGCTCAGTTATGCAAGACTCATTGATCCAATAAAACCCTGCATTTGCCCTCGATGTGTTTCACTAACCCCTTTCTCATCAACACACAAACAGAGCCACAGCTACAGCTGTGTCTTTGGCCACATGATGGAAACAAAATAAGTAAAACTGCTGGCCAACATCAATGTCGAGCTGCTGATACATACATATCCAACACTTATAATTTGATAAAAATGTTCAATTTTATCTCACTCTATATAGAAAGTGAAATAGATTAATTACACATTTTATGAAACATTGCAAACCTTTATTACTTCTGATTTTGGTGATAATGGCTTACAGATTAAAAAAATATATACTGTAACAGAAAATGAGATTTTTGTGAAGAGGTTACATATAGGAAACTCAAGGCGTCACACCCTAATTAGCTAATGAACTTAAAACACCTGCAAAGGTTTCCTGAGCTTTTTAACAATCTCTCTCTCTCACTGCTGACCTGACATATGAAAACAGTCATTTACATTCCTGACAAGGAGGCTAAAGAAACCGGTTTTTCACGGAGTGTGTATGTAAGCATATTCCTGGAAAGTTGAGTGGAAGGAAAATGTGTGGTAGGAAAAGATCTGCTAAGAACAAGGATAGTTGCAGTCTCCATGCTAGACTACACTGATGCAGTAATTCATATAAAAAGACGACCAAACACTGAGTGAATAGAATTACCAATCTTTTCTGAAGCTTGGTATTTCTGTTTAAAATATTCTTTTTTTATTGATTTTTATTTAATAGGATTTCGTGAGACACATCATTTAGATTTTTTTATTATCTGTAAGCCATAATCAGAAAAATTACAAGAAATTGCACAAAAGGCTTGAAATATTTTACTGTGTGTGTAATAAATCCATATACAAACTTCCAGAAAACTGTAAAACAGCTGAAACACTGACTTCTTTTAAATCTCAACTGAAAACCCACCTGTTTAGAATTGTATTTGAAATGTAATCAATTACAAATTTATTGATGTAACTTGACTTAATGATTGATTCTATATTGCATTGTGATTCTGTGTTTGTTATGATGTAAAGCACTTTGAAATGCCTTGCTGCTGAAATGTGCTATACAAATAAAATTTGATTTGATTTGATTTGATATAACTTACTTTCTTAAGTAAGTGAAAAATATTAAACTTTACACAATACTAATATACCTGTATCTATACCCTGCATGGCAGCTATTTTCTTTTCTCTCCGGTGTCGTCCTCAACAGCAGAGAAGTTCAGTCCCTTGTCAGCAAACCAGAGAGTGATTGCACCTGAAGTCATTAGCTTTGTCTGCATCTTCTGAGAGCAAACATACTGAGATGAATTAGCTGAAGCTGGTGATGTGAAGAAGTAATATTATGAGTCGTGTGCCCAGTGCATACTGTAAAGCTTATGAATGAGAAATTTGATCAATTAAAGTGCTACTCACAGGACATTACATTACATTTTCATTGACTAATTGTTAAAAAATCTTTTTTTTCTGTAAACTTAGTAGTCCATCATATGAAATAAATTTGTTAGTTAAAATAAAACATAAAAAAACAGAGTATAATCATTCATTTATCCCCAAAAGAAAGGACATTTACATTGTGTAGCAGCAAAAAGGCTCAAATAGAACAGGAAGTACTAAGCACAAGTTTATAACTCACCAAAAATACAGCACCTTCCACAGTTACTGGAAATGCTGATAAATATGAGCAAAAAGCCTCAAAACAGATGAATCTTTAAAAGGACAGAATAATCTTACAATGAAAAAATGTTAAAAATATCTTGATTATTGGTGAAACCTGCATCTCCGTGTGTACATTAAGGGACTGCATGTATTTGTCAGGACTCTGGGTTTTTAGGGTTGGTTTTGCTTCTCATTTTATTTAGTTCATGTTTTAGTTCACTTTAGTTTAACCCTTCCTGGTCCTTTTGATATTATCATTATTATTATTATTATTATTATTATTATTATTATTAGAGGTATTTAGTGAAATAAGAATTCTCTTTTTGCTTTCCTTAGTTTCAGTCCTTTATAGTGTTTCTAGGTTTATTCCTTAATTACCTCAAGTTCTGTCCTTGTTTGTCTGCGTCCATGTCAAGCCTTCTTTAATGACTATAGTTTAATTCTATTTTATCCTTCTAGTTATTTCTTATTTCTGGCTCCCTGCAGTGTTTCTAGTAATGTTTATATCTTAATTTCGTCACCCTAGGTTCAGTTATTCTTCCATGTCAGAGTCTATGTATATCTTCCTTTAGTAATTCTAGTTAGGTTATTTCTTTGTTTAGATCTTCTAGTTTCACCTAGCTCTATGTTCCTTAATTCTTATTGTTGTTAGATCAGCCTTGTTTCAATTAAGGTTCGGTTATGGTTTCCCTCATATCTTTCTCTCCTAGTTTCCTTACTCTTAGTGTCTTTTGTATTAGTAGTATTTTTCAGTTCCCCGTTTCTTCCCTTTTGTGTTCCCAGCAGATCTCTTTAGTTTCCCTGTGCCACCTTCTCCCCGCCCCTCAGCCAGCTCCTGTGCCATTTACTCACACCTGCAATCACTCCTCTCATCTAGCTAGGCCATTGTTCCATTTACTACCTCCCGGTATTTAAGCTCCTCTATCCCAGTCACAACTTGCCAGTCCGTCTTGTCCCCCTGATTGTCACTACCCATGCATCCCTTCCTGGATTACCTTTTGTTCCCTCGTGTTTCCAGTTTGTTTTGTTTTTGGATTTTCTTGTACCCTTGGATTTTTGATTTTTTTGTTGGTTAATTTTCTTCATTAAAACATCCATTTATTTCTACGTCTACTGTCTGCTGCGTTTGGGTCCACCGCCACACCACATCATGACAGTATTTAACATTTCCGATTACAATGCCTGAGTTCACCCTTAAAATAAACAAAGCAAAAAAAAAAAAAAAAAATGAAATGCAAAATAGATGAAGCTGGAAATTTCAGGTCAATGCTTTCCACAATGAAACATAATTAGACATGAAACAAGCACACAACTGCACATTACACAGAAGAGTTCACATAAAAGCACATCCTACAAACATAGTACAGGAGGACTGCGAAATTATCAAATGTACTAGCAAGATGTCTCATATTTACAGTCATGTGAATATGACATTTCTAATTAAGAAATGACCTTTAATTTATTTAAGAAGATTAGAAGAATTTTAAATCAGCCATTTTGTTATTGAATAAAAATAGTCAACAGGTGGAAAACATTTAAAAAAACAGGTTACATGCCCATGTGTGGCTTTCCAAGCAGATTTATTCAATGAAGTCCCCAAAAATGTGCCACAACAATTAGAAGAGACAACACAAGTTTAACTGTGATGAAATGTGTTCAAAGAGGAAATCTTTGGAAAATCTAAATTGTTTTTTTTTACACTAGAACTGAACAAATAAACCAAATTCAGCATTATATTAAAATAGCCTCATACAAACTGTGAAGCATGGAGGAGGTGGAAGTGCCATGATGTTGGGGATGTTTTGGTACAGCTGGACTTGTCCAGCTTCCCATCATAAAATCCAGTATGAATTCCATCATAAACCAAAGTTTGTTTGAGGAAAATGTGAGACTGTCAAAACATATTAAAGCTGAAGCAGAATTGAAACGTAAAATCAAGTCAAAGCCCAGATCTTGACATGTGTTGTGTGGGTTACTTTAACTGGACTGTATAGTAACCCATAAAATATCTCTCAGCTGAAGAAAAGGATTACAGAAGGACCATTTAGTTATTTCAGCCACAGCAACAAACTCAAGCTGTCACAGTGTCCAAACATATTCCTCAGCAAGAAAACACATTTTTGCTTATATCTTTTGTTTAATGAGTAACACAATTTTTTTAATAAAGTCAAATAAAAATATACACCACTATCTGAAACATTTAACAAATAAATCATTACTTAATTGTGTCCTATTGTCTTAAAATATGAATATACATGGGAAGTATAAAAGCATAGCACTATGAAATAAAATAACCTCCTTTTGAGGTAATCTTGATGCTGCATATGTTCATCATACAGTGGGAATAAAATTCAGTATAACACAGCACTATCCAACCCTGAGCTCTAAATATCAGCAACAGAGTTCAGTTTATGATCTCTGGGGCCTTTGAGTTGTCCTTCTTTCAACAATCATTGTCCATTTTTCTCAAAAGAAACATGTGCATGTGCAATACGTGATTGTCTTTATGACAACCTGCAACTGGGGCTTGTGAATGTGTTTGTCTGAATTCCTTCAGCCTGTTTGTGGGGTTAATAATTTGTGAAGTTGCTATAGTTGTGTGAAGATGTTTGAAAGCATAGTTTTAGTTTTCTGGAATCATGCACCATTGGTTTGTCCGTAGAAATAGAGAGAAAACACAAGTGTGTTTACAGAACAGATAGAAAGACTTCCCTCTTTCTGTATAAGCTCCACATCTCTGTCGGTGTGTATTTGGCCATATCTCCTAAGGATTTGCAGCAGATCCGTGACAACATTGCTACTAAGCTGTTAAATATAACAAGCAAACACAAACAGACAGAGAGGGAGAAGGAGAATAGAAGAATCAGAGTGAAAACGGCAACGCTTCAAGCGCTTTCCAGTGAGATCATCAAACAACACCTTCCCTCTGTCTGGTTCTCAGGGCAAACATTCAGAGGATGAACAGGGGTGGACAGATGCCAAGTAAGAAGAGAGAAAACCCGACCAGACAGAGAGTGAAACAAGGCCATACATGCTGAGAGGCTGAAACAGAGAGAAAGCAAAACATGGATAAAAAAAGAAAGTATATAACAGAGAGACAGGAAGGTTGGCTAGTGAGGCAGAGAAAGAGACAAAGTGTGGAAGAGAGATGTAAAGAGTCTATGTCATGTCCAACAAGGGCTGGATGCATATTTTATATTTCCAAAGGCTGGACATTAAAAATTAACCCAGTCATACTGTCTTTACATGATCTCACCTAAAGACAGCAAAGTGCTGTCTCTCCCAAACTCTCTCAGTCCACTCACACACACACACACACTTTAAACAGAGCAGCAGCGACAAGTGTGTTCAGTTTAGCAAAGGCAAAGTGCACTTTGACATCGGCTGGGTCCAAATCCACTCTGTAGTTTTTTTTCTTGCCTGCGTAAAACAACACAGTCACAGCCGGCTGAGTCGACATGATGGCCAACAAGAGAGCAACAACTCTTCTAAAAGCATAAGAAAAATGCAACAGTCATCCTTTTTCTGGACCAAATTTGTCCTGCTCAAGAAGAAGGCAATCGCAAGAATGCACAAGACAAACAACCATCCATCCACACACTCGCTCCTAAATTCACCTTCTTACTCAGACATGAAGTTTTCTGGTTTGGCAAAGAAAGTCAGATCACTCAAAGAAAGCCATGCAAACGCAACATAGGATTATGAGGAAAAACTTTTAACAACTTTGCCCCAATTATAAAAATAAACTAACAATTATTTATTGATCATTTTTGCTGAAATGTATTGTCAATATAATAAAACACCTGACAAAATTCAAGGATCTAAACTAAACTTGGTGCCCAACTTTTGTTTGACTGGAAAAATGCAACATTATACCTTTAATGTAGTTTCTTTGTACCTAAATGATTGATTCACAAAGCTAATCTGGCAAAAAAAAAAAAAAGACCATACAAGGCACATTTAGTGTAGTAAGGCAAAAAACCAAGAACAATACAAAGAACAAAGGGGAAGTATATTTCTGAGGTGAGAATTTAAGAAGCTTCTACTGTTTCTTTGTTAGCTCCTTCTGTCCTACATCTCACACAGCTGCGTCTTTGCCCTGAATTTTGGCCATATGTAAAAATGCCTCTGATACTAAACCTTTTGTAATCTGATGCACAGGCATGACTGCGACTGAACTTTTGGATTAAAAAAAATTAGTAAAATTAGAACTAAACCTTAACCCTTTCCATTGCTGATCTTCACTACAACAAAATTTACATAAGAGACACACAACTGTCAATTGCCAATGTCTCATGTTACACTATGCAGACATCCTGTCTGCAATGATTAAGAGTCACTCACCTCAGCATCCATAATGCTTGAAGTGGCTAAAACAGTCAGACCCTTTTGATTTTGCTGCTAACAATCGTTTGACCACTTGGGGGCATCAACAGAGAGTGTTGTTTCAGTGTACGGATAATTCAATATTTTGCAAAAGATGGTCCAATGATCATATAAGGAAAAAAACAGAAAATGTGATGTGGTAAAAATGTAATTTACTCCATCCTGAAGGAGTGGACACATTTATGTTTTTTGTCTTTTGCGCTATTCCTGGTTTGTCCTACGTAATCTTTTACAAAATTCTCAACCAGTTTACTGGTATGTTTTGGATCATTGTAATATTACAGGTCCAGCTCTGTTGTATTTATTTTTGTATACATGATCTCACATTTTTCAAGCACCCTGTGATACATTTCATGATGATGAGTTGATCAGGTGTTGCTGTCCCACATCATGACACCTCCATCTCAATGCTTCACAGCTGGCATGAGGTTCATTTTTTACCAAAATGCTGTTTATTTAGTTTATGGTAAACATGACTTCAGTTCTAGCTCTCATGAAATTTAAACTTGTGCAGCCACTTTCTCATTGGCATCAGTTACACAGTAGCAAGAGTTTGCTGTGGGTTTATCTCAGGGGTCGGCAACCCAAATTGTTGAAAGAGCCATACTGGACAAAAAAAAACAAAAAACAAATCTGTCTGGAGCTGCAAAAAAGTAAAAGCCTTAGATGAACTCTATCTAAATGAAAAATTGCTGACTCATTTCACTGTGACAGACTGGCGACCTGTCCAGGGTGTACCCCACTTCTCGCCCCAAATGTTCGCTGGAGATAGGCACCCCTCCCAACCTCACTAGGGACAAAGGTGTACAGAAAATAGATGGATGATTCATTTCAGGTGTCTTTATTGAAATCAGTTTTAATACTTAAAACATACCCACTTCATGGCATTAAAAAATACAGTTTTACAGCTTCTAACTTCCAGCAGTACTTGTCCTTCATTTTCCCTCTGACTGGTTCGTAAAATGAGTTTTTCAGCAACAGCCTGTCGGACTGCTAACGCTCAGTTGTGCAGAAAGGATAAATGGTGTTTGTATAAACAAACTTTAAAGTCAGTGATTCAGACACCTTCAATTAGCTGAGGAGACAGAGCAGACATCGAGCTGCAGACACCCCTTGAGCTGCGGGATAAATGAATAAATAAAGGAGTGATATTACTAAGATGCTGTGCATATTCAAAACAAAAAACTCTATCAGAGCACCTGGACCCTCCGACAGCTTATTCTTAGAAAAATGTAAATGATGTTGATAAAAGATACACTTTAACTGCAGTCGCCTGACAGAGCTGAAAGATATTTCTTTGACCAGATCAAGACTTTGACCAGATCAAGACTAGAACTCCTTCACTGGCATGGTGCCTTGCCCCAGTTAACCACTACTTGTTATTTAATCATTTTGCATGCCAGCTCAATTATGAGTGCTCTTATCGACTGCTACACAGTTCATTTCATGACACGGCGTACCTAATTGGCTGAGCTGACACGCTTTGAGAGAGTAAGTGTAAAATTCCTGCCAAATGGGGTTTGCGTTCATGTCTGCAAACCCCGTAGGAATTGAATCAGAGGGGAGAGAAAAGAGAGTAAGTGTTTAAATACAGGGATATGTCCTGTTTAATACTGAATGCAAAGTAATTTAGAGCATAGCAACTAAAAGAGAGGAATACCAAACTGATTTATTTTTATGTATATGTTCACTGCTGCTGGTCCTCAGGGAAAATAAAGATTAAAAATGGAATTGGACCCATTTGCCAACATTTTCCCCAATTAGGTATTTTAATATTTACCAGCAGGCTTTTCTGCAAGTGTAGCAACATTCTTGTCCTACTGTTAAGAGTGCCAATATATCTAAAGCCACCAAACACATTAGGCTTGAAGCCAATGAACAGATCAATTTGGGGCCTTGATGAGGATATAACAGAGACAAATCGATGTGCTGGATGTGGAGTGGGCTGCTGGAAAAGCAATGGAGTGTTTCAGTGCGTATAATAAAAGCTGACGTAAAAGGATCACAGGTTTTTGGCATGTGAACTGTGTGTACTTTTTACTTCTTTTTTTAACCTATTTTGATAATACACATTGTATTTTGTTTTAGTTTTATTCCATTTTTTTCTGTTTTGCATTTCAACAGAATTTATAACCTTTACTCTTTTTTGTTCTGAATAAAATAGTCAAAGTATTTTATTGGGATTTTATGTGATAGACAAACTACAAGTGGTGAATGATTGTGAAGAGGAAGAAAAAATAATAGTTTGTTGGATTGAGAGCGATTATGAAAAAGCAATTTTCACATCCCAATTTTTTTTATTTGATATTGGTTTGGACTTTGACTAGACCATTTTAACACTTGAATATTCTTTGATCAAAATCAGCTCTTTGTGGGCTGTATGTTTGAGTCCATTACTGTCTCCATTTCTGTCTGTGTAACATGTTCAAATGTATTTGGTACAACTTAGCCAGGCGGCAACACAAAGCACTGAATAGTTTGCAGGAAGATGTTCCTGGGTTTTATTCACAGTCAGAAGCTGTGAATGAAATTTGCTGAGTTTGCATGTTCTTTCCATACAAGTATGGATTTTCTGTCAGCAGTCTCATTTCCTGAGAACCATAACATGCATGCAAGGGTGACTCTAAACTTTTCTTTCATATTAGTATGTTTGTCTCAAATCACGATAAACTTTTACCTGTGGTAGAAATGCACCAGAGCTCCTGCAATCCTGAATGGATGAAGTAGGTATAGAAGATAGATGAAAAGAAAATCTGGCATACCTATTAGGATTTAAAAGAACGTCCTTGGTTAAAACATTAGGTTTTACATTTAAACAATTAAATTAAATCTTCTTTATATTAGGTTTCTGTTGCCATTTTGCTGGCGACTCTCTACATCCCTTTGAGCGATAACAGTGACCTCGTCCCAGAGTGCAGCGAAAGAAACCAATGACCTTTTCATTGCCTGTCATGTTCTGAAGATGCTCATATTTACACACAGCATAGGCACAAAGTATTGCACAAATGAACACATAAAAGCATGTTACTTGCAGCTCCAAACACTGAATTTCATGGCTGTGCACACAAGTTAATCTGCTCACAGGAAGAGCTATAAATTATGAAATATGAAGCTGAAGCAGTTCGCGTTTAATGGAACATAATCTCTCTCCATAAAGCTGGAAATGTAACAAAGTATGACGATACCAACACGACTGCAGATGCAGCACTGACTGAATGCAGCACTGTCTGAATGCATGAAGCACTTTTTTGTCCAGCCATTTCAAAACTATCCCCACGCAAAAGAGGAACTGTGTGAAAAAAAAAGATATGTTGTACACCATTATGTTATTAAGGACTTTTTTTGTTGGGGTAGAAGGAAATTATTCCCTCTCCTTGTATGTAGGTTTGTCACATGCAAAAAGAAAGTGTTTGTGCTTTAATCTAGATAAAGGGACAAAACAAGTGCTCTGAAAGCAATTTATCCTTCAGATTTCCTTTGTTTCTGTCGCACGTGTTTGAACATGTAAGAAAAAAGCCAAATTTCTGATGCTAATGCTATACTTTTTTTCCCTTACTTGTGCAAATAATAATTTTAAAACAACTTCTTGTATTTTTCAGGTTGTCTTTTTCTGATGCTAGAATTAGTTTGATGGCCCAAATGTGTTTGACAAAAAGGGAGAAAGAAAAAACAACTGTAAAGAAGTAAATGATGTTTCATATCACTTTGTGTTTTTTACAGTTCCTAAGTGTTTGTGCTGTAATTTAGAGACCTTAGGTCCACAAAATGTGGTTAAAAGAAAGTGCAAAGGTTGGGAAACCATTTGTCTCCTTTGTAAAATAAGACACCAATAAAAAACACTGCAAAATGTATGATAAATTACACGATTGAGTTTAACCTTCTACATTTGAAACAAATAGTTTTTAAACATATCTAATCTCTGCAACGAGTTAATTACTACATTAAAAGACTATTTCTTTAAAGTTGATGAGCTGTAGCTCATATTAGAGTCTCAAAGGAAACTGGTTTCTGTAAATGGACCCTTATGAACACCTGTCTCCTTCTGTTAATGTTTTTACACTGAGCTTTCTTATTCTTTGATGACAATTTAAACAGTTTTTATTTTATATGTTTATATTTCTATGTTTATTCTTCTCTTCCTGCCCGTCTTCCATTACAAAAAAAATAAAAAATCTGTGAGCTGGCGCAGCCTCATTTTGAATCCGTTTGATGTTTTAATCTACTTAATCTTTTTTTCCACAGCCACGCCATCACATTTCCTCTTCCTTTCCTTCATGGTGTTGATTTTCAGTGTCACTCTCAGCTACAATATACGTATAACCCACATTATCTCTTATCAGCCTTCTAAGTGTTTTGCCCACTTGTGCTTCTGTTGACGAGTTCCTTCCTTAATTATACGGTGCCGTCTGATCGCTTGCTGCTTCCTGTTGTTTTGCGAGCAACAGTCACAGAAAGGATTATTTCTCTTTAGTCATCTTGGGCAAAACATCAAAGAGATGCCGCCGAGTGGGATAAGAATAGAAAACTGCTGCTATTTATAAATTGCTTCAAATAATGCCTGCAAGCTGAAACAAGAGCAGAGTGTCGGGTTTATTCACAAACACACAGTCGCACATCTCTTTGCCCAAACTACAGACACAGCATGACTCGATTCTATCATTTTAATGATTCTTTAAATAAACTGCGTTTATAATTTATTGCTGACTCATCTCAGATTATAATTTTAAAGTTGACACACTGAAATCCAATCATCTCTTCCACGGTGAATTATGGTCTTTATGGAATAACTTTGATTGCTTTTAGAGCTTCACTTGTCCTCAAACAACACACACACCCACCCACCCACCCCAACACACTTTTATCACTGACAGCTGACTGATGCTGGCCTCATGAAGAACAGTGATCTTCCTTAATTAAACATGACATGTCACAGAGAAGCAGGAGGGAGCGAGGCAGCAAAAGGATAGATAATTGAGCAGAAAAAGGTGGTCTGATGGGGATGAAGCTGAAAGTGGAGCAGCGGATAAGTGGGGGGAGCGAAAGAGAATAAAATAGAAAAAGACACTGAAGGGACAGATGGAAGGACGAGAAGAAAGGGAGTAAGAGTAAAGGAGGAGGTGAAATGAGAGGAGGTCAGAGTGTATTGATCTTGACATGTCTCTCCTGCAGCGGGTCTGACTGAACAAGATCCTGTAAGCCACAACACAAACATGAGGAACACACACTATGCATGAACAAACACACACGCAAACACGCAAACATCTCCTCAGACTTACTTACCTATTTGTCTTACTAGTAAGCTATCTGCCTCTGACCACAAATATACATTTGGAAGCAGATGTGTACATTACCTGTCTAGAAGGAAACATAACACTTTCTGTCATGTTCTGAAATTAAATCACACTAAGCTTCTCTTATTTTTAGTCCGTTTATATCCATAAAATTCATAGGAATGTTTAACCGTTGTATACTGTTCAGGAAAGAGATGGGCTCTGAGTTCAAGAAATCAACGTGGTTCAATGAAAAATGATAAAAGAGTATCATCGACCCAAGTTAAACCAGTCTGGTATTTTGGAAGGCCATTTAGTGAGGAAGAAGTAATTGGTTCACAGGGAAAAAAATAAAAGTTGGACTATGGTTTACAAAAATCTTAATGTCTGGGAACATAAAACTAAACTAAACTGTGAATATCTTTACTGTAATGGTTACTGGTGAATATGAAAAATGAAGAACACTATTCTAACTATGAAGTACGAAGGTAACAACATCATATAAAGTGGAGGTGATTTTCTACAGGAGGAAAGGCTGGTGCACTTTACAAAACAGCTGAAATCAAGAAGAGAGAATGTTATGAGGAAATATTAAAGCAACATCCCAACACTTCAGCCAGGAAGTCAAACATTTAGCACAAACTGGTCTTATAACTGGTTAATGATCCAAAGCAGTTTTTGGAGTTGCCATCCCAAATCCCTGATCTCAGTCCTACAGAGCTGAAAAGTTATGCATGAGCAAGGCTGGATGCAAACCAGACTCAGTTTCTCCAATTCAGTCAAGAGGAATGGCCCAAAAATCCATGGATACCAAAAATCTTTGACACAAGTCATACACTTTAAAATACATTTTCACTTAATACGAAGAAAACATAAGTAAACTGACTTTAGATCAAATAAAACTTGCTGAAATGAATAGCGCATAATTGTGAAAGTATGAAGAGACAGTGGTAGGACGCTTCACCTGGGCATGAATAACAGATTTAAACCTTTGTGTTATTCTAACCGTAATCTAATAAAACAAGACAAGCTCTTCTCTTTCCTTCCTTCCTTCTGACACTGCTTGGTAATCCCGTTAAGAACATGCTTTATTTCATTTCACTTCATTTCTTTTTCAGGGTTTTGTAGCACTGGTGTCTTTTATTCATTACTAACTAGAAAAGAGGAACAGTGGGAAGAGAAACAGAAAACATGCAGTAAACGGACCAGAAATCAAACCCAGGACTCATATAGAGCGTCTACCATCAGTCATGTGACACACCAGTTGAAATTCCTTTAATCTTGTATTCCAACTTGTATTCAAAGAGCTGTGCATACAAGATTACCGGTACATAAATAAATAAACTGCACAAAGATTCAAGCTTGATTCTTCTGCAATTTGTGTGTAAGTTAGTAATATGAAGGTGTTGGAAAATATGTCTATTTAGGTCAAAAATCTAACTTGACATTTTCCTTTCCGCCAAAGATATATTGGCTGGCAAAATATGCTGTTTCATGTTGCATTTAAGGGCCTAACTGCTCTAAATCCTACTGCCTTTATGATTTATTCTCTTTTATTCATTTTAGGAATTACAACAAAGTCGAATATTGGGGCAAAAAAATGTTACATGCAGACAAAAAAACCCAAAAAACTTCAGATTTAATAATATTCAGTTAATTATAATGATTGCTGCATTTGAAGATAAGTAAAAAAAAACACACGTTTTCCACTAACTAGAGAACTGCCTCTTTCTAGCCATTTTCAGTATCATAATATCCTGGGTGCTAGTTTAAAAGCCTAGAAAGTTCTTTATACTAGTTATTTTTAAGATATTCAAAATAAAATAAAAACATTGCTGTAGTTTTCACGCTGCTCTGAATAAGATAATTCTTCAGTTCAGTTTTTTCTTAGACCAGAAGATCTAAAAATCTCTAAAAGCCTTAAAAAGCTCTTAAATTATCTATTGGATTTAGATAGAAGTAAAAATTTCGATTCACATACCACTTTTGGTATAAGCCATTCAGCTGGTCAAGCCACATTTTTGTACAATCTCCAATCCCATCTGACTGGACATCCAAACCAGTTTGGTCCAAGATGTCTAAGTCTGAAAATTGGAATGAACAAGTCAAGTCAGACTCACTCCATGCACAATTTTCAAAATGCTAAATCCCATCCGATTCTTCTGATTCCATCTGTTTAATCTAGCGCTGCCACTAATATTTTATCCTGACCTACATACACAGCACAGCAGAATATATAAAATAAGACAGATGATGACACAGTGGAGAGAAAGAAAACTAATTCCAGAGCCGATAGTCTTTACACAATAGAAAGTAGAGAAGTGCTTTTGAGCAGCCGAAGTGTACTGTGACGAGATCAGGATGTCATGAAATATGTAGGAAGGAGCAGCTTAGCACCGGAACACAAAGCCATTAGAGAAAGCCCAGGAAAATGCAGTCAGCTAGAAACATAAATGTCCATTTCTTGATAATTCAGACAAATGCACACACCTGGTTAAAAGCCCTAAAACCCATTTCAAAGTGCATTTCAGCATCTCCTGGTGACAGTCCACACTTTCATGTTTTCTGATGTGTACACACACCTTAATACTTTTCTGAGTATTCAAAGAGACAAACACACAAGTGTTTCGGTGTTTTGTGAACACCAAAACACATTATCTGTTTCACACTCTGCTCCATCCATTTTTCTTTGTGCATAAAAGGCTGTTTTTTAAATCATTGATTGGGTACAGGCAGAGTATCACAAAGATGGTTAGCATGACACGGAGCGAGGCTGTTTAGTCATCCAGAGTGAAACAACAATGCTGATGTAGGCAACTACTTCTGAGACAAAGTGCTGCACTTACAGATTGAGCCATTTACAAAAAAATACGCAACTGCGCTAAAAGATCCCGAAACATCAACCAGCAGCATGCACTTTCATGGATTTTTTCAGTTTCACAAAACTTTAGATAAATGTTGAGGGCATATGCGTTTAATGCTCTCAACAATTTTCTTCTGGTTTTTCAGCCACTTTTTAGATCCCATTTGTCTGTTACTTTTACAGAAAGTTATACATGCAGGCTGAAAAATATACGTTCCTACTGGCTACTATTTGAATAAAGGTCCTTTAATAAGCTGTACATCAAATACATGCTTTCTTTAGCCATCAACAAGCTCCACTGGCAAAATTCTGTCAGGAAATTTGGCAGCTGCTCTAGGCAGGGCTGACAGACTTTCTTTTAAAATGTTGTAGCCTGCTATATCTGTCCCAGAACCAGTTTTAAGTATTTACTGTAGTTCCGCTGTTGAAACATCCTGTTGTGTCTTGTTTTAACTAGTAGTTATCAAATAGTAGTTGGGGTATTTCTGCATGCAATTTGATATGTATGTATAATTTCAACCAATTTGTGATTAGAGAAAATTCATGAAAAATTCTAACTTGTACACCCAAATTTTGTTGTTTTATGTTATATGTTGTTGAATCATTCCAGCTTGGAAAGAAAAGCAGCTCAAGGAAATAAGTACAATTCCAAAATTTATGACATTTATACTTATGATGAATGTATGTAAACTTGTAAGCACCAGTGTTTGTTATCAGCTGGTAACCAGACTTAAGGATAAAAAAAACCCTCACTGATCTCAGCTGGAGAAAAAAGCTGCAGTTCTGGAACATACTGCAACCTGAAACTAAACACTATCACTGGCCACACCTTAATTCACTCGAATGCTTTCATACTGATGATTGTCTTTCAGCAACAGCAGTAGCAGGTACGAAATTGAGACAAATTAGATGCGAATCTTGTGAACTCTCAGACTCCACAAGCAGCTGCATTTAAAATGAAAATAAAATGGAAATAAACTCAGATGAGATCCATATAACTTGAGTAAGAGAGAAATATAAAGTAAATCACATAAAATAAAGTCCAAAGATTTGTACCTTAAAATAAAACAAAGCAAAATTCATTTCTTCTGAGAGCTTTATGATCACTTTCTTAGATTTAGTAGTAAAATTTATCACATCGGGTGCCTAAATCACAGAAGTAAACATCAGCCTTCCACCAATCCAACTTTATTTGGATATTTGAAATGAACAACCCCTAAATATATATTTCCCACCAATCCCATGGAGCTCCATCATGTCTTTTTTTACGATGAACCAAAGTTCATTATAACTTCTCTCACTGTGACTCACATTAATATTTCTCATCACAAATGCATGTCTCTCTTTAGTGTATAGAGCAAAGAGAACCAATCCACAGTCAATTTCAAACTGCAGGACAGATGCGCGCATATGCTGTTCCTCCAAGTAAACATCATGATATGGGGATAGTGATATTCACCATAAGGGTAGACTACTGTTGCAGTCTCATTCTAGCCTCTTGTCTGTGTGTACAAATAAAATTGATAGTAATATCAACAAGGTTTTCATTCCTCTACCTGGATGGTGCAGGAGATCTCGGAGTCGTCCAGTAATCGGATCGTGCAGAGGACCTCCTGGTCCAAGGAGCGGATGCTGGGGCTGCGAAACCGGAGCATTTTCATTGTTGGCTCGGTGTCGGTTTCAGCTCCTCATGTCAGTGGCTCCAAGTGCGAAACAGATGCAAAAAACGTGTAAAAAACACACCGAGGGGGTCACGCTTTACGCACGGCATAACATGTGTCCGTCTGGTCTCGTCACCCCTTGAACCGCCCTTGGAGATGAATGGATGGATGAATGGATAGATGGATGGATAAGAGAATGGATGGATGCGACAGAGCGGGAGGGAAGAGGGCTTGTATCCGTCTGCTCTCTGTGTGGCCCGCTTATTGATCTCCAGGAGAGATGATGGCTTTTCTCCTCTCCCTCACTCTCTCACTCTCTCTCCGTCTGGTTTAACCCTGCTTCCGCTATGTGTGTCTATCAAATTTCAGCTCCATCACTTTGTTTATGGCGAAGATTAATGTGAATTCGCTGCAGTAAAATCGGATAACTGCATTCAGATTTCCAAACAATATTCTAAATATCTCTCTTTATATAATGTGATTATATATTTCTTTGTAATTAAGTGCAATCACATATATTTCATAGAATAAAACAATAATATAACATTAATGATTAATTACTTCATTTACATATTCATACATTTTATTTTATTTTAAGCCTTTCTGGTCCAAACTCCCTAAATTGCCCGCAATAATGACGTCAAGGCCAGCTTAGACGTCCCTATTTATTTTGCTGTTACGCGAGTCGAGGACCCTGTACCTTTAAATTGTCAACGTAAGCGGCGTGCGTCATTACGTATCAAAACAAGTCGCGGCCACGGTCCAAGCGCTTTCGGAGCTGCAGTAATGCGTTCGTTGGGTTACATTGCCTCTGCTGAGCCCTGCTGCTCGGTCGCCCTGGGGCGTTGTACCCTCTCAGAGAGTTTTACAGACACTAACAAATAAAGTGGGCCGTTTTGTCAGCAGGGTTTCTCCGCTTATTGTTTTGCTGCTGCTGTGACGGGAGCTACGGAAACGGCACCCGTTTAATCACTGTAGGCTAACGGTGAGTCAGTATACAGTGTGCAGTTGTTTGGACCGCTGGCAAAGATGCAGAAAAAGCCTTGAATTAATTTCGGCAGCATTAAATTGTAAGATAATCCTACGCTAACAAACAGGAGAGTTTTACAGCGCAGTTACTGGTAGCTGCCCCTTCTGTCAGCAGTTTTTACAACAGGACAGCACTTAGTCTTGTAACATCTCACAAGACTGGAGAAGAAATAGTGAGGGACTTTTGGACTCTTTTCTCTCTGACAGTCCTATATTATTCTTCCTTCTCCTAGCCTCATCCTACATGATTTAGGATTCAAAAGTATTTAAAAGAGTTCATGATACATTGATCTTCTAACAAGATCCTTTAAAACCAAAACAACCCCTCAGCACCCCAAATCCCCCACCATACATAACAGTGGGCTTGAGATCATTTTCCACATATTTGGACTTTGTTTCAAGCTAAACTCTCCTTAAGTGGGCAGCAGAAAAGCTCTATATTGGCCTCAGTTGACCAAAACTCACAGAGTTTAGTAAACTCATCAAAACTATATGTGCAGTGATACGATGAAAACAGGCACGTAGATGAATTGTAATGGTTGTTACGGAGACTTGATTAGATTGGTCTTCTGAGACTTTATTAACTTATTCTGTTTACTGTAGATAATGGCAAGATAAAATTTGGTTACACCTTGAAATTGGCATTTGTGGTTTTACATATTTATACCACAACATAACAGCATGGTTTTACTAGACATTTTCTAGACAAGCTGATCAATTTAAAAAAGTTAAATATAGCTTAAAAATAGTGACATTTATTTTGCAGTTAAGTGTAGCAATGACTGAGGAACCATTGATTTTGTATAAAGTTATTTCTCTAAATGTGTTTTTCTTTTAACTAAATCAACACATATTAGGTTGCATTTTCATTTTTTTCAGTGTAAGAATATGTTACTTCAATAAAAAGGACATTAATTTTAAAGCTATGGTATAATTATTTTAGTTGCTAGAAGGATCTGTAACCTTCAACTCTTGATTATGCAATGTCTGATTTTTTGTATCATTTGTTTTAGGCCAGGGCGTCACAGACAGGATGATCTACATCATAATGGGAGTCTCGGGTTGTGGAAAGTCCGTATGTCTTCTTATTGTGGTCACTAACTATTCTTTTTTTAAAGATCTGTGATTTTTGATACATGAATGTAACAAAGTAGCTTATCAAGTGATACATTTAATAAATAATCCAACCTTTATGAGGCATTGTCATTCACTTCAAATCACTTCACTCTGAAAACAGGATGACTCAGTTGAATAACCAAAATCATGACATTAATTTTGAGATCAGTGTATAGTTCACCTTTCATAGTGAAATATGTTTTTTTTCTGTATTTTCCACCAATCTGAAATTAGGTTTATTAACGTTGCACTGTCTGATTTCCAGCAATTATTGTGAACATTAGTTTAATAATTTAGTTCATTTTTGTCTGTTTTTCTTTCTTGTTTTTTGGAAAACAGAACCAGTTTGGGGACATTCCTTTCTGAAAAGGTAAAAACTTGGATGGCTCACTACCCAAACACAAAACTCTCTGATGGCGTTATGTTTATATGGAAGGACATTTATACTGACCTTGTCATGCATGGTTCTCCTCAGCTTGGCTGGCCCTTCTATGAAGGCGATAACTTCCACCCGCAGGAGAACATTGAGAAGATGGCTCGTGGAGAACCGCTCACAGACCAGGTCAGCCCAGGAGTCTGCATACATGTGTTTATGTGCGTTTTTTATTTCACCCGTCAGTTACAGAAACTATGATTTTGTAAACATTGGGGAGCTCTGTAGCTTTGTCAGGACTGTACAATTAAAATAGTATAATAACAGGACAAACAGTGTATACCATGCTACTAGTGTTTCTACACAAACAATGTCCTATAGGTTTTCATGTCAGCTTTAGTTACGTGTAAATTATTACCAAAGTTCAGTTCACGATTAAATTATTCTCCTAAACTAAAACAAAGCTTGACAACTGTATTGATAACTGAATCACACTTGTATTTCCAAACTCTTATACCCATTTTATAAAACTTGGGATGCACCGTTCTAAGAAATTTGGGTGAATTGCAGATATTAATATTGCCGTTATGGCTTATAACCAGTATTTATATATATTTTCCCTACTCTTACGACATCATAAAATGACCACCCCGTTTCCATTGCTTCTCTGCTTCAGTGAAACGCCCCACAGTCTTAACATACTTTATTCTTTCTTTGAGTCGAAAGAAAGAATCCTCTCTCCATTGTCTCCTTCCATCACCCCTTCTGTCATTTTCTCCTTTTTTCTTTGTGTCTGTTCTTCTTTCCTTCCTGGCAAAGAGAATCTGGCAGCATTTGGTGCCATTTTGCTGTTTGGTGACAGACGATAACCTCCCACGCAGAGGTTTACTCAGAAAGTTGAGGAGGAATACCTCTGTCCAACGCATGCCGCCATCATTCAGTGACAGTCAACAGTTGGCAGATTGAGATTAAATGATGGAGCGAAGCAGAAATGTAAATATAGGATTACTGTCAGGCTTTAGGGACAACAAGCCTTTCATTCTGGTGTTAGTTGGCAGAAAGAGGCCGGCATAAACAAAATGAGTTGAAGCCAGGACCTAAAGGTGTGAGACTCTGTTATGGAGCTCATTGATCTCAGATCTCACTGTCTCTGCCTGATTTGTTTGTTTGAGTTTTACTAACATCACCTAAACAAGTTTATGTGTTGAGTGTCTTAAAATGAGCCCTTAGTGTATTGAGATTTCTGTTGCTTTACAAATACAGACTTTACATTAGTTAATTTTATTTCTTAGTTCTCAAAGGAATCGTACTTGTTTTCAATTTGCATACAAAAAAATCTGTCTGGCACTGGAAAAGTTCTCAGACTTTTTACCTAATATCTGACCTAATTACATAAAATAACTAACTCATTTTTTCTTAAAATATGTTTAGGTTTTATATTGTCTTCAGATCACCTCAGCGTCTACGGCATTGAACTGAAAACATCGTAATTTATTATTTCTTGTCTTTCAGGACAGATTTCCTTGGCTTCTCAGACTACATGAAGTCATTGAGAGGTGAGAACCAGTGCCATACAGAGACTCACAAATATTATTTTTATTACATCGGCTCACACCCGTGCTAGTACTAACATAATTTAGATCAAATCTAACTGCATCCTTAACGTTTAGACTCTTTGCACTATTGTATGCAGCAATGAAATACTTGATATTTCAACTGATGGAAGCAAACCAGATTCAGTTTTACAAATCTCAAAAGCATAGCAGCGAGGTAGGAAGAAGCAGGCATAAAATTGTTCAGAAAGATCAAAAAATATCAAAAAAGGGTTTGAAAATTAAGCTGAAAACCGCAGCGACTGGGAAGGGAGTTTGGGGGAGTAAAAGCAGATTTAGAGAGAGAGGGTGAGGAGAAGAAGTGAAGATGTTAAAATTCCTCCGGTGACATCAAAGACGGCTTCTCCTCCGCACCCATATCTGCCTGCTCATCGTTGTGCTGCTCTTTTTTCTCCATTGCTTTGTGACCAAAGTAAACTTTGACATTTTAGTTCATTCCTCACTTTAAAAATATTAATAACCATGTAGTATGTCAGGGAACATTTCTGACATCTCAATATTTAAATGTATGTTCATGTTTTCCCATCACAGAGAAAGGTCTTCAGGCTCAGATGCTCTTTTAGCGTGTTCAGCTCTGAAGCGGCTCTACCGGCAGATTCTCCTCAACGGCTCCACGGTGGTGGCACCAACCAGTAGCGCCTCACTTCCCTCCTCTCCAGAGGTCTTCTTCCTCTACCTGCATGGCGACTACGATCTCATTCACCAGAGGATGGTGGCCCGACAGGGACATTACATGAAGGCAGATCTGCTGCGCTCCCAGTTTGATATTTTGGAGCCTCCATCAGACGAGGAAAATGTGCTCACCCTGGACATCAGGAAAAGCCGGAACGAGATGATCCTGGAAGTAGAGAAGCACATTGAGAGTCTGAAGTGGTGAAGTTGTAATCGTGGCAAACGAATGGGAACACTATGACTCTTACCCATTTTTTCATGGGTAAAATGAACTGAACTTTTGCTTTATTGCCCTGAAAAGGCCCTCAAATCCATATGTCTTAAATGTTTCATATGAGTAATAAGCATATTATTTGCTACATATCGATAACTCTTTTTGATCATTTTCCTCTTCTCTTAACCTACTTTTTTGTTTTCATAAAATGAAGTTCAGAATTTATTCCTGAGTGCTGTTATACGTGTTTTTCTCCCCGAAAGAAATACTATTTTTTATAATCAATTGTCTTTTTATGGGAATCATCAACATGATAGAAGTTTACTTTATGATCACATACTTGCTCACTAGGAAGTGAATTCCTAGAAAATGTTCTCACAATAAGTAAAAGGATTTGCAGTAAAACGTTTTCAAGATTATAAAAAGTAAAAATGTATGCAAAGTTAAGATTGAAATTATTCATACTCCTGGCAGATTTAAGTTTAAAGTAATATTTTAATTTTGCCAACTGGTTTCTTCTCACTGGAGGTAATCTTAATCTTTTTAGAGTGGCTGAATTAAATCTGATTAGGAATCTGTGAAAGGATCTGAAGATTAGGATGATGACAAGGAGCCCTTCCACTCAAACATTTGGAGCTCATATAGAAAAAAATCCGCCTCTCTGCAATTATAAGGAAAGTTTGATTTGCTGTAATGCCTATAAAGATTTTGCCTTTGATTATTGAGAAGGGTATAAAATATTACACATTTATTTTTTATTATATGCAAATAAAAACAGTTGTTTTATTCTTTTGGGTATGCCTGCTCCACTTCCTACCAGAAACAAACTTCTTGGTTGAATGAATGTTAAATCTATAAGTTGTCTGAAACGTTCCAGGTTTAGCTGGAGGGATTCTCGGCTTTGCAGCAGGTTCAGCCTCAGGCGTCTCTCTGTAGACTTGGCGCCCCTGATTTGGGGGATTTTGCTGCCGTTTTTCTAAAGCTCAGTCTGGTTTGAAAGAAACACTCTACCTTAGACGAGCGCTGAGAAGCTTTACTCTACTTTTACTTCAGGATAACATCCTAATCTGTGTCCGTGGGTTAAAGCTGAGAAATAATAACACTTCAAAGTTTTTCTCCTTCCGCCTAAAATAGGAAGTCTTTGTTGTTTTGTCCAGTTAAAATGTCTGAAACCTCAAAAGATCTGAATCAAATCAAACCTGTTGTGGTTTAATTCTTACAGATTCCATATATTTTAAGGTTTTTAGAGAAGTTTAGAGGTTCTTGACCATTTTGTTAATAACAATGTAGAAGTTCACACTTGCGTGATGGAACATCATTAAATATAGGTCTCTACTAGACATCTTATTTAAATTATTTGATCAAAATTTTAAAAAATTACACAACATTGGTTTTAAAATATACATTTTAGAGTTAATTAAATTAAACATCAAATCTGTTCTCAGAATGTTAGAAAATGAAATCTCAAATATTCGTTCTAATTTCCACTGGAAAGTGTTTGAAATACACAGCAAGTTCATTTTCCATCTTTGCATCTTTTATGGGTCAACATCAAAAAGCAGCAACCAAATTTTAAAGGTGCATTCCTCACATTTAATAAGACCAAAGATGAC
Source organism: Xiphophorus hellerii (assembly GCF_003331165.1). Classification (NCBI taxonomy): domain Eukaryota; kingdom Metazoa; phylum Chordata; class Actinopteri; order Cyprinodontiformes; family Poeciliidae; genus Xiphophorus; species Xiphophorus hellerii. Next base: position 14,587,864 of record NC_045683.1, read on the forward strand.
TGCTGATTCAAAATAAGCACACAAGTGGAAGGCAAGTTTCACTCTTCTCGCTACCTTGCAGGGCAAAGCAGGTCGAATCTTTGTAACGTCATTTGTCAGGTCTGTTGGTATCTTCAGAAGACACTCTGAGCGAGAGAGCGCTCCACTCCATACTGAAGAGCTGTTTCTGTGCCATGACTCATCTTCAAACCTCAACTTGAATATTTTTGGAGCTTCTAATCCAGAAAACCCCCTCAGCTACTCCCATATCTCTCACCCTCACACAGCTGGAGATTAAACCCCCTCCGTCTGGCAGCCACAGAGAAACTCAGGCAGGTTGTCAAGTCGAGAACACACACACACACACACACACACACACACGTTTAACGTGTCGAGAACGCCTCATGCTTGTCAGGAAGCTGAAGATCTCAGAGTGACTCTTGCACATTTAGGATACACTTTAGGTAGACAAGGTAAACAAAATAAGGTTGCTTCTAAAGGTGGCATTAAAATGTAAATTTTTTGTTTATTTAACCATTTAAACTGTAAAGTAATTGATTTCTAAGTTAAGCATTGCAGATAAATATGAAGATATGAATTAACCTGCAGTGCTGTTTAAATCCCAGACCAAAGAAAACAAAACAAAACAAAAAGGAAAACAAAACTGCCCTCTAGTGTTTAAAGTTAGAAAGAAGGTTTTCCTATCTGTAGAGATCACAAGCTCATTAAAAGTAGATATTTTCTGGAGCCTTTTCGGAGGCCAGACACAAAAGTTACTGCAGGTATTTTGAGAACATGTAAACAACTGAAACAAAGTCACAGAGCTACCATAATACATTTATTTGTTTGGTTTTGTGTGACTGATTAAAACATTAAAATCAACCATAAAACAGCAAAATACATCTCTCTTTTTGGAAGAAAAAAAAAAAACAGAGACGTTTTTCTGGAAATAACCCCTTGAGCTGATATTGGTTAAATAATACTAACAGTACCGCAACAAATACAAGTATGTTTCATCTTCAGTTCTTTAAAATTTCATCAAAGGGGATGAAAGAACACAGCTGGTAATGTTTGATGATGTGATTTAGACAAAAAAAAAAACAACTATAATATCTCACAGTAACATATAATATTTAATATACTACAGTAAGCTTGTCTTCAAAATAAAATAGGTTCACCAAATTGTATTTAAGTGTCATATCTACTGTATAACGTTATGTTGGGTTCTACTCAGCAGGTAGCTGATTTAAGAAGAATTATATTGTAAAAAAAAGTGTTTTTTTTCCTTGTTGGACAAGAAAAATAAATACACCAAAGCATGTTTTATCTAGAACGTTACATTTATGATTATTTGGTAGATATATGGACATTTATTATCAATAAATATATTGACATTAAATACCAATTTTAACAACACTGAAATAAATATATTTGTAAAAAAAAATCAATACAAACTGAAGAGAAGATACTTTAAAATAAATTAAAGTTCTGGTGTAGAATAAATAAGGACACCCCAACATTTCTTCCCACTTAAAACGGCTCAAACTATAATCAGTTATCACATCAGGTGCACACAAGAGATCATTACTCATCAGCTCGTGAGTCTGCAAAGAGATTTTTAAAAAGTCTCAAAATAATTAGAAATTAGCCATTTCAGTGTGTAGAAGATAGTCAGAAAGTGCAGGACATTAAAATGAACCTGTAACATGTTCAGGACTGGCTTTCCAAACAGGTTGGCTCTGAGAGCGGAGCACAAGATGCTCAAAGAAATCTCTCAAAGTAAAAAGTGGAGTAAAGCTTCTAAAAGAAGCACCTCACAGGAGTTATTACAGCTAAAACAGGTAAGACTGTTATGGTGTCCTAACTTTTTTCTCAGTTTGTTTTTTTGCTTTATGATGAAAACTATGTTTATCTTTATTAAGTACAATTAAATATCTTTCTAGCTAAATGTCAACATGTGAACATTTGTTAAGAACCTGAATGTTTACATAACCACACCTGCTTTAGTCTGTGATTAACACACATGAACAACCTGGGTGTGTCGGGACACGCATCACAACTTACTGTGTTTGAGGTTTAATCTGTTAGACTGAAACACATGAAATGTGTGAACTTACAGGACGCCTGCCTGGTATGTGAGATGGTGACCAGGAGGTAACAGAGCAAAGAGGCATCACCGTGTGCCGACGTTCATAATAAATCACCTGCTTTTAAATATTGATGTAGATGCTATGAATCTACTGCATGTACAGTAGAACTGAAGTAGCAGAGAAGACAAAATGAAATCTATTTTTTTTCTCCACTACAAACTCCTATTTTTCTGTTAAATAATTCATCTGGTTCCTATCAAACACTTGGTTTGTTTACTAAAATATGAATATGTGGTGTAGATCCCTGCCATAATTCAGTTAAATACAGGTGTTATTTTCTCCTGTGGGTTCTGTTTAGTCAGCGCCTATAATCTACATCTGCACTGTTACTCGGTTGTGTTGGTGGATACATGTTTCTACCAGTGATTTATCACTACATAGATATTAGATGACACCTTGTGTATAAGTATGGCTTACAATTACATCTTTTTTTTTGTAATTCACTTGTTAATAACTGAAAATGAATTGTTAAGGACTGAGCAGGTGTAGAGCAGAGGAGAGGTCTCCTCCTGAGCTGCTGAGGGCCTGAAGGTTTGCCTTTCTGTCTCTGAAGCCCATTGAGTTCAGCTGCTGCAGCTCCTCCTGGAAATCCTCCTCTTCCTCAAGACGGACCTGATAGGCAACAAAATCAAGATCATTTGAAGTTCTTGTGACTAAACAATTACAATCTGTACTTTAATTTCTTAATGTAGTCTGAATGTTTTGTGACAAAATGCAAATCTCTGAATCATTAATGCAATTTTACATTTTTGTACATTGTACATAGAGGAGCAGAATGAAAGGAGTTATTATAACAGGCTATTTGACCATTAATCTTTAAGAATTGTGTTGTTATTTTATTATTTCAATTTCAAATCTTAACAACCAGAACATGGAAACTGGTTGCACAGTTGTATCATGTAGTTGGTTGGAGTCGATGAATAGAGGTAAATACTGGGCAAACTGGATAAAAACGTCTGGGTTGCTCACATGAAATCTCATTAAAACATGTTAAGGTTTGTTGTGGTTAACTGAAAAGAGGTATAAACATTTTTGGCAAGACAATGTAGGAACATCCATTTAGCAAATACTAACATTTGCTAACAATAAAATTTTGGTTATTTAAGTGGCTTATGCTTTCTAATATTACAATTTTACATGTAAAAAGAGTTAAACAATTTTAGTCACCATTGGATCAGTGAGTTACCCCATTGTTGGTGTTAGCCAGTGCCTTTAGCATCTGATGTACAAACTGCTGCTGCTCTGTCAGTGGGTCGTCCTGAGGACGGCAGCCAGTCTGGTTGTTCAGGTTAGGATCAGATGGGTGCTGAGGAGAACCAGTAAGACCAGAACCAGCACTGGTTCCAGGTCCAGCACTGCCAAAAAGATACATTGTTGAAAAAGGTCATTTCAGTTTCAGACTTTTATGTATATAAGACATGATCATTTAAATTAATGGATTACATAAATTAGGACAGATATATAAGTCTAGTTTAGTTTTATAAATTAAATTGACTTACTAATTATGAATTGAAAATGTATTTGTACCTACGTAAGTGGATGTTTTTTGACTTGCTTTAAGGTTTTCTTACAGAATACAAAAATCTTTCGAACAGTGACTTAGAACAGGCTCTAACCAACTACTGAAATTAAAATTTTTATACCAAAACTCTTTAAACATGTTATTTTCAATGAAAGTAATAGAAATTGTAACAATATTTTCATTTTCATTGCCTAAATAAAAAATGGACACATTTCTTTTTTTTCTCTCTTGTGTCAATGAGGGAAACAAAGTGGAAATACAAATAAACAAATTAAATGTACAAATTAAAGATGGAACTTAACGTAATTTAATATTTAGTTTGGAAAATTGAGACTTTTCAAGGCCCAAACCTTGAATTGTTAAATTTGACAATTTTCTTTAGAAGTTTTGAAGGTTTAGTGAAAACAATCTTAATAAGACAGCCGTTTACTTTAGTAACTCATCTAGAACAAATGAAGTGTTTAGATATTTTTGCTCACACAGGCACGAGGGAGGGAGCCTCCACAGCCAGAGTCTGCAGCCCCTGTTGGATCTGTAGCAAAGCCTCCATGGCTCTGGGGTTCAGCATCATGGACAGCAGCTCTCCACTTTCCATCTATAATTTAATGAACAATAATAAATAACATTTTTGTATCAGAGATAGCTGTATGCTGCATATGGTGGTATGCCAAGACCAAACTCTTTTCATACCACATCTATTTTAGTAATAAATAAATATTAATTACAAACAAAAACCCTTTGGTATTTGTCATAAATATGAAAAATATAATATCACAATAACCCCGGAGTGTATAAACAAACCTGCTGCAAAAAGAGAGGAATGTGCTGCCTCATCTGCTCCTGCAGCTGAACATTTCCTGAGAACAAGGGATGGCTCAACAGCATCTGAAGCAACAGGAAATACATCAGCACTGAAGTTTCTCAGCTTCTCAGGAGGAAGAACTGGTTTAAGGTCGTGGTTAAAAGAGCAATGTGTGGGGATTTAGTGGCATCTAGTGGTGAAACTACATGTCGCAGCGGGAAGAGGATAAATCTGGAATCATCTATGTTCTTACATAAACGGTGGCAACTTGTTCTTTAAGTGCTGAATGATAGAAAATGACTTATCCTGAAGTAACAAAAGATCATAAATTGTTACTTTAAGTGGAAAAAAACCCCTCAACCATAAAGGAGTATTGCTCCTCATCTTTGCAATATATCCAGATCCATCCACGTATCACCTGTGCAGCAAAGTCCGGGTTCTGGCTGAGGCAGTTCAGAACACAGTTGATGTGCGGCCCAGAGAGCAGAGTCTCCATCAGACCCGGACTGGCTGTGATCTCCTGCAGGAGCGACTGCAGACCTGAAGGCAGCAGCCACATTATGTTCATTTAACACATTTCAGATATTTGATATTTAACCTTGTGAGAAATGCTCAGGACTGAATTGAGATTATGATTTCCTAAAAATCATCCATGCCTTATACATAAGTTGACTGGATGCATGCACATTGTCTTACCTGCATTAAGAGAACCGGTTCTGGGAGAAGCAGTCAGCTCTCTGAGGGAATCTGTGGAGTCAGTGGACGGAGGTGGTGTTGGGCTGGTTCGTCCTCCTGGTCCCTGGTGACTCTCATATGATGTAGTGAATAATGGAAACATTGATTCCTGAAAGCCCAGAGGCACCAGAAGCAAACCTCTGATATAACAGATGAACTATGTGAAATATGTAATCATGACCTTTATTGCTTTACCTGAGTCTGTTTAAGATCCTGTTGCTGCATTTTTGCATCATTTGTCTGAAGGACATGCAGAGCAGCGTTTGCAGGGTTATCCTCCACCATGGACATGTTTTCTAAAGCTCCATCTTCTTTTTGTATCACCTCTTCTGTCATTTCAGGCTCCCTGATGAGTCCCAGCACCTGGAGAGGAACAAAGGGAGTTGTGATGTTTGAGGTACACCACAAAAGAAGAAAACCTTTCCTCAATCATTTAGTTATTTAAGTTTAAATGTGAAAGGTACAATAATAGAAATACCACTCACACAACTTGCAAAAAAAAAAAAAAAAAAACTGCACCTCAAACACACACTCACCTGTTCTATGGCATCTTGGTTGTTCAACATGTCCTCCACCTCATGGTTTGTTGTCAGGAGCTGCTGAATTTGAGGATTAGACAGAGAGCGTTGTCCTGTTAGCTGAGGGCTGGAGGTGCAGAGGGCGTTCTGCACCAGTGGGCTGGCCAGAACACAGTGCATCAGTTCTGGGTCACTCGGTAACTGGCTCTCCATTTGGCTCCAGAGGGCAGTAAGAAAGCTGGATCTGCTGTTTTCAGAGCCAAGACTGTCCAAACCCTCAGCTGAGACAAGATGGAACGAAAAAAAACAGAAGGACTTAAAAACATTGGAGAGCAGAGGGTAGACGACTGGAGAGACATGAATGTTTGACAGGTTTTACCTGAGCAGAGTGGCGAGGTGGGAGTTGGTGTTTGGCTGGGCTCTGGGTCAGGACCAGCTTTTAGCTCTGACTCAACAGGTTCTGAAACTGGATCACTGGAGGTCCGAGCAGATGAAGGTTCAGGCCAGGGAAAGACGAACTGAGTTTATAACTGTAGACTATAAACATATAACTGATGTATGCACTGAAAAGCCCGTCTTGTAAATCATTTCAGCGAAGCGGTTTTCCAATAAAAGTCTGCTTGTTTGGGGACAAAAAACATTAATAACCAATTGGTTCTAACAAGGATTTATTGTGGTCTTATTTGCCAGAATGAAAATAAAAATGACATCTCAGTTGCTCTGCCCACAGTTGCTCTGCATTAAGAGAACCGGTTCTGGGAGAAGCAGTCAGCTCTCTGAGGGAATCTGACTAACAGATCAGCTCACAGATATTGTCTGTCAACAAAACAAATTTGTTGACTGTTTCAAATTTGTTGAAACAGTCAACAAATTTTGAACAATGGCATGATGTCTTGAAAAAAATCAGTTTTCCATTCAGAATCAGTGACTCTTTGTAAGAGCCTTTTCTGATGTGCTCTTCAAATCTGAGTATACCTGCTTATTTAAAATTTGATTCATTTTGTTTGATTATATCCCAAATTTCTTGAATGTAAAAATGAACTGCATCAAGTCCTATGAGAAAATATCTTGGCCAGCTTATTAAATCATGATTTAACTGTAACAACATTTCTGGAGAATTAAGAAAACATTTACTGTAAATAAAACTTGTAGGACAACAAGAAGTAGGCAAAAGAGTCTGAAAAAGCGATACATCAAATCTCAATCAAAAGAAATTCAAGAAGATACTGTATATCAGTCCAGCGTAAAACTCACACAGCATTTAAAAAATTAACAACATTCTGACAGTAGGCTCTTGTTAAGTTTGATATTAATTCCTACACTGTCATTTCCCCAAAATGCAAAAGCATTTCGGAGGCGGTGAAGTGATTTGGAGCTGCTTTGCATCTTCAGGACCTTGACCTGCATAATTGATGGCTAATGCCAAGTGTGGCACAACTACTGGTTAGATTTATGGAGTATATGCTTCTTAGATTTGAAATAAAATCCCTTATTTCAAGGATTTGTGTTCACGCCCAGACAAAAAGATGCTCTGGGTGATGAGCCATACAGGCCAGACGGATAGATTAGTCTGACAAGCCAAGGAATTGAATGTCTTATAAGTATCGAGCGAAGGAGGAGTCGCCTCCATCCTGCACTGCAACAATAAATTACAACTGAAACACAGCAGATACACCATCTTATCTTATTGACGTCTTTAAAACACTTGCATTGTTTTGTAAAATAGCTACAAATATGTCATTCTTTATGTATTTCAGAATATTCCTATAAATATAACTTTTAATCTCTGATGCACTGATCATCACTGTGCTTCATACCTTAGAATCATGCAGAGGCTGATTGATCCTTCCTGTTCTTTAAGGTGACTCATGAGTTCTGACTCCCTGAGAACCCGTCCGGAGTGGGTCAGCACCAGCTGCTCTGTTGGGACACACAGCCGCTCTGACAGACACAGTTTCAGCTGTGCACACACAAAAACATACACACACGCCAAAGCAATGACAGCTTAGTTTGAGGATTGCACTAGACCGCCTGCAGACGACAGAAAGTTTCTAGCTTCCTGACCTGTGTGACGGTGCAGTCTCCTCTGACGGAGAACGCTCTGCTCTCCGAGACGCTTCTGAGGATAACGTGGATCCTGTCCGACCTGAGGGGGTTTTCAGGATTTACCGGTTTATCTTTCACTGAGTCCGACATCTCAGAATTGTTCGGGCAGAGGATGAGGATAAAAGGCAGACCTGGAGCAGTCGTCTCTGAGTGGAGGCGTGTGTGTGTGTGTGTGTGGGGGTGTGTGGGCGTGGGTGTGTGTGGGGGTGTGTGTGTGTGTGTCTGGATGACTCGGCAGAAGGTTGTGAATATGTGGGCCAGCTGGAACTGCACAGTCAGGGCTTTACGCCGTTTCTCTATGTGAGCAGCACTTCTAAGCCCTAATCAACTTAAGAAATTTCAAGAGTACCTGAAAACACTTCATAGAAAATAGCAAAAGATTTTACCTTTATATTCTCTGTCAAAAATGTAACAAAAATTTTAACAAACCATTAAAATTTTTACAACAATGCAGCACACTTTTTACTAGTTGGTCTCTGAAAAAGCTTGTTCTTCCGTCTCTATCATTAGTTTTTGTCTTTACTTTCTTTTTTAAAATTTTAACCAGGAGGATAAAAAATGTATTTGTATTTAAAAAAAACGTCATAAATTCTAACTAAGTACTTAATTTAATTCTTTGGGTTTCTCTGGTTTGCCCGTTTAAGCTGGAAACCCTGACCTCAACATCTAACATGGCTGCTATTGAAAATTGTATTTCAATAAATCCTTCATGTTACTTTTGTAAATGTGTTAGTCATGTTGTAAACTATAAATTGAAGAGAAATACATTTTTATTTGCTTGTATTGCCGTAGTAACAACATCGAGAGTAACCACAGTTTCACAATTTACTTTTTTTGGGTGCAAAATATAAAAATAATAATAAAAATAATAATAAAAAGACACCAAAAATCTCACTGAAAAAGTATTTTATTTTACTTCACAGTGAGCAAGAACAGCCTACTACCCCCTTAACATACATTTCACTCTGTCAATTTGGCATCAGAACCCATGAAGAGAGGCACACAGCTTTTGGAGCATTGGAGATGCCGCGGCTCTGCAGAGCAACCGTTTCCAAACAGACTTTGAACTCAATTTATTTCAAAAGCTGTAAATAAATGTCACTTGGTTGTTTAATACAACATGCCACATCTGGAGTATATTCTGTGTATTTAATGGGACATGCAAGATGACAGTCAGACTATAAAAGGAAAAAAAATAATAAAAAGGGGAAAAATAAAAAAAAAAATAAACAAAAAGAACCTTAATAATCAGTAGTGCTTTTTAATTTGTTCATTCTTCTTCTTTCTGTTCCTTTTTTATTCCTCCAGACCTTTTTTCCTCCTTCAGAAATCTTCATTGATCCACTTCAGAGCCTTTCTTCCCTTTCTTGTTTCCCTGCAAACCAGAAAAAACACATAATTACTTTAGGATGATGGTAGAAATTAGTTTACATAAATATGCTTTTTCTCCACGATTCAAGCGAAACATATAAACAAAGAAAAGAATACATAAAGAAAAGACAACTGAGGAAGCAACATGCACCGTTAGCCAGCGGGCCGTCAATAGATTTACATTTATGCGAGTCTAAATGTTTCCACTTTGCCTGTAACTTTGCTGCTGGTACACTTGAATTTCCCCAGTGAGGAACAATATGGTTCCTGTCTGACGTTTCTAATCTATTATAGATTTCACCTACACAAGCGTTTGGGTTTTCTAATGACCAGTGTGAATTATTACAGGTACTAAACTAAGAGCTCAGCTCCTCCTCTTCATGTAAACATATCGCCACACAGAGAAGTGAAACAAAACACGATTATCTTTGCCCTCACCTGATGCTTGGGTTGCTCTGATTGGAGCCCTTTAACTTTTGATCTTTCTTGTTCAAGGGCGGCATGTAATAATGTTACCTGAGTAAAAGTACAAAAATATTATTTATGTCTACAGAAATGTACAACCGTCAAAGACGCCAACATTTGTCTCTGCATGACAAACCTGTGAGGACAGTTCTTCTTTGATGTGCAACAGTTCTTCTACCTGCAGAAGAATCTCTGCTTTGTCTTTCACTACAAACGACATTGATCACATTATAAAACAGGAGGCCGAGCAAGTGGAAGCTGAGCAGTGAAAGGGATTGTGCTGGTAAACTCACTCTCCCCCTGTTGGAGCATCTTAAGAAGTTGGGAATTCCTTGCTTTCACCTCTTTGTATTTTCCCTGTAAAGTTGAGAATAGATGGTTAGTGATGAGTTCAAACACCAGAGACACAAATAAAAGCTCCTGATGCGATATGGTGAAACTGTATTCATTTAAATTGGAGTAAAACATGGAAGGTCCTAATTTATTCCTATATAGTTCAGTATTCAAGATTTTTTTTATAATGGTTTATTTGGCTCTTCCAAAATCTCTACATAAATAGTAATATTTACAACATGAAACAATTATAAAGCTAATTTGAACTAATCACACAATATTGTATTAGTTTGCTTTCTTGTGTGTTATCCGAATAGCAGACGTCTGTGAAGTTAAAAGTTTTTTTTAGTTCATTCAGAGCAACAACAGTTCAGCTGTTTCCATATCTGACCTCCCATTCTGTGATGGTCTTCTTCAGTTTCTTAATCTCCTGGTCCTTTTTCTCCAGCTCATATTTCAGCTGTTCTGCCCGGGGATCCTACAAAACAACAATTCAACATTTTACGCATGTAGTGCAATATGCATCAAGTTCATCTGAAGGAAATGCACATCAAAAAGAAATGGGCCCTTTCTTAAGTTACATGTGAATAATAAAAAGATGAAATCATGTTAATGCTTCTTTCCACATCTACACTCACCGGTTCATGTTCTGTGGATGTGTTGACTTCTTGTCCCGGGCTGCTCACAAACTGCTCAAGTCTTTTCTCCCTCTGGATAATCCGACTCATGTCATCTTCTACTTTGTTAAAAAAACGTTCCTCCTGTCTGTTTCCTGGCGCTAAGTTTGTCCCTCTGGTGTCCTGGAAATTATGCAAAGATTTGAAGTTATAAGCACTTTGTAACACAATGGTGCAAATAAAGATACACAAGCTTCTGTTTTGTTTCTTCATGCTGAAGAAAAAACTATTGGCTCTGTTGATGCCATGTAGTAATAATAAAATGTACATGGCATAAATGAGTTGCTGCAGAATGAAGTAGTTTATTATGCTGCATAGCTAAAATACTCAGTGTGGTCAGGCTGTGAATGGATGGATCCTTTAGACCAGGGGTGGGCACTCCTGGTCCTCGAGGGCCGGTGTCCTGCAACTTTTAGATGCATCTCTACTTCAACACACCTGAGTCAAATAATGAGGTCGTTAGCAGGACTCTGGAGAACTTGACTGCACTTAGGAGGTGATTCAGCTGTTGGATTCAGGTGTGTTGGACCAGGGAGACATCTAAGAGTTGCAGGACACCGGCCCTCGAGGACCAGGATTGCCCACCCCTGCTTTAGACAAACTAAAGTGTCCAAATACATATTTTTCCACATCATTACTTTGTTTTTCTATATTTATTCAAAGCTGAGGAAAACAAAATCCAATACTGTTTTAGACCACACAATGCAGAAACCCTGTCAAAACCAAACTGTCTATTTTTTTTTACATTAATTAAGGGGTTAAAAATGTTGGTGATGGTCAGAAAATTATTGGGGTAAATAAATAAAAAAATCTTCTTTCTCACCTCTTGTTTTCTACTTACTTGCTCTGCAACAAGAAAAAAAAAAAACAGACGTTAGTAAAAACCATCATAACACTTTGTGAAAACTTAATCTACTGCATGAGTGTTTCTTTTGCACCGAAAAAGTTAGTAGCAAGTTTAACATAAAAGTACAGCTATATGAAAAGATTTTGCAAGTGATGAACCAGTTTATCCCACCAGCAGAGCCTTCAGCCTGGAAGTCCTGCAGAGAAACTGTCTTTTTGTCTTTTGCCTGCTGACTTTTCTTTTTGTCCTTCTTCCCGCCGCCCTCTTTTCCTCCTCGTGACTTTGGAGAAGCTACGTTTGTGTTGCTCTGCTGACACAAACACATTATTTGCCTCTTATTGATTAATTTTTATGGTTTTCATACCAGTAATCTGTAGTGTTTATTCCTGTCAATAGCGATTAATTTAACTCAGTTGAACATAAATGACCAATTATTCATGTCAAAATGATCACGTTTTACACCGAAGACTCAAAGAGGCTCTATGCCTAATAATTGGTGACATATGTTTTTTTACTTTAACAATTTATCAGCGTTTGCATTAAAATTGACTTATAATAATTTCCTGCCTGAAAAAAGTATTTATTCTTTTTGACTGTTTTCAGATTCTACCATGTTATAACTACAAACTTCAGTTTGTTTTAGAAAATAGTAGTGATACACTTCTCTAGATCTTTAAGCTGTGAAATCTACACCTGTTTTAAGCATTCATCAATTATTAGTGTGTGAATGCAGCTTATGTACCTGTTTATGTTGTTCATACTCCAGTTTACTTAGAATCAAGGCCTTTTCCAAATCTGCCTCATACAGCTCTGTGGTTATCTACAGAAACACGGAAAAGAAGGTTATGTCAACCTGAACTAGGAAAAAAAAAACCTTCTTAGCCCTGATAGAGCAGTTTGTGATATAAATATTAAGGACACGTATACCTCATTTAACAAATCTACTCTTTTATTGCAACAATGGAAATCCTTTAAAAGTGTTCACTGCAGAAGCTTCTCTACTGCTGAGGAAAAGTTCAACTCCAATAAGCCTTAAGTGTGATTCCAAAATCAGGACACAGTCTCTAGTCATTTTCTCTAACCTGTTCGTCTCTCTGTTTCCACTGTTGCCAGCCCTCTGAAGGTAAGCTGTGGTCCACTGATGCCGGGCTGAGGAGCTCGCTGGCTATTCCTGACAGCGTCATGCAAGGCGGAGGGGCACAGGACTTCTGGGGAATCTTCTTGAAGGCCAGATTACGCAGCTAAAGGAAAGACAGACAAAACATTTATCCAAAATGTTTCAGAAACTGAAAGGTACCGTAATTTGTTTCAATTAATGATAACAAAGCTACCAATCCACATTAGGAAGGGTGGGTCCGAAACAACTGTTCAACTGGAGCTAAACTACACCTTTAGTGGACACTTGAAGAGTGAGAAGTTTGGTGTGTTCCTGTAGAAGTAAAATACCGTCACACAGATTAGATTCAAACAGCTGCCTGAGGCTTTCAGTAAGATCACCGTAGCAGCAAATGAATGTGGTTAGATATTTAAGAAGATCTCAAATGAATCTGAAATAATCAATTCCCTTGTCCACAAAAAAAGATGAAAAAAACAGTAGACAAGCTACTGTTCTTATCTGTTAGACAAGAATGTAGCTTCGCCATTCATTCAATACAACATGTTAAGGTCTAGCTATTCAAGCAGTTTCTAAAGGTAGAAAAAAAACGATGAAAGAAGTTTCCAAATCCCTGCTGTAGCCTCTTGCTGCAGACGGTGATTGCACAAGTTAAACTTTGATGGAAGGTGTTCAAGGAAGAAAACTTTGAAAAGAAAAGAAAAACATGGAGTAAAGTTTTCCAGAGAGAACACGGACAAAGTTCATCCCCCAAGACAGGTAATTATTGGTGTTTACCTATAAATAAATCACTCATTTCCCAGGGATAAATAAGAAAAATGTGGATTTTTTTTTCTTTTTAAACAACTCAATGTTTAATTACGTCTCCTAACTTCATTTCACATGACTGTTGGTCTTTGTGTTGTGATTTAAACATGTGAAGACAATTTAACTGGTGCTACAAGTACAAAAACAAACAAAAAACAGAATTAACCTAATTTTTTTTAAAACATTTGCTTCGAGAACTCTTTATTGTTTTGCTTTCAGCTAATTAGAGTGGAGGTCATGAATACACCTGACTGTGGCTGCAGAGCAGTTTCAGTTCCGGTAAAAATGAAACAAAGATGGAGCAGTCAGACGCTCTGCTCTATAGCAGATTAATAAACGGAAAAAATGAGGGCATGGCTAGCAGACTGTCTCACCTCGTTCGCCTCACTCTGCTGCTGCTCCTTCTTCTTCTTTTTCTTATCTTTCTTCTTCTCGCCACCCTGACCACCTTTACCCCCTGATCCAGTTGTTGCTCCTGATTTCCCCTGTCTGGACTTCCCGGAGGAGTCCCTCCCGCGTTTGGTGTTGGACTTCCCCGGCTCGGAGGTTTCCGAGTCCGAATCGGAGTCAATCTGGAGCAGGGCGAACCGGGAGGCGGTGGTGGGGACAGTGATCATTGCAGACGATGCCATCACGTAACGGGAAACTAAATCACAAGAAATGGTCCCGTTAAAAATAACTGTTAACATGAAATAGTTATGTATATTGTGGAACGATGTTTATATAGTCCTGAAAAATATCCGCCTAAATATTTATTCATAATGAAAATTAAAAATTACAGCAATTTTCTTCAACTCTGCCGACAGTAACAATCTGCTGATGAAAGCAGCAACGATACAACCGGGCTAGCAGGTTTTTGTTAGCGTACTAACAAGTGTAAAAAGTCGACAAAACCTTCACACGCTCAGGCTAAGCCTTTGTTTGTGTTACACTCACAGAGATGTGTTGCAGAGACAACGGTGACAAGAGAAGTTGACTAAAAGTACTTCTGTCTACGTCTTCAGGGAACTGAGCTGCAGTTGGTTGTGCTACTAGCGATTGTCTAACTCGGTACGGAAGCCCGGTGGTTCTAAACAGCACGAAACTACATTTCAACTGGTGCTGGCCTCCTGCGCTGCGATCTTAAAATCTTAGTGTTTCCTTACACTGACTGATTAAAATGACTAAAAACGAAAGAAATAAAATGTTGTAACAATAACATTGTAAATATGTAAGACATTGTACCAGCTGTGTACATGTTAGTCTATCTCAAAAAGACAAACGGAAATACATTGAGACTGAAATGAAATATAACAGGCTGAAGGTAAATCCGGATACTTAGTATTTATTTACAAATTGAGTGAGTTCTGAAGGTTATCTAAAGGTATGCTTTCTCCAAAATTTTAAAAAATTGTTAAATCTGTCACTTATAATCATCCAATGGAAATTTCTAAAAGGTTGACAGCTGTCAAAATCTAACCAGTGGTGAGTGGTATGTTGTCCATCACAGGGTAACATAGAGACACACATGACAGACAAGCAGTGTTGTATAGTAACGAAGTAAAAACACTTCACTACTTTACTTAAGTATATTTTGGAGTACTTCATACTTTCCTCGAGTATGGAAATTTTTGATAACTTTCACTTTTACTTCACTATATTTCCGAACTTAATTGCATACTTTTACTCCGATACATTTTCAATGTGTGGTTTAGTTACTAGTTACAAAAAAGCGAGAGAGAGAAACGCAAGTGTTTTGACCCCACCTACTGATTAGCAAGTAGCAAGCAGGCTACCGAACAAAGTCGGTAGCCTACTTGCCTGGGCTTGTTCATCACCTCCAATAGGATACACCTGTTTCACTTCTCCCATTAAACACAAAGCAAGTCTCGCAATCAGCAGCAGCCACATGGAGGAGGAGACGGAGACCACAACGACTGCAACTACGTCGGACACGGCTCCAGGGGAACCACCAGCTGGTGATGAGAGCCCATGGCCTTATTTAAACACAATATACTCTTTCGTGGGTGTTAAAGATTCGTCGTACCGCATGCAGTTTATGTTATTCCTGCCCGAAGATGTGGAAATTCTATCTTACAAAAACTCCCCGTCCAACTTGAAGAAACACATCGAGGTAACTTCTTATGAAATGGTTATAATCCTCCTGTTTCAGTAACTATAGCTTGGTCACTAGGCACTACTGTATTATGAAATCTTGACCATAAATGAACTTTGTTTGGCATTGTTTCAGTTCCACACGTGGTGTATTTAGCTTAGGCCTAATGTTGACTGTAGCAGGCTACCTAGACTCCTCTGTTCAAGGGGGGACAGAAGCCATAGCGATAGCAATTTAGACTAAATTTAACGAATATAGGAAAGGCATGCAAGTTCAAAACCAGGTTTACAGATGCCAATAAGCTGCATTTCCCTCCCAATTCTTTTTTTCTTTTGCATAATGACCAGTTGTGTGCACCACCTACTGACTGTAGCATTGACTGATCCACTGATTTGTGAAGTAGAGTAATCGTAACAGCTCTTTTTCTTCATGTTGGCCGCATTTTCTGTACTATTTATTTTTCTCATTTTCAGCACTGACCTTACTTGAAGGGAAAACTTAAGGCTTACAAAAACTTTGTATTTTCTGTCCTGGAGGGTATACTAAGAAGCTGGTTCAGTTGTAAAGCAGGTTAAGTTAACCTTGTGCTATAGGTAAAGCACCTAATTTTCTTAACTAAATGATGCCTGCAGGTATATCTATTAGCAGGTTTAATTTTGCCTGCACTTGGTTGGGTACATTATTTTAAGTGTATTTGACAAGTTTACCAAAATATAAAAAATGTCATTCAAACTGCATTTGCCTTGTTTTACTTTTTACTTGTACTTTTCATTACATTACTTGAGTACATCCATTTTTACAGCAATTTCCATACTTAAGTACAAAACGTTTCAGATACTTTAAGACTTTAACTCAAGTAACATTTCAGTCAGTGACTTGGACTTTTACCAAAGTCATATTTTGGAGAGGTACCTATACTTTTACTTGACTCTGAGATTTCAGTACTTTATACAACACTGCAGACAAGCATGCACACACATACACACACAGCTGTGGACAATTTAGAGACCTATTAGCCCGATGTTTTTGGACTATGGAATTAAGTCAGAATACCCAGAAAAAAACAATGCACGCATAGGGAGAATCTGCAAACTCCAAGTGGAAATACCCCATAAAAGACAAAACAGTCCATTGTGATTCTTACAGATTTTAATAAGTTAGTACAAAATAAAAGATCAACATAAATACATAAGTTTTCATTAGGAATGCATCAAAAGAAGAGCTAATTATATAGTGAAACGAAGGGAAAACATATAATGTGTGGTAACTATGAGACTTTTAACTGTATAAATACAAGGCAATAATATGAGAAGTATAATCTGAAAAGTGCTGAGCTTTGCCTCGTTAACCTAATTTAACACATTTACAAAAACGTGTTTCACATTTAGCATTTAAATCCAGCTTTGGACAAGAGCGTGTAATTATGTCTCCCAAATAACGCAAAGGAACAAATCCTCCTTCTAATATGTAGTGCTGTACAATATTTAATTATTTTCAATATTTGGAAATTTATTGTAACAAATAATATTTTAAAACAAAAACGTTCACTTTTATATGAAATCAACCCAAACACATTAAACAATTTTTTTTAGATAATACATTTTTATCATTTTTAATGTTTTATGATCTCACTTGAAAATTGTAAAATCTTACCAAAAAATGAACAACATATTTAGTGCATTTTTTTAAATCAGTCATCTACAAAATAGAACCTTTAATATTATCCACTCAAAATCTGCCACAAAAATTAGCAGACAGAAAATAAAGCAGAATCACGTGTTTCTGGGCACTTCTATAGAGTCCTCCATCATTGACTCAGAGCTTGAATTAACCACAGATTGGTGCCTCCTAGTGGCAGCACCAAGGAGCTGCAGGTCAGCTGCAGGAATCTCCCTCAGCTCCCTGCGACACAGTTTGACAGGTGTCATTTCTAAACTAACCTCAGGCTGACCTCTTGTATACCTTTCATGGGACAGTGTGAGTGCCTGACTGTGTTCAGAGAATTTTGTCTTCGGGAGTGCTTGGACGACAGAAAGTGATGGCTTGACTGGTTTAGATTCTATTTCCTCTGTATATATTTTTGTGTATGTGGTGGAAATGTGTGTCGTCTCTCCCTCCTCCTCACAGTGTGTTTTGGGTTCATTCACACTGAAAGGTAAGTGAGTGCCCTGCCTTTCTCTGCTCTCCTGTGTGTGTGAGGACTGATTGTCATTGTGGGGAGCATCACTTAGAAGTTCTTTGAGCTTCTTCTTCAGCTGCCGACTGGAGGTTTTGTAGAAAAACAACTCTTTCTCCAGATGCTGAACTCTGACTTGTATGGCTTGTTGTGTCTCTCTTGACATCCCCTCTAAATAACCAGAAACACATGAACGATACAGGAGGAAACATGAACGAAATAGTAAAATTCACAGAAAATATCACAAATACTCTGGATCCTCACCTTTAAGTTCCTGTAGTAGCAGCCGGACATTGTTTTGGTGATCTCTGTGTTGCAGGGTGAGCCTGCGGTCTGCGTCCAGAGCAAAACGCTGCATGGCTGCCTCCATCTCCCTAAGTGCTGCTTCCTGCTCGCCGGCATGAAGCTCCAGCTCTTCACACTGCATATGTAGACGACGCTCTGCCTCTCGAAGACAAACGACCTGGAGTTGTTGTTGACAACAGTGGTGGTTTAGTACAACAAAGCAAAGGACAGAATGAATTAATATAAATTTGAGGCATTAAAGAAACAACCCGTACAAACAGGCTGGGACAATAACAGCATGCTGTAAGGACAGTCCAGAAAAGTTAAAACATATCTTAAATCTAACCAGAATCAGAATTTTAGGCGTTAAAAAACTCAACACACAGTTAAGGAGTGGCTAAAAGGCTCTTGAAGACTCTAGCAGCAGTCTGCAACTTTTGATTCTCCCCGTGACTTTGAATTAGGCTTTTCATCACAATCCTATTTAAAATGCAGTAATCTCTGATTCTGGTGGCTCTTTTATTAAAAAATACTTTTTCTTTCCACTCAACTTTCCATTAATGTGAATGTATACAGTGCTCTGTGAACAGCCAGCTTCTTTAGGAATGACCTTTTGTGACATATTCTCCTTATGGATGCAGTGAGAGACTGGCTAAGTCAGCATATGGATTTTCATCTGCTATAAGCTATGATCTTCAAAATTAGCAGAAATAAACACAATTTCTGTTTTTACATTCATTACTGAATTACTAAAGTAAATTAATATGTATGATATTTTATTTTAGTGAGATGCAGGGTGTCAAACAGCCCTGTTGGGGGACATTTAGCCCAGTCTATGCCTTAAATATTTTACTTGTAAAGATAATTAAATATATGATGTCGATAATTTCCTCTTGCCTTGTTGAAATATTTGATCAACAGCTCTATGGCCTCAGGTAATGAGAGCTTCTTCAGCTTCCTGGTAATGTCACAGTGCTGAGCGGGTTCTGTGTCTTTGGACTCGAGCAGAGGTGAGTTTCCGACGAACAGGTGATTCTGCCGCTCCTGGATGGAGTTGTTTTTAAATTCAAGAGCTGCATCTAGAGCCTCAACAGCTTCCTCCAGCTGGAGGAGGGAATGCTCCTCCTGTACAACAGGCATAAATCAAACAAATGAAAAATAATGTAAGGAGCATAGAGAGAAATCAAAACATGAAATGTCTTACCTCCACAGAGAGCACTCTGTTGTCCCTCAGCTCGGCTTCCAGAGTGTCTCTTTTCATCTTCAGCATGTCTCTCTCTTTCTCCAGCTCCCTGACTGTAACCATTCTGGTCTTTCTCACGCTGCTCTGACTCTGAAGCTGCTCTTCCACAGACTCCAACTGAACAGACACTTGCAGCAAGTCCCGACTCAAAGCCTGGAAGTCAGAGAACACATTTAAAAGTGAAACAATTCCAGCTTTGAAAACTGACTTTACAAATGGATGGTGCTGGAAGCAGAGGCCGACCTGACTGGACTGCAGCATCTTGATCTGGAGTTTGTTTTTCTGTTGGACACAGGCCTCTCTGTGCTGCAGCACCTCCACTTTCCTCTTCAGTTCCTCCCCCAGCTTCTGAAGCTCTGCTCTCTTATGAATGGCCCTTTCCTCTTCTTCTTCAGGCCAACTACTGTCATGGAGCTATATTATGGAAATGCAAGGGCATAAGAAAGAAAGATGACAAAAGAAGATAAACTTCTGCTTTATCTTACAAGAAGATAATTGTGTCTAAGAACAAATAATGTCTGTTTAATACTTTACCATTCTCTTTGTTTCCATGGGAAAGTTTTCAGGAACAGATGAACTCTTTAAACTTTGTCCCTGAACACAAGAACACAAAATACTTCAATTAAGAAAAACGGTGATCATTACACCACGATGCAATGATGGCCTGCAAAAATTAAGTGGTTTTGTATTTTAAATTATGAGAAACTGAAATTCTTGGTTAATAAAACAAACTATAAAACTCTTACACACCTAATGAATAATTAGTTAAAAATACTGATAAAAAAAATTGAATAAAAGTTATTCTCATCAACTGAAAAAATACAGTGCCTTTTTATTTAATATTATTTGTCTGACCTAATTAATGTTCTGAAATGATCTTTGATTACCTTAAAAATCCACATTAACTTTATTTTTTAAGGAATTTTCCCCAATTAAAATGCTACATTTGGACAGGAATAGGTATATTTAAATGAAGTGAAGTTCTTTGCCATGTTCAGTCACTGTGTTTTGTTATTTCGACTTGTTCTGACCCTGTTTTGATGGGGTTTTCTGTTGTTGGTCTCGTCCAGCTCCCTGAGGCTGCTCTGTAGCTTGGCTCTCTCCAGCCTCATGCTCTGCAGGCTGTGGTAGACCTCGACTCGGATCTGCTGGCTCTGCATGGAGAGTCTCTCCAACACATTTCCCGTTTCACCTCTGTCTACTGCTTGGATTTTTCTTTCTGTTGGTAAGAAATAACTATCCTGATTTTCAGGTTTATTTATGTTATTAAAAAAAACATTAACTTATAAATCTAGTTAAACATGTCCAGTTTACATAATTTTCTTTAAAAACAATGTAACTGACATCGAGTTCCTCTTATTTACTTCCTGATAGTGTGTCTGAGTCAGCGTTAACCTTGAGGTACTAATCAAACCTTTGGAGACTTAATAAATCCCAGATGGGTTCAATTTCAAACCTATTAGAACCTTTTGTTCCATTTCTCTGCATACAGCATCATGAAACCATGTTAACTCACCAGTTTTGTCAAGTTCTTTGATAAGCTCCTCCTTTAAGCGCATGCTGACCCTCAGTTCATGGATTCTTCTTTCAACAGTGTTGGCTCGCCTTACCTTCTTCACAGGGTTTTCTTTTATGTCTGATAAATTGGAAAAGGAAACAACTTCTGGGTACAGTTTATGTCAATGGGATAGTTAAGCAGAGAAATCAGAACTGAGAGGATGGCATAAACTGTGCAAACTGAATGAATGTAAAATAATGAACATGTAAAGAGTACCTTTGACCAAATAAGACTCTGGTACTGCTGTTTTTCCATCATACATTTCCGGTCTAGTGCTTTTGGGTTTCAGTAGTAGTCTCTTTTCCCAGCTTGTCCAGGTTCGATTTAAAGGAAGCCTAAAATAACAAAATAATATTAATAGAAAATTCAGATTAATTTGATG
Source organism: Xiphophorus hellerii (assembly GCF_003331165.1). Taxonomy (NCBI): domain Eukaryota; kingdom Metazoa; phylum Chordata; class Actinopteri; order Cyprinodontiformes; family Poeciliidae; genus Xiphophorus; species Xiphophorus hellerii. The sequence continues at coordinate 14,609,029 of NC_045683.1, forward strand.
CTTTTAGAGAAAACTGCAGACCAAATTGTCACGTAAAACATGTTGAAAGTAAAATTCAACACAAATTAAAGTGGCCAAAAATATTACTGTTGGAAAGTAGAGTTTTAATTGAGTGCACCAGAAAGTTATATGATCCACAATTTTGTTCATCCAACCAGGGACCCAGTGTGTCTGCAATGTTTACACACACTGATACTGCGATACTAATTCAATCAAACAATGATTCTCCCTTTTTTTACTTACTGGAAAAAAGGGTATTAATAACGCCCTCACTCCTAGGCATAGTACCTGTAACTATAATTATTTATTGATCTTTATATGGTAAACTGTATAAAAAGCTCTATAGGAAAGGCTCTCACCTAAATTCTTTCCTGCACGAAGATCTTTCCATTCCTGTGTCCTCCTCTTTTGTCTCCTCCTCATGATTATTTTGAATTCTTTCCTTGCTTTCAGCCTGTTGTGTAATGAATGGACAGTAGACTTCATCTTTTTCCTTCGATCTCAGCCAGAAGGAGATGACCACGCATCCTGAAAGCTTTCATCACCCTCTCCAGTGAATAGGTGGGTGGACTGGAGTGAATCTACAAACACATCAAATCAAACAAAATTATATATAGACATGGTACATGCAACAGATAAAACACACACCCATATCCATTTAGGATTAAATGTCATACCTTTCTGGATGGCCTGTGTAGCAAGCTGTGTGTGATTAGAGGGACACTCTGGGGTCTTGTGCATGAGTTCCCAGAAGGCCTTGCTTCTTCGGTTGCCCCTGGAGTCATCCCACGAACAGCCACGAGGCTGCTGCGAAGGCGATCAATCAGAATCTGCTGACTCACCAGTTGTTCAGTCTGAAAATTAATACAAAAATATGCATGTAGATGAAATTTTTTTATTGTCAAAAGGATCTTTGGACAAAAAAAATCCTTGACATACAAGAAGGCACTGTATTCAACTCTGTTCATTCTTCTCACCTGTATTCGAGAATGTTCCATCTGTTCCTCTGAAGCTAAAACTTGGTTTCTTTTCTCTTCAAGCAGTTTCTCAACTTCTCTTTGAATTCGTCTCAATTCTTCATCTTTTTGCTCCAGAAGTTGCTCTTTTTCTAGGAGGGCTTCCTATGGAAAGATACAAAAACTTTGCATTTATTACTTTAAGGAGTAGACTATTAATAAAATATTATCACATTTAAAATGCACATGCACACTTTAAATGTAACTAAACCAATTCCCTTTTTTCTTTTTACCTGACACTGGCGGAGTTCTTCTCTCAGGTTTAAAGCGGTTACATGGAGCTGGAGGTCTCCAGCCCCCTCTGAACAGTCTATACTACTTGAATGATGTGACTGGCTGACAGCTGCCAGTCTCTCCTGCCATTCTTGCAGTCTCTGCGTGAACATAACACTTGGAAATGCTTTGAACATATCTGCAAGCAAATATGCTGCTTCCTTTGCCAAGAACAGATACTGTGCAGCTGTGTCTTGGTTCAGCCTCTTATCCAGTGTGGACGCTGTAATCTGACTGGGCTGTTTGAAACCATCCCCATCTCCACCTCCACCCCTTGTTTTCTCCCTTTCCATCTCCTTCATGTCCTTCTCCTTCTCCTTCAGAAGCTCTCTCAGTGTCTGAACTTCATACTCCAGCTCCTCCAATCGAGTCTCTGCAGGTTGGCAGGCTTTAGGATCTGATTTAACATCTGTTAGAGAGAGCGCTGGTCCTGGACAGTTGCGGATGTGACGGGCCTTGGAGGCAAACTGAAGAACATTCAAAGTCTCCGCAATGAAGTGGTGGGACGGGCTCACACAGGCCACCATCACCGTGTGGGCGTTGCCTCCCAGTGAGTCCCGGAGGAGTCGAGTGATCTTGGCATCACGGTACGGTACATGCGGACTGCTGCAACCGTTGCCGCGACGACTTCGCCCACGGTCGGAGAGGGCGCGAATAACATTACCAAGGGCAAGCAGGCCAGTATTGATGAGTGCAGACTCTTTGAATTGAGCTCCAGTGTTTCCAGTTTTGCTTGCTCGTTCTGAGCCTGCCAGGTCCACCAGGCAGAATTTGGACGAGCGCACAGTCTTTAAGGATGGGTTCTTGTTGCTGTGAGAACGGATGTGGACCTGAAGAGTGAGGATCACATTAGAGCGACTGGAGTGCTCATTCATTCCCGTTGCACCAGTGTGACGCAGGGCGTTTCCCATCTCCACGGCACCGAGCAGCTCTTCAGCTGATGTGACAACCATCTCTCTGGCACCAATCACAACTGAAAACACAGTCAAAAAAAGAAAATAAGACGGTTTTAACTAATGAGACTAGCACAGACTGTGAACTGAAGGTGATAGAATAAGGGTAATACTGACAGGAAGAACTGTCTACCTTCTACAGCTAAAATAAAAACAAAGCACGCCCAGGCCTTAACCAGGCTGCAAAATTAGTTACATTTCATTATATGAAAATAAACAACCAATCAATCAATAAATCAATGTGTTTTGGAGGAAGGTGGGAAGGGAAACACGCTTAAACAAACACATGCAGTAAATGGCTAAACAGCAGAGCAATTTAAAAAATTTTATAAATGTAATTTCAAAACAATAACCAAAAAATTGAAAAGATGATGGCAAAACACCAAGTGTACCTCATGAGTTAATAGCTTGTAGACGCGCATTTAGAGCAACAAATGCACAGACTGTATAGGGTCCTCTGTGGGCGTATTTCATTGTCCAGCTTTATGACCAGGGTTAGGTAAACCTTTAGCAGATGACAGATTACCTTTAACATTCAGCAAATGATGCCTGTGAAATCTGGGATATGGACTTTGTGGAATTCCCTTGGGTTTTTGGCTCTTTCCTCACTGATATTCTGTTAACAAACACTCGTTTTTTTCAAACCAACCAGCTGCCAAAATTTCTGTTTTTAAAATCACAGTATGTAAATCTTTTGTGTGTTTTTGTTTACTGGCTGTTGAATTTAATCAATTTTACAACCAGGTAAAAGTCGGATGAATTCATGTCAATGCACACAAAATCGTTGAACCAAACGAGTCTGTCATCTTTCCATGAATGCATTCATTTTTTTGCCATATTTAAAATAATTTTTTACCTGTGTTCCCCTTTTCATCATCTCTGATGACAAGTTCTTTATGATTGGTGTTCATGTCCAACAGGTCCCGTAGTTCTTCTCTGTACAGCTCCATGTATGAAACCCGCACCGTTGCCTCAATGTTATCATCGTTCTTCCGCTTTGCCAGCAACAAAAACACATCCTGAGCTACACAGTCAATAATTCCTCCTTCATCTGCAAGAAGGTTTCAAAATATAGACAAAGATTTAATTAGAATATTTTGTCTGAAAGAATCAAAAATATGACAGTTTTTGGTTTTATTTATTTTTTGCTGAAGTGTTAATCATAAAAAGACATACAGGCTATATCCTATTTATTAAAAAATAATCATAAAGTAAATTTTATTTCAGTCAAAATTTTCTTTTTTCATTCCACACTGGGATATATCTCAAGTTTTTACTCATACCTGATACTCTTAAGCTTGATAATGGCTTAGAGCTAATAAAAACCTAGGTTTGAGTTTCTCTATGCTCCTTTTAGAGAAGTTATTGTTTCAACGCTGTGTTGCATGGAAGGAGTCAGGAGTCTTTTTTTTTGTGGCTTACCCGCCTAGTGAGAGGTATTAGTGACTATTTGCTGGACATCTGTCAAGTATGCAGTCTCCTCCATGATTACTGTATCAAATTTCTGTATCAGATATCTTATTTAATAGTGTATTTGAGAAAGTATTTGTTGTGTTTTCATTAGCTGTAAGCCATTATCATTCAAATAAACAGCGAATAAATAATACATACAAAAGCACTATGTGTAATACATTTATATTACGTTTTTCTTTCAATTGAAATAAATAAACTTTTTTAATAACTTGCCTTTGCTCCCCCCGCCCAGTGTGTACGTCTTGCCAGACCCAGTCTGTCCGTAACAAAACACGGTAGCGTTGTATCCGTCCAGCAGAGACTCCACCAGGGGCTGGACGCAAGACTCGTACACTTCATCCTGGCTGGCTGTCGGTCCGAACGCGTAGTCGAAAGAGAAAAGGCGGTCCGAGCCGAGACTCACCTGCCCGGAGCCCGAGGGGACCACCCGGACGCACACTTGGTGCTGATGGAGGAGCTCTTTGCGGAGCAGGGGACGGATACGGACCGCCACCCGGACACAGACCTCACTCATGAGGCCGTAATAGACCAATGAACTTACACAGGGTTTAACTTTTTTTTTTGCTCACATCTAACCTCTGAGATGCTTCAAAACTCTGGTTTCGAAATAGTTAATTGCTAATTCACTGTTACTCGAAGAAAAACAAATTTTTACATAGCCCGTGTTTTAACTCTCGTGGTCGTTTTCTCTGTAGTTTCTGGTAACTTCATCTCTTAAGGTTTGTTGTCGATTTGGGTTGCCCGGGCGACCGACGCCACTGTGACGCAGCAGCCAAAAACCGGAAGAGGCGTTCAAAGATGGTACTGGACAGCTGCCGCGAGGGCAACGGCGCCATCTACTGAATATTTAAAGTACTGAATTTATTAATTTCATAAAACTAGCCTAAATAAATAAGTAATAAATAAATCTTTTGGAATTCTCAAAAAAAGATTGTGGTAGAAGAGCCAGTAGTGCTTTGGCTGATGACTTCAGGTTTCAACAAAGGACACATGAGATACAGGTCAGAGTGTGCCTTGAAGGTCATAGATAAATTCTTAAAATCGGTTGAAAAACTAATTGGTAGAAAACAGAAGTAATGTAATTTCTTTTTCTGGATTTAGTGGAAAAAAAATCACTGTACACATACACGCAGCTTTGGACAGTTTAACATGAAGCACAGTCACATGATTTTGAACGGTAGCAAAAAAGGACTAGACAAAAAACAAAAAAACATAATTTTTTGCCATCTGGATGTTAAAGGTCACAAATTCAACTCCATACTAACTAGACATTACAAAACATGCATGATGTAATAGCATAATGTAATCACTTGCTTAGCTAAAACAGGATGGTTAATACAACAGATTTGTTGTGCAAGCATTGCCATTAACTGCACACTGACAACTGTTTCATAGAATTACTACCCTGTTTGGTTTCTTCGCAAGGAAAGCCATCAGTAAGCAGGAAACATTCTGTATGTTCAGCTTGCAGTCTGTTTGTCAGTAGTAAATACAGCGTGTATGGTGAATGGGAATGTGGGCCATCTCTTTGTGGTGCTGCTTAGCGAAGGGCCAAAGGTAGAAGTCAATGGTAGCAGAATTGATGTTACAGACGTTTCCGTCCGTCTCCTGTACCATCTTATGCAGTCTTTCCTTGATCAGCTCCACGGACCAAATGGAACATCCTCGGATCTCGACTTCTCTTCGATCCCCTGAAGGCAGCAGCTCACCTGAGACAGATCACACCCGCTGATTTTTAGATTGGCTTACATTGGCTTTAAAAAGCATTCTTACCTTTGAACTTTTTCAAACTGTTACATCATAACTATAAAACTGAAATTATTTTATTAAAATTTAATAAAACAAATCAACACAATGTCGTGCATAGACACGAACTGAAAGTACAATGATGTATTTATAAGGGCTCTTTTACAAATACAAATCTGAAAAGTGTGATGTGTGTGTGGGGCAGCAAAGTAACGGTAAATCTGGAGGAGCTGCAGTTATTCACAGCTCAGGTGGGATAATCTGTGGACAGGAGAACTACTAGTTGCACCCTCCTCAAACCTAGCCATTGTGGAAACGTAAGAAAACATTTGTCAAGAGAAAGCTATGCAAACACATGGAAGAAGGTGCTCTGGTCAAATGAGACTTAAAAGTAACTTTCTAGCCTGCATGGAAAACATTTAGTACAGCAGAAAATTAAAGCTAACACCTCTTTTCTTCAGTAGTCCAGTACCGGAAATAAACAAAATCAAGTTATTTTTCAGAGATGCTATTAAAGTAACCCGAGTGAACTTAGGATATTTTTAAAGAAAATTGAGAAAATCCTTCAAGAATCTTTTGAAAACCATATTCAACTTTGTGCTGGCTAGTCAGAAAAATCTTAAAACTCATTGTCTTAAAAATGATAGAATGTAGAAAAGTGAAAATAGTATGAATTCTTTTTCAAGGCTCCATATATTTACAAAGACCAAGGAAAACACATGCTCGGTCCCTCACCGTTCTTTAGTGCCTCCATCAGTGCATCAGAGTATTGCAACACTCCTAAATAGACAAGCGCCTGAGGAACCCTGTAGTCTGCAAACATGGTGAGACAGTCCATGTTGATGATGTACCCTTCTCCTCTGGTCTCCATCACTGCCCAGAAATCTGCCACCAGGATCTGGGCTCGCTTGTTGAAAGAGATTTTTTTGCCCTTAAACAGCAGATTAACACAAAAGCAGATTCATTATCAATGAGTTTCCGACTATCGGCTTCAGACTATTCATTTTTTGGTAAATTATTGGTTTTTAAATAGCGTTTAATTTTGCTTCATTTTTTGTAATGTTTTAAAGTTACCAAATAAAGCAAATGTGCTAAAAAAAAAACTTGTTGCAATTTTTTTGCACTTATTGTAATCCCTTTTGCCACTTTTGGTCAGATGATTACACAGCTGTGATGCTGGTTTTGTCCAGTAGGGGGAACTCTCATGCTAAAATTTATTCAAAGTCCTCCAAAAGAGGATACTCAAGGTGTTTCAAGTGACAATTTACTTAATTAATGAAGTTTAATTAAGTAATTAATCACTTAGTGTTGACATGGAGTATAGTAATGTACATCACATATTGAGAATGCCGTAATTTTCAGACTAAATTTACTATAAATTTGCACACTGGGATGAACTCCATAATTAAAAATTTAAAAAGTTCAGTATTCAAAGGAAAGCCGCTAACCCTCAAGATGCCATGACTAAAGCAAGACCTGTAGAGATGCTTTAGTAACAGTTGATACTTATAAAATATCTTTGCAGTCTTTCCATGCGTTCAGACATTACTCTATTCATTTGGCCCTCTGACCTCATATGTAGCTTCATCCCTGTAAGACGGGATTTTCTCCACGATCAGCTCCACCATCTTCTGAGCATCGTTTCCTGCTTGGCTGATAAAACTACGGAAACTTCCTCCGTGCTCCAGCAGCACGCGCCCACCCTCAGTCAGGACCTTGGAAGGAAGATTCGAATTCAACACCCATGATGAGAAGGAGATGAACTGCACATTTTCATCTTCTCTTTATAAAGTAAGTAACGTGCATGTAATAAAAGAAGCTTGATAAATAATGATGATGAAAAATATTTTCAAGTGAATAATATTTTCCAGTATGAAATTTGTTTTTAAAGACATTCGTTTTATGTTTTTAAATTGAAACAAGATAGAAGTGGTCGATGTTGGTGCAGAGCCTTTCATAAACAAGTTGATAATCAGTAATAAAGTAAAGAACCTCTGAGTTATGTTTGACCACGACATGTCATTTAAATCCCATATTAAGGGTCCAGGACTTAGAAATATCCTGTCAGAATGGTGCTGAGAAACTAGTTGATCTTTACGTTACTTAAAGTCTGAACTATTAAAACTCTTTACAGGAAGTCCAAAATATTTAGTTAACCCTCCTGTTATGTTCGTTTCTAGGGTACAGCAAAAATGTTCGTGGGTCAATTTGACCCAGGGAGTGTTTAATCATGCAATAGTGTCAGAAACCAAAAAATTCCTCCAAAACATTTTTGTATCTGATTAACTCCAATACTAACCATTTCAATCAATATTTGTGCAATGATGTTTTATTATTTCTCAGAAATTAAGGATCAATGACGACAACCTGCTCATTTACTCATTTGGACATAAAAAATGAAATTTAGATTTTTAATGTCCACTGAAAAAAACCTAGACACAAAAAAACAATAATTTCCTTGAAGTTGACCTTTGGTAAATTATTTTATATTATACTTTTTTTTTTTTACCAAAGGGTGATCTTTATAATTGAACTTGAGACACACATACTGTTCTGGGTCAAATTGACCCGCTGATTAAAATCAAGATAAATGAGTCATGCAGAGAGTATTTATGTTTTCATCCACTTCTGCTGAGTGTCACTCAGAGTGGGTGGAGTTTGTCCACAGGAACAGGAAAGATTCCCGTCAAAGGTTGTGTGAACACCTGCTTTCTCGCAGTTTCCTAGTGAAGTAAAGAGAATAGTGAGAAAGTGGGCTTGTGTGTGTGTGGTTGCGTGTGTGTGGGTGTGTGAGTGTGTGTGGTGAAATATGGTTCATAACTGCAAGGAAACATATAGAATTGGACATTTTAAAATCTTTTTTTGCACTTTAACCTGACTGCCGGGTCAAATTGACCCGAACAGTATCGATGTAAAAAGTAGACCTAAGGTTTGGTACAAATGTGTAACATGAATACATTTTCAACTTATGTCTAGAGTGCACCTATTAAGACAAATAGAAAACGTTTCATGCAAAAAAAAATGCTTCTATTTTTTTTTTTTAATTTGTAAATTTTAAAACGGGTCAATTTGACCCGGAACATAACAGGAGGGTTAAAGGCCTTCAGCTGGTCCAAACCTTGCAGCAAGAGTTCTGATGAAAATTTTAAAAATAATATTTTTCTTCTATTAAGCTTAACTTCATTGGCTCCCTGTTAAATCTAGAATGAAATTTAAGATTCTCCTACTCACATATAAAGCCAATAAGAATCAAGCTCCATCATACACCAGAGATCTGATTCTTCCATATGTTCCTAGCAGAGCCTTTCACTCTCTTTACTGCTGTTTCTAGGATTTCTAAAAGAACATTGGGAGGCAGATCCTTTACTTATCAGGCTCCTCTCCTGTGGAACCAGCTCCCAGTTTTAGTCTGTGAGGCAGACACCCTGTCTACTTTTAAGACTAAGCTTAAAACATTCCTCATTGATAAAGCTTATAGTTATTCTCACTTTGATTATCCTGAGCTATCTCTGTACTTAGGTTGCTATTTGCTTATGCTGCTGGAGGACAAAATGGGCACTTTTTTTTGCTCTGCTACACAAGTATATACAATGAGCATCCATTTTATATAAAATGAACTGGAAATGTGGAGGATAAAAGTAGAACCTGGTGGCGTTCCTGAAGCATCGGCATGGCTGTCTCATTGTCTGATCGGAGAACTTTTCCCAACTCCTCCACACTCATCTGGGAAAAGTACTTGGGATCAGTGATGGGTACACCTAGGAGAACAGAGTGGAATTATTATTATTATTAATTCTGGTTTTTAATGTGCAGTACAGAAAAGAATAAACTAAAATGATTTGTTCTGATCTCATATTTTCAGAAGCAAACTCTGGCCAAGACTACCTGTGCTTCTCTGAGAGCAGCTGTTACACATATAAAGGGCACAGCGACAACACATTGAGAGCGGTATTCCACACGAGACATAACTGATTCATATCCGGAGCCGTTCTTGCTAATTATAAATGATGATCAGGCTCATGCAGAGCCACCAGCAATTTCCTCGAACTCCGAACTCACAAAGGGCACACAGACAAAAAGTGACAATAATAAAACCACAATTTTCTCCTTGTCTCTTGAGAATAAGGAACCAAAAAAGAAACACATAATGGAAAAGGCCACATTGTCATGTATTATGACACAGTTACAGCATTTTCTGTCAGTGGCTCACTGTTTAGACATTTTCAATCACACGTTTGGTGGGTCTGGGTCCCTGACAGTGGTAGGGCAGATTTACTCTTCATCAGTGGGATATTAGAGCTAATATATAATAAATGTATTAAACTACATGACAACAGATAGCATGTGATTTCAGGCCTTCACATCTATAAAGATGACAGGTGGAGAAATACAAATTAAAAGACAAATTCATAGAAGTAGCTCAAGCAATTTTTGTAATTGTGATTTATCAAACAAATAGTGAATAAAGACTTTAATCTCAAATGTATTAGCTGGTGCTTGCTTACTATGTGTGCATGTTTTAATGCAGTTGTGTCTCTGTTTATGTATACATGTTGTGCTTTTCTGTCCATATTTCTGTATCGATGTTTGCATAATGGGAAGAGCTAGAGTTTGCCAGAAGTTAAACTCTGAAGGTGGTTGCAAATGAAGGGAGAAAAATTCCAACCAAACCTCCCAAAGCTTGCAAAAGCAGAGATTAAAAAAAAAATCAGCAGTGTGGGGCAGACAGAGATCTGACAAAAAAAATCCCCATTAATTATCCTCATCCTGCATTCATGCACAACTCTCTGTCAGCATAGAAAGGAAGAAGCTCTCTTTCTTCCTGATCAAAACCGTAAATACTGAAAGTATAGTGCATGATGTATTCAAGTGGTCTCACCTTCCTCCATGGCTCTGGTGATGGCAGCACACAGAGTCATGTAGCCTGTGTAAGTGGTGCCTTTATAGGTCACCTTACACTGCTGAGCTTCGTTGTCAGGCCAAAAGGAGAAGTTCATGGTATTCACCACAAACACCCAGTTTGACGCCTGCAGGGTTTATAAAACACCATAAGCAAAAACACAACATAAACCTTTCAATAAGTAATCAGTTTTTGTGCTGTCTGTAAGGTTGTTTACAAAGTTCTACATGAAAGACATTGAAAAAGTTAAAAAAAAAAACTGCTTAGTTTTAAGCAACGCTAAGGAATTTAGTAAAAACACTTCATAATTTTCCCAGATTTTAAATGTGTTATTTGTTGCATTAAATGAAACAAACAAAAGTCTAAATCTAATAATGTTTATTGTTAACCAATATTCTAAGTGATAATGGCGTTTCATGATAAATTATTTCAAGAGAACCCAAATTATTGGAGTCAAGTGTCTTTCTTACAAGTGTCTAAAAGTTACACTTTATCAATAGTAACTGGAAATAAGCAATAATCTATCTTGATGAACCAAATAATCATATACTTAACATTTTTATTTTGATACCATTTTCTTCTTATAACTCAAATGAAAAAAATATCTTATTTTATGAATAAGAGTCCAACTTAAATCTCATAGAACAAATGTAGCATCTTCTTCAAAAAAGTAACTTGTGTTGTTTGAACATTTCGATATTTTTTTTTATTTTCGAGCTCTAAACCTTCAACTGCAGTTATTTGCGTAATCATATTTTTTTCATTCAACATTTAACCCGTATCAGCTTTCTCCAAAATCAAAAAATGTATTAGCTCTTTTATTGCCTTCCTTTAAACCCAACTGTCCAACCAAGTGATTTGTTGCTTTTGCACTGGGGTAAAAATAATTCAGCCCTGCGGTGCTGAGAAACTCCCCTGATCAGAGGTGGATGCTGGAGCCAGGGGATTGGCCACCTTCCAGCCACTGGCAGTCAGGGCGTCACTGCGTCTGAGATTGTAGAGCATCTCTGCTACCTTCTGGACTCCCGTGTCCCTGATTAACACGTCTCGGCTTCGCTCGGCCACAAACTGCCCAGACTCTCTGGGAAGGAGAGGCTTCTCCATAATAACTGGTGCAGAAATAAAACAGAAAAAACCACATCTGATATTCAATGAAAGGCTTTGAATTCTCAACAGCTAAATTTAAAGATGATAAAGTACATATATTATGCTTTTTAAAGGTTTGGAATTGTTGGCCATATATGGCTGACTTTAGGTGCAGCTTCAATTATCACGTGATTTGAGAAGAATTTAATTCCCAGCATACAAGCCCTTTTCATACCAAAACATTCAATAACCTTTTAAACAAGTGCCACTTGAAAGCAATTTTAATAAATAAATGTAAACAAAGATAAGTTGATCATATTATATACTGTATATTATTAGCCAGGGGTATCAGGCGTAGGTATCGGGATTTTTCCAGATATAAATCTTTTTGTATTTTCTTATTTTAAAGTATTGGTCACTGGGCTATTTTAAATCATGTTATATCTATATTTATTGTGTGTCGATGTAAAGTTCCCTGTGTGGCAGGAATGCTGAGTCACTCGACCAAATCTACCTAATGGAATAAATAAAGGTGACTGATTATGATTAGTTAGTCTCTCATGTGCCCTCAGCCCTCCAGAGGCATCGCATTGCACATCTTGAGATGGTTTCTGTTGACCTTTCTTCTTGGTGAAGTAGCTCAAGTTAAGTTAAACTAAATAGATAATGTCTGAACAGAAATTTCCAAGTCTCGTCAAGGGATTGAACCACCTGAGGGTGAGCATCAGCAAGGCCATAGGGATAGTGATAGACTTCAGGAGAAGGAATATGCCTTAATTGCCACCTACAGCAAGTTTACAAAGATTTCCTTATTGATATTGGAGATCTATCAGTCAGCTGCTTCCAGCATTACATTTTTCATAGCAGCAGCAGAGTCAGAGGCACTGAAGAAGCTGTCATCCATCATGGACAACCTGGACTGGACATCCACTGCACACTGGACAGACTGCTACAACTCTGTTATTTGACAGATACAGGAAATCTTTCCTGCCATATGCCATCACCCTGTAGAATAATTATCGGTGTCCTGCTCATCATCATTGCTGCATTTGCACAATGGTGCTCATTTTTATATATTTATATACACAAAGTATATATCTATATACTTTAAGGTTTTAAAACTAAGTTACACACGAGGTAGATTTTATTTACCAGTTTGTGTTCTTTCGAAGACAGACGGCTGTACTGGTTTTTATTCCAAGTCCTGTAAATTAAAGAGGCTAATTGTCACTTATTGTGCCACACTTTTAAATGTTTTATTTTATCATGAGAATGAAACAAATTGTTTAAAAGATTGATATGAGTACTTTTGCAACAATCATTTTTCAATTTGGTTAGTAATTGTAATTAATTAAATTTTTTGTATGAAGAGACATAAGCATGCGATAAACACCTGGAAGGGCAAAGTACATCAACAGATCGAGCATTCATGTCAGCTTTGACTTTTGCTGCGGTATGATCTATCCGTAGCATTTCAAACTATAAACACAAATTATTTTCTTTCCAAACTTACTGTTCAACTGTAGCTTGTTTATATGCAAAGTACAGCTGCGTGGCTCCTGCAAGGATGAAAAAACCGTATGAACTTCTTTGTACTACCGGGTTTTCAGCTGCTGACCAATCACTCTTTAAGATTCACAACGGTCTACCAATCAGAACGGTAAGGCGGGAAATCTTATGAGCATGCGCAGAAGCAGTCTGCCGCCATCGCCGAGATGTCTGCTTTTCTGCTAGTATATCCTCAAAAGGCCTTTCACAACTAAACAAAGGGAGCTACATAGAACTAAAAAGAAAATTTTTTTTTTTGAAGTTCTTGTGTTTTTTTTTCTTCTGAAAGGACTGGCTCGTTTAACTGCTAAGTCTGCCGAACTTCTTTGACAGATTTTAATTAACTTCAAACAGGAAGTCAATCTAGCTGTCAAGGTAAAGATGAAAATCAGAACGCTATTAAAACACCAAAAAAATTCAGTAAAAAGTGGCATCTTTATTTCTCTTTAAATTTGACATTGTGAAGTTCACAACAATGAAGAGCAAGCCAGTTCAGAGAGAAACTTGCAGACAAAGTAGAAAAGTTTAGTATATGTGTCCAATAACCAATAAAATGCCTCAACTCTAACTACCAACACAAATGCTTACTTTGGGAGTTACTTCAATAATCCAGGTTTATTTTGTTGCACCGCTAGAGTGTTCGTAGAAATTATGTTTTGTTTGTACACAACTCCCAACAAACGATGCAAAATCAATTCTACAGATTTAAATTTCCCCAGAGCTGTTAGAGAAGAACAGAAGGAACATCTTACATTCTGTATGTTGCACAAATTTGTAGGAGACAACTGAACGCATACCAAGCCACACACACCCACATGTGCACACACCCACACGGACACAATCATCCACATTTATGCATAAAAACAAATCAAATCCATCCAAAAAAATAAAGGTTAGGTTTATTTTTTATGTCTGAGGGAAATCTTGAGATATTCTGATATATGAGTTAGAAAAGAAAAATCAAAGCAAAAATCAGACAAACTATTGGACTACACTCTTAAAAATGCAGATCTTCTACATTTTTGTCGATGCACAGGAATGTCGGACATTTAATTAAAAATACAAAAATAAAATAAAATTAAAAAAAAAAAGACACCCACAATCCAGAGTAAAAGTCTGAAGGGGGTAGGGGGTGTTGGACCAGGGCAAAAAGATTTGAGAAGAGGAAGCGGGGTTCAATCCGAGTTTTCTTCAATCTGCTCCCTCAAGGTCTACAGCAAATGACCAGAGTACTGCTTCACACTACAATGAAAACAAAACAGAGCGGGAAAATGAATACCAAAAAGTATTTGCATTGCACAAAATTAACAGCGTAAACACTACAACTGTTGCAGGATAATGATGTGAGAGGATGAACTGCAGGATGAAACAAAGAGCACAGGAGAGAAGATATGATCTGGGAAGAGGAAAAGAGAAAAAGAGGGTTGTGGCTAGCAGGTGCAGAACACAGAAAAGGGAAGACAGGAAGGAAGAGGGAGGCGGGATCTGTTATCATGGCAACAGTACACTACTCATGAGACAGGGCAGAGGGTTTGAGAATGTATTAGCAATCGGGCAAAGCTCAGATGGCATCAATAAGGAAATGGTGTGTATTATACGTGCCTACTGGTTGCCAAGGGAGACAGAAGAGGAGGAGTCTGTGCTATTTGGCAGACTGTGATTTGTTGTCGCTTAATCTAACTAAAAACAACAAAATCACTAGTCTTCCACACAGCAGCAGCCAGGGAAGAATCAATCCACTCCCTGCTTCACATTGAAACGGCTCTGATGGCAAATAGACATCCTATTTGTCTTTTCCGTCTACTGATCAGATTTACCGGACTAGTGCGAGTCAATCACAATTGTCTCCCGCACTGCCCCTTTATAAAAAATAGCAATATGCACCTTAACGCATGCATACTCCTTCACAGCCATTTCATGTAAGAGGAAGGTTAGAAGTAGTTGCAGGTTGCATGGGGGAGAAAGGAAGGGGGTTAGTGAAGAGAGACAGCAGGCAAAAGAAATGTATAATACAAGAAAAACTGGCTATCTAGTGTTGGATTGTAATTCTATTAAAAACATGCTAATTGGTGAACCATATGTGTGATTGAACAAATTGAACAATTAAGTTACTTTAGTCATGTTTGAACAGAAAAAAAGCTGAAAAGCTTCAGCATGTTGGAGGCCTGCACGATTCGAGTACTACTGCATGAACATTTTCACCTGTTTGGAATTTAAGAATACAATTTTATGACTTTAAAAGATACAATTTAAAGAAAATAATGGCATTTCAAATAGGATTCTGAGTCAGGCATTTCTACTAGGACAGAATAAATGCACCAAGCAAGAACTTGCCTGTTCTGTAGAAGGTACTGGGCATTCTGGATCTGGTCCTGGGTACCAGTGATGGTAATGATGCGATCCTCTGAACCCTCCAAAGGTTCGTCTATCTTGATGGAGGCCCCCGACTCGTGGCGAATCTGTTTGATCCTCTGGCCTCCCTTACCGATGATGGATCCAGCCAGCTGTTTGTGGAGAACACCACAGGAAAAAAATGGGGTTAGGGTGGATCTGACCTTCCATCCATTACAGACATTACTTTACTGACTGAAAGAAAATATGCTACAGTTCCTCTAGTAGTAGTTTTGAATCCAAGAAACACATATGCATTTACACATCAAATCACATGTTCTTAATCAGAATTTTACTGAACTAATAAAAACAAGTAAAAATGAAAGCTTGCTCCAGGCTTAGATGAGACAAGTTTATTTGATAAAAAAAAAAATATATTTTTTCTGTATTTAACCAGGCGATCAAAACTGTTGAATTGGCCAATTCTGACCTCTGACCCACTGTTTAGTGAATCTTAATTTAAATATAAAATTATTTTCTATTTAGAACTAAACATAGTAAAGATTAAATAAATTTGACTTCATAATAAAAACTCAGATTAGCTGAGCAGAAGCAGATAAAATGTAGCAAAAGAAAAAGGAAAACTTCAATACAAAAAACAATTCAACTAGATTTGTACAATCCGAGTCTTCAGCTAAAACAGATCTTTCTCTGGTTGCCAAGCTGTTGATGTCATGGTCATAAACTCACGTCTTTAGGGATTGTCACTTGTGTGGTGATGACAGGACCGCCCATGTCATTATAGGATCCACGTCCACCTGAAGGCACGCAAAATACAGAGACTGTTGGAAAATAAAAAGATTCAAGACAAACACTTCTGTATTTTTACCAAAACTGCTGAGTACTGAAAGAACAGATCAAACGACAATTTGGCCTTGTCAAAAAGGCAAGGAAAAGCTTGTTGTGACTGCAAAGCTGCCAAGTTGTAGTAATACAGCATCCTGGTGTGTTAGTTACATGAGTGCCGCTACACCAACAAATGAGTCACATAGATGTTTGGAAGAAATAAAGTTGTAGAAGTAGGTGACTGAAAAAACTACCAATGACAAAACCAGAGCAATATTTTTTTCTCCCACACACTACTACAACATTCCAGCCTTCGGCCAGATTTTTAGTGACATCAATGAGGTTAGAACTGTTGTTTTTGAATAGAGTGAATAAAATATAAATACACCAAAACAAATCAGAACTCTGTAAATGTCTCTGACTGGAACTGATTGAGGGCAAAGGAGGAATACTAACCTGACTGGTAGCTATCCCAGGAGGAGCTGTTATCTGAGAAAGACAGGAAAAATATCCAAGATTGTATACAAAAAAACCCACTAATTTGCCAAATAATTCAAAATGTACTTTAAAAACTACAAAATACACCACAGCATCAATTTAATGTGAATAGGAAAAGAAATCTCAAGTCCTCAGTTGTGACAAAAAAAAAAATCAATACAGCTTTAGACAAATTACAGCTGCCATTTCCTTTCAGTCTGATTCCCCATCAATTTCTATCATTTTGTCTACTTGCTTCCTTATGCTGGGTAGAAATCTGAGGCCTGCAGTCTTATGAATGCAGCAGCCTTGTAACAACATTTACACAATGCGAGTGAAAGAGATTTGTACTTACCATATCCACCACCACTCTGCAAGGAACAAACAAAAAGACAGAAGTGTTACAGCGAGGAAAAAGATACATCCCTCTCCCTCGACTAAAGAGCAGATAGAAATCGCTACAGGTTGGTGAGCAGAAACCTAACGAGGCAGCCTCGTTCAGAGTAGACCCAATTGAAAACCACCCAGTTTTCATCCATGAGACAGACTCCACCTCCTTTCCCCCCTCCCCATCCCTACCCCTTTTCCTGTCTCTCTTTGCATCTCTATCAGCCCCCATTTTCAGCTGCTGCTGTTACCAGGGCAACAAGCAATTCAAAAAGCTGTTGCTGAGCAACGGTAGGCAGTATCCTGCCAGGTCTCAGGGAGAGAGAGAGAGACAGGAAAAAGAGAAAAAGGCAAAAAGAAACCTTCCAGTCTGTCAAGAAAGCATTATTAGTGCTTAGCAACGAACCATGGCCACCCCCACCTCCCCACCCTCTCCACTCCCAACATCCTCTCTCTCTTCGCAGGAAAAACAAGCTGGCCATGAAAAATACACAGTAAGAGGGCAATTACAGCTGATTATTATGGGGTGTCTCCTGCTGAGGTTATTGTGGTCATTTGGTGGGGTGGCTTACACCATGCAAAAAGTGCCTTGGATCTATGGACATTGCTTTGTTGTTTTGTCACAAAAATACTATAAAATGACAGGACAATGGACAATCACAACATATTGTCTTGTGCTAGCCTGAGGATGCTCACACTTAATAGGATGCGAACACCAGAGCTGCACGCATTTAGCAAAGGGTCACTAACCATGTTATCACTGTAGCGATCCGGTCTGCCTCTTCTGTCACTGGCGATGGGGAGGAGAACAGACAGGCAGAGAGAGAAACGGGAAGGGAAAAAAAAAAGTGAGTTGGACGGGAAAGAAATAGAAAATACTTGGAGGAGGAGAAAAAATCTTGAAAATATTCCATGAAAAATTTCTGGTCTAGGTCAAACTGCACACACACGCTGAGCAAGATTACAGTATAAACACATTTCCTCCCAACCATCTTCCCACACAGTAACAGGAACAGCTCTGACAGTGTTATGGTGAGAGGAGTGACAGGTGGTGGTGATGCTGATCAGAGCCAAAGGCTGCTGTTATTTCCCTCCTAAAAGCTGAGCACAAATAGTGAAAATAGCCGACAAAATGTATTAGGGTTGTACTTTTGTACTCCATAATAACACATGCGTGTGTGCCAACTTTGAGTAGACCTTAAATGTGAGGGGATTTTAGCATCAGTAACTGTTTACGTTGACATTTTTCCTCTAGTCCTGTAACACAATTTGTTGTTACAAAGAAGTGTTATGCCATGCCTGACAATTGAAGCTGCACAATATTGGAAAAACATGCCGCTGTATTATTTATTACTGCAAGGATTTGTTTTGGTGGAGATTTTTCTTTCCTTTCCTTTTTTGTCTTTACAATTTCACCCCCACCTTCACTGCAATCTATATCTACTTAGGACATCTTGGGCTGTAAAGGGGCATCCCACTGGACAAATATGGAACGTTTAAATGCATGTTACATGAAATATAAATCGCTTAAATATTGGTGCAAAGAAGTTATTTTTGATTGCCATTTTGCACAACTTGATACAAATCATTATATTTGACAACAGAAAACCAAAATCTTCAAAAAATGTTAGAGAGAAAATTTGAGCAACAGAGATTCTAAAGTATATACAAGAATTGACCAATAGATCTATGACACTACAATATTACAGAGTACAAAATGAAAATACCAGTTTCTTATATAAACAATGTTTCCGTCTTTCTACCCTCAGTTTATTGAAAACATAGACTGCTGATGGTAAGCAGTCTACCATAGGAAAAATATAAAATTTAGAATTTCTTTTCTTTAACTGTGTACTTTTCGGTCTTTTATTTGGAGTCCCTTGAAAAAGAGATTTTTAATTTCAATTAGTTTTTTATTCTGGTAAAATAATAATTCAATAAAAAAATGTTCAGTTCCACAACATTTGTTGAAAAAGTTGAATGTGGTTAAATTTGTCATTTTGGCAAAGAAAAAAACTTAGCTGCAGGTTTTTTTTATGAATTTACCAGAACACCTTAAAGCTCTCATAAAACATCCTGTACTGCATTACAAAAAACATCAGTAAATATATTGCTGACCGAGTGCTTGGCGAGATGATACTTTGAAGTCCAAGTAGTTATTTGCAATTTTGATAAACTGAAATATAATTGTAAACTATTGTGCAGTCCAAGTTGTCAGAGAATGAGTCAGCACTAGAAATAAGCCATCCACGCAATCAAAAATTCTGATTACAAAATATAATAAACACTTTTAGGAACTGGAAATTTATTCTTACTATTAAAGAAGGAGCATGCCACTCAATAGTAAGCAACAGAACAGACAATCCCACATGACTTATTTTGTAACATAAATTAAGTCATGTGGGATTGTAACATTTTGTAACATAAATTGAAACAAAAATCTTAACACATTCCTGTTAGGAGGTTTAGTCAGAAGTTTGGAAACAAAGACTTACTTTGACCTGTCATCTGAGCCACGGTATGAGTCATAGTAACGATCGTCTCTGCTGAAACATGGAAATGGGAAAAAGAAAAGGAAGAAAAAGGACAAACACAACCAGACATACAGTGATGAGCACTTATGCTTAATGAAATGATAAATACGAACAATAGTTTTTCATTAAAAAGCAACATTAGCTCACATATTAAATAATAAACATAATTGTTTTGGTAGAAATGAGAATTTATCTGAATGGAGAGAAAGCAAAAAAAGCTTAACATTTTCAGACAAAGCAAAAGAATAGCCACAAGAGAGATATTACTAAGGTAAAACTCAAAAACTTTACATAAAACCAATGAGAAGGTGCATGCAGGCTGCTTGCTACTCCAAAATTCAGATTCAGAAAGCAGCACTGAGCTTACCCTCCCCTGTATGGGTGACCCATTGGCATGTTTCGAGGACGCCCGTTTCCCCTGCCAACCCTACTGGGGTGGGGTGGAGGAGGACCCCGGCGGGGGCTGATATCATCGTAATCACGGCGTGAGGGAGGCAGGGGTCCACGCGCCCCTCGGCTGGAAGGCATTCTGTCATACCCGCGGTCGCCACTGGACCTGCCTCCACGCATGGGGAAGCCTCCCATGAGCCTGCGGCCGCCTCCCCTCTCCTCGAACATCATGGTGAAACCACCATACTCGTATGTCTCATCATAGAAGTTAGGGTCGTAGGGCTGTGTACGGCCTTTTATTGGAGCCTAAAGTGGAGATAATCACATTTTAAACAAAAAGAAATATGTAAAACACTTTTATACAGTAGTATATCTGTTTTATATGCAAAGAAACCTTTTTAAATATAAATATTCATATGACTGAAGAAAATCTAAATCACACCATCAAGTAAGACATTTAAGTGGATATCTTTAAATCATTACTATATCATACGCAACAACACACTCAATAAAGGGCTTTGAAACAGAATCAAATCTTAATGTGTAAAGCCTGAAAAGCATAAAATTCACTCATTAATAGTGGAAATCACTCTTACTTCAGAGATGAGCTCCAGCATGGTCTTGATGCACTCCACCACCCTCTCCATTTTACCACCAACCAGCACCACACGGTCCGTTGACTGGGGACAACACTCCTGAAACAGCTTGATGCTGGTCTTTGTGTTCTGCAGAGACATGCATGAAAGACACACATGAGTAGGAAGAGAGAAAAAAAAGCTCCAACAAAACAAAGCCGCTTAAAAAGGAAATCAGAAGGTATTAAAACTGATTAAAAAAAAAGAAAAAAAAAAAAAGGAAATTTCACAAGATACTTTTTCAATGGAGGAAAAATAAAGTACTAAAATTTGTATATTCATATACCTCCCGAAGCTCCTTGATCTTTGCTCCCTTCACACCGATGATGGAGCCCGCCAGGCTCTGATGGATCAGCAGACGGAGCTCACAATCAAAGTCGTTGCCATTGTATTGCTGGTACTGTAAAAACAGAATAAAAGCGATATGCTGACAACAGTTTCCACACATTCCTTCCTAAACAAGATCATAAACTTGCCTGAACCATTTTCCTTCATTCTGGCAAAAATCAATACAGTTTTGCTGAAATGTTTTGTCTTTACATTTCCACTTCATGTCCTACATTCTCCCGTTTGAAAATTACTCTGGCCAAAAAATAACACAATCATTGGAAACTTAAAAAAAATAAAAAATCACCAATCATTTATGAAATTTTTTATTATTTTTTTTTTACATATTTGCCAGAACTGTTTTGTTTTTTGCAAATTATATCTTTATTGTATATTGCATGTTTTCTTAATATAGTATAGTCAAAATTTGTTTAATTTCTTTGCATAAATACAATTAAACCATTACATTTTTGGTCATGGTCATCTCATTGTGAGAACCTGAAAGACCCATGACTAATGCATGGCTTTAAACCAAAATCAAACTAGTCATGTTGACACAGTGTCAAAACAGAATAGTAGAACTACATCACCTACAAAGCAGATAAACAAATGACAGCAAGGGAATCAATCACTGCTCTCTGTACAACTTATTTGAAATGTTTTAAAGTGTTACTAAAGATTCATAAAAACCAAAGCCAAAACAACTCACTTCTTCCAATGTAGGGATAATCTTGAGTAGAATTTCTCCAATAGTCTCTATGTCTGCACTGATACTCAGGATTCTTCATAGTTTATCCACCAATGACAAAACAGAGCACGGCAACAGAGAGGTGGGGTTGGGGTACCCCGGAGGCATCCCAAGGGAGGAGAAAACAAAGTTTCAGATTATAAAGTTCATTAGACCTCTGGTTTAACTCATAAAAAAGCTAACACTGCTAGAAGTGGAGAATAAAGAGCTACCTCAATTATAAGGTCCTGCGTTTTCTAACATTTTACACAATAAGTTGGTGGTCATTTTATAGGGAAGGTGAGGAATATAGTACAATAAAAAGGCATCCTTTCCCAGAGAAAAGCAGTACAGTGGCAAAATAAAAAAGGACCCAAAAGAAAGGGGGACTGGATTTGGCAACCACTGAGGAAGCAAGATGGGGAAAGTGAAGTTTTAGGAAGAGATAAAAGTGCCAGAGAAAATTCTAAAAGGTTTATGGTATAGGTTGGTGGATGCACACCACAAAAAAATTGCCCTCTAAATGAGGTGAAGGACACAAAAGCCAAGATGACAAAGATGTTTTGTTTTTACCATAGGGAATTTAAGTTTAATTTTAATTAAATCTAGTGGCTGAAATATTGTTGTCTGCACCCACCTGTGGCGATACAGTGGTTATACTGATAAGGAGAACTAAAGCAGATTACACATGGAAGCAACATAGTCTGCAGATGAGCAAAAGTGACAGAAGATTATGCTATTGTAAGGTTGTAAATTTGATATCGCTGGAGTTATTGCTTATAACTGGGTCAGGGAAATTGAATTATATGAACTCAAATGAAGCATGGATGGACTAAATCAAAACCTTTAGTTTCAAAAACTCCAGCAATTAAGGATTTGCTTACATGAAAGACAGACAAGGAAACAAACACACTCACTACTTAGGAATCAATAAAAAAAATAATAAAAATCTAAATTTTGATATTTGGACTACAAAAAGAAAATAAAATGGGATGAGACTAAAACCAAGTGAGCTCATAGAACTAACAGAAAACCAAAAAAACACCATTATTTATACACAAACACTGAGCTTTTAGAAAGGGAAAATGAAGAAGATTTACAGGACAGATGGCCACAAATAAGAGAAACCTACAAACCCTAAAAAGAAAAAAATCTACACAAATTATAGCAGACATTTTCAAAGACAGTGGAATAACCCTGACAGCACCAACTTTAGATACAGTCCTGACATGACTTTAAAAATGGCATAGAAAGGATATTAACATGATGTTTAACAGGCAGATTAGGATAAAAATCGTATTTAGGCTCAGTCTGATAAACTTTAAATATGTTTAAACATAGTGACTTGACAAAAGGTAGGACTACAAATTATTGTTCACTTCTTCTTGTTTGTTTGACCTGTAGTCAGGCATTGAGAGGGAGGAGCTTAGGGACATACCGCTCAGGCCCACTGCTGTCTGGGACTGACACACTGGCATTGTACTGGGCGTGGCATGGGCAGGGGCCAGGGCCATTCGAGCACAGATGTCAATCAAGTAACACGCCCATTTAGGGACAGGGCACGATTATGGGCAGGGCCAACCAGGGTGTCAGGTGGGCGGGCGCAGGAGGGGCCATCCAGAACATGGGCAACAGAGGAGGAGGAGGAAGTGGGCAAAAAAAGTAAAGAGTAAAAATAATAAACAAGGAAGAGGGGAGAGGAATACATTTTTAATATACAGGCTCTGCAGTGTTGAAATGCGATTTTAAATTGATTCTCTCAGAGATTGGGTTGTCAAAGAGAGAAGAGGAGAAACTGACATTGGAAAAAAGGGAAATGGCATATTAAAGAACACGAAAATTTAATGTTGGGGGAATAAAACCAGAGACAGTGAAAAAAGAGGGGGAGAACAAACTGTAAATGACCAGAGAAAGAGGCAATGACATAGAATTATTCAATAATTGGCCAGTTTTCAGCAACATTAAAATATATATGTATATGTATATATGTAGCTACATATATTAGCTATATGTAGCTAATATAAATAATATTAGCTTGCAACATTAAGAAATCAGCACTGTGCCAGTTTCATTCTAAATTAACTAGAGCATTAATATTGCCAACTGGATTAAATATTTTAACATTATAAAAGATAAATTGGGCTTTTATGCCTTTGTCCAGTTTAGATGGATGCAAAAAATATATGTTGCTCAAGCTACAAAAACAGGATAAAATTAACTCCAGAATTTTGTCTGTAGATCTAAAGGAATAAATTGGCTGGCCCGGGTGTTTGTTATGTTTACAATAAAGGAAATAATTGAAAATATTGCAATAATTTTTAACACTTAAAAAGGATTGAGGCAAAACCTGGTCCTGTCCAAACAGAGAAGGTTGAGTCTGAGAGGCCAGTGAACACAAAAATGTTCTTTTTGAATTTCTGGCTGTGATAAGAAAACTTTGATGTACTCACATCTGAACGGAGGGCTTTGATGTTTTTTCCACCCTTCCCAATTACAGCTCCTGCATTCTGCAATACAAAAGAAAAATTAAACATCACAATCGCAAGATGTTTAGAAATAAAACAAAAAGTAAAGACGATTAAGTATGATCAAATAATCAGAAATCATACTAGTAAAAAAATATAAAATGTTAAAATAAGAGCAGAATTTACAATTAGACTAAATTTTGAAACAAAACAGGGCTGAATTACTTTGCTCTGCAGGAGAATGCGGAGCTCTACCATCTCATCACTGTTTCTGGAGCGTTTGAATGATTTCTGCTCATCTGCATCCTCAGCAGGGCGTTTACCTGGAATAAGAAAATAGAATAAAAATAGACACACTGTAGATCCCTTTCATGAAAATGTTACTCATAACAAATAACTACATACATGTCAAATTTTTCATATACTGAAAATATAATAGAAAAGAAATATGATTATAGAAACTAATCATTTTAATTACAAAAGAAAACATGCAGGTCTCAAAAAAACAAAAAAAGAACATTTAGTTTTAGTGGAATACAATATATCACTGCTACCATGTGCATGTACAACACAAAGACAAAAAATATGAATATCTGTAAAGCGCACAACATAAACAAGTTACACTTTATACCATTCGTCTCTGTGTTGCTGAATGAGGTCTCATCTTGCTGATCAATTTCTGTGTCCATGGTCTTCAGACAGTATAGTGGAAAAAGAGCACCTTGATCCGATGTGCAGGTGACAGGAGCAGGAAAAGGTAGCAGGAAACCAGCCCCTGTTTGTGTTCTCCTCTCCTGGCATGTTGAAGGCGATTAAAATTGGATAAGAAAAAAGGAGAGGAAAAAGGCAGGTCAGCTAGTCTGAAGTCAGCATTAAAATTGTTAAAACGATTACGCGGCCTGGACTCACCGATATTTATTACAGGGAAAAGGGCGTGTTCATAGGCGGATCGAAGTGAAGGGGGCCAAACAGCTCTTGCAACCTGTCAGGGAGGGAAGCTCCTTCTTTTAATGTTGAAATGCAGCCAAACAAAACTGATCGCACTTTCATTTTGCATCATGCAACCATGATGTTGCATAACAAAGAACAGTAAGCGATAAATACTGATATTTATGGGACAAAGTTCTGTTGTTTGGTCGGAGGGCGCATACACAGACCAAAGGATAAATTCATCAAATTGTTACTCAATTATATCGTATCGTACGCTACATGCTACAAGATATATATGTACACACGCGCTGATCGATTAACAGACCTCAGTTTTTAGTTTTAAAATACAAAAGAATATATATTACGTATTATTCTTGACAAAATTGGAAGTGAATTAGTTCAAATTAAACTGAAGGCACGTCGTGGAAGCTGGTTTACGATTCACTTCCTCCTGGTCGGCAAATATGCAAAACGTCCCTCCACTGATTTTAGGCGTGTGGAATACATCAGATCTAGTCGGTGTAAAAATTATAATAACTTTGAGTTAATAGAATACTAAAATAACAGTTTGGTGAGTATCAATTTAGTCCATGTAGTCGGACTCCGGCTTCGTCGTGCTAAATGGCAGCCGTTGCTTAAGCCTACGGAGCCACGCATTAGCTTAGCCAGTCATTTCCCCGTATCTGAATTCAAACTTTAATATAAAGTAGCCCATAACTACTACGAGCATACTGTTTTGAGATAGTTTACAAATCTAAATTTCAGCTGGCAACTCCAGTTGGAATGATGTCCAGTACAAAGACCAACAGTAACGATTCAAGCTAAAAGCTAGCTAGTTTCGCCATGTTGCCAAGGCAGTGCGTAACCGTAGCTAGGTAGGCCAGCTTTTAAGACGCCGGACACAGATGAAACAACTCGCATAAAACGTACTTTCTCGTAGTTTTACGTATGCATACCAATTATTTTTAACCAACGGTGCTCGGAAAAAAGCTGAAAATATCGCCAAAAAACACAAACCTGCAGCGTTATCACCTCGCTAGCTTGCTTACTTCCTTCCTCCTTTCCTTCTCTTCCGAGCCTGCAAACGAACAACTCGATGTACTGTGTCCTGATTGGCTCAATGGAAAGTACGTTAACGGTACGAGGACTGCCATTGGGTGGAAATATTGCCAATCATGTGAAGAGGGGCGTTTCTAACGCCTTATTTCCGGATGTGGATATGCAAAGCTGTATTTCTAGTTTATTTTGTAGGTAAAAATAATTTACCTACCAGCCTAATAGTAATCTGCTTGTTGTTATGACATCTCTTATAGTAGGTTTGTAATGTTTTATTGGGCAATTGTTGTGTTCCGGATGTTTTGAGGACATGGACAGCCATTCCCTCGGTCTTGCTAACTGATGTTTTGGTTAGTCAACTTTGGCGCCTTCGTTTGGTACTAGCTCGCCTTGTGGATGAAACGCTTTCATTTTCTGCTTGGGTAACACTACGCAAAACATACTTTAGCATGCATACTTTTCTTAATCACAGTATATAATTGCTTTTGTTTTGATGCCTCTTCTTCTTTTTCTTATTCAGTTTACATCCACGCTACACTTTCATATTAATCATACATATTAGGATAGGGACTAATGAGCCCTTACCACTCACACTCCTATGACAATTGATTTGTATCCGTTGTATAATTACATCCTGAAATTAAGAAAATCAACTAAATAAATCAACTGATAATTCTAAATTAAAGACGGCTCACATAACAACGTTTAAAAGTTGTCTGTATGTAATTCCAGATAATAGTGAGAATACTTGCAGAAAATACCAGCGATATAAACTGCAGAGAACATAGAGGAAGATGGCCCCGGAGACACCCTCAGTAGTACGGGCTACTCAAGCCTGGCTGCAGTCCGCTCGCCATGTCCAGGTTCCCTTTGCCTGGCTTGAAGCCTGCGTTGAGTGGATTCAAGGAGAGGCTGGAGGAGCAGATCATCTGTCTCAGCAGCAAATCAATCAGCAGGTAGGTACAGTCAGGTCATCACACTGGTCTGACAAATCACATCATAACATCCATTTCAGTGCTGTTTCTGTCTCCTTCTTTCTTACTGTCTCTACAGGTCGCACAATTGCTTTACGTGGCAAACATCCGTTTGTTTTTACACAACATTCAAGGGGGAGAGTTAGATACTTTAATGATCAGTGAGATGTTTAGACTCAGTTTTTATTATTACTTGGAAACTGTGGAGTACTCATTACTTTTACAGATTTAGAGCATACTTAGAAAGTCCAGAGAACACTTACTTATACTTATCTAGCAACCCAGAACAGGAATTAGAACAAACTTAGAATCCAGAAAAACTACCTAGCAACTACGTTTTAGACTCCTATTCTTCCAACCTAGAAAAGGAATTAGACTATAGTTTACTTGCTTATACTTATCTACCAACCCTGAATAGGAGCACCTAGTTTATATACTTTGGATCACCATTACTAGACTACTTTTTAGACTCCTGTTCTTCCAACCCAGAGATGGAATTAGACCAGAGGATACTTATCTAGCAACCCTGAACAGGAGCACCTAGTTTACATACTTTAGATCAACTCTAGATTCTTTTTCTTCTTTTGCTCTTTCCTTTGGTTTGTTATTTTGTTTGTATTTCCTTTAAATTCATTCCTGTAAAACACTTTGTGTTGCCTTGTTGCTGAAAATGTGCTATATAAATAAAATTACCTTTACAATAAAGGGAGAGAAAGCACAGAGATCTAAGATGCTGTTTTAAAGGAAACTGTATTTCTATTAATTGTTTAGTTCTGTGAATTAGTCAGGGAGAGAGTGAGAGAAAAACATTTTGCAAATAATGGAAAGGCTAAACAAAGAACTACAAAACTGGTCTTGTTTTATCTTTTTGAACTTTTTAACCTCTGGTTTGACACATAATGTAATAAAATATGTTAGCAATCATTTAGAAAACTCCCAGTTATAGTACAATTTTACCTTCTTTGGAATATACTGTACTTGAATACCACTGCTTTTTAGAATGCTAACTTCACCTACCCAGGCCCAGAAGACCAAGGAAAATATATTCAATTTTTATACCTTGTTATTTTATATTTAATTAAGAAAAAACATAATCTGTTGAATTGTAATTTGTACATTCAAGCTTTGCAAAAACCAGATCAATAATCGATCACAAACCTCAGTTCATCTCTAGCTAAAACTCATGGAGAGTGTAAGGGACATAACGGTGATGGAAATGGCATCATCATTGCGATATTTAGTATCAACAGCATGCTTGTTTTTATAATATTATGCAGCTTTAGTAGGTATTTTTTGTTTTCAATTTGCAAATAAGAATTTTTAGAAATAAAATGTAAATGTACTATTTCCCAATTGAAAGCGTTTCACTTTAACTTTGAAAGCCCATTACCATAATTATTTAATAGTTACAACAGAGAACAATAAGATCAAATCAAGGTATGTGCTGATCAGGTGGAATAAAATGACACCTCCTAGTCTGAAAATCCCTGGTTTCTGTTGCAACAGATAGCAGAGAAGAATTTTAGTGTAAACAGCACGTATCCGTCATGCCGGGTGTCAGCTGTACCAGCTGGTGGTGGCGTCATGTGGGGTATGTTTTCTTGCACTGACGCATCTCTCATACGCCACAGTGGACTGAAATATTGCTACTGAGCAGCTGTGTCCTTCCAGGGCCAAAGTCTATCTCTTTTCAAACAGATACTTGTCGAAGATATTGCTTCATTTTTCAGGGGTGGGGGGCACATAGTCTCCTTATGGTTCCAGGATGACCATGTTATCAGTCTATTAAGGTAACCCACATGGTTCCCAGATGCCAATCATTGCAGAGCACTTTTTTTATATGACTCAAGCGTACATGTGCAAACAGTCATTGATAAGAAATGAATAAGCTGCAGGGATTTGATCATGCTACTGAGTCACTGCGCCTCAAACACCCTGTGACGAGGCTAATATTTTTGTTAAATCATAGCTTTGACTAAATCAAACTTTTCAAAATGCATCATTTGACCTCCTCCAGGAGGTCAAATAATCAGTTAAATAATTAGTCACCTGGCAATAATTCGATGGTCAATCATCTTTGTGAAATTAAGAGATTTGGTACAAGTGTCACTTAAAACTTTCTGTTTGGTGCACAATTTTAGGTCCTGGACCAGTGGCTCCTGACAGATCTGAGAGACCTGGATCACCCGGTTCTCCCTGAAGGACTCGCTCAGGCCCAGAAGACAGAACTCAATGGCACCTTTTGTGTTCAGGTGCTGTTTTCTTTTTCCTTAAATGCATTATTTTCTCTCTTGCTTGGGATTGTGGAAGTCTGGCCAAAAACCTAAAACTGTATTAAAAAAAAAAAAACAGGATGATGAAAAATAACATTTTGTGTTTAAAAAGAGATCTACAGTATTTTAAGCTATTCTTTAACTGTCAGCAACTGCAGTTTTTATGAAAACCACTTGAGACCTAATCTAATAAAACAATAGAATGCTTCATTTTAAAATACTCATTACAGCGAAAATAAACATGGTTTCAGGTAAGTACATATTCATATTGCCAACGTGACCCATTATGACTTCAGAACTATGAATTATTATGAATATGGATGCTTTGTGTGGCATAAATATCAGCAAATTAAGATCAATCAGATTTTAGATAGACAGGACACAGACCGGTTGAGAAAAAGATGAGCAATTATATAACCGGCATTGCTGCCTCGATTCATGTTAGGTACATTTTCAGAAAAAAAAATCTTTTTGCGAAAACTAGATTATTGAAGACCAGAATGGTAAAAATAAAATACAGTTTAGTGTGGGTACTCAGTCCCAATCGTTTCCCTCCTCAGCTTTGGCTATATGTTTTTGTTTATAATCTCAAATAAATAAGGAAATTCAGGAAGTAAAGTCAAACATTAAGCCTTGTTGAATTCAACAACTATATATAAAAACATTATGAAAAAGAGGTACAAGTTCCTTAAATGCAGAAAATAGAATTGTGGCAGAAAACACTTGGAAGTTTTTTTTATTATTATTTCTTTGAAAAACCTGATTAAAGTATTTTGGAATCCCCAGAAGAAAACGCCTTCATACCGTACACTTCTGGCTATAATTGAGTTCTGTGATCGTTACAAAAAAAGAAGAAGCACACTATCTGTTGGTTTGCAGTACATCTGGTTCTGAAATTATTTAAACACCAATTCAAGTGTACAGAAATACAGATCTCAGATCCAACCTTTTCAGCTCCATCTTTGCTGTATTTCTCAAGAAAAGATGGAGCCAAATTAGGGAAATTTGTGGAAAACTAATACCCTAAATACATTGGTTACATTAAAATGGCTTAAAATCTCAGAACCCTACAAGTTCTAAAGCATTCAAAATGATAGTCCTAGACTAACTATAATTTCATATTTTTACTTAATAGTCAGGTATGGAGGGTTAATTGAATTTTTATCCATTACAGCACAGGCAAAAAAATAAACTTAGCCTCTAAAACCAAAAAGTACAATGTGAAAAAAAAGCAACTAGATGATCATAAAATAATTGTGAAGGCAACATGAACCATAGCTGATTAGTCTCCTTTTGCTTCAGGTTGACTCATTGCTGGATGTCAGTCAGCCTGCATATGGTCAGCTGCAGAAGTGGAGGGGTACAGACTGCACCAATGACGAGGTCTCCGCTGTCACACAGACCACTCAGAGGCCCTGGGAGGCCAAAGCGACCCGTATACTGCTACTCCAGGTCACAGTCACTTCTTCGTTTTGGCTTATGAAAAAATAAATTTCTGTGTTGTTCTGTGTAGAAATTAAAGGAAACAAGAATGTCATGCCTTCTTACGTAAACATGTGAAAGCATAGAGAGAGAACATAATAAGTAGGTTTTCTCGCCCTCTTAGTTATGACAACCTGTTTTGTTTTTTTTCAAAAGGTTTCCTTAGAAGAGAGCTTTAATTGAAGGCATTTTTCATTAACTTGCTTACTGGTTTTAGCACTTTGATGCTAAAAGCATATGAACACTGAACTTCTGAATGGCTGCACAATGTTTGCTGCTAAGACCCCACTTCATCTTTTATTTAGTACGATGGTGAATACGTCTGCTGCTCATTCTGAATCAGAGTGATAGGATGCAATCAGTGAGAGCACAAAGAGGAATAAATTGTAGAGATGTCTTATTGTGATGTTTATCTTAAGACAATCATTTTCTCTGAATTTGTGCATAAATTATATCGCTAACATTTTTTGAAAAGTTTCAAAAGTTTCTTGTTTTTTCTGCTGCCTTTTATTTTTCCAGACCAAAAGACCATTAACACATAACTGAAACAAGATCTTTACATACACTGTGTGTAAAGACATATAACCCTTTTTTTCTCTGTCTGATATTTATTTATACTAAATTGTTCCTGTTTCAGGTCAGTTTGGATTACCAAAATTGTTTGTAGAATCCTAGAATTATAAAAGATTTATTTAGTAATTACTTCCTTCCGAATCAAAAGTTTACACACAGAATAATAACCATAAATTGAAACAGCTTTGGTATTCGGATTTTGTAAGTTTCTAATTAACTTAAGGGCACAGATGCAGAGGAGAAACATGGTAAATCTTTTATGGATGCAAACTCGACTAAAAATCCACCTGTTTAGGATTGTATTTGAAACGTAATCAATTACAAATTTATTGATGGAACCTGACTTAATGTCGTGTTTTGATTGTTGATTCTATGTTGCATTGTGTTTCTGTGTTTGATATGACACAGAAATGCCTTGCTGCTGAAATGTGCTATACAAATACAATTTGATTGATTGATTGATTGATTGATGTCAGCAACATCTCAAATATACCACTTAAAGTGCACTTCATAAAAGCAAAGATTTATGTTCCAAATGAACAATAACTCCAAGCATACAGATAATTATTTACAAAGTGGCTTTAGGACGAGAAAGTCAAATGTTTTGGAGTGACCATCACAAAGGCCTGATCTCAGACTAATTATACAATTTTATTCAGTCCTAAGAAAATATGTGAAAAATGTCTGAAGTTGAGAAAAGTTAAACAGCCTTAAAAATTCTTATTCTTATTCTGGTATTTAACAAGTCATTTTTAATTATTATTTATTGTATGTAAATACTGTAGTTTTTGTCTGTGACTTCTGCAAAGGTTTGAATATGTGAATGCTAAAGATGCTGTAGCTAACATGAAAACATGATATATTTGCTCTGCAGATTACAGATGGAGTCCAGAGCTTGGAGGCCATGGAGTATCAGTCCATCCCTTTGCTCAGTTCAACACTCAGGTTAACAACAGATTTATAAAGGATTGACTGCTTAACACTGTTTCTATCTTTACAGAATCACCAAACATTACATTTACAGTTACATTTTAAAAAAACTGTTATAGCTTATTACTAATTCGTGTTTTCATGTTATTGTGTGCATTTTTACCAACTTGTTAATTTTCTAAGTTGCTGTTAACTTTCTTAGGCCTGGAGCAAAGCTACAGTTGCAAGGCAAGATGGTTTGCAGACTTGGTGTTGTGCTTTTGGGGCCGTCCAATGTAAAGATCCTGGGTGGTGAGGTAGAGGACTTGGTGGAGAGGAATACTCAGGTTAGCTGTACATAGAGATACTGGATTTTTCATGTATTTGTTCTGAATCTTTAAAACTCGTTCTTTCTGTATTTTTATCAGTATGACACAGTAATTGTGCACATCTATTATTCCACGACAGGGCCAGGTGTTGTGCCGGACGCTGGGCCTCCCAGAGACAGAGCAGCACCAAGACGAAGAGGCTTTGATACAACCACGACAAGGTGGAACCACAAGAGTTTATGGATCTTTGATGAAGGGAGATCTGAATTTCCAATATCTTCACTATATTTTGTGGTACCATTGTGTTAATGATAAGAGGGATAACAAAAAAAATATTTATTACTTTTCAGTCTTATTTTAAGTAACTGGCTGTGACTACATGCCACAGCAATGACTGCCCCACAAATGCTGCTCTTGAAATATATATTCACATTTGAAATTGGCTTTTTCAGAACACCAGTCACAAAAAGAAGTTTGATTTGTATCACTAACCTGCATACAGTAACTGCATTTAATCATATATTCTCATTTACCGATATTTATCGACTCTCTCATGGAACAAACAATAAGAATAAAAATTTTGAAAATACTGTCAGTTTTTCAATTTAGTATGGCAACAATAAATCTAAATTCTTCTAAAATATTTTTCATGATAATCACTACAATAATTATCCACCCATACTAAGTTCATTAATTTGTTATAATAAAACAGCTAGATGAGAATATCTCGTCTTTTGTAATAAAAATGATCATAATTTTATTTATTTTTTGGTCTGTGAAGACAACCAGGCAGCGGAGGACCTGGAGGTGGATGATGCGGAGCTGTTGGCCAGTCTGGAGGAACACAGTGAGGCTGAAGTCATTCAGGTTCAGCCATCTAGAGATAGTGGTTATGGGACCGTGCAGGAGACCTTGGCTCTGTCCTCCGTCCTTGGAGACCATGTCTCATTCAGGTCAGTGGTCAACTGTCCCAATATGTTGTGCTTAATTTTTTTTTGTACGGTTATATACGAGTGAAATTAAATAGTTTACATGCTCGTCTTTGAAGAAAATGGACAAAATGTTGGGGTGACATGTCTGTGGGTGTTCTCAGGTTCCCATTATTATCATGCCACTTGGTACAACAAATGCAATGAGTTCAAGTGTTGGCCTGCCAACGCCTATTTTAGACAATTTTAACTACTGTAGTTTAAGGTGATGTAAAGTTTGCTGTCAGAACATAATTTTCTTGCCTTCTTGCCATAATCAGTATATAATTATTTGTTTGAAACAGAGGTGACAGCACAACGCCTGCAAGAGAGTAGTCACTGTAAACCAAGATTTTATATGTATTTTAAAACAAAGACAAAAATTATTACTATTATTGTTCAGGCTCTTATAATTATTACCACATTGCTAAAAACCAAATTAGCTTAGCCCTTAGATTTCCAAACAAGGTTTTAACACTTCCAGATAATATTCCATGACAGACAGATTGAAAGCTCAGGATGACAAAATAGAGCAAGTTTACCATAAGACATTCAGCCTTCCTGGTGTCTGTTGAAAGTCTTGCTCTCTCGCTTCCTCACAGCCTGAATGAACCACACATGTGTTTTAGAAAACACAGTTGCCCATAAAATATCCTTTTAAATTTCTGTGCAATCTTATTATGGTATTTTAAAAACAAAATACTGACCTAGCAAAAATAAGTCTTCCTCATTCAGTAACAACTTCCCATGCCAACCATGTCAGCGCCTAACCTTTGTTGTGCTTATGTTTGGTGCGTTTACTGGTTCGAAGAAAAGTTGGGATTTTTCAGTTTCCAACAGACTGGTCATGCTGGAAATCATTTTGTTCTGATCGTCTACTAATTTCTTGTTGTATGTCTAGATTAAATTATAAAAACAAATAACAATTTTTGTCACAGCTTATAAACTATGTTGTTATAGTTCCATAATTGCAGATGTAGCAAGTCGTGGGTATAATCTTGCAGCAGCTACTGTATATTTTACCAGAAACCTTTTCTTTGCAATATTTTGGAAAATAATCGATTTATTTGTATTTTTTAGGACTCAAACTTCCACCCCTTTTCACGGTACTAATTCAACACAAACTAACAGGAGTGGGTCAGTTCGAAGAAACGAGAATGATGAGGACCTCGTTGAGTTGTTCCACTCTGATGTGATGAATCAAAATAGCCAAGAAGACAACATGGCAGACGATGAATTTCCTGATGAAGACTTTCCCCTGGACGAGTTAGACAGCGTTATATTACAGGAAAGTGGAAATGTTGACAACGATCATAGAAGCACACATCAGAATAACAGAATATTAGAAAATCAAAGCAGTGTGGAAAGAGCAACAAAAGCCCAACCTGTTCGGTTTGAGGCACAAACTTCACATGGATCTGGGACATTTGAGGGATCTGTTCCCTTCAGATCCCTGAAAAGAGATCATCAAGGATTCAGCAGGGAGGCTTCAACAACATCCAAAGCCTTCTTTTCTCCCTCAGTCTTAGAGCCATCGAAAGAGTTAGGGTTGGGTGTTAATGATGATAATTTTATGGATGAAGACATGGACTGTCTTTTCCAAGAGGTTGAGCCCAATACAGTGCAAAGAGAGAGGTCTGGGGGACTGGCTCAAATCTCTGCTAAAGAACAATTTGGAAGAGATAGAGAAAGCAACACCAGCTCTAGCCTTTCCTGGATGTCCCCAAAAACTGTGACTGGAACATCTCAAGAGAAAATTCACAGTTTAAATGCTGCAGAAGGTGACCCCAGCTTTCCTGCACTCACTCTGACCTCTGTACCTTTTACCTATTTATGCTTACTTGACAAGCTTATGTCTAAACCATGTTCACAACCCACTGAGATCTGCGTCAAAGCCTTCATTGTGACTCTGCTGGGAAAGCTGATCAGCAGTAATGGAGTCTGGAGTGTTTCTGCTTCTATATCTGATGGAACTGGTTACCTGGATGTGGAGTTATCCAATGAGGTTTTGACAGGCTTACTGGGGTTCTCCGTAGCAGAGAAGACAGCTCTAAAGCGTGACCCGTTGCGCAGGGGGGAGCTAGACTCCGGCATGCGGAGATGCCAGGAAGAGCTGGTGGACATGTGCTGCATCATGACGATCGTTGTGAAGCCAGGCAACGGGAGAGCTGTGGTGGCCAAGGCTCAACCAGTCAGCGAGAGAGTACTGCGGGAGCTGGAGCAGAGGGTGAGGGAAAGTAAACGCAGCTGAGTGGAAGTGGGTGAAAATGAGAAAATTACCTCCAATGGAAACGTTAAATTGCCCTTCGGCAGAGATGAAAAATTGCCAATAAAGCTATGATCAAAATTGATGATCAACCTGCCCCTCTGCTACATTTTTGACAGCAGAAGGTGTGAACTGGGAGTCTTATGATCTGATGATCTTGTGTTGCATTGCATCCCATCTGCTATATGCGAATGCAGCATTCTGCTGTTTGGCATTAGAGGGTTTAATCCTTCTATTTATTGTGCTATTACATATCTACTGTGTTGCGTTTAGTTTACAGAAGAAAGAGGGTATCTAAATACTCACATGTACCTATTAACTGAATGTTGGTTTAAACAACCCAGTTTTAAGCATGACACATTCTGTGTAACATTGAAAACTACATGGAGAGAAGAGTGGAGATGAGAGTAGGGGTTCGGGGGTGTTCATGTTCTGATTACAGTAATGAATTGCCAGTCTATGCATTCATGCAGCACAACCATTACTTTTCACTGAAAAGTGATTGAATAGGCAAGGGCAGCATGGGTCTTTAATAAACTTCCTCAGAGGAGAATGAAAGGAAAGCGGGGGATAAAGGAGAGGCGATGAGCTTTGATTATTTCTCTCCTCTCCAGAGCCACGTCCATGGTTTTGGTTTTAAATGTAATGATTTGTTTGTTTTTTTGCTCTAAGTACTGGAAATAAAAAGATAGCAAAAGGTTTATCATATCAGACTTTGCTTCATGGTTTTTCCACTTGTAGTATCTGTGAGCATGGGGAACATGTCTATTTAAGCTTTCTTTTAGTAACCAAGTTACTATTGCGCTGACTTGTTACAAAACCAGCTTTTTCTCTCCTACTTCACATGGTTTGTAACAGTTCTGTTATAGTGGAAACACCTTGTTGCTAATATTGAAGGGTCTAACTTTACCCATCCCATAATTTGCGCAAGGTTTGTAACAGGGTGTTTTCTACAGTAGTGCAGCCTGCTACCCACAGTGAACATTTATTCGTACTTATTATCCATCACTTTTTTCACAGGATATTAGTTTTTAAATTATTCTTCTTAAAAGCCAAAGGTATTTCCTTTTTCTTCTAGGCATTCATAATGGGGTGATTGTTCCAAACCCTTCCACAAAGCAGTCCTCTCAATCTCTGTACCCATCTAATGTATTTAAACACTGTTTACACAGTAAGGCATAATTGTGATGTTTATAAGGAATTTTTATTGAAACTGCTCTATGCATACATATTCAGCCCCAAAGTCAATACTTTGTAGACAAAATTATAGCTGCAGATCTTTTGAGGTATCATGCCTCAAAAGATGACACATCATCTTTTGAGGCATGATAGAGATAGAGATATAGGCAGATTAGATAGATTTGCTTTTCTATAGGCTAAACTTCTTTGCCTCTCAAGCTCAACCAGATCGGAGACTATTTAAATTCTGCCAAAGCTATCAATTGGATTTAGGTCTGGGCTTTGGTTGAACTATTCTAAAAGGTTAATATACTATAAAATAAATAAATTCATTGTAACTCTTGCTGTATGTTTAGGGTCATCCGTGCTTCACTGCCTAGTGTTTCTATGGTGACATGCAGTGTTATTTTTTCACTATACACAGCATTTAGCAATTAAGCGAGAAAGTTATCTTTTGGTGTAACCAGAGCACGTTCTTCCAAATGTTTTCACTTTCTCATAGAGGCCACATTTGAAGAGTGTACAACTGTTTTCAGAATCCTCAACTTGACGTGGATCTCAAGAGATAAGCAGAGTTACCATTGGTCTCTTGGCTACTTCCTTAATTAACATTCCCCTTTCCTGGCTGATTTGATAAGGAAGACGGCAAGGCCTTTGTAGGTTTTGCATTTGTCTTATTCTTCATTTTCAGGTGATGGATATAAGAGTATTCCTTGAGATGCTCGAGATTTACAATGTTATAAACTGACCCTCCTTTAAACTTCTCCACAACTCTGTCTGCTGTGTTCCTTAGTCTTGCTGATGTTATATCCTTCTCTCCACACCTGTGTGTTAAACAACTGGTTTGTCAGTAAAGTAAAATAATCCATCTGTTCAATAGTCCTTCCTTTTGTATTTGGAAGAGACCTTCTCTCACATGAATCTGTTTTGATAGACAATTCATGGTACCATGAAAGGACTGAAGAAACACGATCCTCATAGTGCTGCCAACTATGTCCAGATGTCCACGTTTTTGGACTGTGAGAGGAAACTGGAGTACATGGAGAAAACCTACAAAATCACAGGAAGAACCAGTTGTGAAATTTCCTCAATCAACTTTAGGCTGTATTTAGACAAAACAAAAGCGGGAACGACAGAAACTCGATCTTTAAAATTCTTCGACATACCTAGACTTTTTGATGGTCCTGTTTCAACACAACTGAGTCCTAGTGCACAAAGTGGTGTCCATCAAGACATGGATGAGCAAAATTGAAGTGGAAACCCTGAGTGG
This sequence comes from Xiphophorus hellerii, assembly GCF_003331165.1. NCBI lineage: Eukaryota > Metazoa > Chordata > Actinopteri > Cyprinodontiformes > Poeciliidae > Xiphophorus > Xiphophorus hellerii. Next base: position 14,647,352 of record NC_045683.1, read on the forward strand.
CCTCCGCCTACCTCAACACAACAGAATAAATTAATTAGAGCAGATGCTGTCCTGTTTGTCCAACATCAGTGTCTGATCTTACTAGTGTTGTTCTGGAAGAATCCAAAACCTTATTTTAAAGCTCTTCCAGAAATGTCTAAGCTGCTATAGATGCAAAGGGTGGAAGAATATCAGATTTAACCCTGTGGATTAAGACTGGGATGTCACTCAGGGTTATCTGTGCATGAAGGCAAACAGATGAATACTTCTGGCAATATAGGGTATGCTTTCTCCAGGCATCTCTGGTTTTTCTCCAGATATTGCAGTTTCTCCTCACAGTCTAAAACCATGCATCTTAGCTAACTGCTATAAATTGCACTTAGGTCTGGGCATGTATGTGTGTGAATCATTGTCATATGGACTTGGCTGTGGTGTGTCATGCCGGTCCTGTATTGGCTGAAGGGAATGTGCTCCAGCTTCCCTGTGATCCTGAACGAGGATCAGATAAAATTAGAAAATGAACGAATGGGAGGAGAATTTCTGCGAGCATAATGCACAAACATAAGACACTAATGGCCTTAAAATTAATATTGTTTGTTTGTTTCTTCGGTTTGTTGAATTTACTTGGAGCCATAAATAGTTTTACTTTGATGGAATGCTAAAAAAAAAAAAAGACCCTCATGTGATCATATGATTCCTGGTTTTCTCTGATCCTGAGAGATGAGCACACCAGGTGGTGGATGAACTAATGCAATTATCATGATTTAGTGAGAGCAGTGTGCTGCTCTGTGATTGCTTCAGACGGTTTTCGTCTAAATTCAGCACTGAAAGGAGGTAATCTGACACTTTTGAACTCATGTACATAGTAGTTTATGTATTTATTTTTTATTATTAGGTTTTCTTTCTTTGCTCATGGTGTAGGCATAGTCTAAAAGTCATCTGGCTCATAGTGCAACACAGTGCTTCAGTGAGCATGAGATGCCATTTTCACACATGGATTGGTGACCACACAGTGTGAATCTCTGAGTGAGCTGGAGAAAACTTTACGGAGCGGTTCAACTCTTTCTCTTGTTATTTTAGGAACCTGTCAGTAAACACAACTGGGATCTGAAATAATGTTGTATTGTGTGACTTCATCAAAACAATGTTATTGCATGCTAGGCTTTTGTCTATGCAATGCACTGATAACACAACAGTATGCAGTCTTAAGTGGACTATGTGGACAAAAACTCACAATTATAGTGTGATTTAGATTGATGCAGATTATGCAACCTCTGAACTTTTCTCTTAAAGTCACAGTAAAACCACAATCCTTTGAGTATTTTATTGGAATTTTTTGTGACAGACCAAGTCAAAATTGGGGAGACCAGGGAAGATTGTAACCCTGGAGGAGTTGCAATGACGTCAGTTCAACCCTGTAGGGAATAAAGAGGGAATCATGAGATTCTTTCAGTATTTAGCTGCTCCCTCTCAACCCTTCATGGTGGATGTCAGGGGCTGAAAGCTGATGTGTTCCAATATTATTAAAAGAAAAACAGAAGAAAGATTTTTTTTTTTTTTGACCAGAAGGCAAACTTTGTTTGACCGCTGGAGTTAAGCACCAGCACCCCTCGTGATCCCAGAAGGGATAAGCATGTTGGAAAATGGACGGATGGTAAACTTTCCTTGGAAATCATGCAGTTACTTCTAGAATCATATGACTAATGTCAATTAAAAATGTAGCTTCTCAAACAATGTGTGGTGCATTTGTCCTCAGCTAATTCTAAAGCAGAATGCTAATGCAGCTAGCTAAACGGTGCAGGGTGTGGTTGTATTAATTTACAGAAACATGGCATTAGTCAAGAATGCAATCGATGCCATTATGGATTGTAGAACAAACACAAGGGTATTTTGTAGAACAGTTAGAGAAATCCCCCAAATTCAAGGAGATACAATCATCCTTTGTCTCCCATGTGTGATTGGAAGATGATTTTCATTTTTCTTTTATTGTTTTTTTTTTTTAACAAAAAATATTCTGCAAAATTTGTGCATTTGGGTTCAGTTCTATTTCGAACCATCTTTCACTACAGCCGTCTATAACTAAAGAAGCTTCTTTGCTACTCCTACGAGCAAATGTGTTTTATTTACCAGTGATCATATGTTCCTCACAATAATAGAAAAATAACATATATCCATAATGGCTCCTCTTTCACTCGTCTGTGATTACAATGTCACACCTTCCAACATATTTAACCTTTAGAAAGCTCAAATATCTTCTTCATACTGTAAAAAACTCCAGAAACATGCCTGGATTTGTATCATCTGTTTATTTGCAATAACAGATGATACAACAAATTTGAAGTAATATTTCTCAGACCTAATGACATCTCAACAAGCGTCTCCTAAAATATATATTTATGCTGAAAGATTAATATAAAGATTCAAGGAAAATATAAGAGAATATATAACACTTTTGGGTCTTCTGTTAAATGCTACAACTACTGTGTTTTATTCAGAACTTTAATTTACCAACAATAATTTCAAAATCAGCATGATGGCCGTTATATGTTTTTAAAGTTGTATACAATTTTCATAAAATACAAATTACTTTCAGTCTTTTCATAAAGTTTAGTTAAATCAAAGTTTCAAATGCCTGTGAGTGATAATGAGCAAAACTACAGGAAGGAAATAGGAATGTACATTAAAACCTGATGTTTTACTGTTTACTGTTGTGTTACTGTATGTTCCACATAGACGTGGGTTATTATCCTGCTCCGCAGTGCACACTTCCATTCAGGTAGCCGCTCTCGGCTCATTAGGGGCTAATTGAGTTGAATGTCTAAATCAGGACCCTGCCATGCATGTTGATGGCCTGTTATGAACTAATGAAGCTAGATATAGGAAAAAGGGTGGCCAAGAATGAAAAAAAAGAAGAATCCAAAGGCAGATACAAGTGGAATAAATATTGGATGATAGAGTAAGTGAAATGAGAAAGAGGAGCTTTGTCTCAGTAAAGATGTTGCTGCAGTCAAACTTCTTATAAATACTGTTCCTGAAAAAGTATCTGAGAATACAAAAGGCATATGAACAGAAAACTCACAATGGCTGTTTATTTTCAACAAAATTACAATATATGGGTGTTGTACTCCTGCTGGATGAACCAGAAAAGGAACAAAAAAAGAACTAAGGTCCAGTTGTTGTTAGTCACAGAATAGAGTTTTTTTTTTTTTTTTTTAACTTTTGCTCAGCTTAAAATATAACGTATACTATATAATGCAAAAAACCCCTTCAAATTCTTGTTTTTTATTAAATCTAATTATTTCAGTTTGACTAACCTTAAGAAGCTGCCAGCAGTCATGAACAACAACAAAAGCTGATATTATTCTTACCGTACAGTATATGATTTATGTGCAAAATTGCCTTTGAAACGTAAAAGTTTTGTAAAGCTCAAGCACAAATTAACCCAATTAGATTTCAATGAGCACATTTTAGAATGTTAATCCAAGAAACCCCATTTTAATCTAATACTGTGAATAATCATACTAATAAAAGAAAAAAGCATTTTCACTCCAGTGCAATGCTTTTACTGTCTAATTAAATTCTAGCTAAATGTATATACTTTATTTACAAGTTTGATTTCATTTGTGAGGAGAGCAAAGAAGAAAAAAGACTCAAATGAAAAAAGATTGCTAAAATTTCTTTCTCTGGTGTATTTTTCAAAACATCCTTTGCTTATCAACTATAATACTTGTATTCTGTGAGTCTGTGGGTTCATTGGAGGACTGGACAGCAGAATATGATGAGGAAATTACAATTTTTGAGTCTATAAAAGTTTCTCATGCAGGGGCACAGGATAATTGATAAATTTCAAAGTCTGCACAAGAAAGTGCCTGCCTGCCCTAATAGCTTTCCATTTTGAACCTTTTTTTTTAAGATTATGTTAGTTTTCCACTTCTGTGTTGGTTTGGAGTAGTCAAAGGGAAAAAAATCATCCCCTATGAGTTTTGGAAGTACCTTTCCCAAATTACTGATAGCAGGCAAATGAAGGAGCCTGAGACAGGAAGGACAGAGCACACACATCACTACACAGAGGACCATGAGCACCGTGATAATTTCTCTAATGTTCATCTATCTGCACTCTGCCAATTACAAATATCCATGGGAAAAAGTACATGAGCAATCCTAATGCTCTTTCTGCTGTAGCAGCTGTAATTTTCTTTGCCCTATTACATTCAGTAATGAAAAATCCACTTAGACAGCTCAACTTCTCTTTTAGGCCTCCATCAAAATGAGCAAATGGTTTCTCGTCATGGCAAAAGCATAGCTCTTTATATCTGTGCATGTGTGTGGGACGGCGTGCGTGTGTGTGTGTGTGTTTATGCAAGCTTCCTTTATGTTTAAGGTATGAATCATTAAAGAACAAAATACGAAAAAAATTATTTATTTTGAATTGGCCTCTTCTGGATGGATGGATGGATGGATGGATGGATGGATGGACAGACAGACAGACGGACACTTAGAAAAAATAATATTTTAACATGTTGCTGAATATAAAAAATAATGAAGCATTATCAAATAAACACACACAAATAACTCACGACATCTTACTGTATGTGTTGTATCCATGTCAATATATTATTTTTTACTTACTGATGTTTTGAAGAAAAGATTAGAAGTAACTTATGTTTCCCTCAAACAAAATTTAACTATGAAATTCTTCGTAGTTTCTGTTTACATCAGAATATTTCTTGAAAAATATTTGCTCCCCTAAGTCATAATTGTGATCAGGTCTTTCCCCATAGACTTGCTCTAAGTTTTAACCATGAAAGAAAAACGAAATCTCAGAAATACTGAATAGATAAACTAACACACTGAAACTATGCCGAAATGAAAATTTTGGAGTAACTCTTTTTTCAAAATGGTTTGCTTTGCTTTTGAGCTACGGAAATTAATTTTAATTGTTACAGACTGACTTATATCTTCATGAGAAAACAAAATGTTTCTTTTAAGAGGATCTGCATCATCTTCCTCAGTTATACCAGTAAGGTAGAGAGAGAGTCGCGTCTAAAACTGACCAGAATCAAGAAAAAATTGCATGTACCATAAAGATGGTCTGTTTGAAGAGCAAAACCTGATTATTCACTGCTGTCCTAGAACTCCCCAAAATAAAATAAACAAACAAAAAAACAACAACAATAAGCAATACAATAGCAATAGCTAAAAAAATAGGTGAATTCCAACCAGCCGTGGTCAAGTCTTTTAGATCTAAATAACATAGATTATAAATAGCATTAAACTATGTAGATCAACTGATCATTAGACTTAGAGCATAAATGATATCTATTGTTCACATGTGATCTAAAGAAACTGCTGAAGGGACTTCACAAAAGTCAAATGAAATATTTTGATCATTTGATTATTACATGGTTTAAACATGATTTAATAATGGCAGATGGGCTTAGAGCAGATTAGATTTAATGTATAAAAGTTGGATGAGACGTATTGATCACCTCTGTGATGAAGGAATTACCGCAGTTATTCAACCTTTTTTCTTTTTTCATTTCATTTTTATTATCATTTTTGTCATTTAGGACAATAAATGCAATAAAAACCAGACTTAGACTTTTTAGAATTATTAATCAAGATAGTTGTTATTCCATAGTGGACGGTGCTAATTGTGTAAGATTATAAACATATAAAAGTAAATGAAGGCAAATTGTAAAGAAAAGCGACGCTGCAATGGTAGTTGTACATCTGCACCTCCATATTTCTTATATAATTTTACTGTCATAAAGGTATGACTTAATCATCACCTAACAAAGTAAAATATAATGAGAAAAAAAAAAGAATCACATTAATCTATGGAATTTTCTTTACAGTAAATGTCACAAGAATCACAAGAAAAGATCACAATTATTTTTGAAGATGTCCTATTTCAGTTATGGCAAAACCATTAATCCAGTGCTCAACCTCTTATGGATGACTCAAGTGAATGATTAACTAGACTTAATAGGAAGTCCCATTAACAAAGTGGCTTTGAAAGCGTGAAGACAAACGATTGACAGGCCAACAATGCAGCTGCCCCCTCCCCCTGCATTCTGCTCCCGTACCACCAAGTCATTACTACCATTTCAATATGAGCATGATGCACTTCAGATTCAGGGCTTAAAAGAAAAGAAACAGAGGTACTATATAAAGACATGAATGGATGATTTTGCTATGACAGGAGAGAGAATTATTCGCTCCCCTCCACTTGTCCTTTCTTTCTTCAGAACAGAGGCAGCCTGTCAGGCTGGCCATTAGGACAGTAATTTGACAAGCTGTGCAGAGTGCATTTACTTTGCCCTTACACCTATTGAACATCCTGAAGCCCAGTTCTGTATCTTCAGTTCATATTAAGACAATAAAGAGCTGAAAAAGACCACAGCGGATGGACGGAAGACAGATGGTGCATCGATCTTATGTTCTGATCTGGTCAGCAAGGCTCTCTGAAGGAAAATATGGGGGACGAGTGGATTTGCACACACGGTCACAGAAATCCTCCCAAAATTTATTGAGGCCTGAGATAGCAGATGTTGATTGGTTATTAGCCACTGCTCATTAGGCCAGACAAATGCCTTGCAGTCATTTATGCCATTAAGATTTTAATTTATGTGCGTGTTTATTAGAAGAGATGACTTCAATACAAGACGCAGGAAATGAAATGAAAGGTTAACATCAGGAAACAGCATGGGGAGAAAGATGGAAATGAGAGGAAATGAGACCCGTTAGAAAAGACTACAAGGTGAGATGGAAAGAGAAATTATTCGGTGGTTAGCAGTGAGCTTCTGTGCAGAAAAAGGTTATGTGAGGATTTGATGTGTTTTATTTACATTAGAACAATTTATGAAGTTTTAGATAAAAAAAATCTGGGGATTCCAATTTACTCCTCACAGCATTCTTTATTACATGTCGTTTAATTTTTTTTATATATGTACATCTATAAAACATACATGTCACACATCCTTAATTCAAATATGTTAGAAAACATGTAGGTGTCATAAGGTGTCTTAATGTTATATTACTGTTTTTCTCATGTTGCATCCTTGATATTTCCTCAGAAGACAAATCTACGAAAGAAATTAGCTACTGAAATAAATTAACTTTTCAACAATGTCCAATAATGCTTTCAAGAAATGTTTTAGAATATTTTTTAAATATATATTTTTTTCTAATATTTATTATTACACAGGCACGAGCGGAACTAAAAAACATCTGACTGGAAGAGCAAAGCAACAGGGAGAGGGATGCAGGTAACCCAGCATGGAAAGTGACAAGTTCTGAAATGATCTGACAAGGAGGTTACAGACGCTGAGGAGGTGATTCATTGTCATGAGAACTATTCAGTTAACAGAAAGGAGTACCTAAATAAACAGAAAGGTTACAGGAAGGTGACTTATGAACAGAATAGAGCACAATAGAGCACCTGACGAAGCCAAAAACTAAAGACTAATACAAACATGAACCAACTCAAATAGCACAGAAAAACAAAAACAAACTGAGAATGACAAACAAAGAATAGCTCATATCCTGAAGGCTGAGTTACCCCAACAACCCAAAGGGATACAAACACAAACCAAAGTTAGAAACAAAACACAAAGATTCACAGACAATGACATTTTGGTCTAAAGCTTGAATTCATAAAGATGAATAATTGTTAAATGTCAAAGATTGTCACAAATAGCTTCTCCTTGTCAGTAAAGTCAAGTGAAATATGCTCCATAATAGTAAACATTCCTTTACAAGCACTTCCTTTAGGAGAGTCAGATTTAATATTTTTGGGCCAATTTTGGTATCTTCTGAATAGTTTTGTGATGTTTACTGTTATGTTAATTTTGAAAAGGCCTGTGAATTTAATCAGTTATTAAACCTCAGTTCTTTTTCTCATTTTAGTTTCTGTTCATCTACAGTCACACATACTTACCACACAAATGTGTAAAAGTAAATAGGAAAATAATTGCAAGTTACTTAAGCAAGCAAATTTAAACAATCAAAATCAGTAGTTAATTTATGCCCATTCACACATAGATAACAAATCTTGGGTGCCTAAAGGGACATAATCAAGTCATATTAATGGATCAGATCAGAAATGGTCCAGACGGCTGATAACTGTTGCTCGCCCATTAGAATGCATTATCACACTCTTGCAAATGTCTTGCCCTGTAACCACATTTGTTTTTCTATTGATGCCAGAAATTCCTCTTTGTATATCACCAAGTTCTCCATGGAGTCTGCTTGAATCTGCAAAATAATGAATCCAATTCTAACATTAGTGGCAATCATTATGTATTTTTTCTCTGCTTCCTTAAAGCAACATGATCTTTTGTTTCTGATTAATGGTTTGTTCAAGATTTTTCCGAGAATCATTCCTCCGCTGCAGTTTGCACAGGTCAAAACAAAAGTTCAACAGCATGCATTAGTGCCTTTGAAAAGTTATAATTAAACTGCCCCTCCTCTTTGCTCCGTCTCTGACAGGCTACTCAATTAAATAATCAGTTGCTGAGGAAAACTGGGATGCTTTTCACTCCAAAACCCATTTTGATTGAGTTTAAGGCATTAAAAAGGAGAACCGAAAGACAAGGGAAGAATTTTCATGGATGTGTGATGAGGGTGGCCGAAGAAAGCAGACAAAGTTGAGAAAAAAGCAGAAGGAGAAAGAAGAGGTGTTTCCTGATGATGGATGGCATGAGGAGAAAGTGACAGGATGTGGGAAGTGAGGAACATAGCACAGAGAAGGAGTTATAATTTCTCCATATTATAATAGAGACACAATGAAGGAATTAATGTTGCCATTTATAAAATAATATGGTGACAATCTCACTTGTTTCTCTTTAGTTAGAAGCAGTTTTGTCAGTTTATGAAACGCTATATTGAATATATTTGAGTAAAATATTTTTTTAGGGTTTGATTTCATAATGAATTATAGATCTTAGGAAATGAAAATATAGCAAAGTTCATGTAGCCTAACATATGTTTCAAAGTTTTTTTACTTATGATGTATACGTTTTGAAAGTTTTATAATAGATGAAAACATTGTTGAAATCATGCAGACTTCTAACTATTCAAGTTTATAACCACACAGCCAGTAATTGCGAATTTTCAGCAATTCAATGGTCTAAGACAAATGATAGACCCTCAATTCTCAACAAGTATTATCTTAAGGCATTATGTAAGCTCAAATCATATATAGATCTAATTTGGTCTAAATACATTCCAGATAAACTGAATCATTCAGTCAATCATAACCATGCAAATTATAACATTGTGCATTCAGATTGAGTTGATAATTTAGTATCACATGAAGGACTAGCTCAGTCTAACAAGAGTGACTTTCCTGGACAGAATGATTGACAGAGCTATTTCTACCTTTAACACTAAATGTGTTCTCTGTCTTTCTTTTCATGTGTCTGGACTTTTTTCAATGCAGTCCTGCCTCAGTGCTGTTATTTTAAAGTGCTATAAAGACTGAAAGAAGTAATACTGCAATTAACTTTGTGTCTATTTGTATTTCTCTTCCATAAAAAGCACCCATGGCACAGTGTGCCTGTGTTTAACTCTATGTATCATTTCTCTTTTCTTTAGAAAGTATATCTTACTACGTGCTTCCGTTTAGCAGTGTTTCTTTCCTGGACAAACTTAGTGACAGATCTATTACTGGCATTAGCTTTGTGTAATCTCTTTATTTTAATTTTTGTATCCATAGAAAGTGCTACTGGCTCTGTGCTGTTCACTTTAGTTGTGTTTCTTGGCTGAGAACAAAGTGATTGATAGAGATAGTGCTGCCATAAATCCAATATTCTGTTTGTTTTTGAAAGCTATTCATAAATTTAATGGCAAATTGTTTGCCTGTATATTTGACTGAAGCTTCAGACTGACAGGCTGTGGTCTCTTGTGTATTGGTTATTCAAGCTCTAGTTGGTAATCTCAGGAAGAGGAAAGTGATTGATTCACCTTCACAAAATTTGGTCACTTTTTATTCCTTTTTAAAAATAACTTTGCTAAAGCAAAAAAAAAAAAAAAAGCCAAATATTTGTAGTGAATCATGGGACAGTCTTATTAACTTTTTGCTGGTGAGAAGAAAACTATTTTTGACACATTACAATATGTTCTTTTTGTTTCATTTTTAATGATTTATTTTATTTTGTAGAGGTCATGTGACCTGTGACCTTTGTAATTTGAAGGCTAATTTCAAACAGCAATGCTAATACAATAGACATAGCATGTTGAGAAAAATAAATGAGGGCTGCACAGTATGGGTTTGACTCCTGGGGTTTTTCTGCATGGAGTTTTCATGTTTTTCCTGTGAATGTATAGCGTCTCTCTCGGTGCTCCATGTTTCTCCTACGGTCCAAAAACATGACCGTTAGGTTAATTGGGCCGTCGAAAATGTCCTTATGTGTGAGTGACTGCTAAAGAGGCACAAATTGCTGTGTTTTGTTTACAGCAAAATGCATAAAAGCACATAGAAAAATAAAAGTTTAATAAACATTTTAATTCTCCCCAAAATACACAACACAGCCAAAGTTGTACGCAAAATATGATTTAAAAACATAAAAACTGCCATGGAAATTAAGAAGGTTAAAGATCTATATAAAAATGTTTATGCTATATTTTTCTCTACATGATTGCATTTTTCCCAATACACTTTAAGACAGACATACTTATTTATGTGTACAAAAAAATCATTCTTTATTGTCTTTTGGCTCAGGGTAAATTTGAAATGGAGAGGGAAGCGGCAGAAATAGCTCTTTGTATGATAAGATTGCATCTCCTTACCCTGCAGCGCAGAGGGTAGACTGCTGCTCTGTCCTTACAGCTTCATACAAGATGTTTTTAAATATACAAATAAACTGATGCACAATGAAAACAGCAGAAAAATCTTAAAAGGTTAAGAACATCAGCAAAATGTATTAAAAAAATGTACTTTGAGTAAATAAATAAAAAGCAAGAGATGGGGTATGCTTTGGACAGATTGCTAGTTCATCACTGGACAATTAAGGTTGAAAGCATATAGTCCTTGATTAGGGTGTTCAGTTGTACTTTAACTATTATTTATAATTTGCTTTTCCCCGATGTAAAGTTCATACATGATGTAAATGTTTTGCTTTGTAATCAAAGTAATCGGGTCATTTAGATTGCTCCGAGTTGAGTTTTTCATGCCAAGTGACTGACAATTTCAGGCCTAGACAATGAACGCTGCTCAGGCCCTTGAAACGGGGCCCAGACGCACAGTACAGCTTACAGTGAAGATGCATCCTGCTCATTGCAAGAAGGTCCTAATGCATCCTCAAGGGCCCTCCATCTGCTCTCTGCTGCTACCGTCACCATGGAGATGAGCCTATTTCAGCGAAACGATAGGGTTAAATAAGTACACATTCAGTGGAGCATGAGCAGCGGCAACAACATGTAAACACTTGTTGGATACCAGGAACAACAGCATGCATGAAGAGGGACGGGATGTGATGCTTTGATATGCTTTTAAAACTTACATCTCTCTCCTTCTCCATTTAAAAAAAACATGTTTTAGTAGCTGCTCTTTTGGGATACTAAATGGGACACAAATTGATGAAAAAAGGGACCAAAGAGCTGGTGGAGGGATGGTGTGAATGTAAAGGCTGAATAGAATTAAAGAATTAAGCAGCACTTGATATTCTTCAGGCCTCCAGAACCCATTAGAGAGGAGGGAAGATGGGGGGGAGCAGCCTTTCCTCTAAATTAGAGTAATGAGGAGTTTGGTACCCAAGAACAGAAGGAAGGAGTGGAGTCTGGGATCAGGGCAGAAAACATATGATTTTTGATAGAGAGAAAGAGAGAGAGAGCAAAGAGTTGCAAAAAATCCCCCAGATTTTAATCGCAAGTGTCTAATTGCCTGTATATGTTTCAGGAACAGTTTGCTGGAGAGTTGGTGTGCAGAATATGTTTGACAGAGTCAAGGTTTTTAAAGACGCAGGACCATAAACACAGCAGGCAGAGGTGGGAGGACAGCGCTGGTGATAAGAGAAGAACGGATGAGAGGAGGATAGAAAGACGGAGAGAAAGTAAGGAGAAATTTGAATCACACATGGCAGCTATGATCCCAGCATGTGTCCATCTCTATCCCAACCAGACCACCCGCCTGGCCTCCAGGGAGCGCGTGTGTGTGTGACTGACAAGCTTGGGCTTTGGTCAGCAAGCACACACTGGTGGATGTGTGTTTCAGTGCAACCACTATGTGTGTGTGGGTGTGTGTGTGCGTGAACACTCTCAGCAGGGGTGAAAGCACATGGGATGAAGGGCACATGCGGCTAAACACATATTTAGTCATAAAACAGTCTCTCAGCAGAGGTTTTTCCCAGAAGCTGTTTCAGATTTGTGTCGTTAAAGGAGAGCAAGGCTGCACTGTTTCTGAGAACTAACTGCAAACAAGAGGCTGAATGCAGTTCCAGCTAAATCATCAATGTTACCCCTGACCTGGAGGAGATTATCTTCATCATCCTGCTAGGAATGTAGAAACTAAACAAAACCCCCCCCAATAATAACAATAAAAAGTTTGATTATTCTTTCAAATAAATTTCAAATATCATTGGTTGTTTTGTCAGGAAGATACTTACAGATATACACTGCACAAAGTATATGTACTATATGTACATTTATTATGCTGATAAGGTAGAAATACAAAGTGTTTATATCCTTTTTCTGAAGGAATCAAATATTAATATTTGATTAATATTAACAAATATTACAATATTAACAAATAACATTGTGCAAAATACACTGCACAAAATATATGTATATGTACATTTATAATGCTTATAAGGTAGAAATACATAGTGTTTCTAACCTTTTTCTGAAGGAATCAAATATGAAACAACTTTAGAGTGATGATAATCAGTACTCACTTCACTTTTGAGATGAAGAAACAAACCCTAAATACACCCATCTTTCAAAACCTTTCATTTATTTTCAGTTTCATCTACACCTCCCTCTTTTCAGGCCCTCTTAAAACGCAGCTCAGACTTTTAAAATAAAAAGTGTATTTTGGTTTTTAAGTTACATCATCTCCTATTAAAACTATTGTAATTTTTAGTTGTGAAGACCTGTTTCTCCTCCTTCACAATTTTCCTCAAAGTGTTTGCTGGCTGAATAAACTTGGGTCTTCCTTGTACTGCTTTGTCTGTCACAGTTCCAGTGAATTCAAACCTTTAAATTATTGCTCTGTCTGTAGAAATAGACATGTGGAGGCAAGTTGTTATTTTTTCTGTAAGTGTTACCTGATACACTTTTGCATGTTTTTGTCTTTCTAATTTTGTGGCTAAATGAAATGGGCCTCATCACAGGTATACTTCAAGGAAACGGAAAGTCTCGGGTCTCTGTTAAAGTTTGAAACACGTAACACTTATTTCAATCACATTCATTTAACCACCAGGAGTAGAATATGATTGAATATAACATAATTTAAATTTCATTTCTCATTTCAGTGGCTACGGTAAAATACTGCTTGGTGGTTTTGACCGAAAACGGTATACATAAATAGAATGAAAAGAATTTGATTGCAAAACAATATAACAGGGTAGAGTTCAATGCTGCAAGCGACAATTTAGGTTCTACAGATAGAGGTGAAAACATTCCTGCATTGGTTACAAATATCAGAGTTGTTGCACAGCTATTCTGACTAAATTCAAACAGTATTAGCATTTTCCGTCTGCAAAATATTTTAGGGTAAGAGTGCCGCTAGTTGTGACACTGTTGATTTTGTTTAGAACAATTGATTTATTCATTAACTTGAGATTATTTTTTTTAACTTGTTTGATGAATGTGTTTAGATTCGAATTAGATTTGTTTTTGTTTTTTGATACTGTTACAGCAATAAAACTACAAAACTTATTTTGAGTTTCTTTTTTTTTTTAGAACATATTTACCAAGTGTGCCAATCTGTGATCAAGATGCTCTGTCTTCAGACAGAATAAAATATGAATGCTGCTCCAATACCAATCAGGTTCCTAGTGTACCATCCATTAAAAATGTAAAGGAATACAAAAAACCCCCCAAATTTGTAGTTTATAAAATAATTATGTAGAAAAAAAACATGTTGAATCTGTTTAAACTCTTGATCTGATGAAAGTTTTACAAATATTTGCATTTCAAACTGGATCACACCCACACAGTAAGCAGAGCTTCAAAATGCAAGAAGAAACATAAGCAAAAATCAGATTACGATATTTATGAATATGACATTTGAACTCAAACATACTTTCCATTAGCTGGTCAAAGCTTTATAGATATTATTCAAGGAGAACATTAACTTTTTGATAAATTGCATGTTTTATTTCTTTGTCTCGTTCTCCTGATTCTTGTTTTTGCATTTTGAAACTCTACTTAAAACCTGGTTCTGATCCATGAAACAGGATAGTGTGGATTAAAACAAATTAAAATGTCTAAACAGATTTTTTTGACTAAAGTTTTAAAGGTTGTTAAATATCAAGACAAACTCCTTATCAAAGTACATTGACATCTGAATTACTTATTGTTTGACTTGGTAGAATCATATAACTAAAGAATCATATTTCATATATGTAGTAAATACTGATAACGGTAATGTAAATAAATAAATTTTGTTTTAGTTTAAATTTCCTTTTTAATGTAAAGTTGTCTGTGTAAATGATGTTCATCTGAAGAACATAATTATTGCTTTTTTGCATAATCCACTGATGAGAAGCATGTCATAAACCTATTAGACACAATTAAGGATGCATATCATCTCTTTGTCTGCACACATTTGTCAGGGATTCTCCTGATTAATTTCTCACTCTGTGCAAGGACACGTTCATGTAATTACTTGTCAACGAGCAATTAAAGATGTAGTTAGGATCACTTAGGGTTTGTTACGCACAAAACGTGATACAGTGATCAGGTGCTCTGACTGTCTGTCTTTTCTCCTGTATTTGCTTCATAAAGTGGTGGTATTAACCAGATTTTAGGACAAAAAGCAGCTTTATATATTGTTAAATTTGGAGTAAGCACATTGATATGAATTAAGCCTTTCCATGAATATGGATAGATATACTTTATGATTTGAGTCTTTGATGCTATTCCTTTGTAGTGAGCAAGCATGTGGTGACAGTGGATAGCAAACTCTCCTTTAAAAATAAGAAACCTCAAGCAGAACCTCAAATGACTGGGGATGACAGAGTAGAAAATACCAAAGCACTGGTCCTGGTTATTGGCAGCAATAGTTCAGCCGTAGGCCTTTCCACAGGAAGGTGTCACAGCTAAACAGAAACACAAGTCATAATTGAGGACTAGTAGAAGCATAGGCTTTGATGTATTCACACAATGACATTTACCAATAGCCCTGACAGTTTTTGAACTTGACTTCTACTTGTTCCCTGCACTTCTTCGAGTTGTTATTTTTATGTTCCCTGACATGTTTTTAAGATCTTTCACTTCCCTTTCACCTGTGGCTTCACTGTGATCAAAGAAAAAAAAAAAAACACAGCGAAAGGACAATTATATTAACTATCCAGACAAATTGCTGCTATTAGTAAAAAGGTTCTGACAGCAGACTTTAACGAGATTTAAATAATGAACCACAGAGTAACAACTTGGCTGAGAAATGTCATCCTCCTTTTTTCAGTCAGTTTTTTTAATCTTTTAGCACTAAAGGTACTAATTGGCTTAACTTTTCTATTTAAGGCATATTTCATTCTTCTTTGTAGCCATTTTCTCTGGCGTGCTTATTCAAAAACTTCATAGGGAATCTTTTTGATATGCAAATCCTCACAAAGCAACCATGAGCAAATCATCCAAAGACAAGCAACATTTGAAAAATAAGCAATATATATGCAGTAATATTTTTATTGTCTTTTGTCAACATTTTCTTTTCTAATTATAACAAAACGCATATTAAAAGTTCATTTTGTCAGTTCTTTTAGATTTGAGCTGTCTGTTTTGATAGCGCATAGAGATTTTCACTCATGTTTCTCTTCCAATTCAAACAGAAGGAGCTCAACTGGTGTCAAAAACCAAATGCTCTGAAAATGGTTTGCAGTGATTTGGATATACATTTTTATGAATCATAGGATTAAATGTGCCAGTGACAAATAAATCAGATTTTTTAAATCATCCGAATGAAAACAGCAAAATAATAAAAAGTATGGTGTTTTCCATATATCTCATGTTTAAAATTCAGTTTTTTCCCCTCTCATAATTAAATATTAACACGATGAGTTCTTTTTTTATTCACAGAGGACACATGGAAACACTGAAACCGAAAATGCCCTATGTGTCAGTCTCTGATGGCTGATTTTAATGTTCCCTCTCTGTGGGTGTGTGAAATTCACACATGCGAACGCACCTCCTGCCCACCGAGAAGGGAGCCATCTGACCTTTTGCTTGTGCCGTTTTTAATGAAGACACTGTCATTTGGCGTTTCTATGACTGCACTCTCGAAACCCTCCTCTTTGTTCTCCTGAGCAGACTGATTTTATCACATTGGCTAGTGGTAATGAGCTGGATTCCTAAAAAATCGGCCTGCCTATCAGACCAGCGAGCTTTAACAGGTGGTCTCAGGTGTCGATGTTGTGGAGGAGGAACTAAACATCAACAGTGACATCTACTGGTCAAAAGGGAAACTGTTGGATTCACCAAGAAAGGACGCGTTTGTTGCATATTACAGTTTTTTTAGTCTCCTTGGTGAAACTCTCTGGCCACCATGGATGCAGTGTGTAATGACATCACAGCAGATACCTTTAGAGACCAGATAACACTTAAAGATTCTTACTGTGCTACGTCGCCACAGAGGATATTCTTTGTAATGTGGATGATAATTTATTTCACAGTGGAGAAGAATTTCATGGAAGGTGCTGGAACACTAGACAACAGACAAAAACACAGTTTTAGCATATAAATTATATAAAAAAAATGTGTCTTGAAATGATCTACAATGCTTCTTTACATACTCACAGACATGAAAATATTTTTTAGAGTTACCCAAAATTTAAACATGAAGAAAAGTAATCTATAACTTACAAGTTGGAGGCAAGGTGTACCATGCAACTCGCCTTCATAAAAAGGACTGCTCCTCTTCCAAGTAAAAGGTCACATCAACCTCAATACCTTTTTTATTTGGACAAAAATATGCCTGGTGGTACTTTAAATCATCCCTCCCCAAAAATAAAATAAAGGAGCAACGTGAGGTACAGATATGTGGTTTGTTGCCTGAGGGCAATGCCATGCCATTGAGGGTTCAACTCTGTGGCTAACATTAACTTTAGCCACAAAGCTTATTATTTAACATTTTCATTATAAACATTTCCCATTTAAGTATCTAAACATTTTCATTCATTCTAACGGACAATGTTTTTACCTTATTTTGTGTTTATTTTCAAGTATATTATGTGTGTTTGTTGTCTTTAGTGTCAGAGACCAAGTAAAGGGGGAGATTATGTTTCGAGCTTTTTGCTTCCGAAGCATGAAGAAGCACAACAAGCCATAGCTTAAAAGTAGGGCAGCACTTGTAATTGTCAAAGTTCGAGTTCAGCTGACTGTTCAGGTTCAAAGTTGTTGCTTTTAGAAAAATATGGCCATGTTTCTTAAGGTCCGTGTTATTTAGCTTAATTGACAGAGAGCAAAAAGATATGAGTGGTTTTGAGTTGATCACCTGCTTGGGTTATTGTACCTTTGTTTAGTTTTGCTGTGGTTCATCACAGCTGCTGTAGTTTCTGAACGTTCAATAAACAACAAACTTGGACTAATTACCTCGGTCATTTGCGAGTATACGCTATTCACAACAAACATCAAATACGGTAAGTATGTTTCATTAAGTACTTAACAAACAAATGGCGATAATTATGTGAAATTAAATTAATTGCAGGACCGTGCAGAGACCTTTGGAGGGGCAGGGGCTCAAAGTTATAAAAGGGCACATTGAACAAGATCTTAAAATACCGTACAACAACATAGCAACAACCCATATTAATCAAGAATTAATCGTTGCCATCATGTGGTGAAATGCAAAGCAAATGTAGTCCATAATTTCCCCAACAGGTATAAAGTTTCTGTTTCTGCTGCTGACAGTCCTGGAGGACTGAGCTGATCTGAGACTGTAGGTGTTAAACAGACCAGAGGAGAGAAGGTCGCTGGTTATGAAGTTCTTAAATAAGCAAATTTGCTGCCATTTTACTAATTAAGCCCTAATAATATCTATTTAATCTTTACAACAACTTGGCTACAGACTGCTTAATAGATCAAAAAACTTCAAAGGGGTTAATTCTATATAATTGTTTGATGTCAGCACCTCTGAGATCTAGAATTATAAGACTGGGATATCTAGGCAAAGAAAACTCAGTAGCTGCTGGAAGGGGCCATTCAGGGACCTCCAGACATTCGGGGGCCCCTAGAAATGGTTAATTTCTATATTACCTTGGGAACAGGTGTTCTGTTTATCTGTGTTATCCGTAAATCCAATGCTACGTCACATACTGCTTACTCGATGCTTACTGCAGATTTCTTATAAACACGTCCTACCTGTGGAAGTTTCGTTTCATGTGTTTTATTTCATGAAAGATCATGGTAAGCTTTATTTAATTTATTTTATACATGGATTTCATTAAGCTGCTGTATTACTGTTTTTAGTTTACATGACAGGCAGTTTGCAAATATAGTGGCTTTAGTTTGCCCTCTGCAAAGTCATTACTACTGTAAACAAGTCAATGTCTGGCGGTTAATCAGGACAAAATACATTGTTTTGTGGGCTATTTTGTCCCTATATTTTAAAAATATTTTAGTTTAATTACACTCTTTTTTATTATTAAACTTTTATATATAGATGTAGGTAGCAATACTATGTGGGATTGAATCTGTGTAATAGCCGTGTAATATTAGTGTATATTAATCATATCCCTTCAATTCAGTCACCTGCGCAGTTCGGTGGACACATTGTGGCACAAACACCGCTGTATTTAAAATATTTATTAACAAGTAGAATATTCTAATAAAAGGATTAGTGCGTACATCTATAGCTTTTCATTTTAAACAGGTAGGATATTCAGATGAAGGAATATTCTTGTGGTTTTGTCCTGTATATAAATGCTAAGCTAAGCATAACTCCTAAGCTTCCACTTCAGTCCTGTCACTCAAAAAATGTTATCCAATATATTTGGATATACACAACCCGTTATAGTTTTCTATCTGTAAACATGACGGTAGCAGTTTTGGATGCGTAGCACTGACAGATAGACTTAGTTATCTATCTGTGCTACGTTAGGAAAATCTGACGAGGTGGCACTGATAGTCAGAACACCGGTCTGCGGCCCAGGGGTTTAGGAAGACTGGTTTAAAGTACTGAAGTTGTAGCTTAGGATCTGATTTTGAGGTAAATTTTCTTTGGCAATTTCAGAATAATGGACTCCAAATTGTTTGGAAATGTGTATATAACACTTACATCACTTTTAGGCTTCTTTATGATCATTACTGAAGCCTTTCCAGCTTAGCATTGTGGCAGCTAGATTGTCCAGAGAAGTAGAGTCCTACACTTAAAGAAGTGGCCACATCTGCTGATGATCATTTGAAAGTCTTAAACCCCAGAAAGTGCATATATCAAGTTATCCTCATGCAGCCTTTGTGTAAACACACCTTTAGTGTGTTTAATTGACGAATGACAGATCAGTTTTATACTAAAACATTCAAGTTTAAAAACGTTGTATTTATCACAGCTATAAATTCACGAGAAACTATATAAATCTCTCGCGAAAGGGATACCCTTTGAGTTTTATTTGATTAATTTCTTTTTTGAATAAATATTTTTCAACGTGGTGTTGCAAACAGATCCAATATAGGTGCAGAAATTGAGAAACAACTACATAACGCAAAATCAGATGTGCATATTTTGTATATAAAATCCTGATATTAAATTTAAAAAATCTACAAACTTTCCAGCTGCATATTCAGTAGATAGGCACTGTGGTACTCAGGCATGTGTAAACACTTTTGGTATTTAAAATCCAGAAATAAAAGTCCTATTAATAAAAGACCTTAGTTGCACTTTAACTGATGTTAACGAAGATAATGCTCCCAAAGCCATTGTCACAGTCAGTAGCATCTGGTCTCTGTACTCTGCCAAACAGGCCCAGAATGCCTCCAGCTTCCTTTCCAGCAAGCTGGACTCACAAAAACAAGACAGATGACAAGGGAGACAAGAAAAAGGGGACATAAATGTTATCTTGAAGGAACAACAGAGAGGCTGGCCATTTATAAGACATGAAGAGATATTGCATGTTTGGCAAATATCAACAAAAGACAAATCACAAACTATTTCCTCTGGTGGTCTGTCATCTTATGTGAATTGTTTGTCTCTTTGAAGGCACATTCAACATCAAAGTTTATCTGATCCTGTTTTTATCACACAGACAGATAAACACTGAAAATAATTCATTGCACATGAAGACCGTTTTTCCCCACTCACAGTGTTTGCACTGTGAGTGCTTGAATCTGAAGCAACTTGAGAATTGTACTGAAACCACACTAAAACACCACAAATCACATTTTAGGAACTACTAAAGACATATTCATATCAGTATTTATATTTTGTGGAGGATGTCTTGAAGAGCCAAACTTTAAAGAATCATAAACCAATAAAAACAAAATTTTTTGAAGCATGGAGATAGATTTGAATGATTTTTGGACAAAACACTAGGACACACAGTATAAAATTTTTTGCTTACCTCTAATTGGAGTGCAACATTGTCTGTTCCATGGCTTTCTGTCACATACCGCTCCATGGTCTCTCCTTCCGTTAATGTTCCAACACTTGCTGAGAGACCTTATATGGAGACCTGACTTATTTTCACTGCTGTTGCTGTTTTTTTTCTCCTTTCTATCCCTTCCGGAGTTTCTTATTTATGTTACTGTTCTTTCCCTTCTTCAATTTTTTTTGGATATTTTCTCAATCTAAGAAAAACAACAACAAAAAACATGCATTGTTTCTTTCTCATCTGCTTTATTTCTTTCTGTTATAAAACACGTGGAATGTTTAATATTTGCAGACATGTTTTTGTTTTATGTCTCAATGTTCAAAGTCTGGCAAAGATATTCAAACAAGGTTAACTTTTGTAACTTAACTTAAAATATCTACTTTAATGTGTTTTGCTTAAATTGTATGTAATTGGCAAGAATTGAGGTGCATACACTAATTATGATGTAGAATAAAAATGATACGTGTCATAATCACCATGTTTTTCGGTGGGATTGGTGTGTTTCGGGTATCATTTTTAGCTTTCGGTTTGCCACACTGTTTTTGCATTCAGGTCAAGAAGTCTCCTTTTTTTTAATTTAATCTGACCAGAAAACCTTCTTTCACATATCTCCTCTGTTTTCTGCGTGTCTTTTGGAAATCAAACTGCTTGTAGCTTTCACACCGTTTCTTAATGGGCAGATACATGAAGTATACAACTGCCATGTCCTGAGCTTCTCTAACCTGAGCCATGCTCTGCAGGTCCTCCAGTTAACATGAGACTCTTGGTTGCTTATCTGATTAATGCTTTTCTTGCTCGGCCTGTGTTAGATGAATGACAATTTCTGTAGACCTTATTATGTAAAGTTGCAGTTGTGTGATGTGGTTAACTAGTGCTCTGTCAGATGTTCAAAGTCTGGGATTTTGTTTCATGAACAAACTTTAGATTCCTCCACAAGTTTCTCACTGACTTCTCTGCTGCATTTCTTGGCCTTTGTGATGCTGTTTGTTCTTTAAGAAATATCTGTGGCCTTCAGGGAGCAAAATTTATACTGAAATCAAATTACAAAGCGGTGGACCCTCCTTAGTAATTAGGTGACATATGAAGATAATAGCTTTCACTAGATTTTATTTATCTTGTGTAGAGGAGCAGTGAATACATTTGCAGATCACACTTTTGAGATTTGTAAAAAAAAAAAAGTAAAACTGCATATTAACCTTCCAATTTGCAATTACACATCACTTTGTTTTGCTATGTTACATAAAGTACCTGAAAACTGAAATTAATGATTGTAATGTGAAGAAATGCGAATAAGTTCATATAGCAGAAATAGTAGGCAAAGCACTGTATGAATTGAAGCCACATTTTGTTTTTGAAATGCAAATTGGAGATTTATGGTATTTTGGGAGCCCAGTAGAGGGCAGTGGTGTATAATTTGTCATCACAGTAACATCATGATGATCACAACAGGTTCACTCTAGTCTACATGGCAGTCTGGATGATGGATGAGGAAGCAGTTATTTGAATCTGCTCTGTTATTAGAAAGATAGTACATATAGTTTCCAGTTCAGATGCAATAGTAACCTGTCTGTTACACACAATCTAACATAATTTAAACATTTTGTTTGTTTTCTCACCTGTATGTCTCATGCTATCCTTTGCATATGGTTAAATAATTTCAGTACTATTGTTCATACATTTGGGGTGAGATTGCAGAAAAAGATTAATTCTATCATGAAGCTGCTCTTTCCTGCAGCTTGTCCACATGATAAAACCATTACTCAAGCCAAAGCCCAAAAGTTCAAGGAAACGAGGTTGTTGCAGGAAAATAGCTCAGACAGACTCAGGTTTGTTTGTCCATAGATCATTGATTAAAAATCCTCTCAGGGAGGACAGAATAGTATTGAAAATAAATGGCAATGTTTTTTGCTCACTTTTGTCTTTCTTTCTTTTTGTTTAGTTTTTTTTTAACCCTTTTTGTTTTATATCAAAAAAAAGCTGCGAGAAACATGGGATTTCTGTATTTCATATGTTGAGAAAAAAACAATTAACCAACTGCAAAGCAGTACACTAATGAAACTGGACATGTTATTCTACTGCAGAAAACTGTAATAAAGTCAGCTACAGCAAATTAACATATGCTACAATATATTATTGTTTTAATTCATCTGTTATTAATTTTATAACTTTTAAAGCTTTTGATCAGTTTATTTTTCTTTTTACATATCTAAGCTGAGAGAAAGAGAGAGAGCCAAAGCATTTAGTAGTCAATGTACTTTGTAAGGAAAGCATATAACAATGAACTTGTTTGTGTTTGAACAACGTTCATTAACATAGCTACAAAAGTTACATTTTATAAAATCTATCCTATCTGTATCACATGTAGATGTAAATAAAAAGGAACAAAACAAATAACTGTGACTTTAGA
Source organism: Xiphophorus hellerii (assembly GCF_003331165.1). Classification (NCBI taxonomy): domain Eukaryota; kingdom Metazoa; phylum Chordata; class Actinopteri; order Cyprinodontiformes; family Poeciliidae; genus Xiphophorus; species Xiphophorus hellerii. The sequence continues at coordinate 14,670,485 of NC_045683.1, forward strand.
AAGATTGCAGTGCAACAGCATAATTAACTACGATGAAATAAAATACTTACAGTATATCAGAGAAAAATATTCGAACAGCAAGTGATTTTAAAGTAGCATAACCAGTCATTGAAAAACAACTATGTCTGACTCTGAAGTGAAAACACAGTTTATTTGCAGCAGCAATGCATAACAACTGATGTAATAATGAAATACATCATCATGCAGCAAGAAAGATGATCAATATCCATCAGCAAAGTTAATTGCAATATATCAAGACAAGGGATTTCACCAAATGAAATGTGAATGTCATCCAAAAGTAGAGGTGATTGTAGTGTAGCAGGACTAATGATTCACTTCAACATCAGAACTGATTGTCAGGAAACAGATGATTTTGAGGGAAATAAAGCCAAGTAAATTATCTTCAGAAATAAAAACTGAGCATGATGTGGTACAGAAAGACCTGCATGTAATACAGCTACGTGGCAGTGATGACAGGCATGACAACCTCTGTGACTATCAGGCAAAAGGAGGTACAAGTGATGTAAGAATGGAGGTGATTTAAAGGCATTTGAAACAGAGTACTGTGACAGATGCAAAAATGCAACAAGCTGTGATGTGATGCAAAACATGGCATCATAAGCTATTTTATGGGGTAGTGGCAGTGTGTGGTGTAGAGGAAGAGGTGACGCCCCTTCAATTGAGGCTGTTAGCTCTGATGCAGCTGTCTGGGGTTTGATTCCCGACCTTGGGACCTTTACTGTATGTCCTCCATCCCTGTCCTCCTTCCTGCTTGATTACTGCAAATAGTACCACAAAAAAACTTAAAACGGCATGTTATATTCGAGCAGATTATTTTCCTGCAAAATTTAACTATTGTGTCCTGAATAAAGCTAGACAGGTAACTGTGATGTTACCAAAATATGTTGCAATAGCAAATACAAAGTAGATGACTTTAATGAAGCAAGTTAACTCATTGCAAGACAGGCCAACATTTGTGAACTACTGAGTGTGATTTGATTTTATTTTTTCACTGTTTATAGCAAGAGGAGATTTTGATGAACTGACATGAAAATGTGATGCAACAGAAGCAGGTAATTCTGACATCAGACCCAAATAAAATGAATAAGCAAATGAGACTGGGTTTAAAAAAAAAACTCACATCAGTACTATAAGTCATAATGATGCAGTGGTGTAGAAAGATCCCATTAGTGAGATAGGGTTATTAGATTATAGCTGTGATGTAGCTTTAGTTTTTATGGCTACAGAAAAAATCCATTCCCTAGTAAAATACACAGCCAGATATCCATGTATCTGGCTGTGTATTTTATCAGATATCCATCCATCCATCCATCCATCCATCCATCCATCCATCCATCCATCCATCCATCCATCCATCCATCCATCCATCCATCCATCCATCCATCCATCCATCCATCCATCCATCCATTTTCTGTTCACCCTTTGGCCCTAATGGGGTCGGGAGGTGCTGGTGCCTATCTCCAGCTACGTTCCAGGCGAGAGGCGGGGTCACCCTGGACAGGTCGCCAGTCTGTCGCAGGGCAACACAAAGTCATCCAGATAAAGACAGAATTTTAAATAAAAAACAAATTTTCATGCGATGTTTTTAATATAATTTGTGAAAATATATATTTTTTGATCATAAGGAATTTTGTGTCATTTCCACAGTTTTAACTTTTGACATGTATGTTTTTGTTTGTAGATTGCATTCTGAAAAACCTTGGAGGTAAGAGGATTAAACAACCTGCATGATTTTGAACCTCATATGAGATATTGTGACCCAGAAATTGATGTTTTTTGTGTCAACATGCCCTGAAATGGGTTATCACTTGCTTAAATGTCAGAGACTTTTAACTCAGGCCTATGTTAGATTTCAGAAGGAACAGAGAGCAAATGGAGTATTATGTTTGTGTTACAGTGACTTAATTGATCCGCCCACCATGTTCTGTCTGTGTGAAACGTGTACACTCAGTTTCTGAGGCAGGGATCCAGATTGGTTAAGACACAGACAGAGCTCCATAATTACGCTAGCCTATTCAGCAGCACTGCCTGTGCGTCAGCGCAAACGTCATGTTTGAGCTGCACGGGGAGAGACAGGACACTGGAGAGGGCTCCTCACATGCTGCGGTATGCTGGGCTGGCTGCTGCTAAGGCTGCTGCTGCTCACAGCCAGATGTGCTGCCATCCTCTGTCACTCAGCTGCAAGGTAACAGATTGAGGAAAAGTGGCTTCGTCCTTCGGTGGCTCGGCCGTGTTAGAGACAGATCCACTCTTATTAGAAATACAGCCAGCTGAAAGAGATGTATCGTTGCAGAGTGACTGGCATCCAGCCTCCACCCTGAGATGACACATTGATTCAAGTGCAGTAAAGCTGTAAGCCACATAAAATTCACATGATTGTGAAATATGACCTAATGACGTTAAAATGTGATGCTTGGTCTTGTAGTTGTAGCTAAAAACTTGATGACTGGAAATTAGTCCTTTGGTTTCTTTCTCTCTTGTTCTCTCTTGTCTATTATAGGAACCTCATTCAAATCTCACCTGGATGTTTAAGCTTCTGTCAGCTTACTTAAGAGTCTGAACATGTTGCTTAACCGGAGATTTGCATGTACATTATCTTCCATTATATTTTTAAATATTCCCTCATCATGATTTGAACAATTGCACTTGCGTGGAAGAAAGAGCCTAATTTGGACAGCTTTGATTTGAACTAATTAACCGTATGCAGGTTTAGAGAGGCCCAGCATGACAACCAAATGATAATGACAACCACAGCGTTGATGAGAACGATTATGACAATTATAGCGTCTAAATTGACAAGCTCTTAAATCTCATTCATGCAATGATCTCAAGGCAGCAGAATGAAGCAAAGTCTTCAAGGCAGATTTTATCCATCTCTGTCTTTAGTGTAAGGCCAGCCAGAGCCAGCTTAAGGCTCACAAAAGCAAACCTGCTGCTCTGGGCTTCCTGTCCTGCAGGGAAGCCCAAAGAGTGTTTGGCTTCTCAAACAGAATATTGATAATTTTCTGAATAAAACGTTATAAAAATTACAAATTCTTTAAATTACAAATTATTTAAAATAGAGCCCAAATGTAATTTTAATTCTGCTGAAATTTGGATATTATTACAATCTTAACAGTGACAATTTTATGTTTCTACAGTTGTATTTATGTGGTTGTATAGAATTTCAAGCACATTGCTTTCTGCAAAGTATTCATATATAACTGGTGTTTTTGCTCTGGTCCTGGTAAGCAAAGCCAGTTTAACTTGACCCCTTCTTTCTAATTTCACTGAGCTTGCATAATAATGTTATACTGTAGTCCAGACAAAGTGAAAAAGCCATTAATTACTATTATTTATTTACTGCCATCCATCTGTCTGTGCGTCCAACCGTCTATCGTCAAGCTTATCTGAGATCTGGTTGCTGGAGTAACAGGTCCAGGTAGGGAAACACTGACATCCCTTTTCCTACAGACACTCTCCTACCAAATCTATGCCATCCTAAGATGTGTCCTGGCTGGATGGGATATATAGTCACCTCAAACTAAATGTGGTTCTGCCTTTGGTTCTCCTAAAAGGAGGAGTTCAGGAGACATCATGGTTTTATGCCTGAACCAGCCATACTGGTTCTTTTTGATGCAGAGGAGCAGTCTCTTTATGCTGAGCTTTCCCAGAGGTCCTCACCTTGTCTGTAACAGTGAGTCCATCCACACTGAAGAGGAGGATCATTCCAGATCATTGTATCCAGGATCTCACTATTTCATAATCCATTAGGGGTGTGCGATACAAGAAATTTTGCTATTGATATGACTTCACTTAGTTGATTATCATTATGATAAAATGCAGGTCAAAGGTGATTTTATGAACTTACTGCAATATAACACAATGTAGCTGTATTGAAATAAAATATTTCCCATTTTACCTTCTACTTCACACAATTGTTTCTTAGCTTTCTTTTGTGCTAAGTTCACAAAAGTATGTGAACTATTTCAGGTTTGAGGCATAAAGCTTTACATAAATGTATATTTTTGATTTCAGTAAGATTTTTTGCAGCTGCCTGAATAGTAATAGTTTAATCGGTATGCTAAAATTGCAACTCTGATCACAGATTACACTGTGAGCCAAGATAGAGGAGTACTGTTTGCGCAGACAGTGCTGGAGTGAAGCTGCGCTTATGGGGAAAGTGAACAGACTGTGTTTGAAAGAAAGCAGACGTTTCGAATGCACACATAACAAAAGTATGAAATCCTGCTCTCAAACTGAAGATGTGAGCTCTTGATTTTGGTATTTTAATTCCTGCATATGCACTGGCATGAGTAATTTGCTGAACATTTAGAAGAGAAACTGCAAACAAAAGCATCAATCTCATCATGTTTGCATCAATCCGGTACCAATATCAATATTGATAGTATCGATATTTAGATTGATACACCATTGTCTCATGTCACTCAGAAAGACGAGACCTTTACTTTTTGACTCACCTCTTACGTCACAATCAACTGAAGCAGGGCCCACCTTCATACAGATGAGGCTTGAATCCAACTATCAATGTCCTGTTCCATCATTTGTTAACAAGGACCCCCACCCTGAGCCAAAATCTGACCTCAAAGCAGGAGGAAACAATTCACCTGTTCCTGATTGAGATCCATGGCTTCAGACTTAAAGGGCTGCTTCATGCTCATCTACAAACTACATAAATACACTCTGAAGGTCATGGTTTGAAGACGAAAATAGAACCCCATCATCTGCAAAAAACTGAGCTAAGCTCCAAAGCAGACACAAGTCTCTCAATGACCATGCCTTGAGCTCTGGTCTATGATAACAATAAACAATTTTAGTGACAAGAAAGGACTGGGACTTGTGCTGAGAATGTGGACACAGGTCTGACTTTGGGCATACCAGAATGATGCCCAGATAGTCAATACTCCTGGATAGAACTACCTCCAGCGACATGAAACTGTTCTGAGCAAGAAAGAGGGATTGTACTACACCACCTTTAAATACCTGCACTGATCCCCTGTGAATAAAATAATATTATGTTAAAGTATTGTGCTGGTATTGGGCCTAGATACATTTCAGAGTTGCTGATATGGCGCATATTGACCCATCAGGTCATGAGAAACCTGTTTACCCACTGCTCCCGACACCATAACTAAACAAGTGGAAGAACCATAGTTTTATACGCTCATCAGCTCTGGAACAATATGACTGTTTCACATTTGCATTTGTAATTTATTCATATTGTGTGATGTTTATTATTCTTTTCCTAAACTCAGTGAAAACTGTTTTCTCTTTCCAAGGTTGATGGACAATTGGGATCCCTTGATAAATTGATCATGTCCTCTTTCTTGAAAATTGAGACCACCTCCATGTCCACTTCATAGGTGCTAACTCTAATATTTATCTAATACTAATATTTATTTAATAACTAATGTGAAAAGCATGATAGTCAAGTGACACGTTTCATAATATGTTCAATATACTGTATATGTTGGGTTGCAAGTAAACCAAGAATGAGGATGGTAATTGCACAACATGCAAGCAATCAAAGTTGGACAATTAGGATTTGTGGTACTTTGTATGGTAATGAATCTATACTAGATGTCAAATTAAATTTGGCTTTGGTCCCCAAATAATATTGGTCCAGTACAACCAAACAGTAGAGAAGAACCTCAAGTCAAAACAGCTGTATTCAGCAATGAAATGTTCCAGCTCTGTCCCCAGACCTTCCTGAGAGCAGATCAAGAACATCTCCTTTTTAAAAAGAGATCAATGGTGTCTCACTTTGTACATGATCTGCTTTGATGCGGGTACGCATCCTTTCCCTTCTCCCCTTTTTCTCCTCCTTCATCTGTCCTCATCGCAGCCTTTATCTCTGCGCGCCGCGCATTTTACCCGAGCACCAAGCAGAAAGCAGCAGCAGCAGACAATTATCCACACACAGAGAACATTGTGCCGAGGACGCTCCGGTCAGTGACATCTGAGAGAAAGAGAGAGGCAGACAGAGAGGAGGAGAGAGAGCGATTCTACTTGGCACACAGCGCCCCTGTGGCAGAGAGACTTTGACTGACTGGCTGTCTGACGGAGGATTCTGGAGGACAACGCAGCTCTTCTAATCCTTTTCACACCTTTTTCTGCGTCTCGTCTGTCATCTCGGAGACCTCTGATGGTTTTCTAGCGTCTCTTCACAGCTTCTTGCCACCTCAGCATCGGATTCTGCTTGTTACCCCGCACCTTTCTTCCCCTCTCTTCTCCTTGACTGGCCGAACCGGGGCTGATCCCAGCCAACCCGGGCCGGGCCGTGGGGCTTTTCGGCGAGCCTTGTAGCTGAGAGTTGGGACACCCGAGATGTGCGCTTCGGGACCAGGGATCTGGGCTCTCCCCTCGGCGTGGGGAACCTCGGGCTCGTGGCAGTGCTTCTGGTGGTGGGTCGTGGCGGTCGGGGTGACGGTGGGCTCGGGGGACCCGTGGATGTCCGCGGAGGCATGCCCCTCGACTTGCTCCTGCAGCAGCACCAGGATCTCCTGCGTGGACCCGGAGCGAGGGATCAGCGCGTTCCCCGTACTGCAGAGCGAGGCGGAGATGGAGAACATCACCGACATGTGAGTGTGGAAGCTGTCAGAACCGCATCTCCATTTGGCCTAACCTATTTCTTTTAAAAGAGCACTTAATCGCGGCTGCGCTTCCATCAAATAAAGAAAGAGTCCTCCAAACATCATCTGTTGCTGATCATTCGCACAGCAACGAAGGAGCCCGAATAGAAGGCGGATTGTAAAAATCATTTCATTCAACGAGCCTTAACCTCATTCATGACTCTTTGAAATAGTCCAGGTATGTGAGGAAGCAAGCAACCCTTTCTATCTGCACGATTAGTGTGCAGCCTAACCTGCATTGCATAGAACACCCATTGCAACCACGGGGCGATCAATGTAGAAAAGTCTGTTAAAAACAAATCTGTGTTTGCTTGTGTGTAGTTGGCTGCGCTCTCATCAGACACCACAGTCCAAATATTATCACAGACACTTCCCAAGATGGCTAATATGAGTATTTGGATGAGCTGAGATGAGAGAATCGATGCTGAAAGGGGGGGGGATTTGCTTAGGCAACAATTTTCTACCCAGACTGAATATTTTGCTCTTTTTTGATGACTGTATTCTTTTTTTGTGCACTTCAGGATTTGAAGCATCCCTGCGTCATAACTTCGTAAATTTACACATTTTAGATAGGAAAACTTGAAGATAAGCTCTTTTTTGGCACAGGTTAAAATGGCCTTGTTGATATGCTTGGTTAGAAAGAAACAATCCTTATCACCGGCCTTGGAGGCTGTTTAAATGAGCATGAGAAGCAATCATGAAGTGCTTGGCTTGGGTTTGAACCAAAAACGACCTTGCCAAAATCCGTGTAGATGGTTTATCTTGTCTGCATTAATTACTGAGATGTCCTGATTTTTATTTTTTATTTTTTTAATATGCCTCGAGATGTCAGCACTTAGTCAAAATTTAATGAGCTGCTCGTCCAAGTCAGGCAACTGCACTCAAATATAGTTGGTTATGAAGAGAAAATTTTGATATGCTTGTATATATATATATATATATATATATATATATATAATCTGTGTTGAGTCACTGGGTAAAGTTAGGTGTGCTATTTTTTTCATCTTAAATAAATTTTACCAGACAGAAAACCTCTGTAGTGTTATTGTTAGAACACTAATTTGAATTTTCTTCTGAATCAGAACTTCTTGAAATTAAGTTTGAGAGTCATATACATACACAGATAAGGCATAAGATTATGACCAACACGGAGAACCTTTACACTTACTCTTGACGTGTTCCTCCTGTTTCTTGCACATCGCTTTGTATCAGAGCTGAACTTAGAAAGCTATGGGCCTCTGGGCTGGCGCCAGTCTTGCTGTCCATGTCCAGAGTTAGTCCTGTATATTAGCAGTATGAATTGATGCATGGTAGGTTTAATACGTAAGTTGTTCCTAAAAGAATTACTATAACGTCATAATTTTCAAATTGTTGAATATTATTCATATTCATAAAAATTCTTAAATATGAATACAAGTCATCTGATATAGGCCTATACATTTTATATAAATTACAGTAAAACACACATTTGTAAAATATATAAATAAATAAATAAAAATCTTTAAGGCCCCCACAGAATTGGGATCCTGGACTGCTTCCCTTTGAGCTCTTTCTAAGGTCTGGCCCAGCTTCTGATGACACAATAGTCACCTCTCCTTAAAGAAGAGATGACCAGCGTCATTCCCTTCACCTGTCAGTGGTCATAATGTTATGTCTGATTGGTAACTGCATTAGTTAGTTTCATGACATCAAAAACAGAGAAGGTAGGAGATTAAATAGATTGGGGAATTGCCTCAGGTATTATATTACAAAACTAGATATTTTGTTGCCTTTATAGTCTTTGCACACCTTTTAACTTTCAGTACATAATCTAATAGGAAAATAAGAACAGCAAAAGCATCTCTGTGCTAAGCAGTTTCAGATAATTTTTTGTTGCTTTGGCTGATGGGAATTCAGTAGTATTAGTAAACCTTTGTTCAATTTTTTATGTAAAATTACCCTGAGAACTTGACCCATTCAGCAAGTGCTGCTGTAGCTGTAATCCCAGTAAAATAGCGCGTTCTTGGTTCTCTCATAGTCTTTTGTTTAGCTTGAAATATTCTCAGACATCTAATTCCAGAGCTGTATTACACGAGAAGTACGTATGCTGCTTTTCAGAGTATGTTCGCTCCGTTCTTTTCATGCACACATGGGAGCTGCTCGGAAACCGTCTCCTGGTGGCCCCTCAAACACAAACAGGTCAAGTGTTTTGCTCAGATGCTGCTGAGGAAAAGAGACGATAACACATTCTGCTTCCTCACTCTGAGAAGCTACAACGATTTTCCCCTGTGTGCTGTGGATCAGCTATAGTCCTTCAAAATGTATATTTAAAAAAAAACATGTCCATTTATGTCGGTTTAACACATTTACATCTTGATGACAAGTTTCTGCTTGTACTTCCCCATGCTAACAAGTTATCTTTGTGTTATGCATGCTTGTATCCCCTGACAGCTACATTGCAAACCAGAGCAGCTTCTCCTCCATTAATGACAAAGACCTGCACTACTACAAGAACCTCAGGAACCTGTGAGTCCTTTATGACTTTATTTTACATGGGAAACTGCATGTAATATTTAAGTTCAAGTGTTGTCTTCTTCTTTTAACAGAGAGACATATTAAACATATGTGCCTCATTATAATAAAAGTTTTAAAATGTTATAATGTATAAGCTTTTCTTGTGTTTTTGTTTGTATATGTACTGTAGTTTCCATCTCTAAACTACAAGGTCTTAAAAAAGAATAAAAAAAACCAAGAAATTAGTACCAAGTATATTATTTCAGTGTGGTGTTTGACCTGCTGTGGCATAACTCTAAATTCACAGAAAGTTTTGGGACCTTGTGGCTCAGTGCTAGAGCAGGTGCATCATAAGCAGAGGCTATAATCCTCGACGCAGTTCTTCCCAGTTTGAATCCCAGTCCCGCGCCTTTTGGTGCAAGCCTTCTCTTTATCTCTCTGGCATTTTCTGTACATTGTTTATTATCTTTTGAGTAATGCCACATTAACACACACTAACTTACCTCTTTGATGAATGAAAACAAAATTACACCTAAATCTACCAGGGTTTTCAATAATTTTGGGCTCATGTACATTAGTTATTTTTTGTGGTATGCCATATTTCATTTTTCAAAGAGCAGTCAAACATTAGTTGATTGCAAACAAGCTGAACTTTTAATTTTTCTTTTTGCTAGTTTCATGCCTCTGGATCAGCTTTCCACTTATAGTTATTATAACTATCGTCATATTGTGCATTTAGAGGAGTAGACGTATAACCTGGTTATTAAAAGATTTCGCTAAAGTTGTATTATAGGTCAGTAAATCAGAGTTAATGAAAAGTGAATTTGTTTTGGAGCCTGTTTTTGTTTTGGATGCATTTTGCTCATTATAAACACCCCAGCAGGTGCCCTGTAATTTGCTGAAAGGTTTTGCCTGCTGTGAATATTAATAATGTGTCAGGTTTTTAATGTTCATAAGAACTCTAATGATACTGATGTATTTGTTTGCTTTGTGTCAGTACGGTGACCAACAGCAGGCTGACATACGTATCAAAACTGGCATTTCAGAGCAACTTAAGGCTACAGTATCTGTAAGTAAAACTGCTGTTTTCTTTCTTTCTATTAACATGACAAAGATTGTGCAGATAAGTTCTGTACTTTTTACGTGCTAATTCATCATTTTTTTAACACAGCATTTAAGAGTTATCATTATATAAAAAGGTAATATTTGATTTGTTGTATAGTGAATTTAAGGGTGATGGGAAAATAGACTTACATATTATTACATACATTTGATATATTATTGTAATAAATAAAACCATATTTCTAATATCTAACTGGTTTGGATGTAGAAACATTTTAAAACAACCTGATGCAATACTTTTCGTTTGTTTATATTGAACTTCATTCACTGATTCTTGGTTTCATATACAGGAATTTGAAAGACAACAACCTGTCATCCCTCTCCTGGAGGATATTCAAGCACCTCAACATCTCATATCTGTGAGTTAACAGAAACCTTCACCTTCATCATGAGATGAACTCTGATGTTAGCTTAAGTTTTGTTTTGAGTTGATTTCATTGGCTGTCAGCCTTAAAAAATCTTAAAGCAGTTATTTTACCATTTAAATTTAGGCAGCAAAAATATCAAAAATGCAGTCATACTCATATCAGCTGGTAATTGCGCCACCTAGCTCCAAACTACCATAACTCATAAAATACCCATCAGGATCAATGCCTCTCATTGTGGGAGGAGTGTTTAGCTAGTATATAGTGAGTTGAAAAATATGCATCCCATGCTTGCCCAAAGAAAACATTTAGAGTTACCTCACAGTGTCTGATTATGTCTCACGGTGTCTGAACTTCCCATAATCCTTTTAAATGAGCTGTTTTGCACTTGCAGGAAAACTGTAATTGGGTTTCTGGAAGAGAATTAGATCAGCAGGATTGATAAAGATCTCATATCTGTCTTCAGAAAGAATAGCAACATCTGGAAACAGCTTTTCTCTGTCTCTCAGTAGTAACATAATGAGCTAACACATCAGTGTAAAAGCCAGAAAGAGGAATATATCGAAATGCAAATCCCACAGAAAATTGCTAAAATATACGTAGGTCCTTCAGCCTCACATTCTTAAAAGATAAGGTTTGTTGTTTTACCAAACTTAGTTAATTATCTTACCTATTTTATGTTATTCTTTAAGGCCATCATTTACAAATCTGAAAGTTTTGGGAAAAAATGTTCATCTCAGCATCTCTATGTATATGACTTCCATTAATTTCTAGTATCTGATACATTTCAACATTAGAACACTTTTTTTTTTTACTAAATAATATACAGAATAAGTAATAAAATGAACCAAAAACTAATGTGGCAGCAGTTTGAGTTCCCTCTTTTGCCCAGCCGTCTGTCTTCTGAAAGCCCAAAGTTCAGCACTCACTCCTTCTCCGTTACTCCTTTGTGCTGGTCCATGTATCTCATGCTCCAGTTAGTCACCACCAGTGACTAACTTCCTCTATTTCCTGAACTTTCACCAACTATCTACTTCCAACATATCAGTGATCTTTTATTGCAGCTATTTCTGATTGGAAATACATCCAACATGATTGCTGCTTTGATTGTTGACATTGTAGGCCAGTCACAATGACTTTTCTTAATTTCACATAATATTTTGTTATTTCAACAGATCAATTTTTAAGTACTCTTTAAATCTGGTCTTCCCATTGGGGGGAGGCCAAACTCCACTTTATTTGGCAGTTTTTCTACCAAACATTGATTTCTGAACCTCTAAACGATCAAACATCAGAATTGTGTTGTTTAAAAAATAATATCAACCTGTTTTCCATGAATTACTTGAGGTCTGAAAAACAACATTTTGTTATTTTAAACAACTGTGATTTTCTCCACAGAACAGTGACAAATATTTTTTTTTAAATATGGCCAAAACAGTATTTCTGCCAAATTATTCTAAAATTCCACTTTTAGCCAAACACCTATGAAAACTAATCTAAAGAAACCTAAGATAATATGACATATATGCTGGTATATTCCAAAACACATGTAATGTTGGACCAAGCATCAGAAAATGAAGGTGATTTTGTGAATCATTGAGTCCTGTGATATCATTAATGCATATTAATGCATGTGTGTGGATTGACAAGCTCTTCTAGTGTGAATAGCGCACATGTATTAAAATTTACAGTTTCAATAAAATTGAAATTTACAGTTTCAATAAAGTAAGTCATGTCATCAATTTTCAATTCAAGCATTCAGAATACCGAGGTTCATGAAGAATCTGTATTGTGCAGCATGAGAATAAGTAATATTATTATCGAGTCACTGCTGTGATATTTGAGACCCAGTTGTGTCAGTTCTGTAGAAGTGGTGCATATTGTTAGATGTACACAGCATGTGAAAAATGCTGCACTCATGCAGTAACATTTGTTGTCATGACCCATAAAGCTGAAAACAAGGTCTGCCTGGCTTGCCTGGTGATCAAATTGTGTTTGTATTTGTTTAGACGTAAGGTGAAGTTGGAGGTGGTGGTGTTTTTACAATACCACACAATTACCCTGATAAAGATCAAGAGTAGTCAAAAATATTTTTGTTTTATCAAAATTGTTGTTTAAAACAAAGGTATTTAATTTTTAACAGCATTATTATTCTTATTATTAATTATTGACTTTATCTGTAGGAAATCAAAATCTCATATGCTCATATTTGAAGCCTTTTAATTAGCTTGTAAAAAGATATGAATATGAATATATAAAATTACTTGAAATATTAGCTTTTTTTATTCAGGTTTCTTGAAACCAGAGATCAGAAAGTTTCCATTAGATTGCTTTTAAGTCTGTGTTGCACTCTTTTGTTTTGGTACTCAGTCTTTGTCAGAGTTCATCACCATGTGTTTGTACGTATCCATCCAGAATCTTGTCAGGGAACCCTCTACACTGCTCCTGTGAGAACATGTGGATCAAGCTGTGGTTAGGAGAGGAAGCAGACACTCAGGAGCTGCGCTGCATCGAGGATGGAGGAGCACGCAAGCCACTGTCAAGACTGAGACTACCGAAATGTGGTGAGGGGACACACACGTGCACACACACGCCTGCACACACCCGCACGCCCACCCACACACACGCAGACAGAGAGGGATAGTGGAAAAAAAAACATTCACAAGCTGTTCAGCATCTGGAGGAAACACAGTCATACTAATCGCTACCTTGATATAGATGTTTGTATGAAGTTATGCATTTTTTAATATTTGCCTCCTCTCTGTTAATGTGCTGTGTTAATTGTGGTGTTGCAGAGAAGTGTTGGTGATTAAGCATGGGCTGAGAATTGGTGCTGTGAACCAAATGTGCTAAGTGTTTTGTCAGTTCACAGTGGGTGTGGAGAATGTATGAGTGAATAACAGAGCTTTGCTGTTATCACCTAAGAGAATAACTGTACAAAGAACACAATTCACACAGCGACATCAGCCTCTGCAGTAATCAGTTATCCGTATCTGCGATTGTGTGTGCATGTGTGTGTTATGTTTGCACAGGCTGCAAAGAAAATGCTGCCCACACTTTATTTCAATTACACAGAACTGTGCTTAGCTTGTATATTCTAATTTCACCCCCCACACACAAAAGAGCAGAGAAAGCTGCAATGTCCTACACATAAATGCCCCAACAAATAAAAAGAAAGCACACACACACTTCAAGTGTTGGTGTTTATTGCTGCTTTATTCTACTAAGGTGACATCAAACAGGTTTATGTATACCTCTATGCTGTAGGCATATTTTGGACTTCAGTGTTGTGTATAAATTGTAAATTATTTGAGATGCTCTTAAAGATCAAAATTTAAATGTTTACTGTTTGGCTTAGAAAAGACACTTTACAATAAAAAAAACTCCACAGATAACATTGAATCTCAAGTTGTTTAAAGTTTATTGTAAAAAGGAACATCTTTACTTTGTCCTTTACTAGCAGTGACGTGTTTTCATCCAGCAGAATTTATTTCCCCATTTTTCCTTGAATTATCATGCCCTCTTCATGAAGTGAAGAATCCTTCCTGTGTTTATAGCGAGCTGCATGTATATGTTGAACTGCAAGAACAATAAAATATTTTTATATCCATTTAACTGTAAAACATTATTAACAAGGGCAGTGAGTGACACAGTTTATACTTTCTCTATTAGGAATAATTATGTTGTATAACTTGCAAATATTTTCCTAACAGAGCAGAGATTTATGCACAAGTGTGTTATGAACCTTACCCACAAGTTTTCTCCGACTGCATGGCAGACTCCTACAGACTGTGTCTTTTATGTGCTGCATAAGGGAAGGTTTATCAAGCTTGAATGTATAAATGTCAGCAGTTAATTGACACTTTATTCCTCTCTGCTTTATATACGCTGCATGAATTTTTCATGAATCTTCTTCTTTTGGACTCACTTCTGCTCATAAATAGGGTCGAATTACAGCTTGACCTCTCTGCGGATGTCTGCATTGGACCAACTCTTGCTCTATTTCATTTTAGCATCCCATAAGTATAAGACTAAGACTGATGCTTGATGATGATTTAGGATTTGAATTTTATTTAGCTACAAATTATAATTTTTTTCTTTCCTAATAAGCATTACCTATATAATTTGTTTACATTACAGTTGTGCAAGAAAGATAAAAAAACAACAAAATAGAAAAGACAAACTAGCCACAGAGATTAAAAAAATAGTTATGATGCCAAAGTTTCCAGCAACAATGTGAATTCATGAGATGAAATTTTCAAAGAAGATTTGTAACTTGTAGTAATTTGTAGCTCCAACAGTATGTTGCCCTATGTTGAGATTTAAAAACCTGGTCTACCTAAATTTCATCACAATTATAAATAGCCGTTTATGGAAAAATGTATGGGCATTGCAGACACAGCAGCAGTGAAAGGAAGCAGCTGAAAGTCTGCCTTTTTTATAGGTAATAGAGTTTTTTTAAAAATGTGGCTTAACATGTGGGAGGAACATTTTGGGAGAGCAGTTATTGATTTAATTTGAAAGCTCGATCTGTGGAATATACATAAAGAAATAAACACTGCATTTATTTACCGAAGAAACTTCCCCACAACCAAAACCCAGTGTTTCCTTCACTAACCTGACTGCTGCTTTCTTTAAAGCTGCCTTTGGCACAAACTGTGCTGTGTCCATACCTTGTGTAAAAAAAAAAAAAAAATCATAATCCTGAAGCAAAAAGGATTTCGAACAATTCAAAAAACTGTTTTTGGTCATTGAAGAGAAATCTATCTTCAACTATTCATGTTCACAAATCTTTGCTAGTGTCTTTTTGATGGCAGGGCTGCTTTCTGATTATTAGGTATTTGTGCTTGGAAATATATTTGTGATTTAACTAGACTTTTAGCAGCTAGGTCTAAAAAAACAAAAGGATTCATTCAGAAAGATTATTTTCAAGTTTTTGCTGACAGTGTAAACTGGACAGAAATAGCCCAGGGCCATCAGGGCACTTAGAACACAAACAATAAGTTCGCTTACAGGAAGCTAACAATGTCATTGATAACTCCTATTGATCTGTCCCCTCTGCATCCCCTCCATTAACAGACGTTATTTTTGGCATTAGCGTAGTCACAGCAGGGCCTCTGGAGAGGTGGGCAGGGGACCCCCGGTAGAGTGACATATGAGGGGAAGGAGTGCCAAATGATGCCCCAGGGCGAACTGTGATACACCAAAGAACCTCTCAGTCTGGCCAAACTGCTGGTTGTTGGGCCGATTCTATTTCTCTTTTTCCATTTGTCTGTCCGATTCATGTGTGTCCCTGTGTCTGTGTGCTTGAGCATTTCTGACTGACACTGTGAGGGAGGCACAAAAGAGAGGAAATGCCCAGTGAAGCCCCGGGGCTGAGCTGACACTGATCTCTATCTGTTAGTGTCCACTGACTGAATACTGCCGGAGATCTGCTCGAAAAAGCTTGCTGAAAAGACGACTGACCAATGCAATTTATTACGGAGAGGTGCCGTTCTGACTTACTACAGCCCTGCTCGTGTAATATAAAATCTAATCCACTGTGCAACACATAAAAAATGTTAGAGCTCAAACAGCTGCAGGTGTTAAAGGCTCACAGTGTCTGAAACAATAAAACAGGCACATAAAACTTATGAACTTCTTACTGCAGCATAATTTGCTTCTAACAGTCTTCTTGCAGCTGTACGTGACTTACTTGCTAATCTAAATATCTGACTTTTTAGGGTTGTTTCAAGCTTACAAAAGTCTGCAAAGTTCACCACTGCAGAGCTGACCCAAGATTGAAAAGACCTGAGCAGAATTTGTGCATTCAGTTCCATTTAATAAATTAAACATGTACATATCATCAATATGTACAGATTGATGTATTCTAAGCATTTTTGGGTTGATATATATATATATATATGTTCAGGGACTGCACAGCTGGTAGTACTGTTGCCTTGAATCAAGAAAGACTTTCTTGATTCAAGGCAATGGATATGGATGATTTATTGGGTCATTTTTTTCTATATAAAATGATATGGCCTTTTTGTGACCGACAAAATCATGACAAAACATCAAAGTTGCCCAGGAGACGGTCACTGACACCCTTGACAACAAGAGTAAGACAGAAAAGGTCATCACTAAAGAAACTGTCTTTCACAAGTAGATGCATCCAGGCATTAGCACAGTAAGTCTAGAGAAAGAAAAAAAAGTGTGGTTAAAAGCCTGTCTTATTGGTATTATGTGCTGTTTTTTTTTATGTCCAAAGTTGAATTTGAGATTTTATTACTAATATAAACCTTGATTGTAAAAATTAACCGATTGTAAAAGTGCCAAACATGTACTTCTCTGTCTAATCTGTTAATTCCTGTTTTCCTCTGTGTAATTAATGTACATAGTTGATTAATTTCACTTTCTGAAACTAAATTATTAAAAACATTATTTTTTAATAAATTTTCTAATTGATGAGAGACACCCATATCTCCATACAAGTGGAATTTTTCAACATGTCCTTTAATAAACTGATTTTCAACTGGGGCCTGAGGCCTGTTGGCACTTGCAGCATTGTTTGCCTATAACTCAGGCTGGCCCACCACAAACATACATTTGGGGGGTAAAACTTTCTTAATGTGGAGCAGAAATGGAAGCAGGTTGGTCCACAGGTATACTCTATCTTCATCTGTCTGCTTTTGTGTTTGTCGGTCTCACTGTCACTTCATCTATTTGACTGGAATGACTTTGACCCACAATCATTCCTCTTTTAATGTCTTGAAACAAGGAAGCAACATGTAGACACAAGCCTTTAATGGAAGATTACCCAGCAAAGCCAGATGGCTCTTCTTAGTGTTAGCAGGCAGGAGATGATGTTCATGTGTGATTTTTTTAGAAACAGAAATTTTGTGACACACTCATTCATTTCAGTTTGTAAACCAGTTACAAACTAAAAAGCGAGATCCAAAAACAAATTTCAACCAACCGAGGAGCTTAAAAGTTGGTTAGGATTCACTCGTTATATTGTTTCATTATGTTATTTATAGCATCAATGAAAGATAAAAGATTGCTTTTTTTTTTATACTGTCCTTCAAGCCGTTGGGTCTCCTGACTTCCTTATAAGGTTAAACTGTTGTTCTTTAAGAGTAATGGCTTGTTAACAGTGACTTAGTTTATTAGTACCTTCAACAGCTGAAGAGCTTATCTCGTCAAAACTCTTAGGTGAATCACCTTTATTGGACAATTCTGAATGAGGCAAATTTAGAATGTGTCAAGAAATATAAGTCTTTGTGCATTGCAGAAGCAGGTGAGGGTCAAGTATGGCACGCTCTAACAAGTATTCAAAGCCAACTTCTATCTTAAATTAGCTGCCTGTTTTTGAATTTTATTCAGTCTAGACTGGAAAAATGTACATAGACATTTAAAGGAAAAAGCAGAATAGTTGGCAGTGAGAAAGAATAATCTTTGTGACATGAGAAATCTTTCATTTTCATAGGATCATCAATATTCTAGACAGATGAAATGTTTAATTTGACTGGTCAATTTAGAAACTTCTAATCTGCACATCTAGACTAATATTTTATGATAAACTAACTTGCCATACTGTTACAAGTGAGCGGACGTGACTGTTTAAACATACGATTCTCTCCTTCTCCTTGAACATTGTTTACACATAACTTACTATGTCTTTGCAAATATATTTTCTTATAATAGCATAAATGAATGACAAGACAAACGGAAGAAATTTCATTGTCCTAATGATATACGAAACAAAAAATACAAAAAAGAAGCGGATCAAGTTTCCTGAAAGACTTGATCAGTTTTGCAAGTGACATTCTGTCAAAAAGAAATCTGTATCCCAATTCAGCAAATCTCTGTCCTTTATACTTTTTATTTTTCTATTATCCCTCTTGGAGAGCAGCAGCTGTTTCACTGTTTAAACAAACAAATCAAATAAACTTATAGTTAACTCTGAATTACTTTGAGAAACCTGCTTCTGTTTGTCTGCTCCCTGTGTCTGCTACTCTTAGAAATCACACTGTTTTTCTCTGATGTGCTTATTGTGACCGACCACAATAGCAACATTGGCACTGCAAGGAAAAAAGGTGAAGTATTTTTTGGCAGAGGTTCCAAACCAGAGCACAGTGGATGTTTTTCACCAGTAGTGTCCTGATGTCAGTGACATATCACAGAACATGCAGAAAGTGTTAAACTATTAGACTGCATGTATGTATGCAAGTTATTTTTCATCTTTTCCAAATGCAAGTCATTGTTTACAGATAAGAAGCCTCCTCTCTACAGCAAACTTTAAAAAAATCATCTTGTAAAAAAAAAAAAAGCAAGAGGGGAAAAAAAATTAAGTTATGAAAATAATGCAGAAATTACCTGTAATGAGTCAAAGAACAAGGGCCTCATACTTCTACAGTTTGTACAACTAAAAGCCTTTTACCTTAATTTGTTCCCCTGAAAAAGCCTTTGTTTAAATGAATAAAAGCAGTATTAAGTTGAAGAAAGAAGGCAAAATCAAATCAGAATTTATAATGCTCCTGGTACGTCCTGGCAAAGCTATTGTGGCAACCTGGGGTGGATTTTCTTTATTATGAAACCCAAATGTAAGATGTTAAAGTTTACGATAGGGGAAACCGACAACGCCACCTGGAATAACTCCAGGAAAATAGAATAGTAATAAGGACACAGGTACGTTCTACTGGAAATGAGACAAGATTCAGACAGTTCTACAAAAAAAATTATTAAACTTCAATATGTTGTTTAAATTAATAACCTGAAATTGAATGGTTAAAACAGTGAATGCATTTTTAATGAAGTTAATAAAATGTTTAAATTTCAAAGGAAACTGAGGCTTACCAGTGAGGAAAGGGGCAACATCCAGTGAAGAAAAGGGATCACCCTAGACACTACAAAAACACACACACAAAAAAGGTGCTCCAACAAAACACACAAGACAAGGCACCGCCACCAGGGATCACCACAGAAGCCTCAGTCCCTAAAAGACAAAAAATGAAACTATATGAGTAAAACAGTGATACAATAGCACTACAACATTGCTCCTCATTCCGGTCGTAGTGCCATCAATGCTCCCGGCAGCGGGGGAAAGTTCATACAAATCTTTTAAGACATTTCGTCATAGGCAAAACAGCAGCGAGTGTACATCCAAATATAATAGTCGTCAGGGACTCAGCAGGAGGCTAAAAAATAGAGTAGATTATTAATACAACTGGTGATAAAAACTATAACTTACGGTAGCTGCTTACCTGTAAATTACCACACTGCCAGATAAACAGATCCACAAGTTCGCCTATGCAGCGCAGCTGTAACAAAATACTACGTAAAGGCTTCGTTTACATGAGGTGGATGTTACCTAGCCACGCTAGCGCTTACCTTCCCGGCAGCAAACAAACAAACAAACGAACAGATTGGTCCAGGTGTTGGAGGAGCAGCAAGGGAGGCTAAACAGATCAGACCAGCTTGCATTAATTGCTACGATTAAAGCTGACAAACAAAGAAACAGCCACGCTTACCCAGCACAGTTAGCAAACAAAGGAAGCAGAATGAGTTGACGTCATGAAGCAAGTAGCCTTGTGGCAGGTAGAGACCTGCTTATATGCAGCAGCTGAAATTGGCCTTAAAGTGGCAGCGTACCATTTATGCTGCTACACTATTCATACTCCTTATGAAAAAGTAACATCTAGGCAAATAAAATGAAAATTATGTCACAAACAAAAATATTATCTGGTGTTATATTCTCTCCACAAAATAATACTGATTTATTACACACAGTAGTTGTAAAGTAGGAGTCCATCTTTGCAAAAAATCTATCAGCTAAAGAAGTACTACTATCAATTCAGTTGATGCCTTCAGATCCATGGGGTTAACTTTAATCACAGTTTGGCAGATAAATTTGTTCAGCACCATGCAAATCTTAAATTACTAGCCCATTCATTACCTTAATGCACAATTCTGTTTGATTATAATCTCGCTTCATAAATAGTCTGAGCTTTTTCCTATTGACTTAAATTTTTACAGCTCAGGCAATTTCCGGTAAGCTTCATAGCGTTGAGCTGGCGTCAAGGCCAAACGGTAGCGTTTAGGTAAAGTTTAAAACTTCAACACAATCCACGCCTCCAGGAAGCAATTGTTTTTCAGTAGCTGAGACCCCTCTGTGTCTAGGTGTTTAGTGGTATATACTTAATTTTCCACAAATTTTAATAATATTTTTCACTGTGCAACGTGTAATATTTTTTCAAAGTGAGTTGTAGGTTTCTTATACTGAATC
Organism: Xiphophorus hellerii; assembly: GCF_003331165.1. Lineage (NCBI taxonomy): Eukaryota > Metazoa > Chordata > Actinopteri > Cyprinodontiformes > Poeciliidae > Xiphophorus > Xiphophorus hellerii. The sequence continues at coordinate 14,691,385 of NC_045683.1, forward strand.
AGGAGAATGGTGTGTGGTTAGAGATGTGTCCATGTTGCTGTATTGCACTTAATCTAACCTGCAGACGGTTGCAGTGGCTGTAGAAAGCTGATTCATTGAGAGGCTGTTAAGATATTTGAATCTGATACGCTTGCTGGCCTGCCACCAGCAAAATGACCGGTTTTTACAGCATCTCATGGTGATTGAGTGGGCTTCCCTGCAGATAAGCGGTCTGCTGATGGACAGAAGAGGTTGGACAGTTAGATCTGATAAGAAATCTTTTCAGTTTTATCTGCAGAAGCTGTCAATGCCTATTTCTCCCCTCTCCTCTCTGAGCTCCTCTTCTCCTTTCCAATAGAGTTTATATGTGGCGAAGTCCTTATTGAAACTGATTGGTCATACCCAGGTCACCTCCTGGTCAAAGCTGCAGACACACACAGAGTCACCAGTGTCTTTGCTTTGACAGAGGCTTCAGACTGTGTCCAATCAATTTAGTGCCTGGCCTGCTATAGACGTACACTGGTAATCAGTGTAACCATCACTGTGTTTGAACTCTGTCTCTTTGTCTTATTGTGTGATTGGGGTGAGTGTGCAATAATGAAAGCAGGAGAAACAGAGTGGGGGACAGGGAGATTGAATTTGAACTCTCTTCCCTGTGTATCTTTCTTTTTACTCTCTGCTGGGTGTATGTTTGGCTGCTCCTCCACATTCCTTGTTGAGCTTGTTTCGTGCCCTGTGTTTTAACTGGATAAACAAGAGTTGGTCAGGAATCCTAAGTTCGCTCCTTTTTGCACCTCCTTCCTCTCCTCTCTCCATCTCCATCACTGACTCTTTCTTTCCTGCTCTTTCTTTGTATGTAGAGGTTCCAATGGCAACCCTGAGCCCATCCAAAGTGACCAAAATGGAAAAGGACAATGTTGAGCTCTTCTGTACAACGTCGGGCATGCCCTCACCTGAGTTGATCTGGGACATGGCACTTGTCACAAACTACGTGGTAAGCTCTCGCACACAATGTGCAGCAGTATGTGAGGTTACTTTAGACTATGAATTGTTAAAGATAAATGCAGGTTTACATTTTTTTTAGCTTTCAGTTGCTTCATTTCCAAGTTATTTTTATTTGAATTTTATGTGAAAGACCAACACAAAGTACAAAATTGGAAAATTGGAAAAAAAAAAGCATATGTGGTTTTAAATATTAATAATAAAACTTTCTAAAACTCTTCTATAGTTCATTTAACAACCTTTCCCTGCAGTTACTGCTGCAAGTCCTTTGGGGTAATCCGTTGATTGCGTTACTCATCTAGAAGTGAAATTTGTGCCCATCATATTGTATGGAAACCACAATTTTCAAGTAATGATAAAAAATCTTGCTTGGATTTAGGTCTGAACTATGAGTGGGCCATTTTAATACACATCACTGTTTGATCTAAATCATTACATTGTGTCGCTGGCTGCAACAATTTCTGCCCTGCCTGAATGTGATGGTCTGTTGTCGTGTGAAGTCTTTCTTCACACAACCGAGGCCCAGTATTTATTTTCACCCAAGATAAAAGAACCACCAACTGTTCCACCAGGCATCCAAATTTACCATCCATCTATTTGTAATTAATATGAAACATTGTTGAAAGCTTTGTACTATATTTACTTACAGTATGTATACTTATTAAACATTTATTCAAATTTACTGATAAACCGTACAACCCTAAACAAATTTTGTATTTTGGCCACCTTTTAAAACTTTACTGAAATTTTTTTTATAGACAAGCAGATGAAATTGAAACAAACTAATCACTGAATATTAATCAGTTATATTTTTTAATCTTGCAGATCGAGACGTCTGGCCAGATTTCGGTGCTGCGGCTCTCAAACTTGTCATCAATGGACCACAACAAGAAGATCAGCTGCACGGCTGAAAATATTGTTGGAGAGAGAGAGTCCTCTTTGCTGCTGGATATACTTTGTACGTTTATCTTCTGCCATGCTGTTTTAATTCAAGTCTAACATAAGTGGACTTTAAAACAGAGTTAAAGGCTTTAACGGAGTGTCTTTTATCTTTTAATCCATAACTTTATATTTTTCACTTATTCTACTTTCAGTTTGCCACTAAAATCTATCTTCTCTTGACTATACTCATAGTTGCACCCCAAATCACAAAACTGAGTGACGCCATCGCAGACCATCACTGGTGCATACCCTTCAGTGTAGCAGGTATGGAAGACAATCTAATAAAAAACATTTGCTACTATTTAAATATACTTTGAATATATTTTCCTTGTGAATTCCATACTCTTAAACTAGTCATTTGCACAAATTTTATTCTGTTTTCAGCAAACCCAGAACCACAAATCAAGTGGTACCGGGACAATGTGGAAGTGACAGAGGGGGAGTACATTATGACAATGATCCACGACATCACAGAGAGAGAATACCACGGCTGCCTCCAGCTGGACAATCCCACACACATCAACAACGGTCTTTATCGCCTAGAGGTTAAAAATAAATATGGCTCAGACGAAAAGGAGATCACAGCTCACTTTATGCGCAGGCCGGACGATGGTGAGGAGCAATACTGGAACTTATTCTGTCTGGTCAGGGGTGCCTGCAGTTTATCGGAGGGTGCGCACAAAATCATCACTGTACCTGACCCACATGAACACAACCACATCCTCAACAAGAGTCATGTGTGTGGTGTAAAAAACCAGCACAAACCTAATCCAAACAAATACAGGGCACATTCGCTCGATGCGCTTGGCACATTGAAACACAATGTTTCACAACATGCTCAATGATGGGTCCTGACTCCGAACCCCGACCCATTGATATGTAATGTATATTGATGAACTGACCAGTATATTGATGAACTGGGGTGCATGAACCCACACTAGATGTCATCCACACAATGCGACACACACACTTTCATAGCCTACTGATTTTTACAAATACCTTAATTATTAAAAACAGGAAAGCAAAGCCTTTCCTTGTACTCCACAAAACGAGGAGGATAGATTCCCAGGCTCAGTTGGATTGCCTGAGATATCCAGAGGAAGAGGTGAAACAACAATGTGTGTTTCATTTATACTGTTTTTGACAAACAATCCGAATACAGTCTGTTTAAAAGTCTGCTTACTTTTTAGCTAGCTTCAATGCACACTCACATTTAGCTTAGCGTGTCAAACCACCAAATAAATTAAAGTAAACTAACCAATAAAATTTAGGTTTAGGCCCACCCCAAAGACGCACAAGAGGTTTTGACACAAAAAGACCATTTTTAATTTTTGTCCATAATTTTGTTAATTGTAAAGGGGAAATATAATCAAAAGTCAAATAACTATAAGAATGATACTTCTTTTAACTCATGAAAATCACAAGGTACACACAGTGCGTACAGCCATACAGCTGCAGGTGCTCCTGTGTCTTGTTTTATTCATTTCGACTGGCTAACAGAACAAGTGTGTAATTTAATCAGAAAAACATAAAGCTTGTGTGTTACAGAAATGAAAAGGTTTTACTTAATGTGTTTTTTCTTTGATCTCCCAATTTGTAGAAAATGAACCTTCCTACTATGGTGAGTAAAATGTTCCCTTTCAGTCTGTTCACTCAATACAACACATGAGTGTGGGATATCATCTCCTTGTCTAACCTGGCTGAAGCCTCCTCTAATCACGCCTCCTAAGTAAAAGACGACAAGTAACAGGTCCCACCTGCTCTATATATCTGTCTGTGATCACCATCATTACTCAGTTCTTATGCTCTTCATCTTGCTGAGCACACTTCTTGGATTCAGGCTACCTGGCTGCAGCTGGTGAGTTCTGTGTTTTTGTGAGGAGTTAACTATTGCTGCGAATGAAGCGCTGATTTCAAGTATTCTGGTCCAGCTTTGTGGTTAAGAATGAGCAGAAAACTAACACAAGTAAAGCCTTCAATTTGTCCCTGTCCTCAGGAGTGCAGTTTCTTTCTTAATGGCAAGGACCAGCATGAAGCCTTTCCCATTTGCCTAGGGTTTGTTCATACTCTAAGAGCATTGGTGGAGCTTGAAGCATGTGCTTCCAATGCCAGCTTCGTCACTCGACCGTGGAGAGAAAGTTCTGGGAGAGACTGTTGTCTCAGCAAGACCCACGGCTTTCAGCATCAGGAAACCTGGTTCCATCCAATTTCAATTAGGATGACCTTTTAGTCAGAATCTCTACTGGGCAGACCAAATGGAGAATGCCGATGGCTTAACTGACAATGAAGTTGCTCAGTTTCAGCTTTGACTGAACCCTCCTTAGGGAGAAAAGGACGTGTTGGACATTGACAGAGACATCGAAGGATTTGTCTGAGGATGAGTTCAGGCTGGGTCAGCCGCCACCCCGGCAGACCAGGACAACATGTCCTTTTTCTCTCTTTACTGGTGTGCTCCACATCCAGATGTAAAACTGGATGTGGAGTGGCCATCCACAAATCATAGTGATTGGGCAAGTTTTATCTCCCCAAAAAGCTGCCACAATCAGAAGGTGTCTACCCCTGTTCCCAGACTTTGTTTCGGAACTGACGTCTTCGTGGAACAAACCACTATCCTCCAGAGTCACTGTACCAGGCTTTCGACAATATCCAGATCTGGAAGGCACTGAAAAAGCTGTGCTGGTGAATATTCCACTTAAAGTACCTCCAGTGGCAGCATACTTGGCCCCGTCCAATAACCGTTGTGTAGGTATTCCCCCACTTACATGTTGGCACTAAATGCCCCCAGTGCGGGTGCATTAATAAGTTTGCTGATAGCAATAACTGTTCTCAATGTTTGTAGAAATGTTTTAATCATTTCAATAAAGATTGCTATGAAAAAAAAGCTACAGGCTACAGTCAATTGAGGCTGCAGCTCTTCCAGCCATTGAGAGGATATAGAACCTACCTGCCAATCAAGCAGCAGGCTGGTCGTCCAGCTGCACATCTTCACAATTGGTGCTCATGCACACTCCAACCTTGAATGGAAGTTGCAATTACAGTTTTGCCAGATGCTGCCCTGTTTTATCGCCATAGGAAACTCTACAGTCACAGCCACAGCAATGGAGGTTGTGCGTTAGGAAAAAAAATGTGCTGTTTGCATAAAGAGCTAGTGAAACGGTTTTTACGGTTCTTAAATCAGAGATGAATTTCGTTATTTCGTTGCGCTGAAGAAAGTGGGTGGGCTTTGTCCAAACTTGGATTTGAGAATTCTGAAACAATACCTCCAAACAAACAAGTTCATAATGCTAACAATCAAACAGCTTTTAAGTGCTATTATCTTGGTGAGATGGTTTTCCTGACAGATTCCTAGTGATACAAGATGACCATCAACAGATTCTGAGATTCGTCTTAGAGGGCAAAGCATCTGGGTACCTTTAATACCCTTTCAGACTGTCTGTAGTGCCTTTCACCTTTTCAAAATGTGTGAAGGCAGCGCTGGCACCCCTCAGGGAAAACTGAGGGAAACCGCCGTCTGCATTTTAACTTATCTGGGCTGCAATAGCCAGCTATGGAAAGCAGACAACAGTGCAATTTTCTCAGGTTCTATTTAGGCTCTGGGGTTTTTGGCTAATTTCTGGAAAAGCTCAATGATCCCAAATCAGCAGATCTAATTTCTGGAGTAGCCCCAGAAATGGGGCTACTCGTTTCCTTTATACTCCCTGACAATCAGAGCGTGTCTTTCACTGTTTGCGTTACATGGTTGTCATGCTCAATTTCAGTTTGGACACAAGCTGAGCTTCCAGATGATCTTAAAATTGATGGGGTTGATGGAAACTATGATTGCAGTGGTACCACATGGTCTTCTGAAGATGCATCCATGTCAGCAGTAGATCAGCCCCCTTCAGTTTTGTGCATGATGTCACTTCCACAGAAAGCTGACGACAACTGCTACTTGCATGCCAACTCTGTGCCCTTGGTGGAAACCAAGTCTGTTGTGCCAAGGTTTAATAAAAGCTTCCGAAGGACGGTCTATCAAGACTATTCATGTCCCTGGACAACGGAATCTGTGTAGAGCTGCTCTCCACAAGTGCCCCTCAGGTGACCGATTATAGGCTTCACCCTTCTTTGGTGGCACAAATATGGAGTCCACCAGGGCTAAAACACACTGTTCTCTGGGTTTGGATTAGAATGTTCAGGTGGCGTAGATGCTGTAGCACACCGATAGTCCTGTGTGTACTCCTTTATGCACTTTTGAGTGTAAATGATACTGCCTGTAGCGGAATAGTTCACAAACAGCATCTGTCCTTGATTTTGGCGCCACATTGGCCAGCAAAGTCGTCTTGATCAGTGGTGTAAGGATAAGTACATTGTTCCATTTCAGTGCTCAGTGGTAGAACTCTTAACATTTCTGCAAGTACTGTACAAATTTTGTGCAGTTAATGCACAATTAAGGTTTACCTAGCTGCAGTTTCTGCCTACCATGTTGGTTTTGATGAAGTCACACCAGGTGCTGGCATCGACTCATACCTGTGAGTAAACCCAGCTTCCTGGGATCTCATGATGGTACTCAAAGCCCTTTGTGAACTTCCATTTGAAACTTTGGAATCAGCAAATATGACATTTCTTTTATGTAATGTTGCTTTGCTCGTTGCTCTGATAACTGCAAAGAGGGTTTAGGACCTTCATGCTTTGTCTGTAAATCTCACCTGTGATGATTTTCCTTCAGATGGCTACAAGGTCACATTGCAACCTAATGCAGAATAACTTACTAAAGTTATAACTTTGGACTACATACTCCATGACTACAGAGCATTCTAGTTTGTGTCCACCTCCTTTAGCATCGGTGGAACAAAGGAGGTCACACATTCTTTGCCCTGTACTTGCACTGCTCCTTTACATTGATCTCACACAGAATGTGAGGTTGTGCGATCAATTGTATGTGTTGCTAACCCAGCAAGGGAGAAGACTCTATCCAGATAGAGACTCTCCCACTAGTAGCTGGAGGCCAAATCTCTGGCTTATAGCAGCAAAGGTCTCCCAATGCCTCAGGTGTGAGGGCTCACTCCACCAGGAGCATAGCTATCTCCTGGACCTTATTTAGAGGGGTGTCCATAAGTGATATTTGTGCTGCATTGAGCTGGTCTTCACCGCCCACATTTCGACAGTTTTGCGGTTTGGATGTTGCAGCTGCTTCTGTGGCTCACTCCGTTCTTTCTGCTGGATCTAAAGTGCTGGACTAGTTTGCTGTGCCTGACCCAGGTTTGATGGCTGCTCTGCAGGACATTTATATATGTCCCATACTCGGGTTGTACTGAGTGGATCAACTGAAAGGGAAACATAATGTTATGTATATAACCACTGTTCCCTGAAGAAGAGGAACGAGGTACAACACATGGCTGCCCCGCTTCTCAGCTGAGCTTGGTGAAGAGCAGCAACTGAACTGAATAATGGTGGTGAAGAAAGGCAGAGGTATAGTTCAGGTGGGGCCTATTACTTGTTGTCATCTTGTCATTTGCCGAGGAGGCGTGATTAGGGGTGACCACAGCAAGGATATAGACGGGCGTAAGATCCCATACTCATTGGTTGTACCTCATTCCTTCCTTCTCTGAAATGTAAAATATATAACCTGTCTGTTCATTTGTCTTTGTGTTTAGATTTTTTTCACATTGTCCCCATTGGTTGACTGAAATTTTGTTTTAGAAATCTGTTTTTCTCTTGTTTTCTTATGTTTCTTTAAAGGTCCTGACGGTGCGTTACATACCTACACAAGTTCTTTTCCTCACTGTCTCCTTGATGTTGTCTATATTTCCTTTAAGACGCTGTGCATGTTTGGTGTGTGTTGTTTATTGGTTTGTGTGCAGTGTTGAAATGGTTGTGCTTTCCTATAATAACTCTAAAAGCAAGCATGGTTCACAAGATTACTTGTTGAGTGCTGCATGTCAAAAGTATTTTTTAACTAAAATGTATTTTTCTTTTGGATCTTATTTGTCTCTGTCTGTCTTTTTCTTTGATGCCCCCTCCTGCCAGCAGATGTAACCCCAGGTACAGCTATACCCTTTATTTGATCACCCTGGATTATATCACAGTTACTGTCAGGTTTTCCCATTATTCTCACCTACAAATAATAATTGGTCAGTTATCTAAAACACTCCCACTGTGTTTGGAAGAAGACTTCAGTCACTCTTGTCAAGGTGTCAATGTGGCAGTGCTTCAGTACCTTAGTATTATCGAGGCAGGGAAATATTGGCACTAAGTCCTTCAAGTTGGCCTTGGAGATCGAACTGCAGAAGGCTGAATCCTGCTGCTGATTTGGTTCTCTTGTGTCAACAAGATCATCACCTCAGCAACATACAGGAAATGTGTTAGTTTAGTTTATTTGAAAAAAAAATTTTTGTGTATATTTTATTCAAATCTTGTGCTTTATCCATGGGACCTGTTTTGTCCCTCTTCTCAAGAATCACTGAATTTAGATTAGTCACTCCGAATTATATTCTTTACCAATGATAAAAACAAAATGCAAAGAGTGAAGTGACAGTTTGTCACAACTTACTCTCTGTTTTCCTTTTTGTCCTTTCATCCACAGAAAATCCTCCTCTAGACCCACCTGAGGACAGAGTTGCTGTAAGTGTCTTTCTTTGTATCTCCTGTCTTAAAAGTGGTGTATCTCCTTCTTAAAGTTAGATCTGACTGGATGAACCCAGATAAGAATATTCTGTTTTACTGTCAGCGAAATAAGAACAACCAGCGTCTTCTGTCTTTTGTTGTGCTGTGTGTTGCATTTGATTTTGTGCAGCTGTCACTTTGTTTGCTGGCTTCTCTGCAGCAGATATGTGGAGACATATCGCTGCTTTGTCCTTTTGCAGGTATACGTAGTCGTGGGAATTGCTGCTGTAGCCTTCACTGGTTTCTTGCTGATGCTGGTTATCCTAAAGTTTGGAGGAAATTCCAAGTTTGGCATCAAAGGTATGTCTCCCAATTTATATTTGTAACATACTTGTAAGGTTATTGCTGAAAGTGGGTGGTAAAATGAAGGTGGTTTCATGGATAATTATACCCCCTCTTCCCTGCATATATCATACACCAGGATCAGAAACAACTTAGTTTTTTTTAATCACTGCTAATCATAAAAAATATAGATTATGCCATTTTAAGAACTGTTGACATAAATTCCTGAAGCCTTACTAAAATATAAGATACTTTGGTCAGAATATCATTTGGATTCTTGATTTTTCCAATTACTAAAAAGCCCATATTATATTACTTATAGGGACTGAAAAGGAAAGTGAGATCAGGTGTTTAATATGTATGTGGGTGAGAAATCCCTCACTTTATCTCTTAGAACAACTCCATCTTCATGGGGCTTATCCTCACAGTCTCCTGCCCTTGTCTGCTGCAATAATTGCTGACAGTGGGAAAATTAACAGTGGAGACTAACCAATCTGAACATGAGTCACAAGATGGAGGAGCTGCAAAACAGTTTCAGCTGGGCTTGTTATTTATCTCGTCCTCAGCGTGCAAAATCTGAAAAAGAAAACAAAAAACAAACACAACCATCTTAAGCTGGAAGTTATTCAGTACAGTAAAAAGCAAATTGTTTTCAGATAATAGTAGAAATATCAGGTCCTGTGTTTGTTTCACCTAAAAGAATGAAAGTCTGAAACTACCATCTGTTGCCCAATAAGTCATTTTTTTAAACAACATTTACTTTAAATAAATATGAATATTTTGGTCACCCTTACCATTATAATGGTGCAAGGTCCTATTTTCTAATGCTAGGACATTGTGTTCTTTTGGTACAGATGACAGCAGAACATAATCCAGATAATTTTTATTCTTGTATTGAGTAAAAGGCATTCAGTCTTATTCAATTAACTGTAAAAACTTGCAAATGTAAAGTTGTAGGTTAGAGAAGAGATGATTTACATTTAAATAACATAAAGGTAAATATGTTATTTTTCTAACTGGAGAAAATTCACTATGTGTCCTGCAATAACTAAAAAGGCATTTTAACCATCAACAGTTGTTTCTGTTCCAACAGGCATGACAGATGCTAAAACCAGAGAGAGACTGGTTGGAAGGGTGGCATGTAAATTTAGATACCACCCATGGAGATTTAGATTTAAAAATGATTTATCTGAAATTGACTGAGATAAACATGTCATCAAACAATGTGAAATAAATATCAGATCTGAAGAAAAAAAGTATTTATAGTTTTATTTCTATTTTATTATAAATTACCATGCCAAAAATTATTTATACCCTGTGCAATATTCATTGGAAAAACCTGTTTTTACAATTTCCAACCAGCTATTTGCATGTTTCCACTGGAAACTCATTTTTAGAAAAACTCCAAGTAGTTGAGGTTGAAAGACCTTGAAACCATCTTGATCTTTAGCTCCCTCTATAGATTAATTTTTAGATTCATGTCAGGACTCTGGCTGGGCCTATCCAAAACATTATTTGCAGTCAGTAGAAACAGTTTAGTAAAACTAAAAGATTCCTTTAAACCTGAAGCTGAACTAGCTTAACTAACTTTTATCATGTATTCTGAAATTATTCGCTCAGACTTTTAAGGGTTGATTACTGTATTTCTGTTCAATTTTATCTTAAACATTTTAGAAAAAAATCAGTAACATCCCAGGAAATTTTGCCAGTGTATGACTTAAATTGCATAATTGTCTATTATTTTTAAAAAATGTTCACATAAAAGTTGCATTGTTCGGACTGGTTCATTATTTTCAATGTACATTACACAGCAGACTCTGTAAATAGCAGCCTAATTTCAGTTTTAACTCTTGACTTTTTTTATACAAAGATCAATATGTATCCATGAATCCTCCTTAGGTGGGTAGAAACTGCTATCGTTTAGTCATTCTTCTGGGTCTCAGGTCTGTTGGTGAATAACATGCATGCAGGTTAAACTTACAAAACCTTTGTCATGGTAATGCAAGTCTGCTGCTCTAGCCATTGTTGAATCCTTCACACTCAGATGCTTGCTTTTTAAGTTTTCTGTTGTAATTTTATTTTCGAATGTATCTTAAGAACATTCACTCACTGACTTCTGCACTGTCTACTTAAGAAACTAATCAGATTCCTCTTGTAGGCATTAACCTCCTGATTTATTAGAATGGATTTAGCTGAACTCTTCGGTAGATGTTTTCTTTTTCTTGTGCACTAACAGTAACATCTATACTAGATAAATTTTGTATACATAACCGGAGTTACAGTATATGAACCTTTTAGTTGATGCTGTTTTTTGTGTGTTTGCCATTCGGCTGACTCTAGCTTGGTTCATCTTACCTATATAGTGAGGAATTAAAGCAATGCTTTGAGGAAGTCATTTTGTGCTATTTACATATATAGTTGTTTCAAAATTATATTACATTTTGGCACCGTCTGCTCTGCTAGCATTTGAACTTTTAAAATTTAAATGAGCAGACATAAAGTAAATGTAAATCTAGATATTTAGGGACTTAATAAATGTGTTTCCCAAACCTATGTGCATTTTACTGCTGAAGTGAAGTAGTTTGGCCTCCAGAGAAGATGGAGGGAAGGCAGGGGGAGCGAATGTGCATTTTGTAAATTTATGGAGTTGCATAGTTTTATTTTGCTCCTGCAAAATTACATGAGGTTGAACAAAAATGAAAGACATATCCTCTCTGCATTTTAATATACTGTGTAAAATGTATATGGTTGTGTATTTTTTTGCTAGCCAAACACTTTTCCTTGACTATGCACTTCCACTCATGTGGAAAGAAAGATGTTAGATCCCATTGCTGTTTCTCTCCTTCTGATTGCTCGCCTTGAGTCTTTATCTTTTCTTATTTCCACTCTTGCCCTTCGTCTTATGATGCGGCCCCATCCTTATGCTCCACAAACAGCCTGATGAGTGTGGCCCGCAGCATGTTGAGATTGGAGGAACTTTATCAAGGGAATAACTGTAGCATCAGCAGGAGCAGATTGGAGTCAGACAGAGGCTAAGGTCTGAGTCCACACAACTGCTGTTTGCTTAAAATTCTTCATTCTGATCATTGACCAGCATATATTGGGCCCTGTGACTTGTCCAACAGATGTGCAGTGAATAAGCACAGCCTCTGATGCTGGCAGTATCTCTTTCTGATTGCAAATTAAATAGCTGCAGTAGCTCGTTTACATTTTTGTAATGAGTGCAACATTCTGTTTCTTCATCATTAATAACCACAGAAAACATTTAGAGCAGGATTGTTTTTGATAGGAAAAATACATTACAATTTTTGGTGCAATGTAATGTATTTACATCTCTTAAACTTTCTCACATTTTGTCATGTTACAACCACAAATTATACAGTACAAAGTATATTTTAATTGGATATTGCATGGTAAGCAAATGCAAAGTATTACATAAAAATGAAGTAGAAAGAAGGGATACATATTTTTCACAACATCCACTCCACCCAAACACCCACCACCACCCCAGAAAAGAAGGGAAAGTGTCTTGTAGAAAGTCCTATTTACTTTCAAATTCATAAATAAAACGCAGGGCTAACAAACTAATTGTTAGACTATTTAATTGGTAAACAGTTTCACTCTAAAGCCCATGGTAACTCTGAGTTGAAAGCCATTGTTGAAATAAGTCCTGAAATGTATAAGCAAGTGCTCTTCTCACTGTAATTTTAATTCTGATACGCAATGCTGTAAGTGTGGTGGAATCTATTATAGGAATGTCACCCATAAGCATAACATTCCCAGGGCAAAACATAGTGTTGGCAGTATCATACTGCGGGAATGCTTTTTATATCAGATACAAGGAAGATGGTCAGCCGTAGTTCTTAGTAAGCAAAAATAATAAACACAAGCAGAAGAAGACGGTGTATTTGGTGCAATGTTTTGAATAGGAATTTTGTTAAGTCTGTACAGTCATAAAACTCTGGATGTCTGAAGAGAGACCTATCAGGTTGTAATGGGCAGATGCATGAGCCAAACTTCACATGCAAGCTTTGCATTTGAGCAGATGTTAGGAGGCACTAGGATGATAAATATGTGTTACGTAGTAAGATTTTGGTGGTTTTGTTGGTGATTACCCTTAAGGATCTTAAAGAGTCATTAAAACATTTACTTGAGTTTTTTCTGGTTACTAGATGTCTCTTCTCCTCTTTCTGTCTGCACCCCTGCCTGCTTCTCCAAACTGGGAACTCTTGTTGTCAATAAATTGACCACAACAAAGAACTGTACTTTTAAAGGCAGATATGCTTCACAAAATAAGTTGGATCATTTATGTTTTAATATTTAAATAATTTCCAGAAATGACAAGAAGTTCTTTCTGTTCCTGTGGTTAGTATAACATTAAGCAAGATAGGTTGGGACCCAAAATGCTTTCTGTGAGTCTTATGCTGATCAATCCGAAAAAACATTGATTGGACTAATTAGATGAAGATATCCCATCTTGTAAAAAGGAACCGTGCTGCAGCTGGTGCTTTTTAACTTCAAGGCATCCTTTGTGCAACATCATTGCAGCAGAGAGACCCCATTGGCTTAATGGAGGCCTGCATGCAAATGTGTCTCTGTGTTGGTTTTATGCCCATAATCTTCCCTGCATAGGCAGACAGCTTTTCAAATAAACACTAGTGATCACCCATAAATTGGCCCTTATTGTTTCTTGGTAAATATGGTTCTAACTAACCAGTGACAAAAACTTAATCAAATCATCTTTTGGACCTATATTTAAGATTAAGATGCAGAAAGGGGAGATTTTGCATACCAATTTAGTTTTCTAAGTAACTGAACGTGCTGAATCAATAAGGTTCTTGAGAGAAATGAGGTTTGGAGTAATTGTGCCACATTATCAGTCACTGGATTAGAAAGTAATACATCAAAATGTGCTTTTCAATTTTCACATTTGTAGCATGGCAATGCTATTTTTAATTTTTTTTAATGTATTTTTTATAGACATACAAAAATTAAATATGTTTAAAAAGACGATGCATGTTCACATAATTGCCCTGGAGGAAGTAACACATATTCACACGATGCTTAAAAAAATGAAAGTCAAAAAATGTAGAACAAAGAAAAAACCATGACAGGAGGCTGTCTTTAAAAGAACATCTGTGGATAAAATCCCTTCCAAACCAGCCACAAGCCTTACTGTTTTTCTTTACAATTTCATGTGATTGACTGATGCAAAGCATTTCATGATTTTGAAGGGGAATGAAAAGTTTGCATAGACGGGGATACTTTCTGCTTGTTGTGTCGCCAACATGCAGCTTCAGAGTTACTATGGGTCTCTTTAGTTTTATTGATCAAAATTCCAACAAAATATATTCAAGTTTTTGATAATAATATCACAAAAAGTGAAGTGTTCAAGGTGTATCAGCAGCTGTTGTAGCTGCGTTTTGTGTGCACAGCTGCTGTTGTGGTACTTCTGTCTCTGTAGAAACACAAGTACCATCATCAACACTGTTTTTGACACAACAGTGAAACTGAAATGTCATGACAGACCAAAATGACTGAAAGTGAATCAGCACTTGTGAAGTAGAGAAAGTGAGAGCCAGCTGGTGGAGAGGAAGAAGATGAGGAAGAGGGAAATAAATGCTAAATTTGACATTTGTCAGGAAGTCAGAGAAGAAAAACAGAAATGGGAGAATATCAAAGGATTTAAAGAAAGATATAATAAAATGCTGAAAGATTGTGGAGACAGACCGCAGGCATCAAAAACAAAGATGGGACAAGGCAATGAGCACAAAAAGAAAAAAATTCAGAGATGAAAGACAAAGTCTTCCTCTGTCCACTTATCAATGATTCATCATTAGTGCAGGTTTCAGTTTTCTCCTTGTTTGGAGGAGTTGCACGCCTCCATCTTTCTTTCACTCTGTCTCCCTCACACGCATACACCGCTCCTTTCTGTCGATCGATCGAAATGACACCCTCAAGGTCAGTGGTGCTTCGTTCTGGGCCCCAGGCTTCACAGAGCATGCTCAGTATACCCACCACATCCACTGGCACCACCACCTCCTCCTCTTCTTCTTCTTCTTCAGTCCCTGCTGAAAAGCAGCTCTAGCCTCCAGCTTTAAGGCTCTCTGATTGCTGTGCAACAACAATCAGAGAGCCTTAAAGTGAAAACTATTGACCCTCTACTTTTTAAAGTGTGGGCAGAGACAGAGCTGGTTTGAAACAGAAAGCTTCTTGTATCTGTTTGATTAAATATTTCCTGTTTCAGTGAAAATTGTATATTTTCTAAGCTATTGTTGTGTTAAATGTTTCTTAAGCACCAGTTTAGCGTCTTCACAAACCTAAGTTTGAATGGAAGACGTCATGAAAACCTCTTTAAATGACTCTCTCTTCAGTAACCATAACAACATTTTTAAAGGACAACGGGTTATTTAAGGTAAATTGCCTGAAGCTCATACTCCTCTGCTGCTCTAAAGGCCTACCTTGAAAGTGCTGTACAATTTCATGCACAATTATTGTGCAGCTGACAAGCCTGGTTGTAAAAACAATAAAAACAAAAGACAGAAAATGCATGTATACTAAAAAGAAACAACATTTTACTGAATTCTTGTCGATGGATGTGTACACCTTCAACTGTTTCTCAGCCTGTTCATGTTCCAGTTTATTGTTGGAGAGTGTCCAAACATAGAAGTACTTTTCACTGTTACATGCTGTCCAATAATGGAGCTGAGCCAGCTGACAATTTGCCTTGGATATGTTTTGATTTTTCCAAAACATATTTGATCTCCATTCTCCATCATCATATATATATATATATATATAAAAAAAATAATAAAAATTCCCTTCTCACCCACCGCGGGTGGTTCTTATCCTCTGAGCTCGGGTCCTCTACCAGAGGCCTGGGAGCTTGAGGGTTCTGCGCAGTATCTTGGCTGTGCCAAGGACTGCACATTTCTGGACTGAGATGTCTGATGTTGTTCCTGGGATCTGTTGTAGCCATTGGTCCAGTTTGGGGGTGACTGCCCCGAGGGCCCCGATGACCACAGGCACCACTGTGGTCTTCACCTTCCAGGCCCTCTCCAGTTCCTCCCTGAGGCCCTGGTATTTCTCTAGTTTCTCGTGCTCCTTTTTCCTGATGTTGCAGTCGCTTGGTATTGCTACATCTATCACAACGGCTTTCCTCTGTTGTTTATCCACTACGACAATGTCTGGTTGGTTCGCCATTACCATTTTGTCTGTCTGGATCTGGAAGTCCCACAGGATCTTAGCTCTGGCGTTCTCCGCCACCTTTGGGGGTGTTTCCCACTTTGATCTCGGGGTTTCCAGTCCATATTCTGCACAGATGTTTCTGTACACTATGCCTGCAACTTGGTTATGTCGTTCCATGTACGCTTTCCCTGCCAGTATCTTGCACCCTGCTGTTATGTGCTGGACTGTCTCAGGGGCCTCCTTGCACAACCTACACCTTGGGTCTTGTCTGGTGTGGTATATCTGGGCCTCTATTGCTCTGGTGTTTAGGGCCTGTTCCTGGGCGGCCAGGATGAGGGCCTCTGTGCTGTCCTTGAGTCCAGCTTTTTCCAGCCATTGGTAGGATTTACTGATATCAGCCACTTGGGTTATTTGCTGGTGGTACATCCCATGTAGGGGCTTGTCCTGCCATGATGGTATCTCTGGCACCTCAACCTCCGTTCCCTGTTGTCTGAGATATTCACTGAGCACATTGTCTGTTGAGGCTTTGTCCCTGATGTATTTATGGATCTTAGTTGTTTCGTCCTGGACTGTGGTTCTCACACTCACTAGTCCTCTGCCTCCTTCCTTGCGGCTCGTGTACAGTCTCAGGGTGCTGGATTTGGGATGGAATCCTCCATGCATTGTTAGTAGTTTTCTAGTCTTAATATCAGTGGCTTTTATCTCCTCCTTTGGCCAGCTAATTATTCCAGCAGGGTATCTGATTACTGGCAGGGCATAGCTGTTTATTGCGCGGATTTTGTTCTTGCCATTGAGCTGGCTTCTCAGGACTTGCCTTATTCGTTGGAGGTATTTAGCTGTGGCTCCTTTCCTTGTGACCTCATCGAGGTTGCCATTTGCTTGTGGTATACCTAGGTACTTGTAACTGTCCTCTATGTCTGCTATTGTTCCTTCTGGGAGTGAGACCCCTTCTGTGCGGATGACCTTCCCCCTCTTTGTGATCAGCCGACCACACTTCTCTAGTCCGAATGACATCCCAATGTCCGTGCTGTAGATCCTGGTGGTGTGGATCAGTGAGTCGATGTCTCGCTCACTCTTGGCATACAGCTTGATGTCATCCATGTAGAGAAGGTGGCTGATGTTGGCCTCATTTTTGAGTCGGTATCCGTAGCCAGTCTTGTTGATAATTTGGCTGAGGGGGTTCAGGCCTATGCAGAACAGTAGCGGGGACAGAGCATCTCCTTGGTATATGCCACATTTGATGGACACTTGTGCGAGTGGTTTGCAGTTGGCTTCAAGGGTGGTTTTCCACAGCTTCATCGAGTTTGCAATGAAGGCTCTCAGAGTCCTGTTGATGTTATACATCTCTAAGCATTCAATGATCCAAGTATGCGGCATTGAGTCATAGGCTTTCTTGTAATCAATCCAAGCCATGCACAGGTTGGTGTGTCGGGTTTTGCAGTCTCGGGCAACTGTGCGGTCTACGAGGAGTTGGTGTTTGGCTCCTCTGCTATTTACACCGATACCTTTCTGTGCCGTGCTCATGTGTTTATCCATGTGTTTGCTTATCTTGGCCGCTATGATGCCTAACATGAGCTTCCATGTTGTGGAGAGGCAGGTTATTGGTCGGTAGTTGGGTGGGACTGGACCCTTTGATGGATCCTTCTGGATTAGGATTGTCCGCCCTTCAGTTAACCATTCAGGGTGAGTCCCACTTTGTAGCAGCTGGTTCATTTGGTCTGCCAGTCGCTCATGGAGGGCAGTGAGTTTCTTTAGCCAGTAGGCATGGATCATGTCAGGCCCTGGTGCTGTCCAGTTTTTCATACCTGAGACTCTTTCTTGGACATCTGTCACAGTGATGGTTACCAAGGCTTGCTCAGGGAGGTTATTATGGTCCTCTCGTAGAGAGATCAACCACTGTGCATTGCTGTTGTGGGACGCCTCCCTTTCCCATATGCCTTTCCAGTATTGTTCAGTCTCCAGCCTTGGTGGGTCTACTCTGTTGTGTATATATATATATATATATATATATATATATATATATATATACACAGTACAGACCAAAAGTTTGGACACACATTTTTATTCAATGAGTTTCCTTTATTTTCATGACTATTGACATTGTAGATTCACACTGAAGGCATCAAAACTATGAATAACACGTGTGGAAATATGCACTAAACAAAAAAGTGTAAAACAACTGAAAATACCCCTTATATTCTAGTTTCTTCAAAGTAGCAACCTTTTGCTGTGATTACTGCTTTGCACACACTCTGCATTTTCTTGATGAGCTTCAAGAGGTAGTCACCTGAAATGGTTTTCACTTCATAGCTGTGCCCTGTCAGGTTAATAAGTGGGATTTCTTGTCTTGTAAATAGTCATGAAAATAAAGAAAACCCATTGAATGTGTCTGTGTTTTGCTGGGTGGTTCACAGCCGGGATGGGGATTAATTTATCCACAACTGAGACCATGGTCATGATGGATAGATAGATGGATGGATGGAAGGAAAATGGAGAAAACTGTAGCAATTTACCTCCACAGTAAACTTCAGTTATACTGTGCAGTGATTATTGTGGCTGCTAAGTGTATTAAACACAAATGCAGCTATTAATGATGTTTCGCCTTGTGCCTTGCATTAGTCCTTTAAACTCGACACTCAGTATTGCTGGATGAAAGAGGAAGAGGACTCAGACTTCCGTTTTATTATTTTATTCTATATCCTGAGTCAACTTAATGTGTTTAATGGTTTTAGCGTGCAGAGCAGGAGGAAGAAAAGTTTTAAAACCTATGGCAGAACCTCAGGGCAATGATTGTTTGAAGTGCTCTGAAGATGGAAGCTGCTCTTTTACAACGTCAAATGCTGCTTGGAGACCTTGTCTGTGCACTTGCCTGACGGCTTTTTGTTCCTGCTGTGCTTTACAAGTAAAGTGAAGCGTTTCATAAGTAAAGTAAAATACACTTCTGGAGAGAACTTCTTAAGCAGAAAAACCAACAGACAATTTTGAGCACCTTAAAGAGACACCTTCTCTTATCTGAGGAAAGATTTTGTGAAGATAGTAGTAGACACTGGTTTAGGTTTTATTAATCTTTGAATGTTCACAGTTGACATAATTTTGAGCATTCAAATATTTTCTTATTCCGATTCCTTCTGACATGTGTTACTAGGTCAGGTTTGCAGGCTGCCTTGTTCACACATGCCTTTTAAGATCTCCCTCCAGATTCTTCATAAGATTGAGTTCAGGGTTCAGTAATGGATATGATAAAACAGTGACTTTGTTGACGTTGTTGCCACTTTGTCCTTAAGCAACCTTAAATCTCTATTAAACATATATATGTCTTTAGATACTGCAATGTTTTTGTGTCATTTTTCAAAACAGTTATTGATCTCAAATTATTTTGAAGGCAGGTGAGCTCATTATCATTTTCAAAGAAGAATGAACAACTTATTTATGTTTGTGATTTTGTGAATATTGTCGTGTTCCGAGTTTTTCTGTGTATTTATTTAGAGTTTTCCGTGTCTCTGAGTCTCCGTGCTGTCCTGTCCTCCTCTTGATTAGTTCCTAGGTGTGTCTCATTCCCTGAATACCTCCTGTGTATTTAGTGTCACCTGTGTGTCTGTGTCTTGGTCGGGTCCTCGTCTCATTTGGCGTCTGTTCTGCCGTGTGTCAGGTTAGTCCAGTCGTGTTCTCTATTGCTACCTGTGTTGAGCCTCAGCTTCTGCTCAGCAGTGCTGCTAGAGATTTGGACTGTGCAATTCTGGATTACTTTACATTAAATCATCATTATTCACCTCTACCTGGGTCTTCAAGCGTTCTGCCTCACCATCCACACCGCAACTCATGACAAATATATTATCTTTGGAGGAATGAGAATTTTTTATATTGAAAATTGGTTTGTGAAGATTTATTCCCAGAACCACTCAGCCACAATTGGCATTTTTTTCTTTTATTATCATGTAAGTTCAACATAAGATTTTTTTTACAATTGCAATAAATGTTTAGGAGTCATTTAGATTAGGCAAAAAAAGAGAGACATCAAATCAAAGACTTAAGTTTTTATGATATAGTTCTGAAATAGTTAAGTGAATTTGTTGGTTCAGATCAGTTTTTTTAGCGTTTACCACTTTCATTTCTCATGTGTGTTCTTCATCTTTCTCTCAGCAGAGTGAATACATACAGTATCCCTGCTTTAACTGTAAATTGCTTTTTCATTTATAATTTTGTCAGAAATAGTCTGTGAATAAATTACTGGGTAGTCTAAAAAAGGAAAGTATTAACTTATTGATTGTTTTTGTAGGGTTGTGAAAGCAATCCTAGATAGAAGCTTTAAAAGCACATATTCTAAAGAGGAATCATTGTTGGTTGATTAACAGTCAAAAAGCTTGAAAATAGTTGCTATTAGTTGTTGTCTCCCTCATCTTTGTTAGGGAGTCTATTGTACAGCTGTACATCATTTCCTGTCCTGCGTTGGTCAGTCTGACCTTTGCGAACTGTCAAAGCAATGAAAAATGAGATGACTCAAACAAGGAGAGCAGTGTGGGAACAGGACATGGTGTATACATACAATCAAAGCATGGCTCAGATGAAATTATTGCAGAGCAGCTGAATCTTCAGAATTTGTTTCCATTTGGAAAGATGAGTTTGAGGGATGTGGGGGTTTACAATTTGATTACTTGCCACTTCAAACAGATAGCACTTTGAAATGTTCTGCATGAGCTCATTTTGAAAATCAGACACCATAAGTGGACATTAAATGATCCTACAGGAAACCAGGGGATCATGAAACTCAAACAACACATGATTATCTAATGTGCATATTTAAAACATTAGAGCTTTTAAAGTCTGGGTCGTGCTGTTTTCTGGCGGCAGCACCGATTCATTAATGCAAATATTTCTTTCCCTTTAATCATATTTTCAGGCAGCTGTTTGTCCTGGACGATGGATTAAAATAGAAAGTCTAGCCTCACAGTCCCACAGTCACTCCAAAAGAATCAACATAATTTGGTTCAGTGGAAGAGCCTGTAAGTGCCGAGCATATGCTGATATGCCCTGGGCATGACGTCTGCTGGTGGGACTCAGAAAGGCTATTGTAGCACCAGCACAATGTTTTTTATTTGTGAGGAGACAATAGAATTACGATGTAAAATTCTTGTAATCTGGTTTTCTCAGAAACACAGACATTTTATGTTGTTGTCTAGACTATTAGCAAGTAAAACAGCTGGTAGCACTGTTGCTTTGCAGGAGGAAGGTCCTGGGTTCAAATCCCAGGCAGGGCCTTTTAGCATGGAGTTGGCATATTCTCCCATTGAAACTGTGTGTTCTCTCCAGTTACTCTGATTTCCTCTCACAGTCTGAAAATATCATGTCAAGTTGATTGGTCTCTCTAAAATGGCATGTGTGCCTGGTGGTTCATCCTTTACGATGATCGGTCCAGCTGGAAATAGGTCATCAGTTATCCCTGAATGGAGGAGGGAGTAGCTGGTCACTTTATTAAGTACTCCTTTTCTAATTAAAATTCAAATTAAAAAATACAACACTGATCCCAAAGGGAAATTCAATGTTGCTGTAACTCGCATTATTTCAAAATTCTTCAAAGATTTATCATAGATGGTGACAGCTGTGGGCAGAAAAGATCTAGCGGTCTGATTACAGCATTTTTTAGGACTAGTTCGGAGGGATTCAACCAATCAAATGGCAGGTGCTCAATGCATTTAGATCTCTAGATGTGGTGAAAATTGGTTGTTTAACTTCAAGCTGAGAAACAAAAGGGGGAACAGAGTAGAGTCCAGAGTGTAACCATCATGGTGGCTACTTTCTGTGAAATAATGGACCATGTCAGAAGGCTTGAGTTCAGATTGAGTTCACTGCAATTGAGCCTTGAGTTTTGTTTTGCTCCTCTGAGTGTGGATATGGCCATAAAAACATAAGCTTACAATATCATCCAAAGAAACTAAAACACAGACATTGAGCAATTCTCTAAAGACATCATTAACTACAGCCTGGGAGTCGGTATAGTTAGTCCACATTGCATCACTAAAAGAAAATATGTGTAATAAGCAGTTAGAAGTTGATGTAGAAAAAGAGTCGTGCCTTCTGCTCAAAGAGAATTGGACCATTGTGAAAATTAAGGAAACATGCAGCAAGCCCCCAACCAAAAATCTACAACATCCACGTCATCTCTATCTCAGGGGAAGAAAAGGTGGAAGGATGTGGATTTTTGCATATGCATAAAGTCTCTCATTGGACCAAGAAGCGCCATATAGGAGGTCAATCCAACACACAGATTGATGGTGAGTGGAAAAGGTTTGCTTAACCTGGAAGAACTTATGTGAAACAAAGGGCACCAGAGAGGTCAGAGTAATCAATCAAGTTCTCAATGAGCTTCTTTAGAAAAGAAACACCTGGGTTTTTCAGAAGTCTACAGAGAAAAACAACTCCTGTGGCCTTCCCTCAACAAGACAGAAATTTCCAGAAGGTCAGTTCATCTGAGGATTGTTGTGTAGTCAGAGGAAATCCAGAATAAAGGATTGTTGTGAGAACAGATGAAAAGGTTTTCCAGGAAAGCGAGAAAAGTGTGATGCTTGCAAGAGACATGTTTCACCTGCAAGAAACATTTCCAGGAACTAGGATTGTCTTCTTGGGTCGTTCTTTAACCCCTTATTTTCTGCTGTATATAATTGTATATAATAAAGCAGATAAAAGCAGATTGAAATGTAGCCCAGAAAAATGCTTTAGGTGGCAAGTGTACTCTTTCATTTACCCTGAACTATTGGGGCAGAGTTTATTAGAGGTAAGTGTTAAGGATTTTGGACAAGTTGCTTATTGTTTAGCATCTTATTTCTGTTAATATAATTTAAATTTTTCTGTTGAATGTTTTCTGTGAAGTTTAAGAATGTTTCTGTTTTAGTTGGAAATTTGCATCTGATTTTTCAAAAAGTTGCTCACCCTGTGAAACCATCATGTACTCTATTGCTACCACCAGTTTCCTTATCATACGGTGAAAGTACTTCTCTTGTTGATTGATCTGCTTGTTCCAAGCTGGAGTGCAGCAGCCAGAGGATTAGTTTGTACTTTTTCACAGCAGTAGGGAATTTGGACTCAACTGCAGTCGGCAAGTTGAACTACCAGAGATTTATTCAAGCTTGGGCAGCCCACAGGAGAGCAATCAGTCAGGCAGGGATATTTAAATCACAAAACCTGACGCAGAATCCAAAACAAACCCCAGAAAACTTGAGAGTTACTCTAGGAGAAAGCTGAAACACTTGTCACCAAAAACAGAGACGAACTGTCACGGGAGGAAGGGAGCATGAAAAATGAATACACAACGGGGAAGGAGGCAATTAGACAAAGGTGTGACTGACGGGAGCAAAATAAGCCAGCTGGAGAGAAAGCCAAAAGGGAGGAAAGATGCAGAAGCAGAGACCACAAAATTACACCAAACAGAGCTTGCAGTCACTCCAGGTTTAGTTTCCATCTTATTTATTAATTTATTCTTTTTTACTTCAACATAAGAAATTACTTTAAGGAACTGAAAGAGAATAAAAACTAATTTAAACATTTTGAAGACCATCACTTAAGTGGATAATATCTGTTACCTTTTTTTCCATATTTAGTATTGTAGCACTTTCAATTATTTTGTATGTGTTAACATTTCAGATTCAGTCAGTACTGAATCTGAAATTGTAATTGGTTCTGTCAGGCTTGACCAGGCAGGGCTTTTTGATGGATCCTAAATGTCTGTGGTACCAAACTCAGACTCGGCTCCTCTTTTGTCACTGTGTTCTTCCAGCGGAGGAGTAATCACAAGGACCGCCAGTCAGAAGCTTAATTTTGTGTAGCATTGGAGTTATGTTGTGTTGAGCATCGAGGACGAAGATACAACATAACTATTGCATGGATGTGCTTATTAAACATTACAGACGCGTAATCATGCCCTTGACTGAAAGATAGATCCACATTTAAGGTTTGAAACAATCCAAATTTAAAGTAGCTAATATTTATGAATGGGAAATCAATCTTTTGCTTATTATCACTCATAATATATGAGGTAGTTATATTTTGAACAGGTCTGGAAAAAATAACGTCTCGTTGATGGAAGATAAATTCTTAGGTGTTTTTGTACATCATGAGATTGCAAGTGTTTCCAAGCTTCTATCAGATTAATTTACAAATTATTTACACATGCAAAATCATTATGTTTATTGCATTTAAAACTGTAATACATTTATTTTCCGTGTTTTTATTTCCAATGTTCCTCCATATCAAGTGAAGCAGAAATGAGCCCTCAGAATTTAGACTGAGCCATATGAGTATTCACACCTTTGAGATTTGCCGACGCAGGCAAGTTTACCGTGTAAACATGTACAGCATGTCAGCGTGGTAGTTTTGCTCAGACACCGTGACAGTGAGCTGGCTCTCAAGGCGCCGCCGCTTAGCCCGGAAAGGTCTTTGCTGCCAGAGAGCGAGTGTGTTGCATCAATGTGACTTTTTCTTGGCAGCCAGTGCAGTAAATATCTGTATGACAGAATCTATGTTAATGAGGCTATTGCCATCAATCAGCACTTAGTCCTGCTATACTAAGGTAGAAACTCAAGTAGCCAAGACACAAAGTCCTTATTGTCCTGAATATGCATGAGAGTTGGCAAAGTTGCTTGCCAATGTCATTTAGCATGTCTGGCTGCTTTGTTGTTGCATGTGTGTAGATCTGCTGTGCAGTGAAAGATGGTAAAAAGGGACAGAGACAGCAGCAGTGCTGGGCCAGATGGAAAGGCACTAAAACAGATAGAAGTTTATTGATGGCTCGATTGATCGTTTGCCTGTCCAGACTGAGGCAAGATGCTGCTGTCTTCATAGCTCTGCTTTTTTTGAGAACTGTCCAGTGCTAAGGTCAGCACAGCTCTTCTGTGTGTATGTGTGGAGACAAGGAAAAGATTTGTGAGGAAACTGATAGTGGTTTAATTTTTTCTTGTAATTTTTCTACATTTGTTTTAATACCTATGAAGAATTTCTGCAAGTATTAATTTATACAAGTCTGTTCTCTTTTTTTGCCTTATTGTGCTAAAATGCTGTACTAGATTCATCACCATTCCAGTCCATCTGCTGCTGTCAAACAAAGCAGTAAAAAAAACCGAATTATAAAGATTGATGTCTCAACAAATGTAGTAAACATAATGACAGAATGCAAGTTTTTTGTGGATGATGTTCATTAGTTGCTCCCTTCATTGCAGCTGTGTATTTGAATTGCCAAGATATTTATGTCACAGCAGTTGTGCGCACAAAGAGCAATGCTTTTAATTTGAAAAATCCATCTTACAGTATCCTATTCTGCTCCCTCTCTTACTCTCACTCTTGGCCTTTATCACCCTCAGCATGAGTTTCCTTACTTGTGGTAGCACCTCATCTCAAATTAAACCATTGTAGTATTGAATTGGGAACCTTGTTAGCTATTCAGCTTTTAATATGCAGAATTTATTCACAACATATTAAATACCATTCAGTATCTGTTTGACAGTTTTAAATTGTAACACTGACATACTTTGTGTAATAATACTAAAAAAAAGTCAATCTCTGATACAACACAAGCTGTTTGAAGTGTATTCTAACATTTGTTTTTGCCACTTGTAGTATCTTTTTCTTAACTGGCCAGGCTCAGATCTTTTTTGATATATCCTTTATATCAATTAAAATGTGAATAGCTCATAAAATATGAAATATTAATATGAATACCTGCCAACTGGATAGATATTAGGCTTAATGAAAAAAAATCCCTATATCTTCAGAAATTTACTGATAAATTAATTGTAAAATTATCTGGTTTAATTAATGAAAAAGACAGAAGCTGAGTATTGTTTTTGTTTGAAATTTTCACCTTCTATGTTACATTGAGGTTTTTTTGGTGTGTTTTTTTCTCAATGCTTCATTGAAATAAATAATTCTGATCTGAAAACTTGTGAAATTAATGTGTTTATGAAAAGTTGAACCTAATATGAGTCTTCAATAATTTTACTTTCATGCTGTCCTGCAGCTGGGTCACCTGCCTTACAGCAGATCTCAAAGGCTTATAGAGAAAAATAATAAACACACTTAAGGGCAATAAGGTGCCTGAAACTCAATTTTAAAGCTGCTGTTTCTGTCTCTCTTTCTGTGTCTTTGTAGCTGTTGGATTTTTTTAATACATAAGTCTTTATAAAATAGCATCTGATATGCAGCCAGCCTCCGAAACAGCTGCCTGCCCTCACCTGCTCTCTCCTCTGCTTTCATTTTTAAAAAATATCTGTGCTGGAATGAAGCAGATTTTATTAACAATAGCAATAACCTGCAAGTCCAGGTATATCTATGAAATTGAAGAAATGCTGTTTCTGAGTAGACAATTGTCCACCCCAGGATTTCAATCAGCAGAGCCTGAGATGGATAGATCTTATGTTTAGATTAGTGCTACAGGAAATATTTATTTTCTTTTCAATTAGCTGTTTTTTATTGTTTTGATCTAACCCTTTGTTTGATATAATAAGGAATTAAACTTTAATTGCCAATGATTTCACTTTGACTGATCAATCTTCTCTTAATTGGTAATTGGGAACAACATCGTAGACAACAGAAATGGGACAATTCACTCTGATGAGGAGTGAAAACACCCTTCATCATGACATTTTTAATATGATCGGAACCAGTTTATGTCCTGTTAGTTTATTTAACAAAGTTATGAAATATTGTGGTTACTAACAGCTTAGCTACTTAATCAGTCATTCTCAGAATAAATGTATTTTTATAAGATACTTTTTGTAATGTCGGCTTCCTTATTTTAAATAAAGAAGATGCATGCCAGATAAATAATTGTTAGATGCAGCATGAGACCGATTTATGAAAGTGACTTTGATGCATAAGGGAGAATAAATGTACAGGTCGTCATTGGCTACTATAGTTAGACAACAGCTGTTGCAAGGATATTTTCTCACATTTTTATCAAACTGTTTTGTTGTATAAGTTTCGAGTGAAATTATGAAGATTAATGAAAAGGAAATTGAGGGGAAAAATGTAAGAAATTACCTAACATGATGTTGAGGGGAGGTTACATCATCAGTAGATAGCAGAATGCAGAATTTCTCTTAAAGGGAACAAGGAAGAAAGAAAAGTTGCTTAGTGCTGCTTGTGTGAGAAGCTGTGACACACTGGATTGTGTTTTTCTGTTTCTGTGTAGAGAGCATTGGTGTCTGTCTGTGTGTCAGAGAAATAAAAAAAAATGTGGACAGAAACAAGACAAAAGAAAAAAACGGCTGCGGCGTACACGTGTGCAGTTGTCAAAAGGTCTACAGCATTATATGGCCAACTTCCGTTGCCCATCGCATGCTGTTGCCATGAGAACCTACGTCATTGCCAACCTGCGCTGCTCCAAAACGAAATCATTATCACTAGCTGTGTCTGGGAGAGAAGTGAATCACTACTTGCAAGTACACGCACGCACGCACACAGATGAAACAACACCTGCAACCAGCTAAAGTCATCAGTCGAGACAAAAAAGACGTCAAGTCATTAATAAAAAGTTCGGGCTTTTTTGTTGTTTTTTTTTTCTCCATCTTGCCTCAAGCTGAGGCATCTTTTGCTCCATTTGTCGGCTTTGTTTGTAGACTGAGTCACAGCACAGAAACAGGTTTTTCACTGCTTCTACAGGGGCAGGGGACGAATGGCAGCCAGGCTTGGCGCTGGTACGGATGTTTGAAGTTGACATGGGAACTTTGAAGATGAATTGGAGCTGATTTGAGTCAGTGAAACACAAAACTTCACAGTTTTGGTACATTAAGAGTTGGACTATGTCCCGTTTGAAAGTTTGGTTGAAATTCGAACATCCAGCTGCTGATGTAATCTTCTTTGAAAAGTGTACATAGGTACAAAAAAAGAGGAGAAAATTCAATGAAACAGGTTTCATTTATTTTACTTGAGATGTTGCTCTGTCTTTCATTTATCTGAATGCCAAAGCTGAAACCTTCTATATACCACAATTCTGTTTTCACGAGGTGGAGGATTAAAAAAGAGAGCTCATGTCTAGCTCTGTAATGGAAATTGTACTGTAAAGTTGTTCACTTATTATTTCAGGTGTCACTTTATGGCGTCTAAAATAATATCAGGCATCTATCTTATTGCAGCTCAGATTTTGAAGTTGGAGCTACAGAATAGACCCCAGACCCTGTTGTGGCTTCGTTAAATGCATAAACCATTACTTCTGCAATACCAATAAACCCCCTGATGTCACATTCCTCTGCCGTATCCTGGGACTGGTAATCCACTAAACATTCACAGTACACAGGCTAGCCAATGTTACTGGATTGTCGTCTCCTGGAGCGAAGTTGCAAATTAGATCCTCAAAGAGCTCCCTGGAGGATTTTCTTTCTGTTGCTGTGTGACATGAACACAAGGAAGCTGAAGAATCTCTGTCCCACTGGGAAACACAGTGTGTTTTCTGTCTGATGGTCACTGCTTACTGGTAGTAACATCTGAGTGTGTTGTTTTTGGCTTGTGTACCTTTAGTCCACTGCCAGCCTGCAAAAGTCCCTCAGTTTTCACAGACAGAAATGGCAAAGCCAGCTTAAGGGGAAGGAGAGGTTGTTTTTTTCCTCAACTCAGTATGTACTTTATCTTGAAGTGTCAGCTGCCTGGAATGGGGTTCTCCTTTGAGTCCTGACAGATGAATCAGCCATCGCCCTGCTGCTGCTTTTTCCTGATCTGGCTTTATTTTTGCTGCTTAAGCTTCCCAAATACATTATCTTGTATTTTGGACACATTTGCCAAGGTACAAGACTTAACAAGCATGCTTGCAATTATGGATTACATAAACACAATTTGAACATTTCACTCTTTAAGGTGACTTCTAATTAGTGCCTTTTATTCAGTGTCAGTAAGATGGCATGGTGGAGCAACCATCCTAAGCTCTCTTTATTCTTCAAATGTATTTTTGGATGGAAGTTTCTGTAATTGCTCCAATTATCTCATTCCACTCTGCAGATCTCATCCTGTTTGCAAAATTACTGCCATATCAGACAAATCCACATCACACAGTTAACTTATAATCTTAATGTTCTGCAGACACGGAAGAGGAAAAAAAGTTATTTGTTCTGCTCTGCAAAGTCGTGGGCGTTGTTAGACCTGAACCAAGTTTTAATTTCTTGCAAAACGCAATAATCACAATTTCTTCCAGGCACAGATAATTTAAAGGCTCAGTAACGGCATGATTTTTTTTTTTAATAACCAGATTTGCTACTATTTTCCAAACTCTCAATTAATATTGATGTTCTTTGAGGATTAATAAACCAGAAAATACTTTTTTTTAAGTAACTAAAGATACGGTCACACAGCAGGTCTTAATGCTCAATTTCTATTTTTTGCTACAATCCAATTTTTTTGCATTATTGTTCATTTTACTAACTAATTGTGACTACAGCGATACTTCTGTGTCAATAGTTTATAACCACAAAGTGACACCCATGCACAGAAGAATAACATAGATGCTACCATAATAATGGATGCCACCATCTATGGATACAATTATTCAGCACTGAGAGTATTGTCACAAAATCACAAGAAGACGAGGGAAGCTAATAAAAAGAAAGCAGCGTTAATAGCAATGGGCCTTGGTGGAGAACTGATGGCAACTTCTGTAGAAAAGTCTGTTTGGATGTGAAGTCAAACCAGGAGTGGTGTGATTGTGATGTGATTCATAACACAGACTTCTTTTATAATTTGAAAACAATCTGATACATAAATGGCAAAAATAGCCACAAAACATTGGATATGGATTGCATGGCCTTAGAATCACACCTCTGCTTTTTGCAGATAATGTGGCCCTAGTAGCTTCATGAAATTGTGATCTCCAGCTGAGTATGAAGCAGCAGGATGAGGACCAGTGCCTCCAGAAGTTAAGATCTTACATTGAACTTATCTCACACCAGGAGGCCAAAAAAAATCTTAAAGAGCAACATTTTTCAAGATCAGGGTTGCTTGAAAAATAACACTGGTCTTTTCAAGCAACCAGAAAGAAAGTCATTGGCATCTGTCTGTGTCAAAAATGTTATATAGTTGTTTTTTTTTTAAGAATGGCAAACCACAGTCCACAAATGTGAAGAAAAACATAGAATAGTTGTGAACTTTTCTGTGAGTGGCTGACCTTCCAAAATTATTCTTAAGAGTGAATCAACGACTCATTGACTCAGACGAACTCAAAGCATCTAAAGCACTGCAGACCTCACTTGCCTCGGTTAAAGTTAGTGTTCATGTTTAAATAGTAACAATGAAATTGGTTAACATTTTCATAGGAGAAAACCTGTCTCACCTTTTGCCAGAAAACATCTTTGCCTTAGCTAAGATGTGTTGCCACAGATTTAGCTTTTTGGAAAGTGTGCGTCCTATTATATCAATGAAATGTTGTGTTTGTATAACAAACACAACATTTCAACAGCAACAAAGATAAAACATTATACCAACAGTAAATCATGGCGTTAGCATACAAATTTTGCTTATCATCTTCAGCACCATTCGATGCTATATAACTCCATATCGGGTGGATTCTGTTTTTATCTTGCTTTGTTTTTTCTTTTTGGCGTCAACCTCTAACATGTCTGTAAATTGAGCCTGTTTTGCAAACACTGCTAATGCTTAGCAGGCACAGATTCTGTCCGTTGCCATATGTTGCTGCTTTTAACATAATAATACTCATTGTCTATGAAGAACATGATGGTATTTTAGTTTGCTTTGGAATGGCAGTGAAACATTTCAGTGTGATGGACATGTTATCCTGGTGTCCTTTGTTTGAAGTCCGGTGGGAAGTCCATGTACTGTAAAGTAAAGTTCAAATGCGTAGAATCAATGTGTTTGTGCTACATGTTTGACAAAAGGTCACACACACACTCCCACCCCTACACACGCCATGCACGTGCGTGCGCACACACACTGGTGAAGGTTAAGTGCTTGTTTTTTTTTTTTTTTACCAGTTTACTGGAAAATGTTCCATTGTGATTTTGTGAGAAATATCAGAGTGAGTGTGACCTTTGCTGCATTATTGATTAATGAAAACTCGCATCATTATGACTCTCATCTTGAAGGCCAGTTGAGCAGATGAATTCCAGTAACCTGCTAAAGTATTTTCATAACATTTTAACTTTTTTAATGCAGTTGCATTCAGCAGCCCTTAATCTGATACCTTTAGATGAAATGTAGTGAAACCAATTGCCATCATGGATCATCTAGATAGCAAATAGAGCCTACCTATGTGTAATAATGTCTCAGTGAGAATCCAGCTGCTCTGTGAAGGGCTCAGAGGTTTGTTCAAGAACATTAGTGAACAAACAACATCATAAAGAAACACAGCAGACATCCCAGGGAGAATGTTTCAGAGAAATTTAAAGCAGCGTTAAATTAAAGTTTAGGTGTTTTTAGCTTTGTTCTGATGAGGTTGGGGTACTGAGTATTCTTATTTCAATCTGACATTACTATTGTCAGATTTAATAAAACAGATAGGTTTTATTGTTTTAGCAGTAAGTTGGTGAGCTTTTTATTGTCAGTAATGAAATATGTTTAAGTACTTTTGAATAAATACATGTTTGTCATATGCATGGCTAAGTTATTAGCATACCAACAAGCAGGTTTTAAAACTTCCCATTATAAAACCTTAGATTGCAGAATTAGTACTTTGAATCTTTATCTTAACCTTTTTTTTTATTTTGGTCTTCTTATCAAACGTTTTGATCGGGGCTCACCGGAGCAAAGAAATAAACCTGGAATACATTTCTGGTTTTTAGTTGTGTGGCAATACCCTGAAATTATCATATTTTTATTCAGCAATATGATATAGTAAGACTTTTTTTGTCAAGATTTCTGTCATTCAGTCTAAATACTAGACAAAAAAATCCACAAGCAAGACGCAAAAAGTCCCAAAAAGAAGTGAGCTCTCAGTTTACTCACATCAAAGTGTTTCTTACAAGGAACAAATCCAGGCAGGAAGACATGAAGGAGAGATTAGTGAGGGATTCAGTCGGGGTCAAAGCTGGCAACGAGGAGTCTGAAAGGCTCAGACAATGTAGCAAATGATGAGCAGCGAAATCTTGATTTGGGTGGAAGGCAGCTGATGAGGGAGGTGGATAGCTTTTCATTACCTTAATGATAAAATAGCTTACATCATCACACAGTTTGCTTCATCCCATCTGAGCTGCGAAAACGCTGGGGAGAGAGAAAAGTAAGGAAGGAAAGCAATATTTTAGGACGCAAAATCTTACATGAGAATTTGTGGCGTGTTTTGTCTGAAATATGTTGGCACAGGTCAGTGTTACATTAGAGATGGCAGGAATTTCTCAGTCTGAGCTCCTCCAGATGGCTCCTTGCATCTCTGTTCTTATTTCATTTCAGAAAAATTACAAATATATCACGTCTTTGTTTATTAGTAACGCAAGTAAAACTAAACCAAGTGGGAGCTTTTTTAATTCATCAATTATACGCCACAGTCTTCAACAGAGATTTAGATTTTACTTCTTTTTTTTTTTTTCTTTGAGAAAAAGCAGTGGGCAAACTTTTTGTATGAAGACTTCTTTGCTCTGCATTTGCACATTGCCGGTTGTTGTCTCACTCTTGCATTGAGTTTTGGCTGCGACTGGGTACCAATAGAGGTTTCTTCTTCTGCTGCTTTTGTAACAAGCTGTTTAATGTTTCAGCGGTGAAATATTGTGCGCTGGAAGTTTTACAACAGGTTGAGCGCTCCCATTTATGGACTTTAGAGCAATGGTTCTTTGCAATCTGTCTGACTCACTGAGGAGTACTTGTATGTCAATGTTATTTCACAGGTCTGTCTGACAATACTTGAAAATGTTTTAAGAAGAAGGTGATTCGAAAACTGAATACATGTTTATATGTTATGTCGGATCTTGATCTCAGTAAACACACAAAACGGGTCTTATCAGGGTTGTTTTGTGTTACTTACCTAATATACTAAACCCCTCTGTTCTAACACTGGACACTTTTAGTGCTCTTTTCTTTCTACTTACTTACGTTTAGCTAAAGGATGGATAAATAACATTTTCATTCCTTAGGACTAAAACTTTCTGTGACACTGACATATCAAGACCTAGAACCTTTCATATATTATTATTATTATTATTATTTGCTTCAGTCTTTGTTGTTTTGTCAATTTTCTTTTTGTCATTGTTCATGCTTTTTGTGTTTTCCTTCAGGCTGTGTGTTGTTTCAGAACATCCCGGTGGAGGTGATGTCACGCAGATACGAACACACAAGAGACTGAAAAGATTGTTACGTGTTTGCTTATATCTATGTGAGTGTGTGCCACTGCGTGTCTTTCTAAGAAACTGCAGAGTGAAAATGTAAAACAGTGGATGTAACAAAAAGGAGAAAAGGATAACAGAAGGAAACAAACACAGCGTGTGAAATAAATAGAGTGGAAGCTGTGCCAGTTGTCAGGTGGAGCTCTCCATTATCATCTGAAAAAGTGGAGGAAGCAGGTAGAAGATGAAGCAGCACAATCAACCAATCACAGCGAGCTTTCAGAGACACATAAAAGCCTCCCTTTGGATAAATTATTCACATCAGAGGCACAGAGACGACCATTAACCTACATCCTCCCCTAACATACGCAGGCTTTTACTCTCCTCAATACACAATCATACATAAAAACACTCACGCACGCTTCTGCAGGTTTACTCTCCCGTTTGAGTCAGTTACCTCCCAGTTGCTTGCTGCCCATATTCAGTCATGCACATTGCATTTATGCATGTATTCCACACATTAATAGCGAGTGCATACTGTGTTCACTTCCTTGTTCTAATTCCTGTTGAGACAGTATAATAGTGCCAAAATCTCAGGACTGGTGCTGAGAGATTACTTAGAGAACAGAGGAGAGGGTTTTAAAAACAGTCCTCAAGATTGGGAGGAAAATTTTCCCCTTTGAAGACGAAAAGTGATTTTATTTGAACTTGGCACCAGCTTCCTATTACTGGAGTCTGCACTGCTTCGTGAGTCTCATTTAGAGCAAATAATAAAAGTGATCAGAGATATTGGGGAGCCTTTGAAAAAGAATGGCTTCAATTCCAATGGCTTTGCTTTCTGCATGGAGCAATTAATGAAATGGATAACTGCTTGATGAGCTGAGCAAGATTCTGAAAGTCTTTGTTACAGACTGTCACCAACTAGGAGCGGCAGGGAAAATCAGCCGACTGTTTACACTTTCAAACTGCCATGTGGCCATCAAATTAGTTTTGCAGGTACGAACAAGCACGGCTGTCAAAACATCTAGTTTATCCACCATGAAACAGTTTCCTCCTCTTGCTTTACCAGCAGCTGGATTTAAGCGCTACGGAAATCAGTGTATGCTACTGGTTTTGTTTTTTTTAATTTTTCAAAAGTAAAAACAAACATAAGATGGCATATAACTCATCTGTAGCCAATTACAGAACGTAAACATTGTCAGTGTTGAACAGAGAAACCTTCATCTGATGTTTCTCTGAAATAAACCTCACCATAAGATGATACAGTCATGCTAACACTTCATGCAGCAAATAGCTCAAACATGTGAACACTGCTATAATAACGACAGGTAGGAAGATTCATAAAAAGCTGTGAGGAACTTGTACATTATGTTCATGTTGAGTTTTAGTCCATGGTAGCAGACAGATGCATGTAACTTGCTTTGCAAAAGTAGTCACACTCAGTTCATTCTTCCACCTTTTTACCACATTATATTCACAGACTTTGTTGAATTTTGGGGGGATTTCATTTGACAATTTGGCTTACATTTCCATTTGTCCCCCGATGCACCCCAATGTTTGTGATTTAACCTCAGTAAATATTCACCTGTTTTGTGAAGGCTTCAGACATTCAGTCGGAGAACATTGTCAAACAACAGTACCATGAAGAACAAAGAACACAGTAGACTGGTCAGGCTTGAGGTTGTGGGGAAATTTAAAGCAGGGTTAGGTTGTAAAACAATGTCCCAGGCTTTCAGAATCTCTTGTAGCATTGTCAATCATCAGAAAAATGGTCACTTACGCAACGGCAAACAAGAAATCACTGTCCACTGAAACTGGTAGGTCTGCTAAGGTGAGCATTACTCACAGAAACAGCCTTGAGGTCATGTTCTAAGTATTTTTACACAAACACTGCACAATATGAGTTGGATACATGGCTGAGACTGAAATTATGTAAAAAAGCAGCCAAAGTATAAAGAAACATTGAAGTCCATCAGGAAGTCTGGAGAACTGGTGATAAAGATTGCTTCAAATGATTACATTTTATACTGGAGCCTTGGAACAAAAGCATGAGGAAATCATTGATGTTTTCGACCTTTTGCATTTTTCTGTTCATCTAATAATTAATCATCACAGCTACAAATCCAGTGAGGATCCACCCTTCTTCAGAGTTTGTCTAATTGGTGAGGTGTGCACAATTTACAATCATGTTCAACAAATTTGAATTTTACTGCAAAGTTTATTTATTACAGTAACTTAATTATTAAGGAAAATGGAATGATGTTTTAAAGCCTATATCTCAACTAATCTTGACCATTTTCCACATTCAGATAATGTAAAATACACTTAATGAGCCTCAAAATTGCTTCAAATATGGTAATTTATATAATATGACAGTATATCGGTAGCAAGGTATTGCCTGGACTCCACTTTATATGTATGAGGACACAAACAGAGCGGATCCTGAAGTCATAGCTGGTGTTATGGAAATGTTTGGTTAAAGATCTGCATAGTGATGCTTTTGTTGGTGTGAAATGAGTCACCATTCAACAGAGAACAGCCTTGTTTATTCCAAACCCCTGGAAGCTGGTTAAATTAAGTCTAGGGAAACAAAATCAAATCTTTGCAAAATGCAAGACAAATTTCAGTGCAATTAAGAAGGGGTTCCTGCTCTTTTAGGGATGTTAACCCACCTTTTAAACCCTGATCTTTACTACGACATAAGACTTCTCTTTAAGTCTTTATCATGTTAGATTGATTTAATGAAACTGCAAGATTCGTTCAATCCTCCTGTTTCAACTTTGTCAGCTTACTTTGTCAGCATATTTACACAAAACCAATATAAATTCATATCAAAGCCAAATTTGCAGCTGCTTTGGACTTTGGGAATAAAGAAAAACAATCAAATAGTCAATTTGCTCATTTGTAGTAGGTAAGAAACAAACCAATATAATGTTTTTTCAAAAACTTAATTAAAAAGAAAAACTCTCTAATGCAAAAAAACAAAAGTAAAGCGTAATCATGAAATCAAAGGAATAAGATCATTGTGGTGTATATGATGCAAGCAGTAAAGAAGGGGAAAGAATTACGGTAATGAGGCATATTTGAAAACTTAAGATGATTGAAAGTCATAATTCAGTCAGAATTTGGATCTGCAAACCTAATAATTTACTCGTTTATTTTAACTTTATTGCCATTTCAAGTGAAATGAGGTTGTAATTTCCGAGTCCTGCATACAAATCTAACCATGGGCAAATGACACAACTAATCATGTATAAATATAAAGCGAGCTTTATGGCTGCTGGGAGATGGACACAGTTTAATTTGTAATTTGGTAAATGAGAGAGCAGTACAAATTAATGAAATTAAATATTTTTGTATTTTTTAACACCGTAGATCTCAAGAATCTATGTATGTTAGCGCAGCACAGAGCTAGCACAGTTATTGTTCATCTCTTACATTATTTTGACAGAATGTTTTTTTCATTTTGCACATTGTACATATTTTGCCGCTCTATATTTTAGACACCTTTGATAATAGTTTAAACGGAAAGCAAAAGATATTATCTAAAATAAACTAAAAAAATATTAACACTGGAAAATATGACATTTAATGTAGAGGGATATGTTGTAATATTGAATCAAAGTTATTCAGATAAGTATGACTGATTTGTTCTCTTTAATTATTTTGTACATTCTGTGATACATTTGTTTTTTGATATATTTGAGATGTTTCAACGCTATGATCACAGCTGTTTTTATTTTTTGCCTCCTCACTGATATGTACCCGTCTTCACAACATAGAAACAAAGTTATTTCACTTTTTCCAGATATTTTGATAAACGGAAGAACATCTAAGCTATAAAAAGGCAAAGTAGCATTGCTGAAAAAAAAACGTGTCACTGCATGCTTCATAAGCTGTATTTTTATTTTTTTTTACTTTAAAGCTGCGTTCAAGAAGCTCATTTAAATAATTACCTGAAGGAGTCGTTTGAAAATTATATTTCCTTTTTCAGAAGACAGACTGTGTTACTCTTTTTAATAAATGAAGTCATGTATATTGTGTAAATGTGTCCTTTTCATCTGAAAACGAAAGTGCTTTCAGGTGAGGTTTTGTTTATCAGTGAGCATTTTGAAAAGAGTTAATTTCTCAGTTTTAAAAATAGACTCAGTTAAACACTTGAAATAAAGCTCATTATATCTATCAGGACATTCTGCCTTTGGAATCAAAACATCTGTTTTTCTTTGCTTCTTTTTGAGTCGTCTTTTGCTCACTTGCCTCAGAAATTTTAACTGTAGATGCCATTAATGTGTAAATCATCGAGGCTTTGCCTTTTCCTACCAGTTGAAGAGATTTGTGAACACTTTGAAAAAAAGTTTGTTGACAAGAATCAAATTACGTTGATGAGAAGAGATAGTGAAGAAAGTTTAGGCTATAACTGTATACGTTTATGGATTTAAATCAGCAAACTTCAGCAACTACAGCAAAAATTATTAATTTTATAAAATATGTAAGCTGAATAAAAAAAATATTCTGTTACATTCAATATGTGGAGTAAAATAACAGTCAATACAAGCATATATTTTCAGTTTGTGGGTGCTTGTATGTTGCATTGCTTCTTAGCTAAATCTTCTAGAATAACTATTTGTACTTTTCACTCCATTACTTCTCTCTGACAGCTTTGTAGACCTTGTTTATTTTATTTATGTATTCCTTTTGTTTTATAAAATCTGTGTATGCAGAAACAAACAGCAGTGTGTGAGGATCTGCAGATGGTTTTGAAGTTGACTTTTACATTGTTCACCTAAGATGACATTGAAGCAAAACCTCCACTTCACACGAACTCTGTGGGCTGTTACAGATCCCTGATCAGCTCGATATTTGTGCAGTCATATCTGGTATGTTTATAGTCATTAAATACCAATTTTTAACAACAGAAAAGCTTTACAGCTAAAAAAAACCAAAAAACTCAGTGGGTGACCCGGAATTGGTGCCTAGGTTTAATTACTTTGCAGAACATGCAAACACCATCAGAGAAGAGCGGAGGGGAAAAAAAACCCTTAACAGGAAGAAACCTCTAACAAATCCAGGCTAAGGATGAGCAGCCATCTGCCTCCACCAGCTGGGGGTTGCAAGGACAAAAAAAGGCACAAACAAACAAACCCAGGAGACCAAGCCAAGCATATCAGGAAATACCTATACCTGCAGGAAAGACGAAAGACACAAAAGTAAACCCATTAATGTACATAGAGAGTGAAGACAGCAGAGTGAGGCGATGTGGTCAGCATATGGGGGATTCCAAGACCACTTAGGTTGAGAACCATTAACTAGATGGATCGCTCATAGATTACTCAAGCCTTGTCTATTAACTAAATGTTTTCCTGAAATAAATGCAGACTAAGTGTCTTCGTCCAGAAAGAGAGACATCGGTTGAATACCCGAAGGCTCTATCTGTAGGTTGGTTGTATAAACTTCAGGAATCATAAATCCAATGAGTGAAGCAACACATTAGATTAATTGAAATAATCATTTTTTGGAATCTGATAGATTGTAGAGATTTTGAGTTTTCTGTCTAATTAGCACAATTTAAAGATTTTGTGGCTATTAAGGGAGTAATGGAAACAAACAAAATCTGTTAAATATGTTGACTCTCTTGCAAGTTCCCTTGAATCTGTTGAAGGCTTTTCAGATCATCAATAAACTAAAAACCCTTGAGTAACAAATGCATGCATATTTTTTTGAACAGCAAATGAGTCTAATTTGGTGATTATTGTACAAATAAATCATTTAAATCTAAAATGTTTAAAAAAAACTCAAAGTCCAGAAAGGATATCTGGGTGAAAAATGACTATAGCTAAGCTAGCACAAATCAACTAATGTCATGCAGAGAAACTAACTACAGTTTTTATATTATAATACCACCTTAAAAGAAGGTTTATAAGGTGACGTGTTATAATATACGACACTCTGAGAGCACCATTCATTTCACCAACACATATGTAGACCCTGATCAATGTAAGTACAGTACATTTTTCTGTGAATCTGAATTTGTGTTCTAAAGCACAAAAGAGGATTAGTTCACACACACAACCTTGAGGAATCCCAACAACAATTCTAGTACTTGTATATTTGTTGTTTGACAAAACATACCTAAAAACCAGCTCATCATCTCCATTCCATCATCTAGTTAGTGCTAAAATTGTTCAACGTTAAAGTCTTTGCAACAGCCTCTTGTGGTTGATAATTTTGAATGGACGTTAAATGTTCAGTGTCAAATAGAATATTGAAGGTTAGTTTATTTTACGTCTTCAGTCAGTTTAGTATTACAAAGTTTCTTTTTCTTTTGTAATAATTATTATTTTTTATAATAGAATATTATAATTAAAGAAAATGTCTGTAAATGGAACAATGTTTAATTTCTTAATTTTCGTCAATGTGTTATAATGCCAGGCAATTGAACTTGATGGCATTACTATATAAAAGTATTAAGTGGTTTTTCCCTCTACTTAGTATCTTTGGCAGCACTTTATCCTCTACACCTCCACAGTATTACACAGCGATTCTCCTCAATCTAATATATATATATATATATATATTTTTTTTTTTCTAACACCCTCATCCGCTTTTATTCATTTTCACATCTCTGACCACCACTGGCTGCTTTGAGTTAGAGGAACTGGTCTTGCAGTGTGTCATATGAGAAGGTGAATGTGGGTTGAGTATTATAAATAGAAAAGGACTGACTATGGGGGCTCAGAGGAAGAAAGAGATGAAGAGAGGAGGATGTGGGAAGCAAAGAAGAGGATGACGAAAGCAAAGAAGGTGGTAGACACACACATGGATGTGAGAAGGAAGATACACAATGTGAGACGGGGAGAGAAGAAATGTCTATTTTTACTGGGCGGTTGGATAAAGAAAAAGACAAAAAGGGAAATGTGATAGGCCTCTGTGTTAGACAAAACAAGGAAGAGGGA
Organism: Xiphophorus hellerii; assembly: GCF_003331165.1. Taxonomy (NCBI): domain Eukaryota; kingdom Metazoa; phylum Chordata; class Actinopteri; order Cyprinodontiformes; family Poeciliidae; genus Xiphophorus; species Xiphophorus hellerii. The sequence continues at coordinate 14,731,607 of NC_045683.1, forward strand.
TTTGTTGCTGTTAAATGAACATTTAACCCAACTGCTGTGTGAAGAAAAGTTTTGGCAGCATTTTACCTGCTATTTCATTCTAATTTCCCCTCCTGCAGCAAGCTGTTTTTTATTTATTTCTACTGGCTCTATAAAATCTTGCATTTTCTCCAAAACCTAAAGGGACGTTTTAAAACTATATCAGCTTTTTTCTATTTTCTTATGTTCCAGACTCATTTAAATTGAATTTGGTTTATTTCCCCCTGCTCTCTACTTTCATTAAAAAAAAGCTGGTTCCTGGAGTGGAGTAAGCAAGTTTGAAATGGAAAAACTGAAATATTTGATTTGCATAAATATTCAAACACCTCACTATTTGCTTTGAACTTCTTTAGCAACATTGATGGCTTTTGGTTTTCTGTGAAAGATGTGCAAGTTTGACATGTCTTTTTTTTTGGTGAAATTTATTTGATTTTGTTGGCATAAATATTTAAACACACCCAAACTGAAGAAGGAGTTCTCCACTTCATGCATATCAGTCCAGACTTTGGACTTGAGACTTTTTTCCAAAGCCACTCCCTTGTTTCCTTGGTGGCTATGCTTCAGATTTTTTGAAATGATGAATTGTTCACAGCTTGAGATGCTGAGACATTGAGAAGAAGGCTTCCTTTCAGAGACACGAATATGTTTTAGCATCTGTGTTTGCCATTAAAGGTAATTACGCTTCCAGTTCCTGCTGCTGAAAAGTATTTCCTACAAATGATAGTGCTGCAAATATTGCTCTTTTCTTTTATTGAGTTGATGTATTTATACACTTCACAATCGGTGAAAACTTACATAAACACTGAACAAAATGAGAATAACTGCTGACATCTCCAGTCAAATTTTAATAATGTCTGGGTAGAAATTGTTACCAAACTATGGTTTACATTGCTAGAATTGAACTATTATTGAATATTGCAATTAGCAAAGTATCTAGATCAAAATGCAAACGTCTTTAATTGCTAAAATTTAATTCCCCCAAAGTAGTGTAGGACTCCATCATTAGCATTAAATCTGTTAAGCAAGTTAAAGAAAAGCTGATTTTTCAGATACACTGGAATTGTGAAAATATGAACAAATAAGCATAAAATACATAGTACATAAAAGGAATAACCCCTGTGCTTTGAAAGCAAAGCACTGTCCGTGTACATTAATGCATCATTTTATACAGCAGAGAAGGCAGACACTACACAGAGTCGTTTGCTCCTGTGTATTTTTATGTCTTTAACCAAACACTCTGTGGTCAGTCTGCAGCTCCTCTTACCTCACTCATTAAACTTCCTTGCATGCTCTCCTCTCCCGTCTGTCTCCGCTCCATCCCTCCATTCCTCTTCCTCCTGGATCAATTGATTACTTCCTGTGCTCCGCAGGGTGACAGCACAGTAAAGAGACCGTGGGGTTCATGTTACTAGTCGTGCATGAGCGTGTGTTGGTTTGCACACACAGATTGCGAACAATGGCCTTGAGGGTCAACTGTGTCAGCACGCCAGTCCCGGCCCTGAACTATTTAAGTGACGGCTGTGCTGACTTCTGCCTGCTGGGATTAAACATTTGTTACAGAGAAACTCTGAAGGAAAAGAAATACCTTGTTGGCTTTTACATTTGTTATAATTCATTCTGATCATATGAACTCTTTATCTGGTTACAGAAAAGCTCTCCTGGCCCTTAGACTGTCAAGATTAAGACTACAAATATGCCTAATGGTCTTGGTACAGACGGCTTTAAAAGATGAACAACTTCCTGTTCAGTCGGTTTTTATTTCCCCAAATGAACCTGAAATCTAGGTTATCAGAAAGGAATACCTGAAAACCATATTTTAGCCGGTTTTCTGCTGTCAAGGATTATAAAAAGTCTCAAATCATGAAATATTTTCTCATCTTTTTACAATTTGTATTCTGAGCTTGTGGCAACCAAATTGTGTTAACAGATAGACTGACAAGCTCAGGTAGCTTAACTCTTATAATATCCTCCTTATATTTATCGCCCCTGGCAACACACAGGTGTATGGCTTCTGTTTGTCTGGAGTGTACCCAAAGACACAAAGAGAGATCAATGCAATCCCTGACCATCATCATTTTATCTCGACTCCAGCGTGGGTTCCTGCCATAAAACTTCAGCTTCACGTAAGACCTGAACCCCAGGGCACACTCAACCAAGCTGTGCCACAGTAGCAATGTAAAAAATCTACTTAGTATGACAGTCCACACTGTCATATTTAGAATTGTATAACAGTGTGCAGCAGCTCTTTCTGCTCTGTCAAACCCATTTCTCCTGCAGCTAATGCAATAACTCTGAATTCCTGCAGAATGCTTCAGGGTTGCGTTTTGGCTGAATAGGTGATTTAATTCCCGGCTTCCCTTTACCCTGTCTAAACAGACTAATGCTCATCTTGCTTTTTGTTCAAATGCTTTAAAATGTCTCATAATTTTCATACCAGCTCTTTCAAAACTGGACTTTTTTGTGTTTTATTTTGTGTTTTGTCTCTCAGCCTTGGTTTGTTGACAGCTACTTTATTACCACAGACCACATCTGGTCAGTTTAACTAAGTATCTGCACCCCAGGAAACGTCTTTAATTTAACAGCACCATACTTCAAGAGCCGCAAATGATTGGATTGAAGAGCACCTGTTGTTTATTTGACAGAAACAGATGTTTAACCAGACATGAAACTGGTCTAGGAGAAAACCACATGAACAATTAAAACACGGTGGAAAAACCCGACTAACCCCTTTTTAATCTTTTTAAGTTTCATTTTCTGAAGCCATCAAGGTAGCTGCGTCAAATCAAGTCAAAACATAACCTTATTCTATCAATAAATCATTACTGTTCTATTGGTAAGCTACTATTAGAAAGGAAATTTATGTTTGTTTCAAAAGTTTCTTGATAACAAACTTCATGCTACTGGAAGTCTGTTAATTTTTCTATAAATAGCATTTAATTATTTTTTTTAAAAAGCCTCTCTGGTTGCTGGATCAAGAATGAGATGCCATCCCACAAAAATGTGAGTTCAAGCTGGTGACCAATATTAACAGGAGGTGCCAGATTGTTGTGCTTTCAAATGGTTCTCCCACCCACAACTATTGTTTTCTCTTAAATGAACAAACTGTTAAATTCCCAATATTTGTTGACTCCAAACTTCAGTCAATCTAAGGAACAAATACCGAACAGACCAAATTGCAGAAGAAGCTGTTTGGCATTGCAGAAAGGATTTGATAAGTCACACATTCAACTCTACAGCTCCACTAACAGAAAAATATTTTCCTGCAAATGTTTAAGGTTAATCAAACCCAGTTTCCAGCAGCTTGAAATCCATTGCAAAGAAAACTGTGACAACAAAGAAAAAGAAATCAACCAAACATGATTTTCCTTTGCTTTTAGTTTGTGTTTATATTGATACTGGTTTTGATGGGCAAAGTGAGCTCCTGAGTTCCACTCTACCCCACTCTTCCACGAGGCGTAAAACTCTTGAGATTGTTTGAACAGCTTTGTACTACTATGAAAATGTAAATGAGAAGACAAATTAGATTCAACAACTCTGGAAGCATAATATTACCATAGGAGAGAGTGTGCTGTATATAGCCTAAGAGCTCCAACCACCATCTCATGTTTAATTGATTCAATCAGTTAAACACAACTCTAATCATTGTTGGTTTTTAAAGAAAAAAGAAACATAAAAAATGACAGAAACTGCAATAGAAATGTCTGTGTTTTGAGGACAGTTTCTTTTTGGCAGTAATTCAGACTATAATGTGTATAAGGGATGTTTCTTTTTCCTCTCTTTCAGTCAATCATATTTGAGACTCTAAACACCAAACATAAAAATATGGATATATGTCTTGTAAGCTATGATTGAGATTCCTTAGAGACCCTGAATTGAATATTTAGTTAAATCAAAACAATGACAAAAAAAATCTCTAACAAGATATTCAGTGTCAAGAAAATCAATCTACTGTCTCCAAAATCCCTGATTGTACCCCTTTGTGTCCCTGCTGTACATAACATAAAGGCACCTTTTCACTTAAAGATACCATATAAATAAATTGTAGGACTACCTGACTGAGTTCAAACAGGTAAAGACAGATCAGGTGTGGTGGAAATTCACTCCACTGATGTCCCTGTGTTCTTGAGGCTGACTCAAAGCGAACGTCTGCAAATATAATTTTTTATGACCATGTACACGTACTAAGTGTTGCACAGTAAACTGCTTGGTGGAAAACAATATTTGCATCGAATTGTTGTACATGTGACACCAAGCTGATAAAGTTAAGAGTCTTGAGACTTGAGACCCAGTCTTGAGACTGGGTGCGCAGCGTGACTTCCACTTAGTGTCACGCGCTGACGGGTGTGTTGAGGATTCCCTGATAGAGAAAAAAACAGGGCTACGCACCCAATTACCTCATCAAACTTGCTAGCACCCATTAGGATTGTAGGAAATAAAGGAGTTTGTCACGAGAGAATTTTAGGCAATCGGTACGCTCGAGTATGAAGACTGAACTACGCGGACAGTATGTGCTGAGTCTGTGTGGCTCACAATATGAGTTTCCACAATATGCCCAGCTATGTGGGGATTTTTAGAAACACAAATTTTACATGAATCTGTAAAGCTGCTTTCACAAGTTAGCATCCCACATCACGCTATTCCCTTGTTGAAATGAAAATGTATATAAAAATGTTATGTGACACCCCCTTTCTTCATTGTGAGGATGAAAAAATATCTTTAAACTGACCAACATCTTTGTGACATTGATGTGCAAATTGATATCTGACTAGCAGGTGAAAGCATTTATAGAGATTCAATCTTCAGCATCTATATATCCTTTGTCTTCTTTCACAGAAGGCTATCTACAGTCAAACTCAGGTTTAAACCAACCAAGTGTTACTGAGGCCCCATCTGTTTGCTCATGGATCTGCCCTGTCTACCACCAGATTAATCTTTGAATGGGACTTTTTGTGGTCCCTTTCAGAAGGGCAAAGGCTCATAATGATGTTTCACCACTGTTTTCAAGTGTTATTATTGGTAGAGGTTGAAGGATCACTTTTTAAAACCACAATCTCTCAAGCATCCCTTTGACTATACATCAGTCATTCTACAAAGCAGAGCTTTTACCTGTTTTTACTACACTTGCTGATCTGAAAACAATGACATAAAGCCTCTGGCAGCTTCAGAGCTCATTTCCCTGCCACCCACATCTGAGCTGTGACCTGCATTTTGAACACTAGACATCATAGTTTATTGACAGCTGTGCAGGCCTCCATTCTCCACCAGTTTAAACACCAGTTCCATGTCTATTAACGGTGTAGGGTCATGACCTGACCCCTCTTATGCCTTTGTGTCTGCTTACCATCTCTCCCTGCCTCTCTTCTTCACATCTTTTCATCCCCCTTTTACACCGTAACTCCCAGAGGAGGCTGGGCCACCTCTCTCTGTCTCCAGATGCACACAGGCTCCTGTCAGCTCTGAGCTTAACGGTATTTATAACGATCTGACCCTGGGACCTCTCTGTGGTAATGATCTGCAGCCCCTCCCAGCACAAACACACGCACAAGCTGACAGACAATAACCTGCACTCCTGTCTCCATCATGTTGTTTTCTTCCTTATGTTGAGATGGATTAGAGTTATTAATGTTCCCCAGTGAGAAAATTTGGAGGAACTGTGACAAATTGAATTTTTCACATTTTGTTGTTTTAATGGCGTTTGGGAAACTAATATTCTAGTGAAACTACTCTTCATCATATCTGTTGTAAATTAAACATTCTGGCTTCTTCCTATAAAAATATAAAATCTGTTTAGCTTTTGAGCATTTCCACAAATCATATTAAAGTTGTTCAAAGCTTTTACAGACAGGTATCTTTCTCCAGAAAAATGTAAAAAGCATTTTTGTTTCTGGTTAAGATGGATAATCTCTTAAAACATATTTGCGATAACATAGACTCTCTGGGCCATTTACCGGTTTTGTATATGCTACGTCTCTGAGGCTATTAGACAACCTAACATTTCAAACACCTCAGATTTGACCTTTCACCTACAAAAACTTCTCTTCTCCAGGCTCCCTTTTTGCTTTTGACCTTTTCAAAACAAATTCTGACCGTAATGAGCTAGTTTAAGAGTTCTTACTTTGAAAAGTGTTTTTTACCGGCTACTTAACCAGAAATGGCTCCAACTTCAACCCAAGTTTGTCTTTGATTGGTTGATCAACACCTCATGACAATCGCTTCCTGAGAACCATTTTTAACTAGTATGCTAATTTATGTCGATGTGAAATAGTGCATTGGACATGAAAATGAATTTAACATTGCTAAGTCATGCTGCAATAAAATTGTTGTGCATTTTAATATTGTTGATTTTATTACTTTAGTTTTCTTCCATGTATAAAAAGACATGGATGCTTTGGATGTGCAGGAAATGTTTTCAAACCATTTTTGTATTTTTGTCAAAGGCATAATGCCCCGTAATTATCTGTTTAAACAGTACTTTTAAATAACACAAGCAAATAGGAGATTAAATTACAAATTTTGGTGTTGGACTCAGGTGATGGTGCCAGACTTCACAGCCAACACACAGTTTAACAGCACACACATGCTTGAAACCTCCCTACACAGAAAAACAAACTATTGTGCTCTTGCTTTCATTCTTTGTCTCTCTCTCTCTCTCTCTCTCAAGGCCTCGTCTCTCCCCTCATGAGTCACCAACACACACACACACCCACCCCCGCGCACACACACACCCACACACCCACACCCACACACACACACACACAGGGTGCTATAGATTCACACACAAACACAATCTCTCAGCTCCACTCTCTCAATCCAGCCCTGTCAACAGCACTAGAGCCTGATATGAGGCCAGGGACAGAGGAAATGAACAATGTGAAGTATTATTATGATACAACGGAGCCAACTACACATGAGAGGGAAAACGTCTACTGTGCTTCATGTTTTGGGAAATAGATCTGAAGTCACTGGACACTTTTTCTGTTCTTTTGGTTGAGGTTTTCTATCTAGTAGATGTCTACGGCACTGAGCTCACTTCCATTATGTTTGTGTGTGTTTTTCATTATACAGTGAGTTGCAAAAATTTTAAGACCATTTGGACCGTCTCCCCACTCTCTGCTCACAAGACTTGGACAACAGTACAGAGCTGGAAGCATGACGCAGACTCACTCACTCATTTTTATTGGTTTACTGAAGAGACAGACACTGAAAAGCAGTGTTTAGATAATGTATTTACACAGCTTTACCCAAGAAAGTTAAGGATCACTAATTCTCGTTTTACATCAATCATTAGTGATGCCACTAAAAGGTGCCTGTGGAATCTCTATATGGTTTTTAAAATAAATAAACTATGGATTGAAAGTTGTAGGAGGTGTTACAGTTCTATTTAAACTGTGGATAATTAACACAATGAAAATCACAAATTTTCATTAGCGTTCTGAACTCTTACAGATACATTTCTCCTCTTACCATGTGAGCAGCCACTTCATTGTTTTACTGGAGGGCATTGGGGGATTTTCACTGTAGATCCACATTTTATTGCCTGTGTAAAACTGATGCACAAACACATTAGTGTAACTTGTATTGTTTCAGTGAACAAAACTGCACAATCAGATAGCACATTTTTAAGTGACTTTCCAGGAGTTAAAGGTGGTGGAAACAAGCCCAAAATTGAGAATAGATGCATCTGCAAAATGTAACTACACTTTAATGATGCAGTCTGTTTGCAATAAAGGGTTTGAGTTTGCTTATTCCTGCTCTTATATTTTCAGAAAATTAGCAGTGGTGTCACAAGGGTTTATAGTTGCTGACAAACTTCAGACACTGTATTCATTTCCTTAATTAAAAGCTAATATCAGCCTCCGTTGTGCTGCCAAAACAAACCCTTTTCCTCTAACAGGTTTGGGCTTTGGTGCCATCCCACCTTTCATATTTTCTTTGTCACCTAATGTTTTCCTTTTGCATTTTTTCAAAACAATTTGCATAAGTAGATGCATTCATTTTCATTTACAGTGAAAGGTCTTTTTTGCCCATATTTGCAATGGGATAATTTCCTTTTTTTTAAACTGTCTGCTGCCTTTCTTTGACTTTAACATCAATATTTCAGAGTCTACATTTTTGTAGGTTTAAATGTAACAGCTGATAATGAAATATTTAAGTATTTGCTCAGCTTTGCTTCATATTAACCATTTATTATAAACACTGCTAAAGAAGGTGTATAAAAAACCTTAAGGTGAAGTAGTATTTTGAACAAAAAAAAGAAAAAAACTACATTTTCATATGAGCACATTTGTGCATTTAATAAGTGGGCGAGTGTACACGTACCTCAGCATTGTCTTACATTGTGTTTCACTTTTTTAAGTTGACCATAGTTTCTAAGAACTTCTTGTTTTAGGCACTGGCCACTAGGCTGAACAAGGACATTATTTATTTTGCCGTCACACACAGGAAGCTGGATGGTGAAGAAGATTTTTTTCAAGCACACATAGAGAACCTCCTCGAGATCATTCTGCCTCCATAACAACAATTAAACCACATTTATGCAAACTGTTTGTTAGGAGTTATGTGAGAAATACAAAGGTAAACAATATCATATTGCAAACCTCTACTGAGACTTTAAATGGGACTGTGTGCTTGGGTCACATGAGGCTAAGTTTGAGCTTTTTTCAACAAACACTAAAACAAATGCTGAATATGTGGACAAGCACTTCATGGCTGCTTTTGAGTACACATAAAGGTTTGTAACGTCATTGGCATGTTTCTCTTCTAATTGTCCAGAGAACCATGTTAGAGTGAATAAGATGAAGATCACTTTGAAATGTCAAGAGTTAAAAAAAAGGTTTACTCGACCAGCAAAGGGAAAATGGGTTGTAACTTGGTTGTCACAGGTGAGCTGTGGAGAAGAGAGAGCCGGGCAATCTGAAGAATCTTGTGAGGTTGTGCAAAGAGGAGTGGCCGCATTGTTTCATCCAAGATGTAAAGCAATATATTTTTTAACAAGTTGTACAATGAATTGTTAGGGAGGATACCAATATCTCCAACTCAAATTATGAACAGAACCTGAAAAAACAGGATTGATGTGAGCCATACCTACATTCAAAATCAGAGAAACATTTACGACTGATTTGAACAATCAGGAAGAAGGTTGGAGATTTTAGAAGTTTACATAGCATACATCAAACCTCCTGAATGTAAAATATGTTCTGTAAATCTATTAGAAATATTTGGGTTTTTTTGTTTGTTTGTTTTTTCCAAAATGTGATAGTGGTTAAAAAAGAATAGATATTTGCACAACGCTACCTGCTGCTCCAATGATGGGTGGGTGGGTGGATGGATGGATGGATGGATGGATGGATGGGTGGATGGATGGATGGATGGATGGATCTTTCAGGAAATGCTTAATTTTTAGCATCAATCTTTAGTTGTGGACCTCAATCTGTGTGAGCAGCAAAGCCTCCAACCCCCCCAACCCAACGCAGCTCTAATACTATGAGGTGGTTTCATTTTACAGTCTGACAGTGTGATTTATTTTTGCTTCCTCAGGACCGTCTTCAGTGATCAGCAATGATGACGACTCAGCTTCTCCTCTTCATCATGTCTCCAATGGCAGCAACACTCCCTCTTCCTCAGAAATGGGTCCTGATGCTGTCATCATTGGCATGACCAAGATCCCTGTGATAGAAAACCCTCAGTATTTTAGGAGCACCAACAGCCTGTTGAAGACTGACACTTGTAAGTAAACCTGCACATGCACAACTACTGAAGTTGGAACCAATTAGTAAGTATAGATATGGGATACATTGGCGGCCATGCAAACACTTTGGTTCTGCCAGACACTGACCTTTGAGTTGGTATTTGCAAAATTTACAGAAACTTTGTCTGGTGGACAAACATGCACCACCAGCTCAGAATCTATTAATGCAGCTTAGAAGAGCTGAAGAAGTTACCACAAGGAAATCTTTTCAAATCAGTAGAACAAAATGTTTACATCATAAATAGCAATGGAATAAAGAAAGAGAAGGAGAAAAGAAAAGGAGATTAAAATACAATGAAATGAAGAAGGAAAGAAAAACTCAAGGAGAACAGAAGGAACAAAGCAACAGACAAACAGAGAACACGCAGGAATATTGACCTGCTCCATCAATATGACATTATGATTATTGGCGAGTAATAAAAGCCTCTTCAGGGTTTGGCCTTGTGTAGCAATAAATAATAGATTTGCATTTGTCTGTGTGTGGGGGTGTGCGTGTGCGTGTGCGTGTGCTTTTTTTGGAGGATAGGTATGTTAGAAGGTATACTAATGATAGACTCCGGGTTGACCTCTTTGGTCCAGCTATATAACTGAGCAGCTTGCTAGGATTTACATCTGAAAGACAAGAATGATAGTTCTCTGTATCAATGCTAATCAATAGCATACTATGGTGTCTGTGTAGGTCCTTTTCTTTGTATTTTTGAAAAAGATCGCAGTCATTACAATCATTGCTCTGTGTCCCTCTTTGAGTCACATTCAAGCAATATGATTTAAATACAGCCTGTATCTGAGCGATTATTTGGCAATGGGGCCTTTAGAGACAGGTACAATTGGCTTTGATGGAGACAGTTTGTCAAAGTGGCTCTTGGTTGCTCTTTAATCATGGCTTTAACCAGCTTGTCTCTTCAGTAGTGGGTATGCGTTGCTACTTAAATGATTGCAGAGATCTGTTCCTGGCAGCAGAGAAGCAACAATTACTGTGCAGAGATGATGGATCCATGCTTAATCACGGGAAACGTTAGATGTGTTCAGTTGTGCAGTTTTCTTCAGAAATGAACACCTCATTAACAATAGTAACATTAGAGGAGGCATGATTGTTGGAAACCATAATAGATGCATTAGGAAGCCGTTACTGTAAAGCGTGCAGGTTTGTGAAGGCACAATTTGCTGTGGTAATGATTGACCGGTTTAATCTTTACATACACTCAGTTTATAGTTAATTTACTGTGCAGTTTAGAGACACTATGGCGTGAATAAAGGCTGAAGGTCTTTTTGATTGCTGCTTGGTGTGAGTCACAAAATGGAGTTCTTTACGGATGGTCAAATTTTTGTCATTTGAACGTTCCAGTGTTTATTAACCTTGTCAAAATTACTTCAATATGTCATTTTTTCGTGGAGGAAATTAATTTTACATTCAATTTTACAGGATGCTTTCACATTCAAGAGGTCTTTAAGCCTTAATTTTTTTTTTTTTGAAAGATACTACGACAGACATTATCATTATTCATCATTAGTAACAATGAATAAAAAAGCATTTTTAATTAGATGTAACCAGTTTGAGTCACTAATAAGCAACCTAGTCTTGTGTTTACGGACATTAGTTTTACTGTAAAATGTTAAAATATTTAGTAAAAGAAAACTAATTCTAAGTAACCTTCATGGTTTAAACTATTAAATTAACTAAGTGGTGCATATGCTCAGAATAAAGGGATGTGTTTATATTCCTTTTATACAGTGGTTATTTTCAGGGCCCCCCTGTGGATTACAATAAAATCCTCCCCAAAAAAGAAAAAAAAATCAACTGGGCACACACATTGTTCTACCAGACATAAACCTATACACATATTTTGTTTTCAAACTCCACTGAAGTTCATTTCACACTTCAGGTTGCAACAAAATACATTACAAACCATCTTTACAGTGACACACTTTTGTGTAACTGTTTTCTTTTTGTTTGTTTTTTTTCATCCATACTGCTTCCTGCGCTTCCCCCCTCTCTCACTGCAATGGCACTGTGCTTCACACTTTGGGAACCACTGCTTTTATAAAATGTATATTTTTGAAAGAGAGTACAACACTGGTGGTTAGTGTTGTACAGTCAGTTTGCTGGACTTAGCAGTTAAATTAGAAACTTATACAAGCGTAAAAATCTTGGCTCAGCCCAGATTATAAAACTGCCAATGAATCAATAAAAGACAAATTATACAAAATAAAATTGGGAAAACTGAATTACTGGTTTTAACAAGACATAGGTGACTCTTCTTGGCCATGTACACTAGCTTTCTGAAAAAAATAATTGTTTCCTTATTTATGCTCCACAAGCCATGCTAAGAAGCTGCTCATTTTATTGACATCTTCATGATGAAGTAGATGATTTTTCTATCTTTCAAACTTTATATACGGTTTCAGCATAAACACTATTCAGTAATTTTAAACAACAAGGTTTTTAAAAAGCTATTTAGGCTTTTGAAAGTGGGGTGATGTGGAGATAAGCTCAGCAGGCAATATGTTTTGTGTAGTAGCTAGTGTAAAACTGGTTCATGCAAAGTACAATATTCTTCACGTTACTGTGATTTACATTAGGTTTTATGTAAACTTAAGACAGGGGGTCTGTTATTTGTGGTCAATAAAGTTCAATGTGAATTAGAAAAGCTACAAAATATAACTTGGGAATAAAATTCCCTTATGCAAAAGTAATGAGGTGCAAAGCAGCACTAACCCCATTGGGGGATTTTGTGTCACAAATGACAAACCACTGCTTGTAAAAAATGCACATGACAGAACAGACATTAGAAACAAAAAGCTAAAGTATATGAATGAAAAGTGTATCTTTGCTGGAACCAGGCAGTCCAACAGGTCAGATGAAACGATATTTGACAGATGGTTAGTGAGAAGAAATCCAGCTATGCCAACTAATATCTAAAGTTTTTTTTGTTGTACAAATCAGACTTTACAAACAAGCTCAGACAAGGTCTTGAGTGTTGGCCCTGGATTGAGAGAGCAATGTTCCTCTCTCTGACTCATGTATTAAATCACACAGTTGTTCCATCATTATTATCCAGTCAAATCTCAAGGTTCATATTTTGTTTCAACCACGGTTTACCGTACTTCTGGAAAATGTTATTCATATGTCAACAGAAGAGTACAGTGTTCAAAAACACCCATTTACAAGCACACTTCCTCGTGCACTTGCACGTCAAAAAATGTAGGTCACAATTAGTTACGCCTCGTAGTAAGAGGGCATGTGGTGGCTCACTTATAGAAAAATGCAGAGGAAAACCAGAGACAGAAGATCAGCGCAAATTATATCAGGGAAGAGTTGGCATAGCTGGATTTCTTCTCACTAACCATCTGTCAAACATCGTTTCATCTGACCTGTTGGACTGCCTGGTTCCAGCAAAGAGACACACTATTTCCAAGCTGCTGAAGTTGTTTTATGTCACCATAAAAAGTATTTTGGACAGATGAGACAATCAGGAGTAAAGAAAAGGAGTAAAGAAAAGGACAGACGGCGAACAGGCTACAATTAATGTTTTAGGTGCTTAGAAGATGTTGATCAAGTTGGATGTCTTAGGAGTTTATAAAGACATTTAGAGCTGTCCATGCTAAAGATGTTGGAGAAAGTAGTTGGGGAACATTCATTCCCTTTGCTTTTAAAACAATTTGAATGCTGATGAGAACTGCTGAGCAAAGAGGAGTAAATTTAAGAACAGATTGAGGAACATTAAATGAAGGTAAATACAATAAATAACTCATTTTTAATGCTAGATATCATTTATGTGAAATGCATTAAATGTGGTCGACTGCACATCATATACGTTCCAGAGCAGAGGTTTAACAAGCAGCTGTCATTGCTGTCATAACAGTAAAACAAAAACCTTAAATTGCCAGGTACAGAAATTACATTTAATTATATGTCCTTCTTTTATGAATGGATAATAATAATTACACTGACACATGACTTGTGCAATAAAAACAGAATCCACTGTAAAAACGCTGAGAGAGCCAACAGGGCTTCACGCCAAAAGAAAATAAAGGAGACAGAGGAAGCATTGGTCTGTACACATCAATTTATTTGCTATTTGAAGATGTTAATTAAGGAGAAGTGGTGCAAGGCACTTTCATGGACAAATGCTTACAGCCACAGTAAGAAATGGTGTGGTGAGGTAATTAGATGGTTAAATAGTGGGTAGCTGTCTTTTAGGGAACATGGGTTCATTGTATTCTGCTGTTGCATGGAGAATTGTAACTAATTTGTGACTGCTGCCGCAGTTCCTGAGACGAAGACTAAAAGAAGATTAAAAAAATCACACCAGTGCATGCCCATGACCTTTTTGCACACTGAAACATCTACATTCTTGCAGAATGTAGGAATGTAGAAAAGATAATTGGTTCTCTTTCCGTAGATATTGATGAAACCAAAGATAAACCATAAATACTAACATGATTCCAGGAAGTTATTGTTTTAGACTGGAGCCAGACCAATTAGCCGCTTTCCTGTTTGAAATCACCATTTCCTTTTGATATTGTTTTGCACCTAGAAAATCTGTGCTTAGCCATTTGCATAACATATTAATTCTATTATTATTTAGATATTCTGATGTATTAAGTAGATACCCAAATGTCATAACTGAATCCGGTTGCATATTGTTCTGCAGAAAATTTCCATGATCTGCTTTTTCCTTCACAGTAGGGAAAACACGATCAGAAACACACTTCTGAACGTGTTTCTGAAAAACTCATTAGGTACAAAATAGAAAACATTGTACTGTGGATTCCTTGATTGGAGTTTTGAATCCAATGGATGATGAAGAAATAGTTTTTTTAAAAATCCACATTTATGTAGCCAAACATATGTAGCTTTGTTTTATATTTTTTTTACTAATGGACTAATTTCACAACCTATCTTTTCTAGGCAATAATGGGGATGTTGGTTCTTTCCAATCAGTGGAAAATTTGTTAACACTTTATTGAAGGGGTGTGCATAAGACTGACATAACAACTGTCATGAACATGAAGGAGTCTTCATGAAAGTTTACAGCTGTTGTCATTAAGTGTCATACGGTAAATAATGACACTGTTAATGCAAAGTTGCACTAAAAATTTGATTAAAAGTCCATTAAAAGTGTAAATTTTGCATTAAAGTGTCATTGTTTACAGAATGACACTTCATGACAACAGTCATAAACATTGATGAGGACTCCTTCATGTTCATGACAGATGTTAAGTCATGTTTATGACAGTATTAGGTCAGTCTTGTGCACACCCCGTCAAATAAAGTGTTACCAAAAATTTTCCTACAGTTCTGAAGCGACTTTGGGCTATTTTACAACCAAAACTGAGAAAGCACAAAATTGCATCAACCTTTGTACACATTATGTACACTTAAGTGATAATAAATAATTTCTCTGTTGCTGTTTGAAACCACAAAAATCTGTGGCTTTGTCTTTTCTTTCTAACTTGTCACAAAGAAGCATGCTGATTGTTTTCAGCAAACACATGGATCATTTGGTGATCATTAATAGGAACATTTAAAAGTAAAGTAAATATTTTAAAAGACGTGCATTTATGCTTATGTATACAGAATGAGCTTCCTGTTCTTTGGTGCCTTTCTTGCTGTGTGTCAGTCATATTTTCCTGATAGCAATATCTACATAGAGAATTGCAGTGGACTCCTCATAATTTGCCTTCACAAATCTTTAATTTAGCAAATAATAGTTTTCAGTCAGAGGAGCTGTTTAAACTTAGCTGCAACACAGACAGCTACAGAAGATCCCTTCCTTCCCCCAGCCACCAAAAAATAAATAAAAACAAACATAGATAGCGGGAGTTAAACCAAGTCAAATCAGGTCAAGTTTATTTGTTTAGCACATTTCTGCAGTTGCTACTGCATTTGCGCCCTCTGTAATTAATAACATATTTTTCATTTCAGTAGAAATTCTCACTATGACCAAAGTATAAGTGAAAGCTCAGTTTAATGTTGCATTTGATTTGGGTCACAAATTAAACAGATATTTTATCCAGTTGGGGAGAAAAAGTTCCCTCCTCTTCTGATTTTCTGTTTTGTTGCAAACACAGATGCAAACTAGGTTAAGCAGAGATGCTTTGTCAAATGTTTTAAAGGAATGCAAATAACACAAACAAGATTTATTATTTGTAATATCATTTCACTTTCAGAAGGAATAATATACAGCAGAAAATATTATCTTCTATAAATCATAATCAGGTCATGGGCTTAAAAATATGACATCAACTTTTTATCAAAGCGATTTTTTATACCTTGAACTCACCGCCTGAGGCATTGTTAAATTGCTACATGGCAGAATAGCGATGGAGCAGGCAAGGTGCTGGACATATGCAATCAGTCTTAAACAATGTCCTCCTTTCATAAAGTCCATTTTTTAAATGTGTTCTTTTTGACATCAAATAGGTCGGCGAGAAGACGAGGCCGGCTGTGTATCTGGGTCAAATGACATCCATAATAACGGTTTTGATAACAGCCTGATCTTTCTGGTGAAAATATCACAAGAAAGGAATACTGTGTAGTCTGAAACTGATGTTGTTATTCTAGAGTATTAAATATATAATAACACTTTTGTTCTGTTTCTATCTGTATGACACTGTTATGGTTAACATCGCCAGTTTACTGTGTGGATCAATGCAACTGATTCTCAGGAACTAGCTGGGCTTTAATGTGATATTCTGAGCGGACAGCTTTTCTTTAAATATGCCTCCTAATCTCATCATGCATAAATCTCCTTTATCCTCCTTCATGTGTTGATGTGTGTGTTTCAGGGCGTTCCCACGCTCATGTTTTCTTATGCGTCGACATCTGGGCCATAAAAGCTAGGGGTTAATGAAGTCTAAGTAAGGATAACACAGTGTTAATCATCCCGAAACTTAAGACATTGAGTCAAAATTACGGTGAAAAGCCAAATTTTCTTGAAATCAGCTGACATAGAGTCACAAATTCCTTAGCAACAGAAAACAGTGTTGCTCCCTCTGAGCCAACTGTGGGTGAGCTGGAAGCAGGAGGAGATTACATGCATTAAGCAAAACAGAGCCACAATGTATATGGTACATCTGAACAGATAAATACCAAAACTACTGATTACTTTTCACAATTTTACTATTTCTCTTAGAAACTTGCAGGCTGAAACCCAAGCTTAAAATAAAAAAAAAAACAATTCGCAAGGATTGGAAAATGTTGCTTTTTTTTATTTATTGTGACAAAAACCACATGTGGTGCAAGAAGGATTTTCAAATCATGTGTTTTCACTGAAAAAAAAAAAAAAATTGTGAAAAAATGACCAATTAGTAATAATTTGTAGGTTTTAAGCACTTTGGGGAACATGGAGGAAACAACAAGACATCAAAAAATATTTGAAGTTTTTTAAATGAATGTAGCGACAGAGAAACAACACTGAAAGCTCATTTACAGCTACCAGCTGTTCTTACTTTGTTTTCATACTAATTACAGGGTAATAGCAGCACCTTATATAACAGTCATCATGCCTTATCATTACTATTTAATACAGAAAGAAAATGCAGTATAAAAAAGTCAAGGTCAAATTCCTCTCTCTAGGGATTTATTATCTTTTCTCTTTGTGTGGTATAGAACAAAAACAAGAGAAATGGGGCAACATTGTCCTGCACTGCAACAACTTATACTTAATTTGTTCCTATTTTTAGTCTAAACATTGAAAAATACCAAAGATAAAACCACCGTACAATATAGCTTTTAAATAGCTCTTTGCTAAAAACAAGGCAAAACATAAACAATCAACTTAAGGATGATGTATCTATTCCTGATATTCTAAACTTTGTACTGTTTCTTGAAGTAACTACTTATACTTGTTGTATCTGACACTTACTTGTTACAATTTGTCTCCATTGTCATTTTTTTTTCCTTTAGACAATATGCTGTAATTTTTCAGGCACAAGTGCTGATCATAAAAGTCTAAAAAACTAGAACAATTTAGTGCAAGTCCAAAAAAAAAAATTACAAGTAGTTTAAAACTACTAAACAGTACAGTATTGCTCTTCTGATTGTTTTTCCCCTTGCAGATTAGAAAGGTAGATTTGAACAAATGCAATTTATTATCTAAAATAGCTACCAAAACTGAAATACGGGAAACTATAAAAGCCATGGTAAGAAGAGCAAAAATGCCCTTTAAACTGTGGGGTTTTACTTTTTATATACATTATGCTGCCAAAATTAAACTCAACAAACTATTAAATTCAGCTTTTTAAATAATCTTCATGGTTTTAGGTATGTAAAACTCAGTGCCTTTCAGGCCTACAGACTGTTTCTACGAAGATTTGTGAAAGAATGAATTGCTCTCAGGTATTTGGGGAATTGAAGCGTGACATCGTCATTCAGTCTAAGTCTGGCCATAAAGTACCTCACTGCTAAATATTCCAGTCAATTTTTAGTGGTATTACGAATGATTGAAAGCAATCATTTGTAAGCAATCACTTTGCCAAAAAGAAAATGGTCGGCCATTTCAATTCGCCATTCGCTGAATGTTGGTGCACAGAGTTTGAACATTTTCAGTAGAGTCAGGAGTTACAAACCTTCACTTCCTGGTGCCTGCAGATTAGCTGAGGTACAATGCAAAAAGGACTTCATAAAATTAATTTTCATGGCTTAAATCCCCAAGTCCAATGCAAAGCATTAGACGTTGTTTTGCAAAGGATGTCTCCACTGGAGTCCAGGGCAGTCAAATAATGAATCATACCTCTCTGCCTGGCAATCTAAGAAATAAGTGTGGGTTTGGTGGTTGATAGGAGAACAGTACTTGCCTGAATGCATCGTTTCAAGAGTAAAGTTGAGTGTGTGAGGCTGTTTTTCAGCAGTCAGACTCGGCCCATTAGTTCCAGTGAAAGGAACTCTCATTGCTCTAACATATTAGAATGTTTTGGATTAATTCTAGCTCCCTACCTTGTGGAAACAGTGTAGGCTTCAACACACTGTTGATTGTTGTACAATTCGTACAACAATCAACAAAACAATAAACGGACTTGTTGTTCATATGCAAACTTCTGGTTTTGACATTTTTCAATATGTAAATCTGTCAAATATCTTTTCTTCTCAGTCATAAACATCACAAAACCTGATTTAAAAAATCTGGATGCCTCAGCAATAAGCAAAACTTGCCTTATGTTCATGTTTTTTACATTGTGTCTCTTGTCTGTCTCATATTGTCTAGTTGTCCAGCACATTAAGCGACACAACATCGTGCTGAAGAGAGAACTGGGAGAAGGAGCTTTTGGAAAAGTTTTCCTGGCTGAGTGCTACAACCTTTCACCTGACCAGGAGAAGATACTCGTTGCTGTCAAGGTAATCATGAAATTACTTTCTTACATGCATTTTACAGTACCACAGCATGCCTTTTAAGCAGAAACAGGAGCAAATACTGTATTTCTGCTTCAGTATAGGAATTTAGGAAATAGCACAGAAATGATCCTGTTCTGGGTTAAATCTTTATCTTCTTTATCAGTGTTTCTTATTCTGCTCTCTCATCTTCTTGACATATGTAATCATCTGTCAGAAAGCAGATATTGCATCTCTGAATACTCATTGTGAGATTTTGTTTTTGTGACCATTCAAAATGTGCAGAAAAAGACTGGAGTGTCCTGATTAAAAAACTGGTCAATGGAAAATAAACTTAAAGTCATGATGAGTTTTTTAAAAGAAATTTGGTCTAAAAAGATTTTTGGTTCCTAATTAGTTAGTGAGAGTGTAGTTGAAGGTGAAATTATTGCCAGATCAATATTAAGGAGTGATATCTGATACTTGCAATATATTCAAAATATTGAGCAACTTACAGGAGATAATCTTATATTACTGAAAAAGATACACATCCTTCCGAGATATAATCCTTCATATGGCACTGGTGCCGTTTTTAGAATCTATGTCCACCTCCATTTCCTCTGCTATCATGACAAAGTCGTCCCTATCAAGGGTTTCTCTGTAAGAGGTAAGGTGGGATTACAGCTAAAACCGCTGACTTCCAGGATGAAATTGAGTGGCATCCCAGGAAGCATCCTTCTGTAACACGTATCTGCCCATCAGCCTCCCCATCAAGGCAGTTCTTCCTCTCTGTGCAGGTCCGCAGTGAAACAGGATCTGAATGGTGAAGAATTTTGCATTAACAATACATGACCTGTGACAGGACCACCCTTCCTCCCTCTTCCATTCTCCTTCCCCTCCAGCTTCCTCTCCTCTATGCCTCCTGCTTGCACATGCAGTATTTTTTTTCTCTCTCCCTCTTCTGACTCATCATCCTGGCTCAGATCCTCCTCATGAAAACCCACAGATCTTTTCTTTTCTTTTCTTGGACTTCCTGTTTTCTTCCAGTTTATAACTGAAACCACCTGCTGATGCTGCCTGCCAGCTCAGCTTCAGCTTAGCCAGCTTGCTCTACCAAATTTTCACCTGAAAAATCTCTAGAGCCGGAGTTCCCACTGACAGCTTGAAAAAGCTACATTTATGTGTACGTTTATGTGAAGTTCAATAATCTTGAAGAAAAAAAAAAATCATTTTTGAAATAAAATACATTAATCAGGCAATTTCTGGAGAGGAATTAATTAGGATTCCCTCATATTTCACCTGACTAAAATTGCTAAAACCTCTTACATATGTATCATATCAAGTTGACATTATTGGAGCAACCTTACTTTTGATAAAGGTCTGTCAGCTTTAAGCCTCAAACAATTAGGTTTTTTTTGCTTTCTGACAGCTTAAGTGAGAGTGAAAAATCATACCTTTCTGTTGCATTTGGAAAGAAAACTATGGCAGTTAATAGGTGTGTAAAAAAGATCTAAATAATTTTAAATCAGCCATTTCTCTATACAAAAGAGGTGGAGAGCATTTTCAAAAACTGCCTTACATGCCCAGGTGTGGTTGTCCAAACAATTTCACCCTGTGAGCAGACCGAAAGAAGTTGAATGAAGTCTCCAATAAATTAAAGACAGTAGTCATAGGACCTACAGGGGATCTTGTTCCTGATAATGTGAAAGTACATGAGACTGCACAAGTTTACCTTTGACAGAAGTTGGACATAAAGTAAACATTTTCTGTTTAAAAAACAAGACAAGAGAGCGTGTAGACCAAGATTTTTGGAATAATGTTCTTTTGACAGATTAGTCCAGATCAGAACAAAGTATACTAAGATAATGAAATCAAACCAACTGTGAAGCATAGAGCTGGAAGTGCCATGGTTTGGGAAAGCTTTTCTTCAGGATTCTCAACCAGCTCACTTCTATTAAATTACATTGAGTTTGACAGTGTAAATGAAGGACATTGGGCACATCTATAAAATAAAAATAAAGCAGAAGCAGAACTGGAACCTACCACATAACAATGACCCAAAATATACCGTAGCATTAAATCCACCAAGAACTGGTTGAGCATTAAAAGAAAGGAGTCCTGTGGTGAATCAAAAACCTCGTCTTGATGTTTTGATGAAATGGGGTGACTGGAAAAAACTCCTCAGACTACTCACAAATGAAGTGAGGAGTGGAGCGAACTTTCCTCAGAATGAGACTAAAAGGTGGTCACAAGAAAGGTGCCAGTAAAATCCGTTTAACCAAAAAGTGTAACAGTACCTGTTATTGATATCTGAACTTTTACTCCACTAGAAAAGTATTGTTGATATATTTTATTACATTTTTAAAATTAGGGTTGCTTTTTGTTTAGATGCAATGAAATTAATTTCTTGTCCATAGATTAAAATATAAATGAGACATTGCTGCTAATATTTTCATGTAATATTTTCACCTACATCATGTAGGTGAAAGGTTGAGTTACAATATATTATATTACTTCTTGCTCATTTTTCCTGGTGTAAAAGACGTGACTTGCTTCTTTTAGTTACATTTCCTGCTGCCTGCCTTTTAATGCATTCTGAGCAGAAAGGTCACGGCTGTTAGAGATTGGTGGGCATTAAGTGGGCTTCAGAGGAATGCACTTCTATGCCCATTCGACAATGTCCCCAAGGCCGGCGCTTATTGATGCGCTGCGTGAACTTAAATAGCACTCCCAGACCACCAAACTGCAAAATTACAACTTCCTTTTGTCTTTGTTCCTCCACTGACTTAATTTAAAACAGTTTTAATCGTTTTGGAACTCTGAGTCTGACTCCCACTTTTAACAACCTTGTTTTGCATTCACTAGTAAAGTAAGTACAGATTTTTGAGCTAAGAATCATTTGATCACCAGTAAGGTAGGTGAAGCTGAAAATTGTCTGATTGCTCTATATAAAAAAGAGTGTCAATCAAAACCAGACTTTTTGAATAAAAACTAAAGAAAACTCTTACGCAGTTTTCCTAATTAAATTATAGAATTATTTTTTCTGGTAGTTGATGTGACTTTTGTTTAATCCTCACAAGTCCCAGAAACAAGTCCCAGTCTTAAAGGTGCTCCGTCTGCTTTTTGTTCTGCTACAGCGCCTTTTACAATCAAAATGTCAATCTTTTTAATTGTTTTGGGAGAGAAGCAGGAGTCTCGGCACCCAGAAACAGATTTTTTAAAAAGTTTAACATCATTGTGTGAGTAACTGACACACACTTTACTAAATTTCTTATGAAGTCCTATGTGATGTTATAGCAAACCTTCAAACATCACTTAATGATTTGCAATACAGGCTGTTGTCCGTTTCTTTCAGCAACTTGATGCAGTTTTTTATTTGAGATTGCAATCTAACTCAGTCCACGTCTACAAAATTAGAAAATATATATGTAAGAAGAAAGCGAAAAGTGAAAAAAGCAACCAACACGACTCATCAGAGAGGATTAATAAACTGCAAAAACTATGTTAGATATTTTGTGAAATTAATCTGGTTTTTTGACTGTAAACACAGCAACAGTATTTGTTCCACTTCTTTGCTTGAATCTTTGATAAATAAAACACAATCTGGTTGACAAGTGGATCAATGGCATATAATAATTTCAAGAACAATCAATCTTTCAGATCCTGTGTCAAGTGTTATGTTATTTCTTAAATCCTCACCATGATCCAAAATTTTAAGTGCAAAGAATCTGCCAGAAAAATAGCAGAAAAAGAACCAAAATGTTGAAATATTAAAATGTTGAGAGAAACCCCGTAGAACTGCTGAGAGAAAAGCAAAGTTTAAAGTAAGATGGGGTGGTTTACAACTTTGGTTTAATATTATGCTTGTCCTATAAATAATCAATGCTCTTCACTCATGCTGTCTCTATCTACAAATCACCTTTCCCTCTTTTCATTTTTTTATTCCGCCTTTCATAAATTCAGACACCACGGCAGACGAGCTGTCTGAGCACCGGTTTATAAGCTGACAATCTGCCACAGCCTCGCCATTTAAATATATAATTACACATAATTATTTTGTCCGTACATTGCACTCTGTCTGCGCTGCAGCACGAGAACATGTCCTTGATTGTTTACCATATTAAGACATGCACTCGCTAAGAAAGTTTAATGGTGTCAGTTTGGGAGTCAGTTATCAATCACCCAGTCAGCCATTACATGGAAGCTACTTTATTTTGCTCTTACTGTATATTAAACAAGGAGGAGGCATCAATCAAAATCACGCTGCAGCAAGTACCAATGCTCAGTAAAATATTCACATCCATACGAATGCAGCACACTTACTTGACTGTATCCCATCCATCAGAAACACCAAACTCGTCCAATAATGTTTCTTTCTCACATGTAAATGAGCCACCATGTTTCTGAGTTAGAGGTTGTTGATTGCTTTTTTATCTGTCCAAGAACCTGAATGTGCTCAGACTGAATGACTAACAGCGTAATATTGTGGCTTTTTGGCCTGGGAATTAAATCAACTTTGAGTTCAGTGAGTGAGAGCGTGTTAGGTTGCTTATAGACGTTTCTGCCTCACAGGAAAGTCTCGGCGGCAGCAAGCAGCCCTGGATCCAGCATTATTATGACCAGCTCCGTGCAGTGATTCATGATTATTTTATTGGGGTTATTTGATGCTCTTCAATGATCAAGCACAGACAAGCAGTGAACAGGATCTTTGTTGAAACAAAATGTGTTCCTTATTTGACCAGCTGTAAATCCATGCTTATAGAAGCATTCTGTGTAATCTACAAAGCTGAAAATTGGAGAGAAATTGTTGGTTTCAACATCCTGGAATTAAGCAGGAAGCCAAAATCACACTTCCTATATCTAGTGCTTAGCAAAAATATTCATTCACCTTGAACCTTTGCACATTTTGTTGTGTCAAAATAACCAGCAATATGATATACTAATATTATAATTGAATGTTGCTTTCTTGAAAGTACACAAGTCAGTACAAAAGACAGAAATTTAAATATTAAAGTTTATGAACTTCAGATGTCTACAAAGGCACATAAAATATTTTTCCCCCCAAGCATTTCTGGTTGCACATTACTTTAAGGTTTACTCATCTTTCTAACATTAGCATAAAACAACTGCAGTAAAAGCATATAGACAACTGTAGTGAAATTAGGTTGCCGTTTTTCCACGCAGAAAGGCAAGATTTGGCAAGGAGGAACTTTTGTTTTTTGTTGAAGAGTCTCTTCTTCTACATTTCTTCTTCCTCATAGGTCTGGATTAAAGGCTTCAATGTGCCATTAATGCGCATACATTGTGAGCAGTCAGGTTGCATCCAAGGATCGAGTTGTATGGTGTGAGAACATGATTTGTGAGCTGTGAATTATTTAATTATTAGTTTGTACCAGAGGTGGGGACTCGAGTCACATGACTTGGACTCGAGTCAGACTCGAGTCGTTAAAATCACGACTTGAGACTTGACTTGAAAAAATGCTCAAAGACTCGGACTTGACTTTGACTTTCATGCCATTGACTTGGGACTTGACTCGACTTGAAGCTGTTTACTTGAAAAGACTTGATATTTTTTACTCAAAGTCTTAAAATTTAAAACACATTATTTATAAAGTGGCGTCATTAATTAATTTCACTCATTCCGTATCAATATGCGCAGACCATCACTATGTTTTTCCTCTCTCCTTATGTATGTATGTGTACGTAGCTGCAGCACAACCAATCAAATTAACAGGATTTGGACGTTTAAAAAACCGCGGCAAAGCTACAGAGCTCAGGGAACGAAATACGAAATAACCGCTCGAATATGCTTCCGCGAGTAATTTCTTTTGGCTACGTAGGTTATGAACTTTCGACTAAAAAACGAACTGCAACTTGTAAAACATGCAAGAAGAGAATATCGGATGGAGATGCCACGACGTCCAACTTTGTCCGGCATTTGAAGCTTCACAAAGATCGGTAGGTGGCACTTTTCTTTTGCTGTAAGATAGTTGACTTTAGCTAACTTCGTGTTAGCATGTGTACTCCGGGTTAAATTGGTGATGATTTACCATAAATCCGGTCCTTCAAATGCCTCCACAAATAATGTGCACCGTGTTAGCTCAGGAAGCCGGTGGATAGTGAGCGGGGCTCCGGAACAGAAAGCAGATTCTGGACCTGAACACAGGGAACAGAGTCTCTCTGTCCCATCATGATGATGAGCCGGGTCTAGTATCATCTAAGGATGGTTGGTGTATTTGAAGACATCTACGTTGGAAAATTATATTGACAATATATTGTTTTGACAGGTCAGAGAAAAGAGGAAAAAACTGCTGTTATGGTTCTTTGTATTGTGCTGTGGAAATGTCAGCATTTTCGTCTTTTTTTATTGAATATCAAGTTTAACAGAACTGGGCAATAAAGTGGTCCAATTTAAAAATGTTTTTTATACTTTGTGTTCAGCTACACATGTTCTATCATTTGAGATAAATACATATTTTAAAACGTACAAATGGTCTATTATTTGAATTTTTTGTATAATTGCAAATTATAAAAAAAAAATAAAATAAAAACGACTCGAAATGACTTGAAATTAAAGGTTCCTGACTTGAGACTTGACTCGACTTTTGCCTGTCTTTACTTGAGACTTGACTCGGACTTGAGGACAAAGACTTGAGACTTACTTGAGACTTGCAACACAGTGACTTGGTCACACCTCTGGTTTGTACAGTTTGAGCTGGAGCTGAATATGACTAAAATCGTCATGCAGCGCATGTTGAACTTTAAAGGACTGCAGAGGACCTGAGATGAGGTGGAGCTTCACCTTTAAGGCAGACGTCTAAACATACATGCAGAGGTGCAATGAAATAGTTTAAATCATAGCATATTCATGACCAAGTTAAAACCCAGAGCTAAATTCGTTTTTAAAATCTGAGGCAGAGGTGATTTTCACCTAATTTGAAAGAGAGTAAACAACTTACAAAAATTCAGTCTGCTATCATGCAAATTTGATAGAAATACTTTATACTGCATATACTGTATGGCTCCGAAGCAGCACAATACATATTCATGACAAAAAACAAGCATCTTTTTCTCTCCCACTTCAGAATTATACTTGACTTTATAATGTTTTTTCACATAAAATGACAATGAAATAAACTGATGTTTGCTTGGCTATATGTTAAAAAATACAACAAAAAAAAAAGTTCAAGGGATGTATTGTCAGGTGTTGTAGGTTTGATATTAGATTACAAACGTAGTTTGAAGCACAGGCTTTCGTTCGCTCTCTGTCTTCTTATAGTCCTGCATGTAATCTTCATGCTGTATCATATTACAGACTGGTATGTACATGACCATAAAAACATTTCCTGATGCATTTTTTCTTTAATGTTGCAGAAGTTTGCGTGCAGTCAGGTTTTCTACCATCTTTGTTTCTGGGCCAAGGGTTATGGGCCATTTACTTCATGACCTCTTGTTCTGTGTGTGTAATCTGAGTTTCTTTCTGTGTTTTGGTACACAGAGAGACACCGACTCACGTATATCCATGTCATATGATGTAGGAAGATAATCTATTATTCATGTAGGACAAGAGAATTTTTCTATATCTTTTTTTTTTACATGGGAAACTAATACAGAGCCCGTATCACTTTAATTTCCTGCAACTCTTCATGCCCTATTCACACACTGACATTTCTCTCATTTCTTCTTTCTCCGTCACAGATGCTTGTGTTACTCAACCTCCCTCAAAGATTTCCTGATTCGCTGAAGAGGTTAAGATTAGTTTAGAAAAAGCCTCTTTTACCTCCCCGCCTTGTCTTTGTCTATGTAATATTAATTTAACTCTTTGTATTCTGAGCTGGAATGCAGTTTGATAGGGAGACCACTCTGCTTGCTTCCACTGAGAAAAAAGGACCAACATAATATGTTGAAAGCCCAGAATGAAAAATTGCCAATCATCAGTAGTGTAGAAAGCAAAAAGCGTAAAGTTTCTTTATTTGTGCATATGTGCGTGTATGTGTTTGCAGACACTGAAAGAGGCCAGTGAAAATGCCAGGAAGGATTTCCACCGAGAGGCCGAGCTGCTGACCAACCTGCAGCATGAGCACATCGTCACGTTCTACGGTGTTTGTGTGGAGAGCGACCCTCTCATCATGGTGTTTGAGTACATGAAACACGGAGACCTGAACAAGTTCCTCAGGCACGTCTCTCTTCCTGATTGCATTGAGTGTTGCCAGTGTGGACACACATAATCAGACTATTGAAAACAATGTTCAGCAGCAGTTTGTCATTTAAAAACTCTCCTCAAGAGAAGCTGAATATTGCTACAAAGCACATCTGAACATTTGTCACCTGTTCTCTCGTAGGGCTCACGGACCAGATGCAGTTCTGATGGCGGAAGGCCAGACCACCAGACCCGTGGAGCTGACCCAGTCTCAAATGCTCCATATTGCCCAACAGATAGCATCTGGCATGGTCTACCTGGCATCACAGCACTTTGTGCACCGCGACTTGGCCACCAGGTGCGTCACTTACTACGTTATTATTTGCTGAAAGAACTTATTTCCATTTTTTTTTATCAACAGACAATGTTGAAAAAAAATCTGTGAAATTAAATGGAAACACTCATAAATGAATTACTTTTTTTAAAAGTTTTGTTCTTTTAGTAAATTTAGTTGGAAAAGACAAGAAAACATTCATAAGTGTCCAAAAAGAGCTCATCGAAATAGTCATCTCCATGACTTAAACAATCACTACAATTGGCAATAAAATCTGAAATATTTTAGAAAAGAGCAGCCACCATAGAAATTACTGGACACAGTGTGCAGTACATGAGATCTGTGATACATTTTGATTTTATTTTGAAAAAAGTTAACCAAATCAGTCTGTACCATGGTGAAAAAGTAATTCCCCCGAGAACAGGGTAGAACTGGTTGTTCTACCCTGCAAGAATTTGCAATCAAACTTACATAAAATTTTTTATCTCTGTGGAGGAATTTTGACTCCCTCATCTTTGCAGGATAATTGACTTTAGTGACACTGAATGGTGTGAACAGCCTGTTTGAAGCCTGTTCACAGTTGAACTGGTTGAGTAAATTTATTTTCGCATGATTACATGTTAACAGTTTACCACCTTTTGAGGAAACCCATGTACAGTAAAAAAAAAAAATTATGGAAGATTATGACACAATGGTGATCAATTCCACCCTCTGCAGCTGGAGTCTTGTATGTTTTGTATCTTTCCCTGCTGAGAAACACTTGAAAACAAATGAATAACTCATCAGCAAACTTCTGTAAAACTTGGTGACAGTAAAGATAGATAAATAAAGTATTTGATTCAGGAAAACATCAAAACACACAAGACGTCAGCCTCTGAGGGCCAGCTCACCTCTGTAACATATCAATGTTTTTATTTATCTGGTTATTCTTTTTGCAGGAACTGTCTGGTGGGGGAGAACCTGCTGGTTAAGATCGGAGATTTTGGCATGTCCAGAGATGTTTACAGCACGGACTACTACAGGGTAGGTGTATGTGTCGATATCTTTTCTGGCCCTTTTTTCAACCGACCCTTCCCCTGTTTACTGCTGCATGGGTCTCCATCTGCATCCCCCCCCTCCGCCTCACACTTCACCGCCATCCCTCATCCGAGCATGGGCATGAACTAAAGAGTCAACTTTTGTTACTGTAAGCTTTTTGTCTGCCACTTTGCTCCAATATAGATAAGTTTTACTTTATATTTTTAAACAGATATGTTACTTTTCAACTACCTACTTATATTGTTTTTCATGGCTGTAATTTCTTTTGCAATTTCTCTTGTCAACATTACAACCAAATAATTACTTAATGTTGCATTGCAATCAATCCCAAGACCTCAACTATAAGAAAGAGTAACATATAAAACGATTACCATCTTTCCGCCTCACATCTTCAGTTGTGAGGCGGAAAATCTCTTGCTTGTAACCAAGTTTTCTATTAAATGTGAAGACATTCTAAATAAAAAGGAAATAGAAATATTGCCTTGGACACACAGTTGGACAAAGAACATTTTTATGCTACAGAGAAAGATCATTGGGGCGTAACACCCACAAAGGGCATCCATTAGTTTTATTGTAATGAGTGCATATCTAGAAACAGCAGAGACAAAAATAAATGTGCCTGCACACAAACAGAGCAGCGTTAGCGCACATTTATCTGCCAACGTTGCCTTATTTGTGTCATTCCCCGCCTTTACTTGGAGTGTCAAGATAACCCAGGGGTACATGAGTGAGTCAGGAGTAAATCTGTGGGTTTTTTTCTCCTGCTGTACAACTATCTGTCACTTTCCCAAAGGGCCAAGGCCTAATAAACTGTATTGACTGATCGATAGTGGCTGTCCACTTTCCAACCCTCTCTCCCATCCGTTGTGACATACTGACATGACTGACAGTGACAGATAACTCCGAGGAGGCGCGAGAGGGAGGAGTGCTCATTCAGTGACAAGAAAAATCTCTGTTTGGAATAAATAATGACATTAACAATGACACTTTGAAAGATAATAATCTATATGACATGCAATGGATGTATTGTTCTTCTTCTTGTTGAGTCCAGAAAAGGAAATGCTCAGTGTACTTTGTGTTCCAAAGTAATAACTCTGCATATTTATCTAGCTAATATACTGGGCAGTATATTAGCTAGATAAATTATGCTTTGTAATATGTAATTGATTCATGAACACAAAGTACAGCTGCAGTGTCAAAATGGAGACAATTAGTTGAGCATTGCAACCTAACATTTGGGTGTATTATTTATTTATTTATTTATTTATTTTATTTCTGCATTTAGAAAATTAAACGCATCAGGAAAAGAAATCTCTGAGTGGGCTTCTTCAGTACGGTCTCTGTGTGACAACACATAATAACCTCCTCCTCCCTCTTCCTTTCACCCCTTCCTCAATAATGCCAAGTGCTGAGGCTGTATCCATGGCAACGTGTAGCGGGTGAAGGTAGTGGCGGTGAGCTCTGGAGTTGAATTCATCGTTTCTCAGGAAGAAAAGTAATCAGAGAACTTCTGCTTAGTATGCTGAGGCAGTAGTAGAGGAAGAGAGAAGGAGAGGAGGGATAGAGACAGCAGTAAAAAGATGAAAGGAGGAACGAGACGGGACAAAAAGCAGCAGGAGGAAAAAAGGGAGGAAAAAGTGAGATGTCAGACAGGGGAGAAAATAGATTAACAAATACAAAAAAGGAGAGAAAAGGCAGTAATAGAGTGATAAAGGGACATATTTGGAGGAGGAAGAGTGTAGAGGCTCAGCAGCCTAGAAAAGGCATCATACAGGAGACAAAACAAAGCAGAAATTGCAACAGGGTCTCTGTCAGAGACAGAAAGAATGACAAAATAAATACAGAGGAGAACAACAACACAGCAGAGGGGCAGTTTCAGGATGGCGGTCGCATCTCAGCACCTAGAAGAGACGGAGGTGTGTGTTAGTGTGTGTGGGTGGGAAGGTAGTGTGTATGGACCCAGTCATGCTCTTGCGTCAGACGGGAGCAAAGATGAGTCATAAAGGAATTGGAGCTCAGCCCCCCACACCTCTCACCACGCATGCATGTGTGTGGAAATAGAAGCAGAGGCGATGAAATGAAGGGGGTGCAGTGACGTCACCGAATCCCCTGTTACACAATGAATCTGATGGGCACTGCCTCGTATCAAACCTTCAGCCATATTTCAGGGTATCTAAATGTTTCAGTGTGGATCGATGTGCCATTGATGGTAGCTGTACTCTATCTTACAGTTTCAGTTTCCTTCAAAGTGGATTTTAAAACACATTTTCGGGTATTTCCCCCGAGTCAGAGTATCTCTAAAGTGCCATAGTGCCATCTCACAGCACAATCAGCACCTTCAATTCTAAAAATGCTATATATATCAAACATGACGTTAAAGAAATTTATCTTCCCAATTTAACGCCTTGAAATTGTTTGTCTCTTTAAGAAGCTCCTGCTCTTTCCAACCTTGACCTTCAGGTTGTCATTGCAACAATGTTCGTTCATTATGTTATTTAAGGAGCGTTGGACTGAGAAGTAATTTCTCAGAAAACACACAGTCTCACCAGGTTTGCTGATTGTTGCTGCTGCTAAGGAGCTCAGTGGGAGAGTTATGGAGGGCCGGTGCTCTGTGGGACAGAATCTCGGCTGGAAACTTCAGCTCCAAGGAGGAGATTTGTTTAAATTGGCGCCGCTTTGTGGGAGCTACCGTTTAGGCACCCCCAAATGGCTGCCATGGGGGTGCCATTTGGGCACATCATAAAATCTTAAAGATGTGACATTTTAATAATGAAATGATGAAACAATAATGATGATAATGAAACAACTGACATTTCTAAAAGAAGGAAGAGCCCAGAAATGAACTGTATCCATTTCTGCATCCGTTTCTTGGCCTGTGCCTACTGCTTTTCTATAAAATGTTAGTATTTATACCACTTGAACAACTTCATAATCTATCCCATTATGACCACAAACTTCAAAATATGTTATGAAGTTTATATATGATAAACCAATACAATGGAGTGCACTTTGTGGAGTGGAAGAGCAATGGTTTGAGGTTTTAAAATCTTCTTCTCTTTGGTGTGGGTTTGTAGAATATGCAAATCTAAGGCCCTGTTTACATGACAACGATCCAACGAAAATTGAATTTTTGTTCCATTTCTGTTAACACGTTTACATGAAGACATTTTAATTACAATCTTTGTTTACACAGTAACGGCACACATTGAAGAAGTGTAATGCCGTCGCCACGCCACTAGTTGGTGCTAGATTCTTTGAAACTTAGTGCGCATGTATTTAAAAAAGAAAGTTGAAAGCACGTCTATACCGTTCCCCCAGATACGGGCGGGGGGGGGACACGCACTATGTGTGTCTGATTAGGGCGCAGTTGGAAAAAGTTCAACTTCGCTGAAACACTTTGTTTGAGCTTTCACGGTTTCCATAGTTTCTAGATAAGATCGCTGAACGGAGCGGCGAAGAGTCGCTGGGGGAACCGTATCAGATGGGGAAACACGAATTGTAGTAACACCAGCATTGTCAGTAGTTTCTTCTACTTGTAGGAAGCAGTTGTGTTGTGAGCTAGGGATTCCCTGAAAGAAAAGATCCATTTATTCTGTTTACAAGACAACGGACACCGGCACTCTGGAACCCGTTCTCAAACTGTGCCGTTGTCAGAGAAAACATTCGGTGGTTTCATGTAAGTGTGCAGTACAAACTCAACAAAACTCTTCCGTTTTCACCAGGAACTGTGGTCGTGTAAACGGGGCCTAAAACTGACAGTACATTGACACTTGAGAACTGGAACTGGACACCCATTATTTAAGTAAATGTCTTAAAATAGAAAGAAATGGCTACAGTTGTAAACGATCCCTTCCACCTGTGCAGCAGATACTAATTATAGTTTATTAGTAGTATTTTTTTCATGGCAAAAAATAAGATGAAAAATATTAAATTTCCTGTATAACAGGGAGTAGGGTAGATTTCACAGGTCCCCATGACAACACATCCCATAATACTTCACCCTGTCACCATAGGTACCGTAGCTATAGGGAATTTGCAGTCCAGATCACATGCTTGAGCTGGGGGGTTTTCTACCTTTTTGGGGGTTTCCTGGAACTCTAGCCAGAGGTCTGGCTGAGCTGCTGAATATTTATGAAACAGTGTGTTGGAGGGAATGGCAGGTGGGCTGAAGGAAGCGAGGAAGGGAACTGAAAACAGAGGAGGCAGAGATCAACAACAAAGCAGCTCACATACTGGGAGATGTCCTTGCAAAGACTTGGTCTTAAGACTGCATCCCTGTAACCACAATTTACTCAATATTTAATGTTCTTCTTCTTCTTGGTTTTACTGGCGGTTGGCAACAAACTGTTAGTAGCATTACCGCCACTTACTGGTATGGAGTGTGGTTGACAAAAACTATTAATAGTTTCCAGTGACGTGCGGTCAGGGGAGGCAGGTGAGGCAGTGCCTCACCAGCCATCATGGAAAGAAAGAAAATATATAATCATAAAGTAATTTAAATTGTTATATTCATCCGGTGGTTTGTACTAAAAAATATTTATTTTTCATGTAGCTTCACCAATTTCGATTTTTATTTGTTCAAAATCGCTGAATTTTCTTATTTTCCCATTCAAATGCTTGGAAGCGATGCCGGTGAGGCAGCAGCGAGCTCTGCCTCACCTTGGATTGCGCAACCCCTGGCTCTGCGCTGGCTGCTAAGCGGAGAGAGCATGTTGCTGTACGGCGTCAATAAAATGGTTTAAACAAATTTAATATGTGAACTTATTTCCAATAATTTAGCTTATGTATATAATGTACAGTGCTTTTTGTCACCAACTGTGTTTGTGTAACGTGTTTCGTGTAATGAGCGATTATAAACGGCAGAGAACAGGTTCGAGGTGAGGCAGGCAGTTCTCTTGCCTCATGGCAGGGGGCGCTCAAGATCCCAGACGTTCGTCTTGTTCACTCCTCAACTGCCGAGTAAGTGACAGCGAGCTAGGCTAAACGATTCGGGAAGCAAGTCAAGTGCAGCGATAGATTATAATAGAGATGGTGATTTTTTTCCTCTCGCTTATCCCGACTTTCGACATGGATGACTACATTACAACACTAAAAAAGTTTTCTCAAGTGGACTTTCAATCGAAGCAGGAGATAATAACCAAAGGAAGACCAACGCCGGAGCTGAAAGGTTTGTTTATTTTGTTTTGTTTTTTAAGGAAATGTGTGTTTTGTGAGCTACAGTTTGTATGTGTAAGAATGCAGAAGTGAAACATAACCTGTAAACTGCTGTCAATCTATGCATCTATTTGCAAATCTGATTCTGATGACGTCAGTGCCTCACCAGCTATGAACCTCACCGCACGTCACTGATAGTTTCCCTTTTGTGGCTCCTCAATGTTGTTTTCTTTTTTTTTTATTCTACCATTTTGATTTTGTAGCTTTTCACAGAAGATTGTCCATCATTTCTCTTTTTGTTGTCTATGCAAAAAATATCCTGAGGAGACAATTGATCCTTTGCTTCTTAAATGCAAAGCTTCTTTAATTCTGATCATTGGTTTGGAGTTTCAGGTTCATCTGGGTTATATATCTGAACCACATTTAACAAGCATAAAAAAACTGCTGCGCAGCAGTTCAGTATTATTTCAAACCATCAGAGGAAATTATTAGCCATGATAAATAAAACAAAAACACTAACAGGTATGAGCAAGACCAGATGCATCAATGAGCTCTCAGAAATCTATCAACAGAGCTAAAGAAAATATTTTACCTATCAGGATGTAACAAGCTACCATGCTAACACTTCTTTACTTATCTGCTAATCTGGTTATCTTTTGAGGATTTATGTAAGTTGTTCTGTCTTGGTTTGGATTGATAATATAGATGATTTTTTATTTAAAAAGAAAAAAAAATATATATATATATATAGTTCTCTAAATTTACTCATCCAGGTTCATACACTTCCATAAGTATTTTTGATAAATGTACCTTAGCAATATCCAGAGACACAACATGCTTTGGTTACAGAAGGTGCTGGAATAATTCTGTCTGTACATTTGACCGTTCTCTTTATCTAAAAATAGAGATCGGTTTGGCTTTATAGTGCTGGGTTGAGGTTTGAATCCGTTTCAGTAGCTTAACTTTAACTTTTTCTATCAGCTCCATAATCAGTGTTGATGCTTGTTTGTGATTATTGTCCAGTTGGAATAGAACTGACTGTAAACCTGAAGAGAAACTGAAGAATGTATAGTACATCAAATGCCTTTATTTTGCTGGTAGTTCTAAATTTAAGTTGAATTTGAAGCAAGGTCTTTTTTCTTATTTCATGTTAACTGTGAAAATAATTTCAGTGCCTTCATTTTGATGTTGCAAAAGTCTGGGTGAGCTGATAAGGGACTACAAGTGTGTGTACTTTAAGTCATGAAGTTATTAATCTAAAATTGAGTAGAACGACCATCTTAGTCACAGAAAATGTATTCAGCTCACATTTAAAGAAAGAAAATGCTTTATGTACAGGAGTCGCATAATGTAAGCTATTTATTATATAAACAACCAAATACAGAGGAGAACGTAAAGCCTCACCGTCAGAAAGAGCCAGCCCTGGTTATGAAGTGTAAAAACTGCCAAGGTGTCGGCAGATATGTTTCCTCCCATGTAAAACTGAGCCTGATGGCTATCTATGTGACTGCGCACATTTTATGACTGCATTAAATAACCCACTCACTAAAATAGAAGAGTGACAGACCATTAATAACAGGCATAAACTTCAGAAAATGTATTGTGCTATCGGCGCAGGGCAATGAAGCACGGTTCTGTTGGTAGATTCGTGTTTGGAGAAAAGAGTGAAAGTAGAGGAGAGCTTCAGTGAGGGAGAACATTTTCACAAAGCACTGAGAGGGAGAGACAAGGTCAAAGGTACTTAGCTTTCCTACAAACGAATTTCAAAAATAGCTGTAGTGACCATACTGTATCTCCTGCAGTCTTATTGGCCAATTAGTAGTTGAGTCACTATAATTGCAGAAATTTCTCTGCAGAAGTTGGAAAAAGACTGAAAATGCCTTTACTAAGCTCATCTTAGTTGTTTATGGAAAAAATGATGTCATAATAAATCATTGCTGTGGTATATCCTTACTACACATTTGACACAGAATCTTGTGTGATTTGACTATCACATTTTTTAGACTTTTTGAAAAATTATACCTTACCCCTAAGAATTTATATTTTACGTCTGGATGTTTTTTTGATCCTTAAATATGGAAATAAATAAACATGACTACACTAAATTCCACAACTTTGATCCCAGTAGACATGGACTATTCAGCTTACACATTATTCAAAGACCTGACAGAACGTGACGTTCCTAAAAATCCTCTTGTCTTCAGGATGAAACTCACACAGCATGTTTTTTTGTACCAGAGCAAACTTTTCTTGTAACATTCCTTCTTAAGTGTTGCAAACAGTGACACCATTTATATATATATATAAATAGCGACGCCTGTTTTAAACAAAAGAGACGTTGATCCTCTCTCAGAAAGTTTAAATATGAGATGTAGTATTTATCAATTTGAATTTGTGGGTAGGCCTAATATTGGATAAGAATTAATCATGTATTTTAAAAAAATCTAGTTTTATTTTTTTGTAAGACCATTTGACTGAATTATTAATAAGACAGAACTAAAAGTTCTACATAAATGTTTAATGATCATGCTAAAAGTTTTGATTGTGTGCATTCTGTTTCCACAAATGAGAATTAACAGTTTTTATACCGAAGCCAACCCAAATGTACCTTTGATGATAGTTTTTTTAAAAGACTGCTGCATTTTAGTTCTGCAGTTTGGGGTGAAGATTTAGTTGAGCTGCTAAACCTTTTGAAAATATTTAGGACCTTTCTATCTTGTTCTTATTTCCCATCTGGTTCTTTCACTATTCTTGCCCTTTTCCTCTGAATCATGTTGAACAAGCCGACATGAATCCTGTGTGATCCAGCCCTGCTTAAATCTGTTGAAACTCAGGGCAGATTAACTCTCAGTCATGCAGATCACAATCAGCAGAGCGAATAATGTGTTTGTGTCGCTAGATAGCTTGTTGCGCTTTGGGGTATCTCCGTCAAACATCAGTCGTTGAAACATGTTTGACTTCTTCCTGGTTACATGACTTTTCTTCTCCCTGTTTGAGCTTGATTCAGATAGACGAAAAGTGCATTTAGTGCTCTAAAAGGGATGTAAAACATTTCCCTATCTGATGGAAGGACTGTGTTTGAATGGTTTTTTTTGTTGGTTTTTTTACATCATACAGCAACACAGACATCTATAAATGGTTATGTAGAATGTTTTCCAACCTGAAAGGAAGTGGAAGAGATGGAGGAGGAGATTATTTCTTTGTAGATGAATTGAACTATTAAATAGAAACATGTGAGTTTGTCCATAAAATACCTTTTATCTTTAGTTCAGCAGTAAACAATAATGATCTTCAGCCAGACCAAGCCGGCCCAAGCCTTTGACAACAGCGTATGAAGTCTCAGTAGAAATGAACTGTCAGTCTTCATGAACAATAACAACAGCTAATGAATTTGACAACGTTACAGACTCGACCGGCTGAGTTCAGATTAGAGCATAATAAAATGACCGGCTGTCTCACAGAGAGCCCGTCATTTCTGCTCCTCATCAACCACTGTATCTTCTTATTCCAGAGTACAACTTAAAGTATATAATTAAATAACTGCTTGCAAATCTACTGAAGCAATTTACAGTGCGTAGCTGCTGACTGTTTACTGTCTCCCACATACTGGTTCCCACATTTTATCATTGACAAATAATGTTTCACATTTACCCACTAATCATAATTACTTGCTAAATATCTGTCCCCTCCTGAGGAGATTACCAGCAAATACACTGAAGTGTGAATGCTCTCTTTGTTTGGAGAAACGCCATACAAAGCAGTGAGTTCTCAGCTGGTTTGGCTTGCTACAGTCACAGGAGTGATGCAATCTGTTTCACCAAGCTACCAAATGTAAGTCACTGAAATGCCTCGGGCAGCAGTAAACTGTTTGTAGCTCTACTTTAAAAATGTGCTGAATTTGAGAGTATAACAAGACAGTGAAACATGTGAAAAGCTTTAGGATGACGACATAGAATAGAATAGAATAGAATAGTTTTCAAGATATATAAAAATTTGATACACAGTAAGTTTTAAGTTTGCCATTAGTCTTTTACATTTGTGATAAAATGTTAAAACAGAATTCTTGTAGCATTCAGACAGTGTAATTCCCGCTCCAGTTCTGACTAGCATTATTACTTTTAGGCAGATGGGTACTACCACTCCTATAGAAGCAAGCTCGCAGCCCTTTCTGTGATTTTTTTCTACATATAATCTGTTTGTCCTTTTTATAGGGTTTAATGTGTTGAAGTAATGTAGCTTTCCATTACTGGTATTATTCTAAGAACACCCTCTTTCACACCACTCAAACTCATTATGTCTGTCCTTGGTAGTTTTCTCACTAACAACATTTCAAGTTCGAACTAAATTCAGTTTGAGTTGAAGATACACAAGTGGTGACTGGAATGGTGGTCGAAATACGGATACACAGTCTGTCATTTATTGAGCTCAGACACTTCAAAGAAAAAAAACAAATTCTCAGTTCAGCTAATTAAAGACTGGGGAGAGACTGACACCTAATCTAGACTTAGACTTAGACTTAGACTTGTACTTTATTGATCCTTTGGGAAGACTCCCTCAGGAAATTGAAGTTACCAGCAGCTCCCAGGCAAAAAACAAAGTTAACACACAGTAAGCAAAAGTGCAAAAGAATACAAAATACAAATTAAATACTAAGGTACACACCAAATGTGAGTAACCAAAACCTTAAATTATGCAAGAAAAACCTTAAATTATGCAAGAAACAAGGAATAAGAATATAGAATATAAGAATATAAGTAAATATAAATACAACACAAAAAAAAAATATAAGAATTTGACGGATAGATTGACCAGTGATATCGTATTGCACTATGTGGTTTGACCTGATAAGTATGGAGAAAAATACAAGGGGTCACTACTCCTTCCACCCTCTGTCCTGTGTCACCTCCCCCCCCAATGAGGAATTGTACAGTCTGAAGGCATGGGGGACAAAAGAGTTCTTAAATCTATTGGTCCGGCACTTGGGAAGCAGCAGTCTGTCACTGAACAGGTTCCTCTGGCTGCTGATGACGACGTGTAGAGGGTGGCTGCTATCGTTCATGATGTCCAGCAGCTTGTTCAGTGTCCTCGCCTCTGCCACCGTCACCAGAGAGTCCAGCTTCATGCCGACCACAGAGCCGGCACGCCTGGTCAGTTTGTCCAGTCTGGACGTGTCCTTCTTGGATATGCTGCCTCCCCAGCACACCACGATGTAGAAGAGGACACTGGCAATCACAGACTGGTAGAACATCCAGAGCAGTTTGCTGCAGATGTTAAAGGACCGCAGTCTCCTCAGGAAGTACATCCTGCTCTGCACTTTCCCATACAGGTGGCTAGTGTGTTTTGACCAATCCAGTTTACTGTCCAGCCACAGCCCAAGATATTTGTAGGAGTCCACGACCTCAACCTCAGTTCCCTCTAATGCGACTGGTCTCGGCTTTGGTCTGGACCTCCCAAAGTCTATAACCAGCTCCTTCGGCTTAGCAGTGTTGAGTTCCAGGTGGTTTGTGTGGCACCAGAGAGCAAAGTCCCTCACCAGACAGCGATACTCCTCCTCTCTGTCGTCCCTGATACATCCGACTATGGCTGTGTCATCAGCATACTTCTGTATGTGACACAGCTCCGAGTTGTAGTGGAAGTCAGAGGAGTACAGGGTGAAGAGAAGAGGGGCCAGCACTGTGCCCTGGGGGGCTCCTGTGTTGCTGACCACAGCGTCAGACACGGTGTCCTTCAGCCTGACATACTGCGGCCTGTTGGTGAGGTAACTATGGATCCAGGTGACCAGGTGCGGGTCTACTCCCATGCTGTTTAGTTTATCCTGGAGCAGAAGGGGCTATTTATTAAACACAATCATCACTCATCAAGAGACTTTTTATGCTGACAGTGGATACATAAAAATTCAAAACCATCATTAAACAACATATTTACTTGGCTGAAAAATTCCGCCAACACCACTGTGATCTGGCTGCTAACTTGCATTTTGGTCTCAACCATTAACTTTGGCTTCTTCCTTTTATAATTCAAGTTTCCAGTTGTTTCATGAATCCATGCTAACATGTATTGCCAGCAGAGAGATGAAATCCACTATCTTCACCTGTTTGCTATCACAAATCTCTCTTGCTTTCTTCACTTTCTTTCTCTTTTTTGGAGAGCATACGTCTCACTCCATTCTGTTCTACTGTATATGTCCAATAAACAGCCACACAGCAATTCTACACATTTTCTTTAGAAATGTCTCTTTTTTGCAAAGGAAATAATCTTTTCTCTGTTTACAACAACAGGTAGTCATGCACTGCAATTCAATACACATCCATCCACATGACATCTGTCTCAAAGACGTGACTCCAAAGACTCTTTGTGTTTTAAAATTGCTTTTTGCTTTGAAAACAATAAAAGACTGATATACTAACGGCTTACCCATTTAAGATTAAATTAGTTATTTAAGTTGTATTCTTGTCTGCTCAATGCATTTTCAAATGACTTTGATTTCCTTGTGTGTGTTTGTGCTTCCTAAAGGTCGGAGGTCATACCATGCTGCCAATCCGCTGGATGCCCCCTGAAAGCATCATGTACAGGAAGTTCACCACAGAAAGCGATGTCTGGAGTCTAGGAGTTGTTCTTTGGGAGATCTTCACCTATGGGAAGCAGCCTTGGTACCAGCTCTCCAATAATGAGGTAAGACAAAGACACTTATTCTTCTGTCTATTTGACTCCTTCATATCAAGTTCTAAACACATTTTTAGACACATATCTAAAGTGAGAATATAATGTGCTCCGACATGAAACCTTTAAAGATAACAGAACGTTGTACACAATGTCGGTATAGATAAAAGATATGTACTTTTTTTTTTTGTGGGGCGCGATCATCTTAATAAGTGATGACAACCGAGATGTTGTAGCCACAAGGTGTGATGAAACAGCCCCTCTGTAGAAGTACATCTAAATATTTTATTAGTTTTGTGGGGAAGTGTCTCATAGGTATGATTTCATGAATATGTGAGCCTGTGTCTCCTTTCATGTTTTACAATCTAAGTCGTATCACTTTGAAGTTCTTCAAACTGTCACTATGACATTTAACACCTAAAGAAAAGCATTTTTAGACAGAATTACCTTCCTTTGTTGCTCTGCTCTTTCCTCTCTATTAACCATAATCTATTGCATAATCCAACTGAAAATTAAAATCAATTTAGTTTATCCATATAACTCCAATCAACCACAAATATTATCTCAAGGTGTTTTAAAAAGTCAGTCATACAGACAAATCAATCACATACATTCCCAATCGATCCTAAACAAAACAGTCAAGTTAAGTTCATTATTCAAATTTTCTAAATAGTTTGCCATCTAAATAAACCAAGCTGATTTTATTGAGAAACTGACTTGTAGCATTCACTCCTCCTGGATGAGCAGTTCTTCTTTCTTCAGTTCAGTGCAACATTTTTATGTTTCAAGGTAGTAAAGCTGAGACTTTGAGGTAGGCCGCAGCTGAACTGTTACAGGTGAACTAAAAACAAAAATGGGAATCCCACTGGATTAAAACTTGATTTAATAAAAATAATATGTGTTGGAACTTTTCAGCCTTCATCTAAATTGTAACCTCATGTTAAGACAATGGTGCTCTCAACTCCAGTTACATCCAAGAATTAACCTTCACCCCAGACTGCAGTCTCCTTTTACTGTGATGAGCCGGAAACTCTCTGCAGTTTTAAAGGTCAACACCTCTGACCTCAGTCTGACACTCAGATATCTTTTACATATCAGATAGAGTTCTGCTCCTCAATTACGTATCAAATACTTTTTTGCTCATCTAATCTGATACCAATCACAGAACGAGGGAGGACTCTGTGGCTGATTGCTCACCAAAATGATAACTTTAAAACAGATTAGATCTTTTATATCTAGCAATTTGCGAGACACAGCTGATTCTAGTGGTCTAATGAAAGTCATTAAGTGATATTCACTGCATGATACGAACAGGGCGCATTTAATGCTGGAGGAAATAAAAACAAGCTTAGTTATTTCCTAGAATAACAAAAATGCAGATCATTTATAAATGGGAAACAAAAATAAATTTCTGTGCTGAGGAGAACTTTAGTCTTCTCTTGGGTACAGAAATCTATTCCTTTATTCAACTTAACACTCTGCTGTGTATTTAAGTAATTGTTGCTCAAGCAGTAAATTAGGTGCCAATGAAGTTAATGCAAATTTATGTTTGAAGCGCAGGCTTTTGCTTTCAGCATCAAGTTTGCATTTTGATAGTTACTCCTCTGCATTATGCTAAGAGTTTAGTGAATTATGTATTCAGTATAACATTTTTCTACTATATGCGCCTGTGACAAGGTGACAACTTTAGGGAGTTATCTTGTTCAGTGAACTTTGCACAGATGGAAATTGGAGAAGTTTGTCTTCAGAGTGGAAGAGATGTTTTCTGTGTCCAGAGTTGAACCTTTAATTTAAACCTGTCACAGGTCTGAATAGGTTTGGGAAAATATTTACAGGCTGGCAGATTGTTTTGTATCTAGATATTAAAAACTGACAAAAAGGGAATGAGAACTTACGTTTGTATAGGTATAAGATTTAAATACTAAAAATGAACCACCCAACTTGTGCTGAAGGTAACGTCTCTGTTTCTGGATCTTCGTTTGTTTCTCCTCTGTAGGTGATCGAGTGTATAACTCAAGGTCGGGTGTTGCAGCGTCCAAGAACCTGCCCCAAAGAGGTGTATGACCTGATGCTGGGCTGCTGGCAAAGAGAACCACACATGAGACTCAACATTAAAGAAATCCATGGTCTACTCCTTAATCTGGCCAAGGCCTCACCTGTTTATCTGGATATACTGGGCTGAACAAGAGGAGGATGAAACGCAGTGTGTGTTCAAGCTGTGTGTGGGGATATATTTAAATGTATATGTGCATTTAAATTTTGCATGCATG
This sequence comes from Xiphophorus hellerii, assembly GCF_003331165.1. Lineage (NCBI taxonomy): Eukaryota > Metazoa > Chordata > Actinopteri > Cyprinodontiformes > Poeciliidae > Xiphophorus > Xiphophorus hellerii. The sequence continues at coordinate 14,774,282 of NC_045683.1, forward strand.
TGTATGTGAGTCAAAGTGGGCATTGGGACACTTCCGACTGAAGCGTTTGATGCTCATGCAGGTGGGTGGGGGTGTGTGTGTGTGGGTGTGGGGGTGTGTGCGTGCGTGTGTATGTGTATGCAGAATGTGTAACTGTACAGGACGTGAAGCTCACTTTATGGCAATCAAAAAATATTCCTTCAACTCCTCCCTTGATCACCTCTTTCCCACCGACCAACTTCTTCACCTGTGTGCAATCCAATTTGTTCTGCTTCTTCACCAAGGAGACTTTTATCAGGAGTGATTTAACTTTCAAGCTTCTCACTTCTTCTCAGATGCTTTAAACTCGCTGGGGCTTAACTGATAAAATAACAAACAAACAAACTGATGAATAAGACTTAAAATTAATTGACTTATCCCTTTGCTGCCTGTAAGACAACAGGCCATGTTTGAACATCTGGGAAACTCAAGGCGGAGCAGCAAGAGAAGGAGGAGGAATTTCTGGAAGCTCCGACCATTTTTCTTGTAAATAGGAGACTGATGGGACACTTCCGGAGAAACGGCTCTGCGAGATGCCGTGCCGTTAAGACACTGTGTTATCCTCTTTCGCCCTGTCTGTCTTTTTTTCTGTCTCCCTCTCTAAAATGAGGATTACAGTCAGCAGTCAACCAGCAGGACTACAAACGCAACGATTGAGGCATCAGTACGCATGTGGGAAATTGAGCGTGACACAACAATGGCCAGAAAGGGAAAGAAAAGTAAACACAATCTCCTTCCTTGCCTGTCTATTGAAATTAAGAGGTGTGTTGAGGAGATCATTTCTGGTTGGCCAATATTGCTGATGCACAAAACAATCGGTGACAACACAAATGCAACCGACTACTGTGGTGAAAAGAGATTTCAGACATCATGCTGAGGTACTCACTTTCATGGGTTTGCATTTTACAACTGTTATCTGTTGCATTTTACTTTCCTCAGGCCTGAGATGCAAAGTCATACAGAGCAGAGTAATACGATAACTACTCCACCCCAAACCTCCAAAGCGACAGATGCTCCACTTGTGATGTCAAGCGTTTGTGTCGGAGGTCAATTGATTCATTTGTCCGCAGCTGTCCGACAATCGCAAAATCACAGTGTTGGGGGAGTTTGGGGGTTGGTGTGTGGAGGGTTGGGTAGCGTAAAGGCTGCTGAGGGAGTTTGGGTATCGAGTGGTCAGACCATGGTCAAATGTGTGGGTGACTGCATTGTAGAAGGTGTGGTTCATCTGGTCAACCCCTATTAAATCTTCAAAGCTCTCAGCACTCAGACATTCTTGAAAACCACATCTGCGTAAGAGGGGGTGCGCACGAGAGCACACTCACACACATCTATGGTATACCTCATCCCGTCATCCCTGCATCCCCACACACCCCACCCACCCCCACTCACTGAAAGACACTCAAAACGGGCCGAGAAGGAAATTGAATTGTACATGTTTTATTATTTGAGCGGTGCAGTGCTTTAGCCGGGCCCCGTCCCCTGTAATGGTGTAATGTATATTTCATTACAGCTAATGGGCTCCATTAGCACAGTCTCCTCACAGACATTCAAGACTTATTGTTTTATGGCCGAGAAGAAGGGATGGAGGGATGGAAAGGTGAAGGAGAAGAAAACAGTTAGGCTCGCCGGATTTAGGAGCGGCGACGCGTAGGAATACGGGCAGATGTATTAATGCGTCCTGGAAAGCAATTGAGTGGACTACAGAGGGGAAGCAGGGAAGTAAAAAGAAAGGGACTGGAGACAGACTTGGCAGGATGAAGGAGGGAGAGAAGTGATAATCTCCTCTGGGAAAAAAAAGAAGTGTGAACATCCATCATTACTATGGCCAGCAGATGTTCTGTAAGCCACAACTTCAACTTTACGCTCCCTTCACATTCCTACAGCTGCCTTCAACCACAGACAGTACACACAGCCACACACTTGAATGCAGGCCAGGGTTTCTGCAGGGTCTTAAAAAGTTATAAAGTCTTAAATGTATTAGTCCTAAAAAATTCTTTAATGAAGTCAGATTTTCCATAGGTCTTAAATTAAACACTGTTTTGTCTTAAATATAAACCTTCATTCATTTATTGCTTCCTTCCTTAACTTTCATCAACTTCTTTTATCATGTGGAAATGTGTAATGTATTTGTGATTGGTTGTCTAGACTGTGTTATTATGCCATAATAAAACTTCAAACCCTATAATACAGGACAGCAATAAGCCCTATGGCAAGGAATTTGTCCTCAGACATTCAGCCTTCCTCCTAAACCTGCAGAAGTTTTATGCTTGTGAAATTTACCTTTGGACTTGTAATTTCATATCTAGGTAATTAAATGCAACTGATTTATTTTTGTTTGTTAGTATACCTGTAGCAGTACCAAGTTATATACTTGGTATTTAAGAAAGAAATACAAAGCAAAATCATTGCATAAAGAGAAAAGAAAGAAAGAAATTAAAAAAAAAAACAATAAATACCTAAGGCATAATAAAATGACTTGATAAACCTGTTTACTGTCGAGGTTTATGAACCCTGAATAGCAACTCAGAAATTATCTAGGCCCAAATATTTCCGTACTTTTAAGACCAATAACAAGATTTTGCAATCTATTCTTTTACAAACTGGGAACCAGTGCAGTAACTTGTGATTTTGTGTGATGTATTAAATTTTCCTCTGTTGGTCAGGATTGTTGCCTCATTTTTAATGAGCTGCCACTGACTAATTTTTTAACAGAGACCAGTAGTGGCAATTAAAGTTACCCAGTTTGTTAAAATGTAGATCCGAGTCATTAATGATGCTTAGGTTTCTTGTACGCTCTATGATCTTTAGCCGATACTCTAGTTAATTGCTGACCACTAATCTTTTATTTTTGGGACCAAGAGCCAATTTACTGATTTGCTTTAATATACAGTAGATACAATTCTGACTACCACTCATTAAAATTATGGACACACTGGCTTTAAGCTTATGATGAAATGTGGTGATATGATGAGACGCAAAGCTGTGTGTCATCAGCAAACATTATGGTAAAAACAATGTTTGATTAGTTTACAATCTGAATCAGGAATGGGAAGGAAGTAGAAAAGTGACCTAAGAATAGAACCTTGATGAACTCCACTTGTGATCTTTGATTGCAGATTTATAATTAACAAATGAAACAAAGTCATCACAGTCTGGTGAGTAACATCTGAACCAATCTAGGAAAGTACCAGACACACCCGCCTACTTTACTAGTGGATGGGTAATGTTTGGATCAGCTGTGTTAAGATCCAGTAAAACAACAAACAAACGTCAGGCACATTGACATTTAGAAGCTTCACTAATGTTCTCTCATTGCTGAGGTGTGATCAAAAACTGGACTGGTATGAATTAAAGAGATTGTTTTAGTTTTATCAACAATGAACTAATTTGTTGCTGCTTGCCAAAAAGTCGTTAGGCCAGAAACAGAACTGTAGTTACTTTTTTATTGAAGCATCCACACTCAGCTTTATAAAAATTGGTTTGATATCTGAAGTTTTGAAATAATTTTTATGAAGGTTACGGTATGCTGTAGGAAGGTATTTGAGGTTTATAACAATTGAAAGGCATTAAGGTAAGATACACATTCATGTTGACAAATTTAGATTTAACTTGTTTATACTCTAAAGTACGTTCAACATAAGTTGGGTTGTTTTTCATATACATCTTAATTTTAAATCATAAATGACTTGAAAAGACTACTGAAAGGTCTTGATGCTTGCAGAAACCCTGCTGCCTCACACCTCATACATATGTGCTAACAAACTGAGAATAATCTGTAACGATCTATCACACATCCTGTTAAAGCAGAACCACTTCACTCCTCCTACAGCTCTGCTCTGGCTTACAGACATACTGTAAATACAGCTCACATGCATGCAAGAAAACACATGTAACGTTTGCTTTTGCATTTTACTTGTGCATATTTTACTCTTTACAGACATATTTAAAAGTCATTACCAATGCAATTTCACTTAACGGTCATTTTGATTTGATGTAGAGATTTCATTTGGAATAGTAGGTCTTTATTTGTTATTTAACTGCAGCACTTGATGGTATTGATGTTTGTGGATTTGATTTCCTGTTATCTAATTTATAAACTTGTAAACCTTTTTGTACATTTCTTTCTATTTTTAGGGTTGCCTTTTTTGCAACTGCAAACTGAATTTGAATTTAATGATTATGTTTACACAAATGTGTAAGATGATCTTGAGTGTGTGGGTATTTTTACATCCCGTTCCTTCTTGATAACAACCGAGCCTGTCCTCACGGACACTGTTCACTGCAGCAGGGATGGATATCTCACCACTCTGTCACATATGTCGATTGAGTTTGACATTTTGCCAAAATTATTCTCACCTGTCAGAATAGCTGCAAGGGTTAATGGCTGCAGCATTGACAGCGCATGCTAACAGGGTTAAAAAGAAAAAAATAAATAAAAAATCCGTCCCTGCTGAAGCACACCAACCACACTCAAAACAAAACCCGACACACAATATCTCTGTGCAATAACAGAGGGCAGGGTGTGTAAGCTGGAAAAAACTGTGAAAAATAAATACAGTGCGTACGGACACTTCTGATGTCAAAAGAGTAGCGTACACTGAAGCAGCTCCCCAGCTCCCAGCACTGTTTCTGCACTTACCTGCTGTGTTTGTTTCTCTCGTTTTTAATAATAATGAACTGCGTGACGTTGGACAGGGGTGATGTTTTGACAGCGAGAGATGGAGGAGATGGGTCTGCACAGATCGGCAGTCTTTGCACCAATGCCTCTGATCAGAAAAAAAACCTGGAAAAAGTAAAAACAACATCTGCTGTGTGAATGGAAACCTCAGACAGAAGGGACTGACAATCACAGACTTCTCTACGCTCTCTCTCTCTCTCTCTCTTTATCAAGTGACCTACTGTATGATAGATTATTCAACCAATTTTTCCTCTTCTATGCTGCCTATACTGTATGTGATAGTCTTAACCTCCGGTTCTTAGAAGTGCTACTTTTGTCCTTTTTCTTTCTTTTTTTTTTTTTTTGTAAAATAACAGCAAGAGGAATGAACAAGAATTTATGTAAAAAATGTGAATAAGCTGCTGGAAGAAATAAGCATTGTTAACTGGTGTGTCCCAGACTGTGCCGGTATTTAGACTGAACTGTTTTACTCTTTCATGTTTGAATCAAGGGGGTGCTAGTTGGGTAGGTGAGACTCAGCCAAGACAAAAAAATGACATTCAGTGGCCCCAGGGAAGTTGTACGGCTTTTGATTATTCCGTTTCGGTGAGTGTGTGTAGGGGTGTGTGTGGGCGTGTGGGGGCGTGTGTAAAAAGCTGGCTGATTTGCACCATTCAGACTAAATCCAAGCTCAAATGTCATAAGACTCAACACAGGAAGCAGAAATTGATTTATTGTTGCTGTATGCCAATTTCATGATAAATATCTGCAAACCATCGCATGGAAATGTGGTTGTTTTTATGGCAGCTATGATTAATAGAATCAGTCGTACCCTTTTTTTTATAAAAGCTCAAATTTGCCTTCTTTTTGCCTCGATTTATCAAAGCCTGGGTTTCACACTAGCATATCAACAACAGTACCTAGAGAAATCTTTCCTGCCCCGTTGCCTTACTTCAATGTATTTTTGGCCAGACTCTGTGACTCGGGGGTGCATTTTCAGTACAATATATACAGTATGTACTTCACAACTTTAGAAATGTTTTGATCCACATCACATTTAATGCTCCCACAGCCCACTCTCTTTCTCACACAACCGTGACATCAGACTTTGATTTAATCGAGCTGAAATATCAGAAAGGTCATCTCTCAGATTACTTTTGTGCTTGGATGCTCTGGAGTACCTAGAAAAATGTAATGCATAAAAACAGCTTCTTTTTTTTTTTTTGAGAGAAAGGGGAAGATCTAACCTGTGATTTAAAAATAGTATCTTTTTCTTGTTCTATGGTTTTCCTCTGCACTTAAATTGTTTTGCTGAATCCACAAAGATATGAAAATGGAGGAATGCAACTATCAAAACACTGACGTCAATTCTAGTTAGAGACTGTAAATTCAAACTACTTGTATTTTTTTTAGCAAATGAGTAATTAGTGCTTCCTCCCACACACACACCTACACACCAGAGAGAAGCTGGACAGATTATAGTGGAGTGATGGAAATAATAATATAGTATTTATTCATGATGGTGATGGTGATGATGATGATGATGATGATGATGATGATGATGGTGATGGTAATGATTATGTGACCTTTTTTCTGAAGGTGGACCAGTCTGTTGTGATACAATGTAATTAATAAAACCTGTTACGTCACATCAAACATCCTCCAGGTGAATGCGTGTGTTTACGTGTGTGGTTGAAGCAGACCGATTATGTCAGGGGTTTGGGTTTGGTTTAAGTTAAAGTAAAGTTTAACATAAAAATAAATCAATGTACTTATTTAATAATAATAATAATAATAATAAGATGTGTAGAGACACAGTTCTGGGCTGCAGGTGCACTGGTCTTAGCGTGATATGTTTACATCGTTTTTGATGCAAACACATCAAAAACACATTGATATGTGACTTTTTCCATGGCCAAATGATTACACAGCATATAATTATCAACAACAACTGGGTGATTTTTTTTTTTTCTTTTTTTACCCGATCTTTACTTGAAATTAGGATACATGATTTTTATTTGTAGATTTTTCTAAATCAAACAGGGTCATAATGATACAATTATTCAAATACATATATACATTCACCCCTGGTAATATTTAGATAAATTCCTCATAGAAAGTTCAATTTTAATGCTCTTTGCCTTCGATGAGCATCTTGCATAATAATTGGCCAATCTTCCTGACAGAATCTGTAGAGTAGATTGAAATTGGTGCTTTTTTTTTGGTACAGACTATGATTCCAAGCTTAATTTACAAATTTTTAACATGGATGAGATTTTGTGATGGGAAGTCTGTCATATAAACTTATTGTTAGCCCTTTTTATTTTATTTTATTTTTCGGGATAAGTGTCCTGTTATTGTGTCCAAGTAAAATGGACTTAATTTAGCAACTGCCTACATAGAACCATTAAAAAAAACCATTTAAATACTCAAATTAATATTTTATTTATGGCTATTATGAGTGTTTTTAAACTTCTGACTCATACTTTATAAAGTTTAGATAGCACAAAGATGCACTCTAAGTGTGAGACAGGGAAATAGAGTCAAAACTACCTCTTTCAGTTTCTATTAATCCCAACATAAATCCAGTGTCTTTAAAGAAAAAAAAAACCTGCTTGGTTTATAAATTAGGATCAGTCTGAGGGCTTTGCAGGGAATTGTACAAGCAAATTGAACAAGAGGTTTTGCCTAAACCCCAGATGCAATTAAGCAACAGCTGAATTAATATGTTCTCTTTACACAGAGCTCTGCAATTTATTTCCTAGTTTAATAAAGTACTTGATAGAAAATGAGAAATGCACAATATATTTTCACCTTGGTGTCAGCATGAGTGGGGAGGATGTAGCTGAATAAAAAAAAACAGAGACTCAGCAAAGACAACACCCAGTGATTGTGGGTGCTCTTTTTAGTGCAGTGACAAATTCTTGCCCTCTTCAGTCATATAAATAACACTTTAATTTAATGGTCATAGACACAAACAAGCATGAAGCTGGAAGATGGAGGACATCTACGAACAGAAGAACTGACGCCAGCTTCTGTAAGACAGCAGGGCATTTTCATTTTGACACATTATTAAATTCTGCTTAATGTCATTGTCACCATAATATTTCCTTTTCAGTCTTGAGGCAATACTATTACTCAGCTGACCTCAATTAAAAGTGAATTTTTATGAGCAAAATTTAATTGCCCGAGGAAAAAATAAAATTGATTTGTAAATAATTAGAACTATGTAAAATATTTTAAAATCTCTTCATTTCTGAAGACTGCTTACCCTGCCTCAAACTTTTTTTTAGGCATGTCATGTTTTATATTGATAAAATCATATTTACCACACTTTTTTATTCAATAGCTATATATATATATATACATGTATATATATATATATATATATATATATATATATATATATATATATATATATATATATATATATATATATATATATATATATATATATATATATATACATGTATATATATATATATATATATATATATATATATATATATATATATATATATATATATATATATATGCTTTTTGAAAGTGTTCACAATCATCTACACTTTGAGATCTCATTATTAACTGAATTAGGAATAATGGTCATCTTGACTTTGGAGGCCAGTCAGCCTCACTGTGGGTGGAATAAAATTAAAATGTTTTTGTCATTTCAGCTTTTTAACTCTGGCTCTCCAGACTCCAACCTCCACATCATTTCCCACATTATTGGCAGTTTTTTGTTTGTTTGTTTTTTATTAAAACGATTGTGAGTTCTCAAGCAACTCCAAGATGAGTTGGACTTTAATGCTATTTTATTTTAATTTAATATAGGCTACAGATACATATAGTGGCATGAAGCAATTAAATCAGTTGATTAGCTTAATCCATTTAATAAAAACATGGAAGTCTTACCATTATTAATCAATTGGGACTGATTAATAATGACAAGACAAAAAAGCCACAATGACATTCTTTCAGTCATTCTTTTTATTTTTAACAGTCTATTTAGTTTTGTGGTTGTGTGTAGTTGTAGCATTAGTACCACCCTATACAGTATCTTCAAGCGCCAAATATTAAACAGCCATTCTTCAGCATGGTGAAGGTCAAAAATTCAAGCAACCTTGACGGAGGCATACTTTATTGTGGGGCGATGTAATTGCTTCTGTTTGGAAGTCTGAAGGTAATCTGTATGGAACCATTTATCGTTACAGTGTCAAAAGACAGTTGCACAGTAACACTTAAATTATAAGCTTGAAGACAGCCTCATCTGAGGACAAACGTTCATGAACTCCAGCTCCTCATTATGGAAAAGAGACCTTAGCATGGACAGGCAGATATTACAATGACAAACATTAAAATATTTATCAGGTTTTCATTGTACAAACTAAGACAAATTAGAATATATGACAAAATAGACTTGAATTACTAAGAAAAATTGTTGACTGTTTTGTTTTGATCTATCACATAAGATATCTATATAAGTTGCCAAAATATCTCATTACAATGTGACAAAAAGTGAGTATTTTCATAAGCCATCCATGGCTTTTGTGAATGCCCATAAAACAATTCAAGGTAGATACATAATGTTGCTACATAAACCATCAGTTTATGTAGCAACAGAAATATCTTACCTCTGAACTGATTGAGGCTGTACATTTGTTTTTGCTGTGATCATATTCAATCTCCAAAAAAATCTAAAATGTAGTCCTTTATAAATTCTATTTGTGGTGTTATTTAAAATATTTCAAATGATCCTAAATCTGAGGTTTAAACAGCTGAGCTTGGCCATAAAGATGATTCAATTCTGATTCTGACTAAATGTGAGACTCCTAATTTGTTACTCACCAGAAAAATAACTTTTAAATGACTTTTTCCAAAGAGGATCCCAATGTCTTTGATTTTCAATCTAACTGAATACGTTTAAAACTGATTTACATGTACCCAGATGTATTAGAAGAAGAAAAGTCATGATAGTGTGTTCGCTGTACATCGAAGCCTTGGTAAGGCTGTTGTTTGTGCCTCCTAGCAATAGTGTGATCCCAAAAGACCTGAAATCAGCAGGGAAGATATGCATCTTAATTACAGACCACCACATATCAGAGTAGCGGTTTAGAGGCGGCACAGACGAGGCATGCCAGAGCTGCTTTGTGAGAGGAGCGACCAATTAGAGATGTTAAAGGCAGTGACAAGTAGTCATTAGTGGTTAATCCCTCACCACTGCACCTGCATGGTGACATCACTGCCAACACATAGAGGGGAGTTAATGCGGATGTTGTTTCTCCGCAAATGTTGCTTTCTGTTGCTGAGAGTCACTTTTTTTGTTGTTGTGTCTCTCGTTCGGCTCGTTCTAAAATTATAATGTATTCCTCTGACAATCCTGACAAAAATGTAAAAAGAAACAAATAAAATAGTGGCATTGAATTAACAACATAATCTAGACTGCTTCCCAGAAACCAATGTGTGTATTATTCCAGACCCCATCTGGCTTTATTAGGGTCTCCATGCAGCCTCAAACATTTCACAAGTTCTTTGTTACCAAAGTCAATGTTGAAAATTCTCTAGAAATATTTGAAGATATTATAAATATTGTGCTCTCCTAGAACTAATTTGACAAGCACCTCTGGCTTGACTAAATACTGAGTAAATTGCAAACATTAAGCTTCACAATTTATCAGCCAGAGAAGCTGCAGGGGGTTTGATGAATCAGCTGCCATTAACCATACAAGATGGTTTGTCACTCCAATAATTACACACGCTGTTATTAGAAGAGGTGCAGGCACAGGCGGAAACATGCACAGAAATATCCTCAGGAATGAATCGGGCATACTATTTTATTAGACAACAACACATTAGCCCTAGTGTAATACTCTTAATTTATATTTAAAAAAGCTTTTAAAGATACCTTGTTATGTATTTTCCAGGCACATAGTCACGTTTTATAGAACAATCAAGTTTTCTTCAGTCGTTATAAATATGCTATAAATATCAAATATGACGTAAAGAAATTTGACTTCATGGTTTAGCGCCTTGTAATTGGGCCTCTGTCTCTTTAAAAAGTCCTGCTCTTTCTGAAGCTCTGCTTTCTCTGCTCTATTAATCCTCTAACATTGTTTTTACTAGTATTGCACTGAGAAGAAGCTTGTATAATGAGCTCAGTAGACGCACAGTTCCAACAGGTGTTTGCTAATTGATGCTGGCTAGTCTGAAGGAGCTGAGAGGAGGAACTGAGCTTCTGCTTTGTGATGCAGGCGCTCAAAAGCTTGAAAACTGCAGCTCTGAGGAGGAGCTGCGTCTCGAAGGAGGAGGTAGATCCAGCCAGGGGTTTTGCACAGCAGAATGGTTGCCATGGGAGATTAAAGGTTTTCTCAAACATGCATGTTGGCTATTTCAACATGCATGAAATAACCAAGGTAACACCCCAGGTATCTTTTTGATGAGGGAATAACATTACAACATGATAAAAGCTCAAAAAAGTCTGTTTTTTGCAAACTTAAACTTTAAAGTAATATATTAAATACATTTAGAAAGAAAAGTTCCCTGGGGATGAAAATGTCTTTTCAAAGAGTACTCTTAAAAAAGTGGGAGCATAAATAATATCAGAAAATAACAGTAATAGTTAAAAAATAAATATTTTTTTAAAATTAAAGAAAGAGATATGTTGAACCTAAAACATATATTACACAGTTCAAATTCTGCTCCCTTCACCCTGCAGATTAATGTGAGCCTAAAGCCTCAGGTCAATTTGAGCTTTTTGGCAGTGATTTTGAGCAGCACTGCTGCATTGTCTCAAATCTGATTACTCTAATTTCTTTGTGAAGGCGACTGATGCATTTTTAATGTTCACCAAAGAAGGTTTTTTAGATGCTGCTCTCCCTGTCCTCCTACAAATACCATCTGCATTAGTTTCATAACAATCTACAGCATTTCTATGTCATTCTGGGAAGTTTTGTTGCACATCTACCATCAGTTTTAGCTTTCAGGATCAGTTTATTTGTTATTAGTTGTTCTTAGCAATAGCATTGTTACCTTCCAGTTGTCATCCTTTTTCTTTATTGGATGCCTCTAGGATACATTGATTATATATCTTGGTGAGGCGGACCATTGACTTGATGTCTCATGCTTTTTGCCCAGAGCTTGATTTCAGCCACGCAGAGGAAGTGGCTGATGATGGCTTTACTGCAGAACAGATAATTGAAGTCACTCTTTTCAATTATGTGACATATAATCTGACTCTGAGATTTTAGCCTTATAGAAAAAGAAATTGCAGTAGCCATTAAAATCTGCTAAGTTTGTGGCACATTTAATGGTTGCTTCCATATAATTTCTGTCAACTTCTTGCTGATTATTATTGCTCCTCTTCCTGCTGGTGTACAGTTGAAACCATTCCAGTAAACATCTGTGCAACATGGAGCTCTCTTGCTGTGAACCTGGGAAGAGTGTAGGTATGTCTGGATTTTTAATCTATACTGATATTTTCTGTCAACCAGTAGCTGTACTGTTTGGCTCCTATGGTGTTACTGACTTTCTCCCTTTGGCTCACGTGTTGGGCCATTTGTCCACTCAACTGGGTTGCTTCATGCCTGACAGGAGCATCTACTATGACGGTCAGTGGCTCTGAGAAATGACTGTATGTAGTTATTCTGTCTGGATATGCAGCACACCCTTTCTTATGCACAACAATGTGTTTCTGCAGTCCAGAATATGCAGTTGGAGTCATAAATGCACACACTAAAAGGTTTTAGGGATTTATTAGATCAAGTTTTGTTCAAACAATAAGCTTCTGCTTAGGAATATATCTTTATGAATTGCCTGGTACACAATACAGAAGACATAATGATACCTCATGCCCAATTATTGAACCCCAAAAGACTGTTGTTTGTTAAAGCCGACTTACAGATTTTTGTAGCTTT